>NC_064638.1:550307261-550932261 GCF_023864345.2 Schistocerca serialis cubense | reverse complement strand
CACAAGGCGGGGAATGCCTATCTCATAAAGTTCCTGGGGCTGCGATGTTAACCAGTTCCGCACGTACAGCTGGACGTCGTAGTCCGATGTGAATCGTTTGCCCCTCAGAGCTGACGTTCTTCTTTGACCGAGAGGGCCCTCTTCTGATTCACTTCCTGCAGCACGGGGCAACAGTGAATGCCCAGCGTTACCCGCAAACGTTGACCACCCTTCGCCAAGAGATCAAATCAAAACGACCAGGCAGTCTCACCCATGGGGTCATTCTGCTCCTCGACAATGCAAAACCTCATAAGGGCAATATAGTCGCGGCACTCCTGCAGAAGTTCAAATGGGAGGTTCTCGGCCACACTCCATACAGTCCGGATCTCTCTCCCTGTGATTACACCATTTATGGTCCCCTTAAAAAGGCTCTGAGGGGCAAACGGTTCACCTCGGATGACGACGTCCAGCTGTATGCACGGAACTGGGTGACATCGCAGCACCGGGAATTTTATGAGACAGCCATTCACCGCCTTGTGTCACAGTGTTTCTACAGCCAGGGTCAACACTTCTAACATTTAGGTACTGGTTTCTGTAATTATGTCTCCGGCTCGTTTCTTTTTAAACGCCCCTTATACAAGAGACACAACGAAAAGACATGCATCAGTCAATACAGAATCCCACCGAGTTTTAAACGCAACTTACACTATTTCATCAAAAGTATCAGTGTCTGGTGTGTCCACATTTCGCCTTTATGACACCTTGAGCTCTATTGGGGGTACATTCAATGACGTGTCTGAACTTCTAAGGAGGATGGCAGCCTATTCTTTTCCGAGAATCAGAACCAGGGAAGATTTTTTTTTTTTTTTTTTTGGGGTGGGGGGGGGGCTAGATTATGGAGCGAAGTCGACCTTGTAACTCAATCCAAACGAGTTCCATTGGGTCGAGGTCGAGATTCTGGCAAGCCTTTTGATTTCAGGAATGTTACTGTCCACAAACAATTGCCTCACATATGTTGCCTTATTGGAGGGTGCGTTGCCATACTGATACAAATCATCATCTTCTCCGAACTGTTCCTGTGCTGTGTGCAACACACAATGCTGCAAAATGTGTTCAAATCTTCCGTATTTTTGCGTGACCGAAGCCCCTTCTTGCAACTGTAGTAGTCAAATGCGAAAAGCGAACAATTTGTTGCAGTACATCTCGAAATTATTTCGATAATGTGCAGTTCAAAGATGTGAAAATAGATGATTTATTAAGTGGACACAGCGATGCGACGCACTCTTTAATTTAATTTGTGGAACATGAACATATACTCTCAGCCACACATTTTCATGATTCGGCGATCGCCGTTGGGATATAGCTTCACAGCTGGAGTTACATACAAAGGACGGGATTTTTATTATTATAAATAAAGGGAAATCGTTTGAGAAATGAAATGTTTCATAGGCTTTATTAAGTGCAACTGTTAGACAAAGGTAGCAATTTGTCGTAGATGAACACCATAGGGTGCCAGACAAAGCACATCTCAAAATTAAGTGTATATTTCGTAAATGAGCTAAGAAAGTGAAAGTGAGAAACAGCATATGGAATAAGATATTACAATTGTTTCGAAAATCAAGTTGGCATCATCGGAAACAAGCCACCTGGCTTCCAAAAACGCATCCACATGAATTACAAGCAACCACAAAAACTCAAAAATGTTTGCATGACTCCATGAAAAGCTTAAAATGAGCTAAATTTACGGGAAGAGCGACTGAGTTGAATGTGTAATGTTACTGAGTGAATGACAAGAACGCGTTTCTCTAACCAACCTCGAGATCAATGAATTTACAAAGACACAAAAATGTTCTAACACCACGCACGTGGATACATGCTCGCCTTCATAATTCATTGCAAGTTTAGCGCCAGAAATCCGTGAAGTTGAAGCCACGGAATAAGAACGCTACAGGAATGAATTAATAGCAAAATCTCTCAAGTGCGCAACACTTGAAATAATCGAAAATAAATGAAACATTCTCAGCAGTAACAGCAGACACTACGCGCCGTTTATAACCTCCAGCCATAGCTGACTCCTCGAGCAAGACAGGCTGCTTCAAAACTTACAACGAGCAGGTACTCTTAACCACAAGCCGGCCACTGTGCCGGAGCGGTTCGAGGCGCTTCAGTCCGGAACCGCGCTGCTGCTACGGTCGCAGGTTCGAATCCTGCCTCGCTCATGGATGTGTGTGATGTTCTCAGGTTAGTTAGGTTTAAGTAGTTCTAAGTCTAGGGGACTGATGACCTAAGATGTTAAGTACTATAGTGCTTAGAGCCATTTGAACCATTTTCTTAACCACCGGCGCACTAATTGGCTGAAAACGCCTGACCACGCTTCCTCCACAACACCTCAAAGAGACAAACTCAATGAAAGTGTACCGTATATATCGATACTGGTTATAGAGACTTCTTTGCAAGGTATCAGCAAAGGTAGGTTCTCGAGTTACTGAAAGAAAATTACCAACAGGTTGAAAGTGGTCATTTAGCAGGCAACTTTCTGTGTGACAGCCAATGACCACTTCCGAAGTCGCTAAGCTCTCCTGGCCGCCCCATTCTGCTGTTACTTCTGCTCTATTGCAAAAGTTTTTGGAAATTTGTGGTAAGTTGCTATGGCACCAAACTGCTGAGGTCATCGGACGCTATGCTTATGCATTACTTTACTCTAACTTAGGCTAAGGACAACAGACACACCCATGCCCGAGGGAGGACTCGAATCTCCGACGGGAGGAACGGCACGAACCGTGGCAAGGCGCCCTAAGGCCGCGTGGCTACCCCGCGCTGCTTTCTCTACTGCCAACACAGTACTGCCCGCCAGCTTTTATATTGGAAAGGCCGCTCTCGTGACATCTAATGGTCAATTCCTCATTACGTAGCCGTGTTCCGATAATTTTTATCAGATGGTGCATATGTATTCGATGTCTCGTGCCTATGTGCAGCGAGAATTGGCTGCGCTGCATTGTAATTCTTGATATACGCGCCATAACATATGGGGAATAACTCTCTCTCTGTCTCTCTGTGTGTGTGTGTGTGTGTGTGTGTGCGTGTGTGTGTGTGTGTGTGTGTGTGTGTGTGTGTGTGTGTGTGTGTGTGTGGTGGGGAGCTATATTTATTAAACTTTATTGTAAATTAAGATTAAAATCAAAATCTAATTACGTAAGTATAATGAATATGTATTGACAGCTGAAAATTTGTCCCAAAAATGGTTCAAATGGCTCTGAGCACTATGGGACTTAACCTCGGAGGTCATCAGTCCCCTAGAACTTAGAACTACTTAAACCTAACTAACCTAAGGACATCACATACATCCATGCCCGAGGCAGGATTCAAACCTGTGACCGTAGCGGCCGCGCAGTTCCAGACTGTAGCGCCTACAACCGCTCGGCCACCACGGCCAGCAAAATTTGTCCCAGAAAGGGGCTCAAATCAGCGTTCTACATCTACATCTACATAGATAATCCGCAAGCCATCGTAAGGTGCGTGGCGGAGGGTAGCCTGTACCATTAGTAGTCATCTCCATTTCTATTCCACTCGCGAATGCTGCAAGGGAAAAAGGACTGACGCCGTATTGCAGTGTAACGACGTAAGTTTTGTATAAATGATTTTCTTTTGACATATGACCATGTGCAGTCTTCGTCACCTACGTCAGTTACAACACACTTCAAAATTATTTAAATTCTTTTTAAAATTGTCTGAATGGTTCTTGAACGAAACTGTAATTAAAACATCATCATTTGAGTCGTATGCGCAGAATTACGTCACTCAGTCCAATTGGTTTGCGCAAACTTTTTTCAATTAAGATATCGTTTGTTTCTTCTCAGAGATTATATTAATGCAAGTTATCTGCTTTAATAAATATTAGAACCACATTGAATAAACTTTCAAGACTCAAACTCGCGATGAACGTTGTCAGAATTAATAATCTTGTCAAATAAATTCGTAATTCATTGAGATAATTCTTCATAAATAAATTCTCGGAACATGTATTTAAACTTTAGTAGCATCCACTAGTTTATTATCTTCCTACATATAGCTGAGCCTTGACAAGATAGAACTGAACATTTACAACATGATTAACTTTCTATGACGTCATTGTTGTAGAAACATTACAAATTCTTATTTTTTCAGTCTTTAGAAGCACGACGCAACAACTCGGTTTCAGGATCTTCTGTTGCTCTCTGGCTGTCGACCCGCGACGTATAGTGGCCAGCAATTTTCTCTCTGGCCCCGGCAGTGAAGATGCTGTCTCCGTTCGTTGCGCCGCCCTCTCCGTACATGAAACATAAAAAATAAATACAAAACTTTAGATAATTCACAACAATTACAAAGATTACAAAATACATAAACAAAACCCTCACTTAAACTTATATGCACCTGCAAACTGGGCTGACACTGGTGTATGGGTGACGCTTCAATTTCGCGTCCCACTACAGTGTGAATTCTAATTTTTCGTATCTTATCTTTGTTGCCTTACACGCAATGTGTGATGGTGGGAGTAGAATCGTTTGACATGCAGCTTCATATGGCGGTTCTATAAATTTTGCATCCTTTTTGTGAGCAATAACTGTAACCATTAGGGTATCTGAGCGAGTCTCCAGGCCGCATTCAAACTTTCAATGTTATTGATGTTACACCAAAGATATTCGAATATTGCCACCAAAAATTTTCTGTGTAGGAATAACATCACTGCGAGAACAGAGCCGATGGAGTACCTTGGCTTACCCTGCCCCAAGGGATATGTAGAGTGAGCAGCGCAAAACTGGCTGGGGAAATATTTATAAGACCGACGAGAAATTGACGCTTTTAATTAACAGGACACCTTCTCAACATAGAAAATGACGTAAACCGTGATTTCAATCCATCAGTTGGTTGCTGTTTCATACCTGCGCACGTGCATATCTCACATGCTTTGCGCCGAGTACTTCGCTGCGTCATTACGTCTGAGTGAGCGAGAGTAGCAGACGTGTCTAGTGACCAGTTGAAAGCGACACAAAATGGTGCTCACGATAAGAGCACGTGTTGATTATCGAGTGCTGCGCGAAGTGCAGTTTATGGAAAACGTGAGCGGAACTGTCTGCGCCAGAGTTTGAGATTGGAACTGGTTTGGCAAGACATGCAGCAAAATCTGCAATGCAAAACTTAGTGGTGAAATTCCGCGAGAAGGGCTCTCTTGTGAATAAAACCATAATCATCCGAAAAGAGTTCAAAAACCACAAAACATTGTTCGACTGAAGACAGGACGGCCGCGGTGGTCTAGCGGTTCTAGGCGCTCAGTCCGGAACCGCGCGACTACTACGGTCGCAGGTTCGAATCCTGCCTCGGGCATGGCTGTGTGTGATGTCCTTAGGTTGGTTAGGTTTAAGTAGTTCTAAGTTCTAGGGGACTGATGACCACAGATGTTAAGTTCCATAGTGCTCAGAGCCATTTTCTTTTTTACTGAAGAAAAGACTGGAACACATTCCGACGAAATCTCAACGCCTTTCATCTGTGCATGCGAGCGTTAAGAGATCGTCGTGTCGAAACATTATCAAAGAAGACCTGTGTCTCTATCCTCACAGATTTAGTTTTGTGCCACGAGTTAAAGTGTCCAGATGAACTTTCGCTTGTAGAGTTTTGCAGGTGATTTCTGAGTGAAGCGGAATCAGGGTTTTTGTATGCTCAGTCCTTCATTTCTTCAGATGAGGCCTGCTTCAGTTTGCGAGGGTATGAGAACTCACAGAACGCGCAAACTATGGTTGCATCAGCAGACTCTGATGAGTATTTTGAAGAGCCGTTTCATAATATCAACACTGGGGAAAAAATGGAATGAGCGTATGGCATCGTTGGCCGGCAGGCCCCATCCGGGTAAGTTAGGCCGCCATGTGCAAGTCTTATTTCAGTCGACGCCACATTGGGCGACTTACGCGCCGGTGATGAGGATGGAATGATGATGAGGACAACACAACACCCAGTCCCCAGGCTGAGAAAATCTCCAACCCGGCCGGAAATCGAAGCTGTGCCCGCTTACATGGGAGGCGAGCACGTTACCACCCAGCTAAGCTGGGAGACTCTACACTGGTATTCGGTGCGCAAAGTCTGATTCCCGCACCGTAACACAGTACTCTCGCCTAATTGTTAGTACTAACTGGTATGTCGCGAAACTGTTTAATCCGTATTGCGATCAACTCACAGAAAATGAGTGACCGTGTGGATATTTTCAGTCAAATGGAGCAACAGCACACATCGCCTTGACAATCATGTAACAAGTGCATGACACGTTCGGTGGGAAGAGCGCCATCAGCATAGGCAATGCAGTCTCCTGACGACCTGGATCGCCTCATCTCTCTCCTTGTGAATTTTACCTATGGGGCAAACTGAAAGGTCAGGTGTGTTCAAATAATCCTCACACACTGGAAGAGCTACAGCAGGAGCTGAAAACGCTATCGCTGCTGTTCCACAGGCAGAGAGGCTGCAGGTGCCTCACAGTTAGATAAATCGTGCACAGTGCTACTTTTACGTCAGCTGTGACCATTTCCAGCGTCTTCTGCGGCGTTCATTAACAAGAGTCAGTTCTGCGTCAGTCTGACTGAAAAATATTTTTCAGGTCAGTTTCATTTTGCCCACCCTGTAGATAAAACGAAATATGTACTGAAGTCAAATGAATGAACCAATGGCGATGAAATCAATAAAGATGTTATGATATGTATTGTCAATGCAAACCCTTCAGACATGCCACACCTGGAATGTAATTAATAAGTACAGGAAACAACAACTCAGTTTATACTTAATTGGTGAGCGCCGATCAAGTGGAAGTATGCAGTCTATCTACTCTACAATTTATTGTTAACTGATAACACAGATATGCTACTATCAAGTTCTCGTCTCATTTATGCATTTTTTCATAGTGATCAATATTCATCCGGAAGAAGCCACTGCTTAGCGTAGTATCCTTTAAAAAAAATTGAAAATCTACTTAAACTCCTATGGCAGGGTCCGTTATTAATGTAAGTGGTCCTAAATGAAATGTGGCCCTGGTCGTTGAATATGCAGAACCGGGGATCAATTTAATTGATTTCCATTTCCACTGACTCAGAAGTGATTCTAATACTTGTATGCAACGGAAACAAATAATTTATTGGGCGGTCCTAACAAATGAGTCATTGTGAGCCCCTTTCCGCTTGAGCCTCAGAAGCATCAGGCCTAGCAGTGGCCTGTAGAACACCAGCTAGTGGAGGGTGCAACCACACATTAGCGAAGCTGGGTGGCCAACATGGAACCGTCGGCTGACATGGAGTATCGGTGGTGGCAGCAAAAGAAGACACTGCTAGGACTAAGCAACGAGCACATATACGGTTTTCGGAAATTCCCCTTACAGGCTCCTAGGACTTTGAGAGAGGACAAGCTACTCTCTCACACTCTCTCATCTATTTTTTCACACACGGAACAGTGTTAAAGATTTTATTACAACCTGATGCACCTTGACTGAGACTCTAGAAAGTTAACGACCTGAGCAGATGGTGATGGAGCCTTGTAGGGCGCTAAAAGCATTAGGTACTTTTATGATTCTTGGCTCGTAGAAACGGCATCTTGGGAGTTGAAAGCAATTTGCGGCAAGCCCATCCCTTAGCAAATCTTGCCAGACAGGTCCACAGCCATACAGGGAAGACAGGGCAGCCCCTCGTCGAGAACAGGTCTCCAGCACAACAATGCTGTGCTACCTGCCGTGGGGCCAGCAGAAGCTTCGGCTGGGGCGATGGTCTAAAGGAACATGTCTACACAGTAGAGTCTTACACCAGGCACTGTGTGCAGAGTCACGCACAATAAAAATTCACCTGTTTTCATGTTTGCCGATTGTGCAATAAGCCAGTCAACCACTTCCCCCTGCTGCCTCGGTTGTATAAGAAAAATCCGGCATCTGAGCAACGTTTGGAGATCTTTATAACACCTCATAGCTAGAACTAACAAGCTCCAAGGCATAGGCGATTCAGATAAAGATCTTTGAGATGGTACCTGTTTGCTTGTTGCTGTGGAAAGAGACACGACTTCGGAAAAAATCATCTTCCGTCACTGCAAAAATTTAAAAAAGCTAGTAATTGGTGGTTTCTTTTTTTTCCGAGATGCAGGTTTCTTAACTCTTGCCCTGGTTCGACATGAGGTTGTGCAGTCACGTAGGAGGGGAAATTTAGCGCCTCTAGAGCACTGTGATTGGCTCAAGATGGGGTGAAGGCGTTGTCGTTTGTGCATTTTGCAGGAAAACGGATATTTTTTTCTGGAGAGGTGTGAAGCACTTGGATGCGGAACTTTAGTCCGGTAGGAGACTTTTGCTCGAACCTCTGGGATGTATGTTTGGTACTTGGTACCTGTCCTGAGACTGACTTTACATGCAGGTAGTTTAGACCGGGGAGCCTGTGGTGGAGTTCTTACTGTACTGACAGTGTGACTTCAAACGTCTCGGACTACTTGTTTGCTGAGGGCATACTTATTCGGTTTTGGTTTACCAGTCTTGACTATTTGTATCGTTGTGCACTCTGTCGTATAAGTGAGCCACGTTGTTCCTTGGTACGACCAATGAACGGGTGTGTCACACACTGAAATCTACCGTGATTTCAGGGCTCTGGTAAAGAGTAAATTGCGATCCGTCTGCCTGATCGCTAGACCGTGAGATTTTTGCATAGAAACTTCAGTAGATTTGATCAGTCAAAGTCTGCTCAGCGTCAGATCAATTCAGATTGCGTTATCCACATTTTTAGGGTCAGAGTACTTGACTCACTTGACTACTTAAACTGTCTCTGCCACCCACGATCCTTGTCCAGTGTAGTGTTAAATCAGCTGTTCGATGTTTACAGTATTCAATCAATAACTTGTTTAGCATAATTTATGTCTGATTTGGGAAAATAAATGTTGTTAGTACACTAAATTTTGCCTATATTTTCAATCATTTAAATAGTCACACCAGGGCTCCCTTTCAGCTTGTAGAAGGGAATCAGAACATAATATTGTTGGATGTGAGGTCCGCCAGTTATGCAACACATCGTTTTTTCTCAGTACCCAAACATGTTTCGGCACCACTGTGCCATCATCAGTGGGTTTTCGTTTTCATTTATTCTGTAATGTGAACATTTCTGTTAAATGATTATAAAATTATGTGGATGTATGGTTCAAACAATAGATCGTTTGTTTTTGTAAATACCTTTACATTTGGTGTGCATGAATTTTCCGGATCACGTTTGTGTTAATTACTGCAGGTAGCTTGTCATCTGCAGCCAAACGACGTTGATGAGAATTGTGAGCTAAATAAAGTTGGCCGGTTACCGCAGGAGCAGAAGTTTATGTAGCGTTATAACTGCGGATTTAGAGAGTGTATGAGGGGGAATGTTTTATTTTTTGTCTTCCAGTTCTGACAACTCAAGAACGTACGCTAGTAGTACCGATCGGCTGCTATGGTATAAATTTGAGACGGAAGTAACATGGATCCGTGAATACACGTTATAGACACGGGCATCTTCACATGCGGTACAAGTTTGTAGCAAAGAACATGAAATTAAATTAGGACTGTTGTAATACGGCACAATGAGTAGAAGAAAAATGGCAGTCAAAACATGTAGTAAACGTATGTGTGATCTTCTCTCATAATGCAATTTATGGGTACAAGTACTGTTGTTAATCACTTAATAATCCACTCACACGGACAACACAACACTCGTCAGATAATTACAGTATCACAGCTTCGGTGTCGCTGAGGGTGACAACAACCTGAAACAAGTGTTCCGAATGGTTCAAATGGCTCTGAGCACTATGGGAATTAACTTCTGAGGTCATCAGTCCCCTAGAACTTAAAACTAATTAAACCTAAATAACCTAAGGACATCACACACATCCATACCCGAGGCAGGATTCGAAATGGCGACCGTAGCGGTCGCGCGGTTCCAGACTGTAGCGCCTAGAACCTCTCGGCCACCCCGGCCGTCTGTTCCGAATGGCTCTGAGCACTATGGGACTTAACATCTATGGTCATCAGTCCCCTAGAACTTAGAACTACTTAAACCTAACTAACCTAAGGACATCACACAACACCCAGTCATCACGAGGCAGAGAAAATCCCTGACCCCGCCGGGAATCGAACCCGGGAACCCGGGCATGGGAAGCGAGAACGCTACCGCACGACCACGAGCTGCGGACTGTTCCGAATGGTGACGGCTTGTAACGATCAGTACTTCGGAACCAGCGGCTCACGACATACCAATTTATGTAGGGAACCAATTAATAATATGACTGATACGACTACATAAGCGGCCCCAGATGCCGCCTCACAATGTCAGTACTGGCTCTTGAGAAAAAAATTTCGACGAGCCCCCATAGATGAACTGCCTGTATCGATAAATATCTTTGTACTGGACACTCAGATAGCGGCCGGCCGAAGTGACCGTGCGGTTAAAGGCGCTGCAGTCTGGAACCGCAGGACCGCTAAGGTCGCAGGTTCGAATCCTGCCTCGGACATGGATGTGTGTGATGTTCTTAGGTTAGTTAGGTTTAAGTAGTTCTAAGTTCTAGGGGACTGATGACCACAGATGTTATGTCCCATAGTGCTCAGAACCATTTGAACTTAGATAGCGAGTCTTGCACGAATTTGTCCGGTTTTTGTATTTCTTGTAGTTTTCGTACAGTCTACTTCTGAAATCCTAGATCACGAACAACAATTTATTGTATCGGATATAACTGTATAAATACCAAAAATCTTATCTCCCTTCACGATTCGGAACATGTACAAGAACAGGACAGAAACGTCGTCGTAAGTAACGTTTCCACCTTTAAAATTACTAGGGAGGTTTAACACAAGCCAGTCTGTACGCCAGTAACTGAGTTTGCCGTTACCGTCTGGCAGCAGGATTGGCCAGAAGGGGAGGGAAGCCTGTGGAAGCGAGCTGGCTCTGCTGCAGCCGGGGGCAGGCTTTGTGCAGGCGGGCGCCACCTGGTTAATACATCAAAGGGCTGCCCGCCGGCCAGGGATCAAGGCCGCCCCGCCGCTGCATCTGCGGCCCCTAATAACCCTGCCCAGCCCAGACAGCCACGGGGCCCTGGCACACCGCAGGCGAGCTACGCACGGCCCAGCAGGTGGATGTGGCGATATCTCGGGACGGCCGATATCGCCTAAACAACCGTTTGTCGGTTATGTCGGTTTTTTCCCCACGCCTGTTTAGCCTGAATATTAAAACTGGTCAAAATAACCGGTTCTGAAATAACCGATTTTCATTTTTCATTGCTATTATTTCCTGTAACAAAGATTGAAAAATTTTGACTCACTCGATTGCAAGATTTATAGAATCAAAATAGTAAATTAAATAGGCAAATAGAAGAAAACTTAGTCGCTCCATCATTCGCTGTTTTCATTAATACTGCAAAAAATCGCCAGTATTCTCCCACTGATTCTAATTTTTTGAAACTCTGCTGAAGAAAGATGTTGCGCTCGGACATTACTGTAGTTAGCGCTACAGGGTGAAAACTGAGTCCGAAGAACTCTATTTTTCGTGCTAATTTGTCCGTTTTCAACGGTTACAAGAAGATAAAGGCATATTATACAGACACAGCCAGCATATCAGCTACTTTATATTTTTATTTTTTGCTACGTATGAGTTGTTGTTAAGTTTTCAGTTTACTGCTGTTACCATAATTTCCTTCCTCTTGCAACTATTTCTTAGAAATGGCAGACAAATCTTTTATCTTTTAAAGCCAATGAAGTTTTATACTTCACTTTGTAAGAATATTTCCTAGCTAGGCTAGGTGCCACTCAGCAATAAAGCGGATGTCCGGCCATAACTCCAGGAAACTACTGTATAGACCAGGTCTTGCACACTGCCGGCCGGAGTAGCCGAGCGGTTCTAGGCGCTACAGTCTGGAACCGCGCGAGCGCTACGGTCGCAGGTTCGAATCCTGCCTCGGGCATGGATGTGTGTGATGTCTTTAGGTTAGTTAGGTTTAAGTAGTTCTAGGTTCTAGGGGACTGATGACCTCAGAAGTTAAGTCCCATAGTGCTCAGAGCCATTTGGACCATTTTGAATTTTGCACACTGCACGTACACGCGTGCCTTCACCCACGACATAGGGCAACAGGGACACTATTGCCTCAGCTATGATGTACTATTTCTTATGCCGCGTGTTTGTCGCTCATCTCCGCCGGCAATGTTATCAAACTAGCAATGGTTGCTTTTTCCCATTTTCTATAATAACGAAATATTTCAAATCTTTTAAAAAGGTTTATTAACAAACGAAAAAATTTAGCACTGCTGCTGTGGCTAATCTATATTTCGGTTTTTTACTCGGTTATTAGCAAAAAATAAGAAACACTTATTATAGCTGAAACCAAACTAATACCGAAAGACACCGGTTATTCAGAACTAAAATACCAGTATCGGTTGTAACAGGTAGGTGTTTCCCATCCCTAGATCTCGCTTCCGATTCACATTTCTTCTTTTCCTTAATTAACTTTTGTTAAGGAGGTGGTCGACAACGAATCGTTCGTCGTCAGCCTTGCGTAAGAACCGTACCATTTTCTAAACCGCAATTCCATTTTATGAACAAAATGACAACTGACCCAGTCGAATTCTTGAGGTATTATGAGCTACGTTAATGGCTGAAGTCCAGCCAAGCTGTGACGTATTCTTAGCGTCGCGCCACTATTTATAGTTGGACTCCGGGCGCCTGCGCCCTTCGTTAATCATTCGTTTTTCAGAGATCACACTTTCATCGAGAGAAACGCACAATCTAGCTTTAGCAGATGAAACGGCCCTAGATATCTTAATAAACTGACTGCCAGACCCCAATCCATTGTTTATATTCAAAACTGTGTCACACTTTCCTAGATTTTCCTGCATCATTATTTCGATAAACTTCTTAAATATGCTCTTCTAGAAACTTGGCGTTTGCACGACGATACTGGAGTCGTTCCATTTCATGTCATGATTATACTCGAAGCAGTGCTCAGCGACAGCTCATCCTCTGGCTTGGTTGATTTTGACTGCAACGCTTGCTCATTTTGTCGAGCTAAGTACCCATTCCTTCGTAGCACTATTCATAGGTGTTCTAATTCTTCGCCGAGGTTGTCTTTGTCTGACAGCGTTTGAGCTCTATGAACCATTTCCTTGCTCGGAATATCTTTTTCGCGGAGGTGTTTACTCGAGGGGAGGTCACTGATCGTTAAGTTTTCGACAGCGCATCAGCTGCCCCTAGTGTTGAAGTTTTACGCAACCCGAATTTTTATAGATGGCCTTCAGAAACCACACGCGAAATTTTCATATTACCTCGCTCGCTGCGCCCAAATTATTAGTCCTACAGAAAAAATGAGCAGGACATTTTGTAGGAAATTTAAGACTGTTAATTTTTTTACTGGGATACTTTTTCGCTTGGGATCGTAGTTTTTGAGTTATTCAAGGAAAGTATACAAAAGTAATGTTCAAACGCATCCCTCCCACACTCAGTCCGCATAGGTCAGGATTCCTGCTTTGCTGTTCGTGGCATTCACTTCTACCACTATAGAAAAATTTCCGGCTACACGAACTGCTTCTGGTAATCGGCCTCTTTTGGTCTCTATTGAGTGAGCTGGTATGTTGTTCGCAGCAGTCCCTTCTACCACTGTACAAAAGTTTTCGACTTCACGAACTGCTCCCGGCAATCTCTCTCTTTAGGACCACCAGCACAGTCGGTTACTTCGTTAACATGATTAATTTAAAAGTGCTCCTGAGAGTAATGTACGAAAACCGATTTTTGTATACGTGACGCTAAGATTGATAACGTTGACACGTCGATTCAAACTCAACGCTTACAACTACAGTAGCTTCACTGTCGGAAGTCCTGACGAATACAAATGTAATTGCTTATTTTAAGCTGTTAAAATTCACAAAATTGTTAGGTAAAGTTCACACAATTTGTATGTGCTCCACTAAGCCGGTGGCGTAATAAGGCAAATCGATGAAGACCAAAACAGGTCGGATGTGGGAAATACTTCGTGCAGCCGCAAATATTTGTACAGTGGTAGGGAGGAGTGTCATGAAGAACATACTAGAAACAGGACGGTGAGGCTTGAATGTGGGATTTGGGCAGTGGTGGCTCGCGGTTGTAATCTCTGGGTGCTCACAAATTTTTAGATTCAGAAAAAATTGAGTGTGAAATTAATAGGTTATGCATACCATTAAGTTTATTCAATTACAGCCGCTGCCAATAATAATACCAAGAGAAATAATAGGAATAAGATGCATTACTTATCTGGCGAAAGTAAGAATTCTTTTTGTAGAATTTTGTTGTTTTGTACATAATTGAGAACAGTTTACGGCAATAATGAAGTAATGCGTGAGCTTCCGCAACCCTCCGTCTCGCATTTTCGTATAAGTGGGAGTTTTCGTGGTTTTCCATTTTTTCGAACAAATGTACAATGTCCCTAACAGATGTACTGGTTCACGAATTTACTTTCGGGTTGAAAATCACATATTCTTACCCTGCAGTATCACAACAACTTCTCCTAACTGTACACTTCCTTGTTAAATGTTCGATTGTAGTCACGCTTACTTGATTTCGTCACTATCTCAATCAAAGCACTTGTTCTCTGAGACCCTAGTTCCTTTGCGGCTAAATTATCCTGATAATTTACTTTTCTGTTCTCAGAAAGAGCTTTTCACTCTGCAGCGGAATGTGCGTTGATATGAAACTTCCTGGCAGATTAAAGCCGTGTACCGGACCCAGACTCGAACTCGGGACATTTGCCTTTTTGCGCACAAGTGCTCTACCGACTGAGATGCTCAAGCACGACTCACGACTCGTCCTCACAGCTTTACTTTTATGTTAGCATTTAAAATAGATTCAACATAGTTCATGTTTACACTACAGACGAAAGCCGACTCCCGCACAGTAAACAACCAACTCCAAACACAAAGTGCTGTTTGTGGAAATGATTTAACTCAAGGAGTAATGTCCACCAACATGGTCACTTGACTAGAACGCAAATGTGGCGCTGAAATCTATAAGGCCGTAAAGCACGGCGTCGTCGATCCCACATTTACGTGAATATCAGAGAAAAGAGTGATACAACTTTTCTTGAATTTTCATATATACAGTGTGGTCCTAGAGCACAGACAAACCCAACTCGCAGTAAGACCAACAGTTTTCAGAAGCATGAGTAAATGCTACAATCTCTCTAACAAGGGTGATGTGCTTTAGCCCCTTATGATTCCCAGCGCCTCAAATGGTTTACGTAGTATACTATGGATTACTTAATATACTATACGGATTACTTAATACACTGAACCCCTTCAGGGTTCGGCCGCCGTATTGCAAGTCTTTTTAGTCGACGCCACGTCGGCGACTTGCGTGTCAGTGATGATGAAGGACACACAACACGCAGTCCCCCGCCGGGAATCGAACCCGGGCCCCCTTGCGTGGTAGACGGTAACGCTACCTCTGTGCTAAGGAGGCGGACACTATTACTAATACAGATATTCACAAAATGTGTTTATTGTCACTAGAACTTTAACATATGTTAACGTCCGATATAATTTTACTACAGTACAGTGAGTGAATTAGCATACCTAAGGACTGCGCTATCATCTAGGTGGATAAATAATAAACGGTCACAATAGCCACATAGTACTAGGGACAGAAAGTTGTCTGAAACCACATGTAAACAGTAATGAAATTCTAAACTCAGATTGCCCGCATCTCGTGGTCGTGCGGTAGCGTTCTCGCTTCCCACGCCCGGCTTCCCGGGTTCGATTCCCGGCGGGGTCAGGGATTTTCTCTGCCTCGTGATGGCTGGGTGTTGTGTGCTGTCCTTAGGTTCGTTAGGTTTAAGTAGTTCTAAGTTCTAGGGGACCGATGACCATAGATGTTAAGTCCCATAGTGCTCAGATCCATTTGAACCATTTTTGAACTCAGATTGGAATGTATACCGCAGAGACAGGCTGGACAGTGTTTATAGCGATAAGAAGTGCAATAGTATCGAAGGAAATTGACGGAGATCCGAAACGTGAAATAATTTGGGTGAAGGTCACGGTTAAAGCAGGCTCATACATGGTAATTGGATGTCTCTATAGGCCCCCTGGCTCAGCAGCTGTTGTAGCTGAGCACCTGAAGGATAATTTGGAAAATATTTCGAGTAGATTTCCCCACCATGTTATAGTTCTGGGTGGAGATTTTAATTTACCGGATGTAGACTGGGAGACTCAAACGCTCATAGCGGGTGTCAGGGACAAAGAATCCAGTGAAATTTTTTTAAGTGCTTTATCTGAAAACTACCTTGAGCAGTTAAACGGAGAACCGACTCGTGGCGATAACATATTAGACCTTCTGGTGACAAACAGACCCGAACTATTTGAAACAGTTGACGCAGAACAGGGAATCAGCGATCATAAAGCGGTTACTACATCGATGATTTCAGCCGTAAGTAGAAATATTAAAAAAGGCAGGAAGATTTTTCTGTTTAGCAAAAGTGACAAAAAGCAGATTTCAGAGTACCTGACGGCTCAACACAAATGTTTTGTCTCAAGTACAGATAGTGTTGAGGATCAGTGGACAAAGTTCAAAACCATCGTACAATATGCGTTCTACATCTACATCTACATTGATACTCCGCAAGCCACCCAACGGTGTGTGGCGGAGGGCACTTTACGTGCCACTGTCATTACCTCCCTTTTCTGTTCCAGTCGCGTATTGTTCGCGGGAAGAACGACTGTCTGAAAGCCTCCGTGCGCGCTCTAATCTCTCTAATTTTACATTCTCCTCGGGAGGTATAAGTAGGGGGAAGCAATATATTCGATACCTCATCCAGAAACGCACCCTCTCGAAACCTGGCGAGCAAGCTACACCGCGATGCAGAGCGCCTCTCTTGCTGAGTCTGCCACTTGAGTTTATTAAACATCTCCGTAACGCTATCACGGTTACCAAATAATCCTGTGACGAAACGCGCCGCTCTTCTTTGGATCTTCTCTATTTCCTCCGTCAGACCGATCTGGTACGGATCCCACACTGATGAGCAATACTCAAGTATAGATGAGTATGTGCCAAGCAAGATCGTAAGAGATGGAAAAGAGCCACAGTGGTACAACAACCGAGTTAGAAAACTGCTGCGGAAGCAAAGAGAACTTCACAGCAAACATAAACATAGCCAAAGCCTCGCAGACAAAAAAAATTACGCGAAGAGAAATGTAGTGTGAGGAGGGCTATGCGAGAGGCGTTCAGTGAATTCGAAAGTAAAGTTCTATGTACTGACTTGGCAGAAAATCCTAAGAAATTTTGGTCTTATGTCAAAGCGGTAGGTGAATCAAAACAAAATGTCCAGACACTCTGTGACCAAAATGGTACTGAAACAGAGGATGACAGACTAAAGGCCGAAATACTAAGTGTCTTTTTCCAAAGCTGTTTCACAGAGGAAGACTGCACTGTAGTTCCTTCTCTAGATTGTCGCACAGATGATAAAATGGTAGATATCGAAATAGACGACAGAGGGATAGAGAAACAATTAAAATCGCTCAAAAGAGGAAAGGCCGCTGGACCTGATGGGATACCAGTTCGATTTTACACAGAGTACTCGAAGGAACTTGCGCCCCTTCTTGCAGCGGTGTACCGTAGGTCTCTAGAAGAGCGTAGCGTTCCAAAGGATTGGAAAAGGGCACAGGTCATCCCCGTTTTCAAGAAGGGACGTCGAACAGATGTGCAGAACGATAGACCTATATCTCTAACGTCGATCAGTTGTAGAATATTGGGACACGTATTATGTTCGAGTATAATGACTTTTCTGGAGACTAGAAATCTACTCTGTAGGAATTAGCATGGGTTTCGAAAAAGACGATCGTGTGAAACCCAGCTCGCGCTATTCGTCCACGAGACTCAGAGGGCCATAGACACGGGTTCCCAGGTAGATGCCGTGTTTCTTGACTTCCGCAAGGTGTTAGATACAGTTCCCCACAATCGTTTAATGAACAAAGTAAGAGCATATGGACTATCAGACCAATTGTGTGATTGGATTGAAGAATTCCTAGATAACAGAACGCAGCATGTCATTCTCAATGGAAAGAAGTCTTCCGAAGTAAGAGGGATTTCAGGTGTGCCGCAGGGGAGTGCCATAGGACCGTTGCTGTTCACAATATACATAAATGACCTTGTGGATGACATCGGAGGTTCACTGAGGCTTTTTGCGGATGATGCTGTGGTATATCGAGAGGTTGTGACAATGGAAAACCGTACTGAAATGCAGGAGGATCTGCAGCGAATTGACGCATGGTGCAGGGAATGGCAATTGAATCTCAATGTAGACAAGTGTAATGTGCTGCGAATACACAGAAAGAAAGATCCCTTATAATTTAGCTACAATATAGCAGGCCAGCAACTGGAAGCAGTTAATTCCATAAATTATCTGGGAGTACGCATTAGGAATGATTTAAAATGGAATGATCATATAAAGTTGATCGTCGGTAAAGCAGACACCAGGCTGAGATTCATTGGAACAATCCTAAGGAAATGCAATCCGAAAACAAAGGAAGTAGGTTACAGTACGCTTGTTCACTCACTGCTTGAATACTGCTCAGCAGTGTGGAATCCGTACCAGATAGGGCTGATAGAAGAGAGAGAGAAGATCCAACGGAGAGCACGCGCTTCGTTACAGGATCATTTAATAATCGCGAAAGCGTTGCGGTGATGATAGATAAACTCCAGTGGAAGACTCTGCAGGAGAGACGCTCAGTAGCTCGGTACGGGCTTTTGTTGAAGTTTCGAGAAGTTACCTTCGCCGAGGAGTCAAGCAGTATATTGTTTCCTCCTACGTATACCTCGCGAAGAGACCATGAGGATAAAATCAGAGAGATTAGAGCCCACACAGAGGCATACCGACAATCCTTCTTTCCACGAACAGTACGAGACTGGAATAGAAGGGAGAACCGATAGAGGTACTCAAGGTACCATCCGCCACACACCGTCAGATGGCTTGCGGAGTATGGATATGGATGTAGATGTAGATGTAGATATATGCTGAGTGTACAAGGATAACAGTCTGCCGCAGTGTGCTACCACCTATTGGCACATCTCTTGTAGCTGTAAATATCGCGTGACTAGGGCCTCCCGTCGGGTAGACCGTTCGCCGCGTGCAACTCTTTCTATTTGACGCTAGTTTGGCGACTTGCGCGTCGATGGGGATGAAATTCTGATGATCAGGACAACACAACAGCTAGTCCCTGAGTGGAGAAAATCTCCGACCCAGCCAGGAATCGAACCCGTCGCCTTAGGATTGAAATTATGTCGCGCTGACCACTTTTTTTCCGAGTCCAACTCCTTAGCCACTTTTTTTTTCACTCAGCTACCTGGGGCGCACAACTTCTAGCTGTGTGGCACGGGCTAGATATGCACATCACGAGCCTTGCACGTTGTTTAACAAATCCGTATGTATTTGGCCTGTAAAGCAATTACGTCACACGAGCTGCGCATGCGCAAAAGCTACTTACAAAGTGCACAACTGAAGGTGTGCTCGCGACCCTGATGCCAAGTTTCACAGAGTCTAGAGGAGCAGTAGCGCGATAGACGTCCTGTATCTTTCAGATTGCAGCATCTATGTTACGTTTAACAGCATTCAAAGAAAAATAACCAATAAATCCGCAAGGTGTCGAAAGTTAGTGGGTTCACGTGCTTTTGTGCTCTTACACAGCAGCCGCCACTGGACTTGGAGTGTGTTTGAGTACCATTCATGCACGTTTTTCTTGAATAACTCGAAAACTACGGCCTCTGGCGAAAATACATCCCAATACAAAATTTAACTCATTAAATTTCCTACAGCCGCGCGGGATTAGCCGAGCGGTCTGTGGCGCTGCAGTCTTGGACTGTGCGGCTGGTCCCGGCGGAGGTTCAAGTCCTACCTCGGGCATGGGTGTGTGTGTTTGTCCTTAGGATAATTTAGGTTAAGTAGTGTGTAAGCTTAAGGACTGATAACCTTAGAAGTTAAGTCCCATAAGATTTCACATACATTTGATCATTTTTGAAATTTCCTACAAAAGGGTTCATTTTTTTCTGTAGGACTAACAGTTGGCGCGAAGCGAGCGAGAAAATGTGAAAATCTCGCCGATAGTTTGTGACGGTCAGCTGTAACATAGCAGGTAAGGGTAACTATATCACCCTGTAAACGCACTGTAGCCCAGGAGTCGATCGTTCTTCTCTTAACTAACACGTCGCAAGTACGTACTTGCCAATGTTTACACTGATAAAAATATATGACCACTGACCTTCACGTCGTTGAATGCCACCTGGTGGCGTTGCAGGTACGTGACGCGTAACAGAAGTTCGTAAAAGGAGCAGACAAGGACTGACTTCTAATGGTTCTAAGCACTACGGGCCTTAACATCTGAGATCATCAGTACCCTAGACTTAGAACTACCTAAACCTAACTAACCTAAAGACATCACACACATCCATGTCCGAGACAGGATTCGAACCTGCGACCGTAGCAGCAGCGCGGTTCCGGACTGAAGGGCCTAGAACCGCTCGGCCACAGCGGCCGACCAAGGACAGGGTATAATTTTCGCGAAGATATGGGCTGCAAATGGGGAAATCTATTGAGATAAGCGACTTTGACAAAGAACAGATTATTATTACGCAGAGCCTGTGAATGAGTATTTCGAAAACAGTGAAGCTGGTCGACTGTTCACGTGCTACTGACGTGACAATCTACGGAAAGAGGTGCACGGGCGCTAAATAATTAGACGTCCACAACTCTTCACAGAACATGGGGTTCGGAGGCTTGTCTGCTCTGTAAAGTAGGATAGATTGTAATCTGTGGCAACTCTACCGAAAAAACACGATGCTGGTGCACGAAAAGTGTACAGAGCACGCCGTTTGTCGTAAATTGTGTAACATGGAGCTCCGCGGTTAACCACCCGAACATGTTCACATGTTGACCCATCGACATCGGCAGTTACGATTGCAGTGGGCACGGGACCATCGGGATTCGGTCGTCGATCAATGGAAACGTGTCGGTTCATTGGATGAATCACATTTTTGCTACACTAGTGCACTATTGATCGCCCACTTTACTTGTTGACTCTGTGATCGGCGGAAGTCGCCTGACTTCGTGAGAATCCGGAATGTTTATGCTCTTTTAGCACCCCAATGAACCATGGACCTTGCCGTTGGTGGGGAGGCTTGCGTGCCTCAGCGATAGAGATAGCCGCACCATAGGTGCAACCACAACGGAGGGGTATCTGTTGAGAGGCCAGACAAATGTGTGGTTCCTGAAGAGGGGCAGCAGCCTTTTCAGTAGTTGCAGGGGCAACAGTCTGGATGATTGACTGATCTGGCCGCGTAACACTAACCAAAACAGCCTTGCTGTGCTGGTACTGCGAACGGTTGAAAGCAAGGGGAAACTACAGCCGTAATTTTTCCCGAGGGCATGCAGCTTTCCTGTGTGGTTAATGATGATGGCGTCCTCTTGGGAAAAATATTCCGGAGGTAAAATAGTCCCCCATTCGGATCTCCGGGCGGGGACTACTCAAGAGGACCTCGTTATCAGGAGAAAGAAAACTGGTGTTCTACGGATCGGAGCGTAGAATGTCAGATCCCTTAATCGGGCAGGTAGGTTAGAAAATTTAAAAAGGGAAATGGATAGGTTAAAGTTAGATATAGTGGGAATTAGTGAAGTTCGGTGGCAGGAGGAACAAGACTTTTGGTCAGGCGAATACAGGGTTACAAATACAAAGTCAAATAGGGGTAATGCAGGAGCAGGTTTAATAATGAATAAAAAAATAGGAATGCGGGTAAGCTACTACATACAGCATAGCGAACGCATTATTGTGGCTAAGCGAGACACGAAGCCCACGCCTGCTACAGTAGTACAAATTTATATGCCAACTAGCTCTGCAGATGACGAAGAAATTGAAGAAATGTATGATGAAATAAAAGAAATTATTCAGATAGTGAAGGGAGACGAAAATTTAATAGTCATGGGTGACAGGAATTCGGTAGTAGGAAAAGGGAGAGAAGGAAACGTAGTAGGTGAATATGGATTGGGGCTAAGAAATGAAAGAGGAAGCCGTCTGGTAGAATTTTGCACAGAGCACAACTTAATCATAGCTAACACTTGATTCAAGAATCATAAAAGAAGGTTGTATACATGGAAGAAGCCTGGAGATACTGACAGATTTCAGATATATTATATAATGGTAAGACAGAGATTTACGAACCAGGTTTTAAATTGTAAGACATTTCCAGGGGCAGATGTGGACTCTGACCACAATCTATTGGTTATGAACTGTAGATTAAAACTGAAGAAACTGCAAAAAGGTGGGAATTTAAGGAGATGGGACCTGGATAAACTGAGTAAACCAGAGGTTGTACAGAGTTTCAGGGAGAGCGTAAAGGAACAAATGGCAGGAATGGGGGAAAGAAATACAGTAGAAGAAGAATGGGTAGCTTTAAGGGAGGAAGGAGTGAAGGCAGCAGAGGATCAAGTAGGTAAAAAGACGAGGGCTAGTAGAACTCCTTGGGTAACAGAAGAAATATTGAATTTAATTGATGAAAGGAGAAAATATAAAAATGCAGTAAATGAAGCAAGCAAAAAGGAATACAAACGTCTCAAAAATGAGATCGACAGGAAGTGCAAAATGGCTAAGCAGGGATGGCTAGAGGATAAATGTAAGGATGTAGAGGCTTATCTCACTAGGGGTAAGATAGATACTGCCTACAGGAAAATTAAAGAGACCTTTGGAGAAAAGAGAAACACTTGTATGAATATTAAGAGCTCAGATGGAAACCCAGTTCTAAGCAAAGAAGGGAAAGCAGAAAGGTGGAAGGAGTACTGTACATAGATGGTCTATACAAGGGCGATGTACTTGAGGACAATATTATGAAAATGGAAGAGGATGTAGATGAAGATGAAATGGGAGATATGATACTGCGTGAAGAGATTGATAGAGCACTGAAAGACCTGAGTCGAAACAAGGCCCCGGGAGTAGACAACATTCCATTAGAATTACTGACGGCCTTGGGACAGCCACTCCCGAGAAAACTCTACCATCTGGTGAGCAAGATGTATGAGACAGGCGAATTACCCTCAGACTTCAAGAAGAATATAATAATTCCAATCCCAAAGAAAGCAGGTGTTGACAGATGTGAAAATTACCGAACTATCAGTTTAATAAGTCACGGCTGCAAAATACTAACGCGAATTCTTTACAGACTAATGGAAAAACTAGTGGAAGCCGACCTCGGGGAAGATCAGTTTGGATTCCGTAGAAATGTTGGAACACGTGAGGCAATACTGACCCTGCGACTTATCATAGAAGCTAGATTAAGGAAAGGCAAGCCTACGTTTCTAGCATTTGTAGACTTAGAGAAAGCTTTGACAATGATGACTAGAATACTCTCTTTAAAATTCTGAAGGTGGCAGGGATAAAATATAGGGTGCGAAAGGCTATTTACAATTTGTATAGAAACCAAATGGCAGTTATAAGAGTTGAGGGGCATGAAAGGGAAGCAGTGGTTGGGAAGGGAGAGAGACAGGGTTGTAGCCTCTCCCCGATGTTATTCAATCTGTATATTGAGCAAGCAGTGAAGGAAACAAAAGAAAAATTCGGAGTAGATATTAAAATCCATGGAGAAGAAATAAAATCTTTGAGGTTCGCCGATGACATTGTAATTCTGTCAGAGACAGCAAAGGACTTGGAAGAGCTGTTGAACGGAATGGACAGTGTCTTGAAAGGAGGATATAAGATGAACATCAACAAAAACAAAACGAGGATAATGGAATGTAGTCGAATTAAGTCGGGTGATGCTGAGGGAATTAGATTAGGAAATGAGACACTTGAAGTAGTAAAGGAGTTTTGCTATTTGGGGAGCAAAATAACTGATGATGGTCGAAGTAGAGAGGATATGAAATGTAGACTGGCAATGGCCAGGAAAGCATTTCCGAAGAAGAGAAATTTGTTAACATCGAGTATAGATTTAAGTGTCAGGAAGTCGTTTCTGAAAGTATTTGTATGGAGTGTAGCCACGTATGGAAGTGAAACATGGACGATAAATAGTTTAGACAAGAAGAGAATAGAAGCTTTCGAAATGTGGTGCTACAGAAGAATGCTGAAGATTAGATGGGTAGATCACATAACTAATGAGGAGGTGTTGAATAGGATTGGGGAGAAGAGACGTTTGTGGCACAACTTGACTAGAAGAAGGGATCGGTTGGTAGGACATGTTCTGAGACATCGAGGGATCACCAATTTAGTATTGGAGGGCAGCGTGGAGGGTAAAAATCTTAGAGGGAGACCAAGAGATGAATACACCAAGCAGATTCAGAAGAATGTAGGCTGCAGTAGGTACTGGGAGATGAAGAAGCTTGCACAGGGTAGAGTAGCATGGAGAGCTGCATCAAACCAGTCTCAGGACTGAAGACCACAACATCAACAACAGCAACGTAACAGTGTGCGCTGTAGCCAATGTGAATCTATTGTTGATTCGTGTGAAGGTTGTTCGTTGTGATTCACACTGTTATTTACAAAAATGAGCGAGAGGCTGTACCTGCTCCATCAACTTCACTTACTGCGACACGAAAGAGGTGGATTGTTATTCAGAGTGGTACGAAAGAAGTAATACTAAATGTCATTCAGTCCTGTGACACCCGCGTAATGAGTCTCTTAAAACAGCAGCAGCTTGTACAAGAAACAACGAGCTTTGCCTGAAAGGGCCGAGGGGTTTTACGATGACACCCTGGCGTGTCACCTGCTACTCCCCGAAAGAAGAGATAAGTTCAAGTACATTTGTTTGTTTGCTGCGTGCACCATATTTTCATTCTCGTACATACCCGATAAATCGAATTATCAAGTCAATATAATTCATTTATCAAATTAATACGTCCATTTATCTATTACATTTTATTCGGTTTAATATTACCATATTGTTAAGTCGAGCTTATTCCAGTATTTTTGTATTGTCAGAGATGCGTAAAGGCGGAAAGAAATTAGGACTTAGCGCTCTTCATAAGCAAATATAGAGCTATTACGTCAGACAGTCCTTCAAAATATGTTAAGCGTCTCTTAGCAGCACCGTAACTTGACGCTTCATGCGTTGAAGTCTGAGAGCGAATGAAGGCATCCCGCCTATTCCATCGCTCCCGCTACTTTCAACATCTGCGCGTAGAGCAAAAGCAGTGCGTGTACTGTAGCAGTTAAATAAGTATGTTCGTTTATACTACCAAACCATTTTTGACAGAAGCACAGTTGTAAATTGTTTGCAACAACAAATGTAATTTCACTTCATTTCGATGTATTCAGTACAGAATGTAGTCCGATATTCTAAGAATCTTTTTTCTTTTCTCTTCTTAGGGGAAGTTCAGACTTCAGTCGATGATTTTATAAACGGGTAATTAGAGAAAAAAATCGAAGAATTTTATTCCTGTAAGAATATTGTACCCACGATAAGTAAATTACTGCCTATTTTCAAATATAAAATGATTGAGAATGAAGTACTACCTCCTTGAGGAAATTAATAAAGTCCATGGGCTTCAAGTGAAAAAAGATCCAAAATAAGAAACATTTACTAATCGAACGCCCAGACATAGTGTCCCGATGGTTTCGCTTCGTAGATGAAATGAGAAATATCAGAAAAGCTGAGACCTAAATTTTCTACTTGACGAGACCTGAGTAGATAGTAATATGACCTTTGGCAAATGCTGGCACAGTCAAGGGCTGGCGGGTGTGTCAACGTGGGGAAGCGCCTCGGAGGCTCATTATAGGAAGCGTCGGATCCGGAAACGGATTAAGGGAACATAGCTCCAGTTTTGGGCCAGGTCCTCATAGGGCCACTATCACGGTCAGAGTTTTGAAAAATGGTTTGAGGAGACAGTTCTTGCAAATCTGCCACCACGGTCTGCCATTGTGCTCGATAATGCGCCATATCATTGCAGGCAGGTCGATAAACCACCGATCAAATATGACACCATGGTGACGATGGTCGAGTGGCTGCAAACTAGATATATCCAATGCGACGATAGGGCATGCATGGGGAGGACATGTACGAGTTAATTCACAAAACCGGTTTGTATATAATCGACCAGCTGGCCTCAAATAAAGGGGATAAAGTCGTCAGATTGCCGCCATAGAAATTGCGACTGATTGCAATTGAGTTTGCATGGGCCAACTGGAAACACACGGACGCTGCCCATCAGTCTATCACCATTGAAATTTGGGAATCTTACTGCCAAAAGACACGAGAGCTGGAGGAAGATTACTGAGGAAGTCACAATGTTATGCAAACTGGCGTTGACAACGTCTTCCTTCACTAACGCAGGTCCTGGCAGCATCACGGAATCTGACGACTCTAGCACGGACGAAGCCACGGACGACTGCAGTGGAAGCGACTCATAGTTTTTTTAAAGTTTTTACTTCTACCTAGTCACTCTTTATAGTTTTCATAAGTAATACTTACTTCGTAATAATAAGTTTCTGTTTTTGATTACTCAAACGTTAAGATGACTTAAACGAAATTTCTACTGGGAGTGAAGAATGACAGCTAGCTCTAAATACAGAATAATGGAAGTTAATGCAGATGAGTAGGAAAAACAAATCGAAAATGTTAGAATACACCATTAGTAGTGAGCTCGTTGACACAGTCATGTCGATTAAAAATCGAGGCTTAACGTTGCAAAGCAAATGAGAAAAGACTGTAGTAGGGAAGATGAACGGCCGACTTCGATTTATCGGGAGAGTCTTAGGAAATTGTGGTTCACCCATAAAGGAGACCCCATATAGGACACTAGAGCTACCCATTGTTGAGTACTGTTCAAGTGTTTGAGGGACGCATCGGGTCGAATTAAAGGATGACTTCGCGGCAATTCAGAGGTGGGCTGCTAGATTTTTTACCGCGTGAGTTAGCCTGTGCTGGGTCGTGTTTAGGGCTGGCTGATTTACATTCATCAGTATCAAAAGGGAAGAATTTTGATATCCACCACTCTCAAGAGAATGCACGTTGATACTGTGGCGCAAAGGTTACCGAACGCTAATTTACTTTAGCTCTCGTGGTGGCTAATTTTTTACAAATACAATTGTTAAAGAAATTATGTGATTGTTGTTGTTGTTGTGGTCTTCAGTCCTGAGACTGGTTTGATGCAGCTCTCATGCTACTCTGTCCTGTGCAAGCTTCTTCATCTCCCAGTACCTACTGCAGCCTACATCCTTCTGAATCTGCTTAGTGTATTCAGCTCTTGGTCTCCCTCTACGATTTTTACCCTCCACGCTGCCCTCCAATGCTAAATTTGTGATCCCTTGATGCCTCAGAACATTCCCTACCAACCGGTCCCTTCTTCTTGTCAAGTTGTGCCACAAACTCCTCTTCTCCCCTATTCTGTTGAATACCTCCTCTTTAGTTACGTGATCTGCCCATCTAATCTTCAGCATTCTTCTGTAGCACCACATTTCGAAAGCTTCTATTCTCTTCTTGTCCAAACTATTTATCGTCCATGTTTCATTTCCATACATGGCTACACTCCATACAAATACTTTCAGAAACGACTTCCTGACACTTAAATCTATACTCGATGTTAACAAATTCATCTTCTTCAGAAACGGTTTCCTTGACATTGCCAGTCTACATTTTATATCCTCTCTACTTCGACCACCATCATTGTCTTGCTCCCCAAATAGCAAAACTCCTTTACTACTTTAAGAGTCTCATTTCCTAATCTAATTCCCTCAGCATCACCTGACTTAATTCGACTACATTCCATTATCCTCGTTTTGCTTTTGTTGATGTTCATCTTATATCCTCCTTTCAAGACCCTGTCCATTTTGTTCAACTGCTCTTCAAAGTCCTTTGCTGTCTCTGACAGAATTACAATGTCATCGGCGAACCTCAAAGTTTTTATTTCTTCTCCATGGATTTTAATACCTACTCCGAATTTTTCTTTTGTTTCCTTCACTGCTTGCTCAATATACAGATTGAATAACATCGGGGAGAGGCTACAACCCTGTCTCTCTCCCTTCCCAACCACTGCTTCCCTTTCATGCCCCTCAACTCTTATAACTGCCATTTGGTTTCTATACAAATTGTAAATAGCCTTTCGCACCCTATATTTTATCCCTGCCACCTTCAGAATTTTAAAGAGAGTATTCTAGTCATCATTGTCAAAGCTTTCTCTAAGTCTACAAATGCTAGAAACGTAGGCTTGCCTTTCCTTAATCTAGCTTCTATGATAAGTCGCAGGGTCAGTATTGCCTCACGTGTTCCAACATTTCTACGGAATCCAAACTGATCTTCCCCGAGGTCGGCTTCCACTAGTTTTTCCATTCGTCTGTAAAGAATTCGCGTTAGTATTAAACTGATAGTTCGGTAATATTCACATCTGTCAACACCTGCTTTCTTTGGGATTGGAATTATTATATTCTTCTTGAAGTCTGAGGGTAATTCGCCTGTCTCATACATCTTGCTCATCAGATGGTAGAGTTTTCTCAGGACTGGCTCTCCCAAGGCCGTCAGTAGTTCTAATGGAATGTTGTCTACTCTCGGGGCCTTGTTTTGACTCAGGTCTTTCAGTGCTCTGTCAAACTCTTCACACAGTATCGTATCTCCCATTTCATCTTCATCTACGTCCTCATCCATTTCCATAATATTGTCCTCTAGTACATCGCCCTTGTATAGGCCCTCTATATACTTCTTCCACCTTTCTGCTTTCCCTTCTTTGCTTAGAACTGGGTTTCCATCTGAGTTCTTGATATTCAAACAAGTGGCTCTCTTTTCTCCAAAGGTCTCTTTAATTTTCCTGTAGGCAGTATCTATCTTACCCCTTGTGAGATAAGCCTCTACATCCATACATTTGTCCTCTAGCCATGCCTGCTTAGCCATTTTGCATTTTCTGTCGATCTCATTTTTGAGACGTTTGTATTCCTTTTTGCCTGCTTCATTTACTGCATTTTTATATTTTCTCCTTTCATCAATTAAATTCAATATTTTTTCTGTTACCCAAGGATTTCTACCACCCCTCGTCTCTTTACCTACTTGATCGTCTGCTGCCTTCACTACTTCATCCCTCAAAGCTACCCATTTTTCTTCTACTGTATTTCTTCCCCCCATTCCTGTCAATTGTTCCCTTATGCTCTCCCTAAAACTCTCCACAACCTCTGGTTTAGTCAGTTTATCAAGGTCCCATCTCCTTAAATTCCCATCTTTTTGCCGTTTCTTCAGTTTTAGTCTACAATTATGTGATAACATCTCCGAAATACATGAGCTGGAAAAGGAAGTTAACTAATGATCACGAACCAATAAGACAATATGCTAAGCTAGAACAAATAGGTTTATTTCCGTAAGTACAAACTTATACAGAATATTAGAGAAGCAGATTATACAGAAATCACAATCTGAACAAGATTTGCTGTTGGTTTGCTAACAATTCACGCCTGTGTTTCTAGTTTTATTACAGCAAACGTGCTGCGGACTCTACTACGAGGAGAGGACCATTAACAGTATTGTGAAATTTGCCTAACTCAAACGGTGATTCACTACACGCACAAAAGACGTGGATTTGCTTGCAAACAAAGAGGCGCTGATTGCAGCTACTGCAGATGGCAACAAACTAGCAAGTGGTGGTACTGTAGTTCGGAATTCCCTATCTGCCGGTGCTACGACACTTTACCAAAATCACAGACGTATGACGTGAAAGAACCTCTATTATCCTTGTCGCCACTGTAGAGTCTTGTACCTCAAGGAAGCAAGGGAGAGGAGGTTGTTATGGTTGCCCGATATCCTCTTTCTAGAACACAAACGCACACATGTATTAACACTGTTCTTTATTTACACGAACAGGATTCTTAACTTCAGTAGAGTCCATGTGATGTGATACAAGCTCATTATTAATAGTCGTCTTGCAGACAATATCGGTAATCTTGCTATTAAAAATTTTAGTCTCGCTATAGCCACTAATTTGGTCGCTATGTAATGTCGTAGACTGTGACTCGCTCTGCGAATGAGTGACAGACGCCCAGCTGGAATAGAGAGTCAATGATGCACCAGAGATGCAATAGGGCTCCCACGAATCTTGGGAGAAAGGATTATTGAAAAAGGAAGAGACCCATATATGTGCTTCATAGATCTAGAAAAGGCATTTGACAATGTGGTTTGGGACAAGCTGGCGACTATAATGAGGGAAAAGAGAGTGGACTGGAAAACCAGAAGACTTGGTTCAAATGGCTCTGACCACTATAGGACTTAACATCTGTGGTCATCAGTCCCCTGGAACTGAGAACTACTTAAACCTAACTAACGTAAGGACATCACACACATCCATGCCCGAGGCAAGATTCGAACCTTTGACCGTAGCGGTCACGCGGTTCCAGACTAAAGCGCCTAGAACTGCACGGCCCAGAAGACTTGTAAACTCATTATATCTTAATCAAAAAGTTTCAGTTAAAGTGAGAGGAGAAAGTACAAACTGGATCGGACTAGGAAAAGGAGTAAGACAAGGATGCTGTTTATCACCTACTCTTTTCAACCTCTACTTGGAAAACATGATTGACCAATGCTCATTAGATGACAAAGGCGTAGAAATTGGAGGAAGAAGAGTAGGGTGTTTGAGATTTGCTGATGACATGATCCTTCTAGTCACAGGGGAAAAAGAATTACAGGATTTGGTAGACACCATTGAAACTAATGGAAACAAATATGGAATGAAAAGTAACACAAATAAAACAAAAGTGTTGGCACTAGGAGGAAATAAGGAAATAAAAATTACGCTGAATGGAGAAATACTAGAACGGATGCAAAATTTTAAGTATCTTGGAAGCAGGATATGGTTCAAATGGCTCTGAGCACTATGGGACTTAACATCTATGGTCATCAGTCCCCTAGAACTTAGAACTACTTAAACCTAACTAACCTAAGGACATCACACAACACCCAGTCATGGAAGCAGGATAGACACTGATTGAAAGTGCACCACAGAAATTAAAACGAGGATATCAATGGCAAAAGAGGCGTTTTATAAGAGAAGGAGAATTTTCTGCAGCGGTCTGGACAGAGAACTCAGGAAGAGACTCATAAAATGTCTTTTATGGAATGTTCTTCTATATGGCGCTGAAACATGGACTATGAGGAAGAAAGACAGAGAAAGGCTGGAGGCTTTTGAGATCTTGCCATGGCTGAGGATGGAAAGAATAAGTTGGATGGACAGAGTAAAAAATGAAGAGGTACTGAGAAGAGTGGGAGAGAAAAGACAGTTACTAGATGTAATAAAGAGAAGAAAAAGAAATTGGATTGGGCATATATTAAGAAAGAATTACGGACTGATAAAAACAGTTTTGGAAGGTTATGTAGAAGGGAAAAGGAAGCGAGGAAGGAAGAGATTCCAGATACTAGATGACATGACGGACGGTACCACATACAGCAGCCTTAAGAAGGAAGCAATGGATCGCAGAAAATGGAGAGGCAAAGTACCTGCTAATATAGCAGAAGACTGATGATGATGATGACGCCCTCCTGTCAGCGGCGGCGGCCTAAATACAGGCTGTCGAGAGGGTGTTGACGGCGTGTTGGTTATCGTTTTGTATCTGACCTCTCTCGTGATAGATGCGCTTGATCCAGTACAAACCATCGATCTTCGCGCTATATCTCTGCCGCCTGGTGCGCTGGCGGCAGCTTACGCCAGCACTTTCCACCTCTTCCCCCCCCCCCCCCCCCCCCAAAAATGCCACACCATTGTCATGTAGAGAGGATGCGAATGACAACGGCGCACGGGGGGGGGGGGGGGTGGCAGGACGCTGGACATAGAGATAAGTCGGGAGCCATGGTTCTGGAGGACGGCGTACTCCCAACCATACCCCGCCATCTGACTTAAGAAGCAGCAGGAACATCTTCCGGAAAACTGCTGCCAGGGCAACATGTCTGGGCCTGAGGGCGAGTCCTGGGGCGATGACGGCGAGGTCGACGGCGACGGCGATGGCGGGTCGAGGTCCATCGGGTCAGAGAAGGGGGACGACGGGGTCGTGAGCGCATCGTCCATCCGCTCCTCCTGGGGTGCCCTGGTGGCACCAGCGGGCGGCTGCGAAGGCTGCGCGGTTCTATGAGGGCGTGAATCTGGGGGAAGAAAAGAAGCAGAATCATAGGGGAAATGACAAGCATGCATTTGGTCCTGGTGGCGGCGCTGCAAACTATCGGGCCTGCAATCAAGTACATAAAAGAGCCAATGCGTTCCTGGATCACGTCTCTTTCCCAGGAACCGCAGTTGCCATAAAGCCTGAAGAAAACAAGATCGCGTGGCGCAAAGCGATACTTGCAGACCATTGGCGACGCCAGATGCAGCGATGGGTGTAGCAAGTGTAACAGCATCCGATGGCAGCTGCCATGCAGAAGTTCCGCCGGTGATGGTCCGTCTCGTGAGTGGGAGCGATAGGGGGCGAGAAAGAGTTGCCGCGACTGTTCCTGTGTGTGGGTGGTGCGAAGCTTAACCATCTGCTGCTTAAAAGTGTGTATTAGGCGTTCTGCTTCTCCGTTGGATTGGGGACGAAACAGAGCACTTGTTAGATGAGGAATGACATTTCCTTCACAAAACTGTTCAAAAACACGTTAATCTATCTCAGAAAAATAACGTCCTGCACCAAGCCTGTCCACGAGTTCCTAAGGCCGAGGTAACAGATATAGATGTCGTGTGACTAGGGCCACCCGTCGGGTAAATCATTCGCGAGGTGCAAGTCTTTCGATTTGACGCCACTTTGGCGACTTGCACGTCGATGGGGATGAAATGATGATGATCAGAACAACAGAACACCCAGTCCCTGAGCGGAGAAAATCTCCGACCCAAACCACTCAGCAACCGGGGTCGGACAAGATAACAGATAAGTGTCAACTATTGTCGGTGGGTTGACTGTAGACTTGAAGTCAACACAAATGCGAATGCGACCAGCAGGCTTAGGCAACAATACGAGAGGACTTGCCCATTGACTAGCTCGAATGGGAGCAACTACCCCACTATCTTGCAATTCGCTCATTTGTCTGGCTACTTTGTCTCTGAAAGCAATTGGAACGGCGCAGGCCTGGAAAAAATTAGGCTGTGCATTGTCTTTCAATATAACATGCGCTACAAAGTTATTAGCTTTTACCATTCCTTCTCAAATAGTTCAGGAAAATCTTTAAGCGTTGTCTTTTGGTGTAAAAACTGACAGTAAAATTCACTGTCCTAGTGAGAGATTTGTAAGTAACAGGCAAACTACACTGTCCAAGTACTGGAATTTGCTGTCCGTTATAAGCAGTGCGATGCTTGCTAGATGCAGAAAGGCGTGGTGAGCCCAACTATTCTTTCGTGGCACGATTAAGCGAAGTTACTGAGGCACCTGCGCCCAACTGAACGTTCACACGACGGCCAGCAATTCGCAATGACACAAATAGTTTGTTAGAACGTCGTTGCACAGCACTAGGGCGAGCAGGAGCGCAACCTTAATCTTACTTTCGTCACAACCTGTTGTAAGTTTTGAAAACACAGCGTTCACTGCATGTGCATGAGCCTGTTTTTTCTGGGAGCAGGCAAAATTGGCGGTTTTGTGCCGTTGCAAACAAACTGCTTGGACATGAGTGAACTAAGCAGCGATCATTGAGCAATGCATCTTTAAGTTTTTGAAATACTTTTTGGCACTCATCCGTCCAAACAAAGGAAACGTTCTTGCGACGCAAGCGGTGCAATGGAGCTGAGATTTGTGCAGCATTCGGTATGAACCGAATATAATAATTCATTTTCCCTAAAACTGGCAGCAATTCTGTGACATTACAAGGAACTGGCAAGTCCTGTATGGTTAACAAATGCGACTGAAGAAAATGTATACCTTGACTGTTAATGACACGACCAAGATACTGGAACTCAGGTTTTAAAAAAGTCACACTTGTCCAGTCTACACTTTAGTCCTGAATCAGATAACACACGAAACATAGCACGCAAAATTGCAATGTGATCGTCAGGTGTACGACCTGCTACGACAATATCGTCCAAATAGTTTGAACAGTTTGGCACTTGAGCAGTCGGGTGTTCCAAATACCGTTGGAAAATGGCGGGTGCGGAAGCACTCCCAAAAGGCAGACGCAAATATTTAAACAGTTCCAAATCAGTATTCACTATGCACACTTTTATAGATTCTTCATCGAGCGATATTTGAAGATATGCGTCGCACAAATCAATTTTTGGAAAGTATCAATCAGCGCGTAATCTGTCCATGAGATCCTCTGTGTGTGGCAATGGATAAGTACCAATCACAGTTTGTGGGTTGACTGTAGACTTAAAGTCAACACAGAGGCGAATGTGACCTGAAGGCCTGGGGAATAAAACCAGTGAACTTCCCCACTGACTAGCGTGTGTGGACGCAAAAGCTCCGCTATCTTGCAGTTCAGCAGCGACTTTGTCTCGTAATGCTACGGGAACTGTTCTGTCCCAGCAAAATTTCGGCTGAGCATTGTCTTCCGTGGTGATATGTGCAACAAAATTATTAGCCTTGCCTAAGCCTTCAGAAAAGAGTTCAGGGAATTCTTTCAGCAAGAATTCTATTGCATTGTCCTGAATGTTAAAGTCAAACAAATCAAATGAATCAAGACCAAATATGTTCTCACAATCGCGTGACAGCAGCACTGTAAACGTCACTCTTTGCATAGGCGAGTGATATATTGCAGGCAAAGTACATTTTCCAAGAACAGGAATGTCTTGGCCATTATAAGCAGCCAGGTGCGTGCTAGTTTTAGACGGGCGTGGGGAGCCTAACAGTTCATATGTATGACGATTTAGCAATCTAACAGAGGTACCCGTGTCCAACTGAAATTTCACACATTTTCCACAAAGAAGCAAATGAACAAAAAGTTTGTTGGAGTAGCGTAGCACGGAAGAAACTGCTCGTTTGTACGTTTTGCTACTGCCTGTTGCAGGCTGTGAATACTATGCATTAATTACAAGGGCCTTGTGAGTAGGCCGAATTCTTATGTTTGTTCCGTTGCGAACATATGGATTGTACATGTCCTTTCTTGCCACAAGCGTAGCACTGTGCTTGTCGGGAGGGGTAATCTTGACGTTCGTGCCATGAATAACACCGAGGGCATGACTTAATTCTGTTAACCTGTGTAGCCGCCTGTTTAGCGAGCTTCTTACGCGGCGACGTGGAAAATTGTTTACGCGGCGTGGCACGCGCAAGCTATGGCTTAATGGGCGGGTCGCTAGCAAGATACGACTCAACCCGACAAATTGCTGTCTGCTGAGATTTATCAGCCGACAGGGTAGCTGATTCGTACTGATCTAGTATTTTCACTACTTGCTGAAAAGCTGGATATCAGTTACATTGAACACGATCACATCACGCAACATAACATCTGAATATAAAGCACCACAAGCACATTAGAATTTGTATTTCCTCGTCATACTCTGCAAATCTGTTACCCACTCGCGATAAGTTTGTTCCGGCCATTTCTTGCAATTAAAAAATTGGTACCGAGCTGCTACCACATTCGCTTGTTCGTCATAATAGTTAGTTAGCGAATCCGCAACCTGATCATACGAAAGTTTACTCGGAATTACATTAGGAAAGAGTTTTTGTATGAGGGGGAAACACTGCACTTCCTAGTGTGGACAACAAATACGGCAATTTCACAGTACTTGGTGTGTTATGAGCAATTAAGTGGGCTTCAAACTGTTGCAACCACTAGAGCCATCCCTCTTCTCTTTCATGAAACTACCTAAAAGACAGACCGAGCGAGGTGGCGCAGTGGTTAGACACTGGTCTCGCATTCGGGAGGACGACGGTTCAACCCCGCGTCCGGCCATCCTGATTTAGGTTTTCCGTGATTTCCCTAAATCATTCCAGGCAAATGCCAGGATGGTTCCTCTGAAAGGGCACGGCCGACTTCCTTCCCTAATCCGATGAGACCGATGACCACGCTGTCTCGTCTCCTTCCCCAAACAACCAACCAACCAACCAACCAACCTAAAAGACGGCATAGCACTTGGGGCTACGGTAGGTGCTTGGTCTGTCGGAAGCGCAGCATTGGCCAGTAGCTGCTGCACCATGTTTAGCAGTGTAGATATTCGCTGGTTCTGGAACTGAAACATCTGGATTAGCTACATTGCATCTAACTCTTGCAGCTGAGGCACCTGAGCAGGGGGTGGGATAGGTGGGGTGGGTATGTTGGAAGAGAGAAATGCAATAAACAGACAAGGCAAGCATGAAAAGTAACTACAAAAGCGAAGAAAATTTCTGCAATGTCCACATGAAAAACCTGATTAGTAAAAACGCTATAAGAGACTGTTAAAGCAAGTAAACACCCCTGCAAAGAAACGACAAGAGAGAATTAAGGCACCAGCAAAACAACAGCCCACGAAAAGTCAAAACAGGGAAGCAGTGGTGGCTGTCGGTTCATGGTTCGTGGTACACCTCGTTCCCAGTGTTGTGTGCCCACTCGTCTAATATAGGATGCCCAGGAAAGCCGTTTTCTCGGATCGCTAGACAACAATTCAAGAAAATCGTATTAACGAAATTTATTACAGTAGATAAATGACAATACTTAACTTTGCATATTCACAAACGTGTAGCGCAAGCAATTGGCGACGTGCATATAATCAATGTCCTTCGGTATATACAATTCCAATGCAGCAAAACAATAGGCCTACAGTTCATAAGTCAGCGCTGTAGCGTTCGGAGGACAGCTAGGCGGCGCGGAGCTTATATTCTCTTCGTGCAAAGGCCGCTCCTGTCTGGGTTTCGTCCTAGAGAGGGGTCAGCGTACTATTGCCTACTGCTCTCCTCTTCCATTCTTGCCTGATGTGCCGGCGCTTGACATTTTGCTGGAACATAATGTTCACATAGGGTCATGGGTAAAGCAGGTGGTAGACTTCTGTTCATTGGTAGAGTGCTACGGTAGTGCAACCAGTATACGAAAGAGATTGCTTACAAATCACTCATGTGACCGGTTCTAGAATATTGCTCAAGTGTGTGCGACCCATGCAAGATAGGACTAAGGAGATACTGAACGTTTACAGAGAAGGGCAGCACGAGTGGTCACAGGTTTGTTTAATCCATGGGAGAGTGTCACAGAGCCGGCCGAAGTGGCCGTGCGGTTAAAGGCGCTGCAGTCTGGAACCGCAAGACCGCTACGGTCGCAGGTTCGAATCCTGCCTCGGGCATGGATGTTTGTGACGTCATTAGGTTAGTTAGGTTTAACTAGTTCTAAGTTCTAGGGGACTAATGACCTCAGCAGTTGAGTCCCATAGTGCTCAGAGCCATTTTTTAGAGTGTCACAGAGATACTGAAGGAACTGAAGACAGACATAAACTATCCTGAGAAAGTGTTAACAAAGTTTTAATAACCGGTTTTAAATGATTACTCTAGGGATATACTACAACCACCTACATATCGCTCACATAGGGATCATGAGGATAAGATTAGAATAGTTACTGCATGCACAGAGGGATTCAAACAGTCGTTCTTCCCACATTCCATACATGAATGGAGTGGAAGAAACCCTAATAATTGGTACAATTGGACGTACCCTCTGCCATGCACCTCATGATAGTTTGCAGAGCAAAGATGCAGATGTACGTAGGTATGTACAGTTAATACAAGCAAATGAATGAGTAGAAAAAGGTAATGATGGCTGCAGCCAAAAATAAGAAAAAGAAGACAACTGGCCGAAGCCTTCCGACAGCAACTGACTACTACCGATTCATAGCTAGGGAGCTGATTGACCACCTTTGTATCCTGGGGGCTAGTTCAAAGTGTGCCATGTGGAACAGGCTGTTCCACAAGCCACTGGGGATACCTGTCCAACTACCTGCAAATTGTGGCACTCGCTGGAGCATATGATGCCTGTCCTCTGCCCTCTAATGTCACAAAGTACTTGGATCATTCCAGCAGGTGGTAGAGAATGATGAGAACACCAGTCATTTTCACAGAATTTCAATGAAGTTAATAGTCAGGAGCATTGTCCCCAGAATTGATTACGACATCCTGTCAAGTGAAAACCTTGAACCAGACTGCAAAGGGTATGTACTAAACTGGACTGCAGCTTCCTAGATTTGCATTATAGGATTGAGATATGTAAGGATCTAAATGGGTCAGGGATGCACTACAAACTGCAGGTACTGCTAGGTAGCTGACTGTGTTCAGGATGCAACCAAGGGTATACTGGATTGTGTGACCCTCCATCCTGGCCAGATAATGGTAGCTACAGGGCACCACGAAATATTGCTGTAATATTCAAATACTTGCTGCCCCCCATAGGTGACACACTATTACAGTCCCAGTTATTAACTGCTGAACAATTTGGAACAAAGTGCCAGAATTTGAAAAACTCCTAAAAACAGTGACCTCACATAATACTAGGTACAGAAAGCTGGCTACAATCCTGAATTGCCAGCAGTGAGATTTTTGGGGTAAATCTAAGTATGTATCGAAGATACAGGCCAAAAGAAGATAGTGTGTTTGTTGTGGACAGAAAAGAAACTTAAATCCACCAAGGTAGAAATTGCAGCTGCGAGATTGTTTCCGCAGCAAACAGTATAAATCATAGCCATAACCTTAGAAGTGAGTCCTTGTACTGGTCACCTATTTCTATACCTACATCTTCATACATACTCTGCAAATCACTTTGAAGTGCATGGTAGAGGGTACTTCCCATTGAATCACATAATATTGTTTCTTCCTGTTCCATTTGTATATGCAGTCTCTCCGGGAACGATGTCCAGGGTTTTGAAGAATATCTTTCATTTAATACTGGTTCTTGAAACGTTGTAACTAGGCTTTCACAAGAAATCTGGCATCCACATTCAAACATATGCTGATACTGATTTTTCAGCATTTCCATGATGCCCTCCCATGAGTCAAACAAACCAACGGCTATTGGTGCTGCTCTTCTTAAAATACTTTCAACATCCCCAGTTAGTTCTTTGTGATATGGGTCCTACACACTTGGGAGCACTATGCTTAGACAGAATTAACAAATGATTTGTAAGCAGTTTTCTTTGTAGGTTGACTACATTTTCCTAGTATCATGCCAATAAACTGAAGCCAATTATTTCCCATAAATATGACTGAGATTATCTTATCATTACAGTTCATATCCCTTAAAATTGTTACACCGGGGTATTTGACATGAGTTTACTCACTCCAGTGGTCGCTCACTGATGTTGTAGACATAGGATACTACTTTTCTGAATGTGTGAAGTACAAAATTTAACATTACTTCCAATCTTGGCACCACTACAGAATCTAATCAAGATCTGAGTGAATATTTGTACAGAATATATTAGTGGAGACTGGGGCAGGTTGTCACAAGGGTTATTTGTCACACATTTCAGTCCTCAGTCACTACTGGTTCATAGTGATTTAAACTAAAACCACAGTATGCTCATAAAATTCTGAGTTAAGGTCTGCAGTTTACAGCTCCTGACGACAGTTTAATGGGTTATTTGGGTTTGGTTTTTGCAGCTGCAAGCATATATTTATTGATATAATTAACTCTCATTATTCACTTTGTAGCTTCCCCAAGAACCATGGACCTTGCCGCTGGTGGGGAGGCTTGCGTGCCTCAGCAGTACAGACAGCTGTACCATAGGTCCAACCACAACAAAGGGGTATGTGCTGAGAGGCCAGACAAATGAATGGTTCCTGAAGAGGGGCAGCAGCCTTTTCAATAGTTGCAGGGGCAACAGTCTGGATGACTGATTGATCTGGCCTTGTAATATTAACCAAATCGACCTTACTGTGCTGGTACTGCAAACAGCTGAAAGCAAGGGGAAACTACAGCCGTAATTTTTCCCAAGGGCTTGCAGCTTTACTGTATGGTTAAATGATGATCCTGTCGTCTTGCGTAAAATATTCTGGAGGTAAAATAGCTCCCCATTCGGATCTCCAGGTGGAGACTACTCAGGTGGACATCATTATCAGGAGCAACGAGACTGGCATTCTATGGACTGGAGTGTGGAATGTCACATCCCTTAATCGGCTAGGTAGATTAGAAAATTTAAAAAGGGAACTGGATAGATTAAAGTTAGATATGGTGGCAATTAATGAAATTTAGTAGCAGGAGGAATAAGACTTCAGGTCAGATTAATACAGGGTTATAAATTCAAAATCAAATAGGAGAACGCAGGAGTAGATTTAGTAATAAATAAAAAAATAAGAGCACGGGTAAGCTACTATGAATTATTGTAGCCAAGATAGACATGAAGTCCACACCTACCACAGTGGTACAAGTTTATATGCCAACGAGTTCCATAGACAACGAAGAGATTCAAGAAATGTATGATGAGATAAAAGGAATTATTCAGATAGTGAAGGGAGATGAAAATTTAATAGTCATGGGGGACTGGAATTCAATAGTAGGAAAACGAAGAGAAGAAAAAGTTGTAGGTGAATATGGAATGGGGCAAGGAATGTAAGAGCAAGCTGCCTGGTAGAATTTTGCACAGAGCATAACTTAATCATAGCCAACACTTGGTTTAAAAATCATGAAAGAAGGTTGTTTACATGGAAGAGGCCTGGAGACACTGGAAGGTTTCAGATATATTATATAACGGTAAGACAGAGATTTAGGAACCATGTTTTAAACTGTAAGACATTTCCAGGAGCAGATGGGGACTCTGACGACAATTTATTGGTTATGAACAGTAGATTAAAACTGAAGAAACTGCAAAAAGGTGGGAATTTAAGGAGATGGGATCCGGATAAACTGAAAGAACCAGAGGTTGTAGAGAGTTTCAGAGAGAGCATTAGGGAATAATCGACAAGAATGGGGGAAATAAATACAGTAGAAGAAGAGTGGATAGCTTTGAGAGATGAAATAGCAAAGGCAGCAGAGGATCAAGTAGGTAAAAAGAGAGAGCTAGTACAAATCATTGGGTAACAGAAGAGATATTGAACTTACCTCAGGAAAGGAGAAAATAAAAAAATGCAGTATGCAAAAAAGAATACAAATGCCTCAAAAATTAATTCGACAGGAAGTGTAAAATGGCTAAGCAGGGATGGCTAGAGGAGAAATGTAAGGATGTAGAGGCATAAATCACTAGGGGTAAGAAGGATACTGCCTACAGGAAAATTAAAGAGACCTTTGGACAAAAGAGAACCACTTGTATATCAAGAGCTCAAATGGAAAACTAGATCCAAGCAAAGAAGAGAAAGCAGAAAGGTGGATGGGGTGTATAGAGGGTCTATGTAAGGGCAGTGTACTTGAGGGCGATATTATGGAAATGGAAGAGGACATAGATAAAGGTGAATTGGGAGATATAATACTGCATGAAGAATTTGACAGAGCACTGAAAGACCTAAGTCGAAGCATGATGCCAGGAGTAGACAGCATTCCATTAGAACTACTGATAGCCTTGGAAGAGCCAGCCATGACAAACCTCTACCATATGGTGAGCAAGATGTATGAGACAGGCGAAATACCCTCAGACTTCAAGAAGAATATAATAATTCCAATCCCAAAGAAAGCAGGTGCTGACAGATGTGAAAATTACCAAACTACCAGTTTAATAAGTCACAGCTGCAAAATACTAACACGAATTCCTTACAGACTAATGGAAAAACTGCTAGCAGTCGACCTCCGGGAGGATCAGTTTGGATTCCATAGAAATGTTGGAACACGTGAGGCAATACTGATCCAACAACTTATCTTAGAAGATAGATTAAGGAAAGGCAAACCTACATTTCTAGCATTTCTAGACTTAGAGAAGGCTTTTGACAACGTTGACTGTAATACTCTCTTTCAAATTCTGAAGGTGGCAGAGGTCAAATACAGGGAGCAAAAGGTTATTTACAATTTGTGCAGAAACCAGATGGCAGTTATATGAGTCGAGGGGCATGAAAGGGAAACAGTGGTTGGGAAGGGAGTGAGAGAGGCTTGTATCCTATCCCCAATGCTATTCAATCTGTATATTGAGCAAGCAGTAAAGGAAACAAAAGAAATATTTGGAGTAGGAATTAACATTCATGGAGAAGAAATAAAAACTTTGATGTTCGTCAATGACATTGTAATTCTATCAGACACCAAAGGACCTGGAAGAGCAGTTGAACAGAATGTACAATGTCTTGAAAGGAGGATATAAGATAGACATCAACAAAAGAAAAAGGAGGATAATTGAATGCAGTCAAATTAAATCAGGCGATGCTGTGGGAATTAGATTAGGAAATGAGACACTTACAGTAGTAAATGAGTTTTGCTATTTGGGGAGCTAAACAACTAATAATGGTCCAAGTAGAGAGGATATAAAATGTAGACTGCCAATGGCATGAAAGTGTTTGTGAAGAAGAGAAGTTTGTTAATATTGAGTATACATTTAAGTGTCATGAGGTCTCTTCTGAACGTATTTGTCTCAGAGTGTAGCCATGTATGGAAGTGCAACATGAACGATAACTAGTTCAGACAAGGAGAGAATAGAAGCTTTCAAAATTTGATGTTACAGAAGAATGCTGAAAATTAGATGGGTAGATCACATAACTAATGAGGAGATAATGAATAAAACTGGAAAGAAGAGGGATTTGTGGCACAACTTGACTAGAAGAAGGAATTGGTTGAGAGGACATGTTCTGAGGCATCAAGAGGTCACCAATTTACTATTGGAGAGTGGTGTGGAGGGTAAAAATTGTAGAGAGAGACCAAGAGATGAATACACTAAGCAGATTCAGTAGGATGTGACTTTTAGTAGTTTCTTGGAGATGAAGATGCCTGTGCAGGATAGAGTAGCATGGAGGGCTGCATCAAACCAGTCCCTGGACTGAAGGCCACAGTGAATTCAATTTGTGTTCAATGAACTCTATACCATATCTCAACTGTTTTCTGTTAGTTTGTAACAGTTACACAAGTTTATTCTGTATCAACATTAATGTTGGTTTCAAGTTCTGTTTCTTCAACTCAGTTTTTGTCGGAAATGTCTGTTTGTGGTTGTCTGTCACATGTGTCACCCTATCCTGGCATATTTTATACTAGTTTTTTGTTTATTTCAGATAAAGACATTGAGATTTATTTTGATTTATTTATTAATTCAAGTTCCATTGATCCAGTATACTAGAGAATTTATTTCAGATAAAGACATTGAGATTTATTTTGATTTATTTATTAATTCAAGTTCCATTGATCCAGTATACTAGAGAATTACATGTACATGGAATGAGTCATAATTACACATGAGAACAGCAATTACAGTTGCCAATATATACAATTTTGTAATACGTGTAAGGAACAAAATATGCTAATAATTACAATCTTCGGCATTTCCAGTAGTGAACAGAGGTATCACAGTATCAAATAATAAATTACAATTATTCCACATTACAAATTACAAATTTGGTAGAATTGAAGTATATCATAAGCCTGAGCAAAATTGACTTGCTGCCATAGGTCACTGTGTTCCATTAAAAAGTGGTAAAAGTAAATATTACAGGTACAGAATGTCATATCTAAGTTACAATGTGGAAACGTTTACATTACAGGATTCATTAAAAGAGTAAAAAGAGTTTTCCAGAAGATAATCCTTTAATTTACTTTTAAATTGTGGCATTATGCTGGTAAGATTTTTATGTCTGATGGCAGTGCATTAAACATCTTTAAGTTTGAGTAGTGTACCCCATTTTGTACTAGACTAATCAAATTGTAAGCCATGTTTTGACCTTGTGTCATAGTCCTGAAAGGTACTATTGGTTTTGTGTATGGGGAGGCTTTTAATTAAAAAGCATGTAATGGATGGTATGTACTGTGAGGTCATTGTTAAGATTCTGTGTATTTAAAAACGATTTCTGGCTGAATAATTTCTGTTAACTCCACCTAGAATTCAGATTGCTCTTTTCTGGGTGACAAATAGTTTATGTGATATTGGTTGGTTACCCCAAAATATTTGCCATTGAATAACAGTGAATGAAAATAGCCAACATCGGTATTAGCAGTTGCTGCTATCATACGTACAGCATAAGTTCCTGAACTAAGTCTTTTTGTCAAGTCCAGAATATGGACTTCTTTTATGATTAAAATAATATGTTTTCCAAGCAACCAATGTTTACAGTGGTTTAATGTAAGAAGGTATCAAATTTTTTACTTATGATCCTTGCATGGCATATTCTACTAAACATCCCAATGCTTGACACAATACTGGGTGTGCAGACATGACTGACTCACTGCTTTTTGAAGACACTCAACTCTTTCAATACAAAAACAAGAGGTGACCAGCTTAGTGTGAGCTTGTAGCTACAAATGAACAAATGTGGAGCCTTTTTTTCAGTAATCTGACAGCAGTTCTCAAAAGACATAATTTTCCACCTCAGACACAGACAAAACATGCATTATTTCAGTGCAGAGGAATAGAATAGAATGGAATATATTTATTTGCCTTTCAGTATTTTTCACACAATTTGGTTCATCAAAGTTTATAGTGGCATCAAGTGTTCTACAATAATCGGTTACATACACAGAAAAATTTCTTTGAGAAATATAAGATTTTTTAATCACTCAGGAAAAACTGTAATATATAATATAACATAAAAACATATAGTATAATGATTAGTTTCCAGGTATTCTTCAATCGAATAGCATTCACTGTATTTTAGCCAAGTTTGTAATACGCTCTTATATTTATTTAGTGGCACTGTATGAGCTGAGTATGGTAGCTTAGTGAAAAATTTTATACTCAATTATTTATAGTTATTATGGACTATAGAATTGATTTATGGAGTATAGAGTATGGCAAATCCAAGAAGTGATTATTTCTGGTGTTGTGTGCTTGTACACGCAACAACTGTTTGCTCACACTGCTCCTTAATTTATACACTAAAAAGGTACACAAGCTAGTTTGCTGCACAGATAGTTTGTGTGTTCTTCCCAAGATAGCTTTTGGTCTCTGAACTGTCCAAGTAGTTTTACTGTTCTATTTATCACTCTTGGTTAGCTTTAGATTAAAAATTATTTCTTCTGGTTTTGTTTGGTTTATGCACATCTCATTGGCATTGCACCAGTGATTAGTCATTTACATCATTTCTTCATTGTTACCTAGCACACTTTGTAAATTTTTGCATGTGGTATAAATGTCATGACATCAGCATATAGTATATTCTTACATTGTATATAATTTGAAAATTCATTAATGTCGTCAATGAACAAGAAAGGCCCAAGAACAGAGCCTTGGGGTATTCCTCTTTTCTTTGGGAATATTGTTGAGCTCTGCTTATTTGCATAAACAATCTGTAACCTATTGCTTGAATAAGATTTGAATAAACTGAATGATTTAGTTTCTGTGCCATAATATTCTAACTTGTTGGTGATTGTGTCATGTGACACTGAATCAAATGCTTTGCTTAAATCAAAAAATGATTTGAACATAGATAGCCTTTTTTCATACCCTTCATAAATGTTATTCACCAAAGCTTCAATTGCTTTTACTGTTACTCATTAAAAATTTCATTGTTTTCAAGGTTGTTTTGTATCTGTCTATGCATACAGTTTTCTACTATCTTGAGTATGATTGGTACTATTGAAATGGGTCCGTTACTTATTTGGGAGGTTTTTATCACCCTTTTTATACACAGGTAATGTAACTGTGAGCTTAATACATTCTGGGAAAATTCCTTCATCTAGTACTCTGTTAAACCGTGGGAGAAGGGGCATTTTGATTTCCTTTGCAATACACTTCATGATGAAGTTATTGAGTCCAAACTAGTCACCCATTATGGAATTTCTTGGTTTGTATATAGATTTATGAAAGTCATTTAAATTGAAGAGGATCCACATAAATCTCTAATTTGGTTTGCATGAGTTGGCAGAACTTCTGCACCTAATGTAGAATTATGAGTGGATTGGTAGTGCTGGCAATATTTACAAAATATTCTTTGAATGTATCAACCAGTACGGATACTGTTCTCTATATTGGTATTATTAATTTCCCTTTCGAAAGCATTCCAGATGCTTTAAATTTATTTTTCGCATTTAAAATGTACTCATGATTTACAGTGTACTAAGAATTTTTTATTTCAGATCAGCAGAGTTTTATCATATTTCTGTAATTTTCCCTGTTGACTTTTAAGAGACTTATCTTTTAGAATTAATAGTAGTATCCTGAGTTTATTCAGTTGTGGAGTGTACCACTTGTTAGTATGATGCTGTTTATGTGTCACATCAGTGCAGTATCTTAGTTACAGGGGGAACATCTTTTCTGCAATGTGCTTAATCTCTGTCAGGAAATGGGAAAAGCATTTGTTAACACCTTTGTTGTTATCCATTACATGAGGCCAATCCATTTCCTTTAACTCTTCTATCATATTGTCTACATTACCTTCTTTTAGTAGTCTATACATCACTTACCTTCCTCCAGTATTGAGAACTGAATTTTAAATTCGAAGCATGGTCTGATATTCCTAATTCTACATCACATTCAAGGATGTCTCTATGTATATCACTAATTATGTTATCAAGACATGAATCCAATCTGGTGGACTTTTCATTGAGACAGTAGTAGTTCAGTGGCTTCAAAGAATTTTTTCCCCCGTAGCTTGTTACTAGTAAGTATCCAAGTGGAACACACAGATCTATTGCAGACTCTTTCATCCAGTATTTATTGATACACAAAACACTGCAGTTAATTATATCAGGCTAGTATTGCAGTTCACTAAATTTGCCTTTAGTCATTTATATGAAGAAGGAGAATAGTGTTATTAGTACAGAAAGGTATTTTGATTTTACTGGGTCTTGTGTGTTCATTTATTTTCACTGGGTGATCTAATGGTGCACATTTATCTCAGTGAATTAATCTGCTGCAGTTTTCTCTTAACACTGTTTCTACCCTTCCTTCTCACAGAATGTCATTTTCCCTAAAAAAAACAAGGCACATCAACATGCATAGAAAGCCTTTCAAAATGAGACTGTTGTGTTAGAGAATTTCATTTATTGTCTTGTTTATCTCTTGACAAAGAAATTTCTTCCCATGGTAATTCAGATGCTGGCCATATTCAGTGAACAGTGTTTTCTCTAGTTGATTAATATCTACCACAAAATGATTCAAATGGCTCTAAGCACTATGGGCTTAACATCTGAGAAGTAGAGCATAGTTCGTTTGATGGTAATGTTGGTTTGTGGATCTCTTTGTTAACTCACAAATTAAAGATCACATTGTGTTTATGAGGTATTGTCACAACAACAGCGTTTTTCATTTTATTTGCATCTAAAAAATTCTTTAGACTTGTTACACAGTGTAACATGTCATGTCATGTCATGTCATGTCATTTACACCAATCAACAGACAACAAAACCACTGTCCATCAGTATATTCTTATGTTCCAAAACGTCTTCAATAACATTTTGCATTCTCGCATCAGATTTCATGATGCCAGTTGCACAAAAGTCCATATTCACATCCTGAAAATGCTAGCTATCTTTCTTCTGTGACCATCTGCTAGAAATAGCACACTGCATTTCTTTACCTGCTGTTTATGATTGCTGCTGTCTTTAATTTTACAACTTTCCATTTTGTAATCTTCACACTGGCTAGAATGTTTGATTTCAATGTTTCAAAGCCACTGCTGCTTTCTGATAAGATGCTAAACCTGCTTGTGCACACAAGGTTAGTTACATGCCAAGAAGTTTGTTCAGTGTGTGGCACTTTGTCAGTCCCCTTCTTAGGCATTTCTAGGGAAAGAAGAAGAGTGTTTGAGTTGTTTACACACTTTTGGCTGTTGTTTTCCTTGGAAAGTGTTACTCAACTATTTATACACTTTTGGCTACTATTTACACTGGGAATAATGTTTAAATTGTTTAGAACTTATGGCCATTTTTCTCCCCTAGCACACTCTAATCATTTGTGATCTAAAGTATATGATGGTTAAAATAGAGCTTAGTTATCAGCTGTAAATCCATTATGGAATCTGACTGAGATTCCACCAGTCTCTGGTGCCTTGTTTAATTTTTCTTGTTTCCCAACATCACTGATGCTAATATCTATATCACACATCATTGTAACAGTGTGAGAGTTAAACTGGAGCAATACTTGAAATTTGAATGCATCCGACAAGAAAAACAAAGATATTGAAATACAAAGATGTACACAGCAAAGATTCTTGAGATCTACAGAACAAAATCACTGAGTTTCTGTTGAATATAATAAAAATAAATTTTCCTTTCTTTAACATATTTTTAACACTCTCACTGAAAGGCAGATTTATTGTTATGTACTTAGAAGTCTCTCATGAATATTCTGAATGCTTATATGTTTTGCATCTGAAGTGTCACCTTTCGTAATGGCTTGGTTATAAATCAGCCTGCTGGCCCTTGGATGGAACATGTTCTAGTGCAAAATCATTCTCCTTGTACTTGTTATGCACAAAATAATAATGCACATGACTGTGCTTACTTCTTTCAGGAAACTCTTGATTTTTAATACGTTTCATAGTACTTAAATTGCCACTGTTCAACATTGTTTTTATGCTGTTGAGTAAAGTGCAGTCATTGAGCAGACTATTAACCCAAACAATTTCTCTCACTGTCTGGTTCCAATGTACTCAGCCTCAGTTGAAGAAAGCATTATCACACTTTTCTTTGTTTACCCAATGTAATTGAGGATTTTCTGGTTTCTATATCACCAGCATAGTCTGCATCAGTGTGATCCTGAAGGTGATGTTCCTGTTTTGATGGAAAATAAAGTCCATAGTGCCTTTAATATATTTCAGATTCTTGTCAGAGCATACCAATAAGTCTTCATTGGTCTCTCAAGATGCTACTGGCACTGCTGACTGGAAAGATAATGTTGGCTGTGTTGCTATTGACAAATAAGTCAGAATACCCACAGTTTGCCTGTATGGAACATTGGACACATCTTTATGTCTGTTCTGTTGCATGTCATCACACATCTGATGATGATGACAGTAATCTATAGGTACTGTTGAAGTATTAACATCCTGCTCCCTGAAGTGGCATCAAATCTTCAAGACATAAGCCTCTTGAATCATAAAAATAGAACAATCTTTTAACCATTCTGCTTGCAGGCCAAAGTAGGTACAGAGTTGTTGGGATGTGATGTCAAATTCTCTTCGTAGTTCATTCAGCAAAAAGTAGATGGTAGCAGGATTTTTAAAGTTTTCAGACCATCATCCACATGTATCATCAAAATTAATGAATTATTTGTGTTCTGATTGGTGAATATACGTGGATTTGCATCTACTGGGTGAAGTCCAGACTTGCATAAAACAGTTTTTGAATGATGGGTCTAGCACCTGCAAGTTTGTTTCATGGAACAGAAGCTTTGATTTAGTTTACACATATTTTTAGTCCCATCTTCAGAATTTATTGTTGATTTTTGTTGTTTCTGATAAATATCCATAAATAATTGCAGTTCATACATCAAAATGCTCAATGCGCATATTCCTGGATGCTGCAAATGAGGCAAATCTAGTCACTGGACCATGAGTTCCAAGATAATCTATACCTGCAACGTGCTTGAAACCTCTAACCAAAAATCTTGCCTTGAAATGTTGAGAATTATTACCACTAGCATACTTGATTTTGTTCAGCTAGTGGTTAGCAATGACCTGTTGAAGTGCAGCTGGATCCACTAAGGACCAGGTTTGGTTAACTTTCAAGGAATTAATGTTATCACTCATTGCATGCTTTTTTTTCATTTTTCTGTCTCAACATAAGCAATTTCTTTGTGACAGTTTTCGTTCAACAATATCTGAGCTCAGACATATGAAGTATCTTGAACAGAATGACGTCCTCAGTCCAGCATGGCCTCCGTAAACATCGATAATGTGAAACTCAACACACACTTTTCTCACCTGATGTACTGAAAGCATTAGATCAAGGTAGTCAGGTAAGTGCAGTATTCTTGATTTACAAAAAGCATTTGACTCAGTACCACACCTAGGCTTACTATCAAATGTTTGACTATATGGGATATAAAGTGAAATTTGTGACTGGATTGAGGACTTTTTGGTGGGGAGGACACAGCATCTTATCTCGGATGGAGAGTCATTGTCAGATGTAAAAGTAACTTCAGGTGTTCCCTAGGGATGTGTGTTTGGACTCTTGCTGTTCTTGTTGTTTATTAACGACCTTGCAGACATAATAATACATAATAATAATAATAATAATTAATAGTAAAATTAGGATTTTTGCAGATGATGTAAGTTATCTATAATGGAGTACTATCTGAAAGAAGCTGCATAAATATTCAGTCAGATCCTTGCAAGAATACTTGATTCTCATCTCTGGATGGGAATTTTAATGATCTGCAGTCTCTTAACTGATATTTCCTATTAGACTACAGAGCTTCATCAACTACTGCTCCCTGTTCACTGACATCATTGGAATGTGCATCAATGTCTCTTTTCATAAACTTCTGTAGAATTTTGCATCACAGGAACATTTTGAAGGATATTTTCTGCAGATGATAGCTTATTTGCAGGTAGAAAAAAATCATCTCTTTTGATGCTGATGTTCCATGCATGCTGCAATTGTACTTAAATGGTTTTCCTGTAAAAGTAACTTCCCTGTTGAATTAAGGTTGCATTTTCCCACACAAATCTGGATGCACAAACTCATATGTTCATTTTGATTTGGTATCGCTGTATGGAAATTGCAGTTTACACATTTTACCAATTATATAGTCTTTACAATGAAACTTCTGATCTTTAAAATTTATATTGGCACTTCACAAAACCTGTTTAACTCATATGATACTCTCGTATGCCACCCACTTGTGCCAAAACAAGAGGTGTTCACAAGCAGCAATATTTCCACAGCATTCAAGATTTGACATAATTTCACTTTAAGCAGTTTGTCACATCCTTCCCTCAATGCAACAACACTTCCATTTCTTAAAAAATTACACATTTTACTTTCAGACTGATGCATCATTCCTTTCTCAAGGGATGCTCCCAAGGAGCAAAAGCTATAGGTTAACTCTGGTGCATACAAAACCTTTCTGATGTGTTTCTCCTACCATTCCTTTCCAATGTAGGCCAGAATATTAATGTCTCCAGATCTAGTAGCAGAATTTATTTTCCATCGTCAATATGAACAGGTCTTGTCTCATAAAATTTGTTATAGTTGATGAACCAAGAATCCTGAACAGCATTGCAGAAGCTCTCCAGGCATATTGGAATAACATCTCAGCATCAAACAATTCAGGTAGGATCCCCCATTTCATTCGATGGTGAGCTGTTATTCCAGTGCTGTTGGAGAGTCTCTGCAATGCTGTTTGATTTTAGCGATGAATGCCAAGAGCTCTGAGGTGTGAATGGAAACTTGGATTGAGGAAGGAGGCATGCTAGGGTAGACCATGCAGCTGTGCAAAGCCACTGTGGCAGGGTGGTGTAGTGGTTTTTGCATCTGCTTAGTGTGCAGGAGACACAGGTTTGAGTCCCCGCTTTGTTAAAAAAATTTATTTGTCACTTCAGTCTGCATATATACATCACTTGCACTGGACATTCCTTCTCCAATGAGAGCTGCTCCATTGGCTGAAGAACAATTTGAAGTTGTGGCCTTTTGCTTTTTGCAATCATAGATTTCCAGTGACCTGGCTTTTGACACAAGAGACAAGTACATAATTTTACAAAAAGTTTTTATTTTGCCACAAATTTTATGAGAGCTGTTGCTTGCTGCATATCCTAAACTTTCACATTTATTACTTGTGTTAATTCCATCTTCCTCAATGGTTAACCTTTATATCAGATTACTAAGTGTTTGTTGGCTTACCTGCACAGATTCCTGTGCACTGACGAAATACTTGTATGCTACTGGTAGAATCATCAGAATTTTTGTAATGATCATCTGTACAGGCATGCATTCACTTGGAATCAGTACACAGTGTGCAAACCCTTCAGTTCTACCAATATGTGTCACTCTGTCATCATTTAGTTTCTTTTGCTAACTTTACCACTGCTGCAGTAACATGCAAAGACTAGTTCTAGATTTTTGTTCATAAATGTACATTACCATGTCCCACATTTCCTTTTCTGTGGTGCATTTCATAATATGCAGCATAGCTTTTTCTTCAACTGACTTGGCAGTGATTCGTTAAGCTGTTGTTACACCCTTTACCCTGGCTGCAATCACCTTGGTGTATGCATCATTATCAGACATTTCTTCAGGCAAATTATATAAACCTTTCACAAGTCCAAGCATTCGGTTTTAATACTATGCTTACTTGACACTTCCAGGCTATCCAGTTTTCAACACCATTGAGTTTATGTGCAGAGTGTACGTGAATTATTATTACACACACAATATGAGAGGGGGGGGAGGGGGGGGGCAAAAGTAACCAGAATTGTAATGCTGCACATTGTGTACTTGTAGTAGCAGGTTGCGCCGCCAGAGGGTTGTAGTAGGAGCTCTGCTGAGTCGTTCTGCCATGCGGCATCACCCAACAGTGAGAAGTGTGGTTTCTTTGGCAGTCCTTTGAGTGTGCGTACAGTGCAGATGTGACACAAGGAAATGGCTAGTTCTTACGAACAATGTGCCACATTGAAGTTTTGTTTCTTGCTCCGCAAGAACGCAGCAGAAACTGTTGCGATGATTCAGATAGCCTACAAAGACCATGCTCTTAGTAAAATGCAAGTGTACGAATGGTTTTCTTGGTTTAAAAAGGCAGAAATGGTGGTTGAAGATCAGCCCCGTTCTGGTCGACTGCTCGAAGCGAAGACAACATCAACAAAATCTGTGATCTCATCAGTAAAGATTGACACAGGACAATCAACCACCTCAAGAACTTGTCCAGGTTGTCCTGGAGTTCAATTCAGTGCATCTTGACCGTCGATTTGGGGATGCGAAAAGTGGCAGTAAAATTCATGCCGAAGCTTCTTGCCGGAGATCAAAGGGATCATCGCATTCAAGACTGTCTCAAAATGAAGAACGTGTTCAAAGATGATCCACATTTTTTCAACAAAATCATTACAGGTGATGAGTCATGGTGCTATGTGTATGATCCAGAAAGTAAATTCATCACAATGGAAGTCACCTGGCCCACCTCAACCAAAAAAAGCTCGCCAAGTGAAATCAAATGTGAAAATGATGAATTTTCCCCTGAAAACCAGACAGTAAACCAACAATTCTATTTGGAGGTTATGAAACGGCTTCGCAGAAGTTTGTCGCGAAAACGTCTGGCTTTGTGGGATTCTGGCGTGTGGTTCCTTTATCATGACAATGCTCCTGCACACATGGCTCTCAGCGTTTGCCAGTTGTTGGGCTCAACGAAGATGACTACCTTGACCCACACGCCCTATTCGCTGGATTTAGCACCCTCAGACTTCTTCCTATTCCCGAGGATGAAAAGAGACTTGAGAGGGAAGTGTTTTGCAGATGTGGAAGACGTAAAACGTAATGTCATGAAAGTGCTAGCATGTATCAAAGAGGATGAATTTAAAAGGTGCTTTGAACACTGGAATGAACATTTGGACAAGTGTATTAATGCTAATGGAGAGTACTTCGAAGACATTAAGGTTGTATTTGAAAACAATACAGTATATGCTCTCTAGAAAGAAATTCCGGTTATTTTTGGGTCCCCCCTCATACATGCAGCAAAGATCCTTCAGAACTAAAGAAGAAAAATCACTGAGTGTTTGACAATACATCATATATATTGTTTCTCAAGTCAACATTCCTTTTTCTCAGTGCATACTAATTGTACAAGGATTTTATTATATCCATATTTGTCTCATAATATACATTTAACATATCATGTGATTGTATTGTGTGGGAAACACATCAATTTTTGGTTTATGACGTGCATAGTTACATAATTTTTAATGTTAATTTTACCAGCACAGGTTTATGTTGAACACATTATTAAAATGTTTTTTTCTATGATGTAGAGTACTTAGTGTCTAAATTTTCAGATTGTATTTTATACATATAGCATTATACACAACACTATGCTATTAAATACCCACATTGTTCAAGTGATCATCTCATCATTCATAAATTCCTCAGCTGAATAGCACCATTTTTCAACCAGGAGTTCATATAGTTATCACTTCAGCAAACCTATCTCCTTTCTCAGTACACCTCCACCCTTGAGTTTATTGTAGACTTTCATTCCGATATACTTGGGTGCCTGTTGGTGGAGTTTTAGGCAATGTATTGGAAGCATGAAATTTTCTTTGTGTCTAGTGTTGCACATATATTTCAAAGTGTTTTCTCCATTACCGCCAAATTAGTATGTACAAAGATGATAATTTCAAATATGTACAATGGAGGGATAGGCAATATTTTTAAGTTCTTGAAGAGTGGGTGACAGTATGTTCTTGGAGAGGCAGCACACATTTTCCTGACTATTCTTTTCTGAAGTAGTAGGAATCACGACATGTGACTTGAATTACCCCCAAAAATTAACCCATATCTAATTATGGATCCAAAGTAACAATGGTTACACCATCTTCCTGCTGTTATATCTGTTACACCTGATAGCATGTTCTCTACAGATGCAAGGCTATTTAATTTAGTAGGTAAAAAATCTATATGTGGTTGCAGCTTAGATTTTTGTCCAAGTTTAGTCCCAATAATTTGATGAACTGAGCTTCTACCATAACTTGATTTTTATGTGTAATACTGATTTTCATTGTTTGGTTTTAAATTGAATAAGCATCATCTTTGAAATACTAAGTTTAAGACTATTTTGTTGAAACAATGTTTCTAGATTGTTTAGTGTGTTTATTACAGCATTCAGAATTTTCTTCATATTTTCTTTTTCAATAAGAACTGAAGTATCATAAGCATACAAGACTGGTTGGGCTCTGATATTTAGAGGTAAATCATTTATGTAAAAGAGACACAAGATTAAGTTTTGTAGGACTCCGTGTGAAATTGTATCCCACTGAGATGCATAATTTATGGTATTAGATGTTATGATTTCGCTTTTCTTCCTGTTTGTCACATAAGATCTAACACACTGTAGATAACTGCCACTTTATTGCTTTTGCCCAGTGATTATAAAACCTAACCCACCATAGAGCATTTTGTCTGATGCCATACCTGACCGTTTATGAAGCAGCGTGGAATGATTCACTGACTTGAATGCCTTTGTAAGGTCACAGAAGATACCAGCCATTTTATTGCTTTTGTAAAGTGATGAGTTGATTGTTTCAATGAATTCATTGATTGCATTCATGGTGCTTTTCCCATTTTGGAAATCATATTGGTTTTTGAGAATAAAAAAATTGTTATCTGGACTGCAGCTGTTTTTTCAAATACTTTGGATAACACTGGGTGGATAGAGATAGGACAGTAATTGTCCATGTTGTCCCTCGATCCTTTTGTGTATAGAGGTTTAACTTCTGCATACTTTAAATACACCAGGAAAGTTGGCCTGACAAATGACTGATTGATTATTAAAGGTAGAGGATGTGCAGTTTGTTACTTTAGTGGGTACTTGATCTCACCCCGTAGAGTTTTTGCTTTTTAAGGACAAAATAGCACTTTTTGCATCTTCAGTTGAGACTTCACTAAATGCCAGAAGTGGACCACTATTCTGGTCCAGGCCAAAGAGATGTACACTGTTTTGGTAAGAAACCACACCAGTATTAGATTTTACTACATTTATTAGAAATTTATTAAATCATTGAGGTATTTGAATGGGATTCAAAATAGTGTTGTTGTTTTGTTTAATTTTTGAAATTTCTTCGCTGTTAACTGCTGTACGTAATTCAGATTTAATGGATTTAATAACAGACCATACTGCCTTAGACTTATTGTTACCTCTTAAAATGAACTTATTTGACATTCTTTTGGCAGTTTTGTCAATACTATGCAGAACTTTGTAATGTTTCACATAGTTAATAAAGTCAGGATTCTTATTGTATTTCAGTTCTTTATGTAGCTCTCATTTTGTGGCACTAGATAAAATCAAATAGGGGTAATGCAGGAGTAGGTTTAATAATGAATAAAAAAAAATAGGAATGCGGGTAAGCTACTACAAACAGCATAGTGAACACATTGTTGTGGCCAAGATAGACACTACTACTACAGTAGTACAAGTTTATATGCCAACTGGGTCTGCAGATGATGAACAAATTGATGAAATGTATTATGAGATAAAAGAAATTATTCAGGTAGTGAAGGGAGAAGAAAATTTAATAGTCATGGGTGACTGGAATTCGAGAGTAGGAAAAGGGAGAGAAGGAAACATACTGGGTGAATATGGATTGGGGGAGAGAAATGAAAGAGGAAGCCGTCTGGTAGAATTTTGCACAGAGCATAACTTAATCATAGCTAACACTTGGTTCAAGAATCATAAAAGAAGGTTGTATGCATGGAGGAATCCTGGAGATACTAGAAGGTATCAGATAGATTATATAATGGTAAGACAGAGATTTAGGAACCAGGTTTTAAATTGTAAGACATTTCCAGGGGCAGATGTGGACTCTGACCACAATCTATTGGTTATGAACTGCACATTAAAACTGAAGAAACTGCAAAAAGGTGGGAATTTAAGCAGATGGGACCTGGATAAACTGACTAAACCAGAGGTTGTACACAGTTTCAGGTGGAGGATAAGGGAACAATTGACAGGAATGGGGGAAATAAATACACTAGAAGAAGAATGGGTAGCTCTGAGGGATGAAGTAGTGAAGGTGGCAGAGGATCAAGTAGGTAAAAAGACAATGACTAGTAGAAATCCTTGGGTAACAGAAGAAATATTGAATTTAATTGATGAAAGGAGAAAATATAAAGACGCAGTAAATGAAGCAGGCAAAAAGGAATACAAACGTCTCAAAAATGAGATCGACAGGAAATGCAAAATGGCTAAGCAGGGATGGCTAGAGGACAAATGTAAGGATGTAGAGGCTTATCTCATGAGGGGTAAGATAGATACAGTCTGCAGGAAAATTAAAGAGACCTTCAGAGAAAAGAGAACCACTTGTATGAATATCAAAAGCTCAGATGGAAACCCAGTTCTAAGCAAAGAAGGGAAAGCAGAAAGGTGGAAGCAGTATATAGAGGGTCTATACAAGGGTGATGTACTTGAGGACAATATTATGGAAATGGAAGAGGATGTAGATGAAGATGAAATGGGAGATATAGTACTGCATGAAGAGTTTGTCAGAGCACTGAAAGACCTGAGTCGAAACAAGGCCCTGGGAGTAGATAACATTCCATTTGAACTACTGATGGCCTTGGGAGAGCCAGTCCTGACAAAACTCTACCGTCTGGTGAGCAAGATGTATGAGACTGGTGAAATACCCTCAGACTTCAAGAAGAATATAATAATTCCAATCCCAAAGAAAGCAGGTGTTGACAGATGTGAAAATTACCGAACTATCAGTTTAATAAGTCACTGCTGCAAAATACTAACGCGAATTCTTTACAGATGAGTGGAAAAACTGGTAGAAGCCGACCTCGGGGAAGATCAGTTTGGATTCTGCAGAAGTGTTGGAACATGTGAGGCAATACTGACCCTACAACTTATCTTAGAAAATAGATTAAGGAAAGGCAAACCTACATTTCTAGCATTTGTAGACTTAGAGAAAGCTTTCGAGATCGTTGACTGGAATACTCTCTTTCAAATTCTAAAGATGGCATGGGTGAAATAAAGGGTGCGAAAGGCTATTCACAATTTGTACAGAAACCAGATGGCAGTTATAAGAGTCGAGGGACATGAAAGGGAAGCAGTGGTTGGCGAAGGGAGTGAGACAGGGTTGTAGCCTGTCCCCAATGTTATTCAATCTGTATATTGAGCAAGCAGTAAAGGAAACAAAAAAAAATTTGGAGTAGGTATTAAAATCCATGGGGAGGAAATAAAAATGTTGAGGTTCACTGATGACATTGTAATTCTGTCAGAGACAGCAAAGGACTTGGAAGAGCAGTTGAACGGAATGGACAGTGTCTTGGAAGGAGGATATAAGATGAACATCAACAAAAGCAAAACGAGGATAATGGAATGTAGTCGAATTAAGTCAGGTGATGCTGAGGGAATTAGATTAGGAAATGAGACACTTAAAGTAGTAAAGGAGTTTTGCTATTTGGGGAGCAAAATAACTGATGATGGTCGAAGTAGAGAGGATATAAAATGTAGACTGGCAATAGCAAGGAAAACGTTTCTGAAGAAGAGAAATTTGTTAACATTGAGTATAGATTTAAGTGTCAGGATGTCGTTCCTGAAAGTATTTGTATGGAGTGTAGCCATGTATGGAAGTGAAACATGGACGATAAATAGTTTGGACAAGAAGAGAATAGAAGCTTTTGAAATGTGGTGCTACAGAAGAATGCTGAAGATTAGATGGGTAGATCATATAACTAATGAGGAGGTATTGAATAAAATTTGAGAGAAGAGGAGTTTGTGGCACAACTTGACAAGAAGAAGGGATGGGTTGGTATGACATGTTCTGAGGCATCAAGGGATCTCAAATTTAGCATTGGAGGGCAGCGTGGAGGGTAAAAATCGTAGAGGGAGACCAAGAGATGAATACACTAAGCAGATTCAGAAGGATGTAGGTTGCAGTAAGTACTGGGAGATGAAGAAGCTTGCATAGGATAGAGTAGCATGGAGAGCTGCATCAAACCAGTCTCAGGACTGAAGACAACAACCACAGATATTTTTAATCCCGGAGTAATCCAATATAGCTCACTTTCGGCTTTTTGGTGCCAGGTCCTTGGTGGAAATGATTCATTAAAAAATTCTTACAAATTCATCAAAGTTATCTTGACACACTGTCATCTACAGGCCATTTTACTGCATCTGTCTTGTCACAGAACAGGCCCAAGCTATTTTCACAAAAGTTTCTTTTTATAAAACCTTTCTTAACATTGGTTTAATTATTCCTGGCAGATGAATAAACAATGCAAAATCATCAGAAATTCCGATGTCCTAACAGAACTTGTTTTCACAATGAAACATGTAATTTGTTAAGATATTGCCCATACAAGTAGTTGATTATGCACCTTCTCTAGTGGATTCACAAAAATTTAATTTAAAACTTCTCAACTAAGCCAATAAATTGTTTTGAGCTGTAGTCATGACTTATCCCATTTACATTAAAATCAGCTGCTATGGTAATAGTTTTCTTTCTTTCTTTCCTGAGTTTATTAGGGAGACACTGGATTTTGTACAAGAAAGTTTTAGTTGCTGTATGTCCTAGAATTCTGCAAATTGATGTGGCTATGGTATTCATCTCTTTTAGTTCAACACAACAGTTTACAAAAGAGCAGTCTTTATCTAAGTAATGAAAATTTGAGGTCTCATTAGAAAGGTTTTTAACTGGTTTCTGAAACTGCATGCTGATTTTGTGCTAGAACTTACTTTTTGTGGAAAATGTTAAGATAAAGATATTTTCAACTACCCTAGGCAAAAGGGCATCATGGATGTCCATCTTCATACCTTTATTTTAGAAACCTAACTTATTAATTATAAATAAGGTACTCTGAAAAAGAGACTGTCTTATCATATTATTTTATTACAAACATCATTTTATTCATTTTAAGCTGACGTTTCTAAATGTATATACTTTCCGAAATGACAGTCATATTTGTCATTGTTACCAACTACCCTTATTCCAATGATTACATTCATTTTAAATATTTACATTATTTACAACTATAAACATGTGAAAGTTTCGCACAGGTCCCCTGTTTACTATTAATGGTTAGCCAGTTGACAATGGGAAAATTGTTGTAATACCATCGATAAACTTAACCCCATTTGATCCACCCATGCCTTTTCAGTTGGAGACAGTTGCCTATTAACTCATAAGTACAAGCAAGTGGTCTGTGAGACCATGGAGATATTTTCACATTAATGTCTTAAAATTACTTCCAAAAAACTATTGTCTCAGTACCTTTAATTGACCATAATAGGAGTCATTTGGTGTGGTGTATCTAGTATTTTAACAATAGCGCTCCTGGTTAGCTTACAACAAACAGTTCTAGTGTGTCATGGACCAGCTGCATTCACTAGTGTCATGTTATTGTGCAACTGTACTCTGGCTCATTCATTACCTATTTTTCACGTCGCTCATCTGCAAAGGGGATTGGTAGCGAACGGTTGCATTTGTGCCCCTAATACTGAGTCATATATTGGTTAGCCTTTGAACAGCAGTGAACTGAATACACAATTCCTATACCACAACCTTGCACTAAATGAGGTACATTATACAAGTTCAGATTGAAACTTATTAATAAAAAAAAAATAAATAAATAAAAAAAAAAAAATAAAAAAACTTCTAACTTTGTGGCCATGCATACTAAAGTTCACAAATATATCTGATCTGGATAAATAATAATCCATGCAATTCATACACATGGTTTATTGTCTCGCACCTACACACTTTCATGTTTTTCTTTCACAGTTTATTCGTATACACTGGCGACCACGCTTACACTCTGACCTCACCACCACAAAGGACAACGGCCAAAGACCCCATTTTCCTGCTCATATCCCCAGTCCCGAGTCAGGTCACATGACACTACATTAATCAAAATAATTCCTAAACATGGCCACAATTTGTTTACAATTTTGTAAGATTTAGATACTTAAAACTAAATACATTGTATAATTTTATACACATTTGTCACCACATAATTTTATAATTCATTGCAATTAAAAACAATAAACACTAAAACACAAAACAAGTATTTTCATGTCCATTTTGCATCACACTATTTTCACTCTGCATTTAATACATAATTTTATTCTTAAGCATGGAAAATTAAAATCAGAACTAATTTATGACATGCTATCAGATTACATAGTTAGAAATAACTCCATGTTTTGGCACAGCTTCACCCCTCTCATTTCATGTAATGACATCTTCGCACGAAATATGAGACATACAGATACTTGTCTGGCACTACAAGGATCAAAACTGAATGGTGTCTTCTTAATAAAATAATGACTTACTTTGCAGTTGTTCTAAACATCTTTATTACTTAATTCTACTATGAAACATTCTGATTGAAGTACACCAACCCAACATTATTTCTGCTGCTGCGCTTTAAATTTAAATTAGGAACTACTTGGAAGAGCTCCATATTATCCCCCGTTACCTTACAATTGTTAGCTCCTCTTAGGTTACTCCTGTACACTCATATATTTTTTAGATTTGTTTAGTGTTAGAACACATGTTTTCTTGCTTGATATCTTATTTTAATATCTTTTAAGTATTGTAAGGCATCTTAGTATATTCTTACAAAGCAGAAGAGGAGAGAATTAGATTCAACTATTATTATCAAGACACTTAAGAAAATACAAATGTGTAGAAAAGGATTCTTGAGGCAGCTTTCTTTTGCACTTCTGCAAGACCATCTTTAGGAAAGGGCAGTGTCAGAAACTTTGTGGAAAAAGGTAGCTGGAAAATTGGAGAACTTTGTGGTGGAAAAGATTTGAAATGGAATCGACTGCAAGCTTATGGTGTATGGACTGCAAATACAAAAACAGATATGTTTATAAAAAACTGCAGAAAAATACATTTACTTTGAATATTCTGTCACTGTGTGCGCAGAATTTAATGACAAAATATCCCACTGAAAGTGTGTATTATTTTGATAGCAGCTCACTTATATGTATCTACATTGTGTGTGAATGCTTCTGACCACAACATAAAATTTTTGTTTGAAATAGATGCACTACGCCATTTACTAACACTTCCCACTATAAAACAGTGCAGCTTAAAAGTGATGGAAATTGTAAGGGTTTGTGAGACCAGCTGCATGGAGTTTCATGATTTCAGGCATGTGCCTCTCCAGGTTAAAATTGTATTGTGACACAGGGACAAATGCTTCACAGAGTAGGACTGTATTTACAAAACCCCATCTTTACTCATGGGCAATTGTGTGTAGCCTTTTCAAGGGCACCTAACTAAATCAACTAACATTTTTGCATCCCTTAAAGAAAATGAGAAACAAAAAGTAGATGAAGATTACATTCCTACATCAAATATCATTGACACCAAGGTATTGTATCAATGTGTAAATAATTCTATTGAAAATTATTTGCATGGAAAGGTATATATTGCACAAGGATGTATCATAAATTCAGGATTATTATTTCATGTTGTTCAGTTCATTTTTAAAGGTGTTTTCTCTTTGTTCCCACAACTACCTTTATTCCAATGACAGAACTTATTCCAGATACTGTCATTATTTAAAGCTTTAAAAGTGTGTATAACAAAAATACAGCTCTCTTTCTTTGAAACCTTTTTAACACTCTTGTATCTTCCTTTGTAAAGGGACATTGAAAAATGGAGTACAGCATTTATGTTTTTGCATCACTACTCCCAGTTTCATTTCCTATGTCATCCATGAGTGTTGGATCACTAAGTGCCACTGACAACTTTCAGAGACCAGAATTTCTTTGGGTTTTGTGAGAGGTGTATCAATTAAGATTGTGCAACACTAGTCATTGGAGGCTTTATGCATTGCCTTTAGACAGCCTGTATTTTAATTCGGTGTTTCACTGTCTATAACCTTAAGCTTTTTTTTACACCTGTTGTGGAATAGTCAATATTTCTTTCTAAGTTTTTCTACAGTGATTGTATCCCATGGATGGTCCCACCCACAATGCCTGTATCCCATGTATGGTCCTACCCACAATGAACCTTTCTACAGACACTGCAGAAAAGAATGTGTTGATTCCAATAGCCACAGCTGCTTTGTGAGTCTGGTCTACTGACCAAATTTGTATCTACTGCATGGTAATCTGTTCATATCTCTGATAAATAATAAATAACACTATTATCTGGAACATTAAAAGTTAAGCACTGTGCTATAAAACAAGTTATAAGCTCATTCAGCTAGAAAGCTAGTTTTGATGAGTATCAATAACCTCATCAGTAAATTAATGTACTTTCACAGATTCAGGCAAGGGCACTCATATCTGGGGACAAGGGGGGCATCCCCCCCCCCCTCTCCACTCCCCCCCCCCCCCCCCCACCTGCCCCCAGCTCTCAGGGAAAGGTAGAAATCTTATTTAGCCAGGTGCTCTTTTTTCAGGCAAATGATTTAAAAGTTGACATTTCACAGCTTTCTAACAGCATTGGAACTGGAATTTTATAAGGCTTCTTATAATTTGTAATTCATCTTCCAAAATATTAAAAGTACTTCATACTCCCACCCAGTTTGTCCTGCTCCAACAAACTATCATACGGGAGCTCTTTGATTTAGCTAGGCCTACATAAGCAGTAGTAAATGATGTGACTGATAATGATGGTCAAATATTGACAATAAAACAAGTTCAAGTTGCTCAGTGAGGTTCCAGCTTATAAAAGAAAAACAGTATACAGCACAATTTATAACCAATGATCCAGTCACAGTGTTGAGAGAAAAGTTTTGGGAAGATTGTGGGGAAGTGATTACAAAAGTGAGAGTGTTGATGAAAAATCTAACTTTTTTGTAAACACAGTCCTTTAGCACTTATAGCCCTTGTTACACACATGAAGAGCACTGTGTTAAAGTTAAAAGTCTATCTCTGAACAATGCTTCTAAAAGGGCAGCAACAGCTGAGTTAGTAGTGTACAAGAGGCATCCCAGCTAGCACTCAAGCTTATTTCAAGGTGGATATTGAGTTTAGGTTCAGTTGAAAATTCAAGATTGAAAAATCAAGCTGTTACACAGTTTACATCAAGCTGTAAAAATTTAGATTGAATTAAAATAATTTTCCCAAGCTTGAAATAAACTGTAATTTCCCTGGAAGGCTGTACAGCAGATGCGCGCGCAGCATAGCTTCCATAGATGTCCACGGGAAGCGCCACAAGCGTTTATAAGCGTTGCACTGACAGCCATTTTACCTTTGTGATGCGCGTTAATGATTGTTGACTGTTGTGAAGTTTGTTTTATACTGGAAAATAGTTCAGTAAGTGTGTGGTGTCTCCTGCCTTACAGCTACACCGGATCTGAAGAGGATATAAAGTGTATTACAGGTACATTGGTGCATTTTTCTCTAGTGGTACGTTAATATTACAAATGATAAATATTATTATGTAACGTAAAGAAATATCATATTCTTTTACGTAGAAAAATTGAGCCTGGGTGAAAGTGAAATGGATTACCAGCTAAGAATTACAAGTTGTTCAGCAAAAAGAGGTCATTCCAAACTAGCTCTCTAGTACGTGGCACCAATAAATTAAAACTTAATGTTATTTTACCTTTTTAAAATCTCTCCTTTTTATATATATCGCCCTATTACATTTGTTTACTTGTAAGTACTCACGTGTCTCACACCATGAATGAATAATTGTGAAGTGCGAAAAGTTTCTTTGCAAATACAAATATTAATGACATGGTGAACGGGAAAAAGTACATCAAAAACCAGCCACTACATAGGTGTCAGTCTTTTTTACTTATGTAGCTTTGACTGCTCTTTAATTGCGGTAATATGAAATTTCTTCCTGTTAGTATGACACTCTTGCACAAAGTAAACATACTCAAGAAATTCAAGTCAAAGAAGTCTTAAAGTTGGGGCAACAGTAAAATCAGAGTTGCAGTCAGTTATTACGCCATCAGTCTTGAGAGATTTTGTTGAAGCTGTTAATTCTTTCTGTGATGATGGACACAAAATTTCTTGTGACTCATGCTTGGCAAAAGTTAAGCATATTCATAATAAGTGTAACATTACTTTTCATGGTAAGTAGTGGCAAATTTTGGATCTGGGCTGTACTGTGAAGGATGAGTCTATTGAGAATGATTGTAGTACTGTTGAGAAAGCTTACCATATTCCAACATTTATGAACAACAGGGGACACTTCTCATTTGACTAGAACTTTAAAAAAAATCTGACTTTATTGTGAATGTTTGTACCTTTTTAACGTTGTATTTAGATTAAATAGTGTGTGTTTAGTTGCACTAACATAATTGTGGATAGAATAAAACTTCTACATTTTTCTAAACAGTAGTTTCCTTATAAGCTTACAGTATGAGGTGCATATGATTTCAAGTAATTGTTTCTTTATAATTCAGATTAAATGGCCCTGAAACTGTTAGAAATAGTGATGTGTGGCTTCTTCATGAAGCCATCGCAAAATTACTGAAATGTAATATTTACTTTAAAAATTTCAAACAAAAAATTATTTCAAATTACTTTAAAAACTCTTTGGAATGAAGTCACCAGAAGCAGCTGCTTACTCAGTGATGTTTATACTAGGTAATGATTCTTACTTCATCACTGAGTTTGAAGTTATTTTGGTAATCTGGGGCATAAATTATATTTAGGTTGATGAGTTTTAACTTTTTACATTTTTTATGTTTAGGTATGGCTAACATTTTCTTTTACCTGTTACAGGATCATTATACCAGCAGGAGTCAGCAATATTTGATCCTGCTCTGGTCTGTGTGCTGGGGCTGGAGGGGATTCAGAATAATTAAATTTTAAAATAAAACAATTTTAAACACTTTGAAAATAAAAAATTTTAAACATACATGTCGTAATAATTTGTTTCACACCATTTCCATTCTGATATTTATTTAATTAATTAGGTTCAATAAATTCAGATTAATAATTATATAGCTTAAAACAAGCTGTATATACCAGGCTGTATTCCACTTGTGTAGATACAGCTGGAGCCAAACTTGATAAGTCAAGCTTGAAATATAGCTTGAACTCTGCCAACTTTGATGTTTGTTTCAAGCTTGAATCCAACCAACAGGCCTGAATATTCCAGCTTTGATCAAGCTTACATACTTGAACTTTACATCTGGAAACAAGTTTGAAACCAGCTTACTGTGCTATCTGGGATGCTGATAAATTTCGTCAAGAAATTACAAGCAGTTAAAAAGAAAACCGAAATAGGTTCTACCACTGCAGGCCTCTCATCTGATTTTATTCAGAACCTGCGATTCCTACAGATACCAATACAAGACACATTTTACTTGGATCACCTTTCAGTAAATGTCTTTAATTTTCATGAGTTACAGAGTGGAAGATCCAGGTTTTACCCCTATCATGAAAGAATAGCTTGAAAATTTCTGATGAAGTCTGTTCATTTCTTACTGATTATATAAATGAAGATGTTGGACAACATTTTAAACACCTTTACTTGTTCTCTAGCTCCTGTGGAGACCAAATCAAAAACATTGTGATGGTGAGATTTTGTTTAATCCCCATTGCAAAGGGAAATTTCAGTTCATCACCCATTACTTACCTTCTGTATGACAGAGATTTCATCATGGTGCAAAAGAAAAACTGAAAAGGTAGATAGAATGTATTTTCTGAAAGATTGAGCAGAATTAATCGTAGAGTCTAGTGAACATATGAATTTTGAAGTGAAAATATCAAAAATGGAAGAGCTGCTAAATTTTAAGGAATGGTGGCCAAAGTTCTGAAGTTCTACCAAGAATACTATATCCATTGAAACTCAAGCAAGGGCTTCACCAATCAATGGCAAACAGCATTCTCAGGTAACACAGTTCATGCCATCCTGCTATTTACGTGACAGTCTTGGTGTTGTTAAAGTTGGGCCATTCATTGATGGAACAGAAGAGCACACATTCCAAGAGGCTGATCCATCTGTTATTCCACAAAGCCCTGTAAATGAGGCTATCAGTTTTGTATGCCTATAAATAAGAAGAAAATGTATGATCTAATGTGATTTCTGCCATTCCTACCAAAAGAAGAAATCATTCAGAACTTCTGCTCTTACATATACAATTGGTCAACATGTATAGAAGAATTAACCATATTTGAAGTACAACGCCAAGCAAAAGGGAAAATAGACATAATTTGTTAGGTTGTTATCCATATTAATAGTAAAATATGAGTTACGTGATGACTGATGCTTATTTATTACAAAATATTGAGAAAGCCAACAAATTCACTACATAAATTTTAACTTAAGGCCATGAAAATGTATCAAGATTGTCAATAAGGCATTGGCATTCTTCCCTCTACATTCATTTTAACAAAAAAAGAGAAGTAAACAGGAATTGTAGCATGATCTTAAGATATGGAATGTTTTTTGTATCTCCTGAAATGTTTAGTTTTTTGGACATGTGGGGTTTCTCAATATTGCCATACATTTATACTAACTAGTATTATAACTGCCTAGTGCTAATCTACTAAATATAGGATATACTTCTTCTAGAGTACTTACATATTAGGAGAATGTGGATATTTTGAAACTGTGATAGCTCTTCCTAATAACACTACTCAGATATTGCTTTCATCTTCCACTTAATTCTTTTTGACATTTTGACTTTTCATGTTGCAAAATGTTTGATAAATTTTGATGAGGTAATAGATTCTTTTGCAGTTAGGAAAGCATGCCATGTAAAGCTGTAGCAAGATTAGAGGGAAAAAATGCAGGGACCTAAGGATTGAAAAAATGTGTACTGTATTGCTTGTCTCTTGTCGTTACTATTAATTTTGACTTTTTTTAAAGGGTGTTAAGATACCAAACCGGTGGACTGGGAGTAGGAGAGGCACCATATGACATTATAATTTCCACTGTCCTGAATATAGGTTGATGGCTTCCAGTACAAAATATACACATTTGAATTCCACGGAGAGAAATACAGTGATGTACGATAAAAGAATGCTGAGTGAAGAGGTGTGTCACTGCACTTTGGCACACTTACAACCAAACAACATGCCTTACATTTCCTCAAACACATATGTTACATATATCAAACTCTTCAGAAATACACTCCTGGAAATTGAAATAAGAACACCGTGAATTCATTGTCCCAGGAAGGGGAAACTTTATTGACACATTCCTGGGGTCAGATACATCACATGATCACACTGACAGAACCACAGGCACATAGACACAGGCAACAGAGCATGCACAATGTCTCCCATGGAGACGATCGTAGAGATGCTGGATGTAGTCCTGTGGAATGGCTTGCCATGCCATTTCCACCTGGCGCCTCAGTTGGACCAGCGTTCGTGCTGGACGTGCAGACCGCGTGAGACGACGCTTCATCCAGTCCCAAACATGCTCAATGGGGGACAGATCCGGAGATCTTGCTGGCCAGGGTAGTTGACTTACACCTTCTAGAGCACGTTGGGTGGCACAGGATACATGCGGACGTGCATTGTCCTGTTGGAACAGCAAGTTCCTGGTGTGTCCGCTGTGCCGTGCGTGTGATCATTGCTTGTACAGCCCTCTCGCAGTGTCCGGAGCAAGTATGGTGGGTCTGACACACCAGTGTCAATGTGTTCTTTTTTCCATTTTCAGGAGTGTATGTGCACCACAAAATGAACATATTTTCGTAATTTTTTTTTCTTTTTTTTTTTAACATGGCATCTCAAACGCTCGGGGGTGGGGTTCTATCAAATTTTTGCCCCAGTTCAGAAACATCATGGATCTGGTGATGCAGCATACTACTGCAAACCTTAGTTTGAAGAGTTCAGTGTGGCGATTAATGTAAGCCTACAGTTTAGGAAAGAAGTCCAAAATTTATTTTTGTTTCAGAGGTGGACTCATGTCTTTTCGAATAAATTTCACAAAATGATGTTTCTTCAGCAGAGTCATTATCCTTAGACTCTTCATCATTGCAACAATATTGGTCATCAGTGACACTGGCAGTTATTTCATCAACTATCAATACCTGATAGCTTCATCTCACTCCAGATATTCTTAAACATTTACATGACCAAACTCTTCAAATCCTGAAGAGTCTTTATTCAGCCTAATCAGTTTGGATATAAATCAACTCTTTGGTGGCTTGTTACATACAGTGATAAACTTACCTAAAGGAAGCTGTGTCCCAGTAACATTTCCATGTACCATGATAGTAATGTGTGGTTTGCTTGCTTAGGATCAGATGCTGACATTTAATTCTTACAAGATAGGGAGTTTGTTGGAATTTTTTATCAGTTTCCTCTGCATTGTAATTCTTTTTTACCCTTCCTAATGAAGCATGTGTTTAAAAGATACTTAGAAATGTTATACTGCTTCAGTATCAACTGACCATTTTTTACCTTTGAAGTCAAATTCCCTAATTCCACACCTAGCTTTGAAACGAAAAGCCGGCTGGTAGTCACTTTAAAATCAGTATCACCCCCTTGTTTTTAGTTCATTTCAAGACCTTTTTCACTAATCAAAAGGCCATGTATTGCTTTTCCATGGCTAGGAACCTGTATGAACTGTGTGAAAATACAGCGCATAAGATCAGGTTTTCTGCCGTTTCCCTCAGTTTCATGTTCTAGCTTCCATCCTCACAGTGAAATACACTTGCAATTTTTGTAACGGCATGGCTGTTGTTTGCAATGTCCAGTATTGTTGCATTTCCAATGTTATGTCCCTGAGCTAAGCTTCATCCACATGTACCTTCTTCAACTGACCTTTTACATTAAATTTATCCTAAACATTTTATGTTTAATCAACATTGCAAACATCATGGTTTGTCACAAGTAAATGTTCAGCTGTTGTCACTGAACACCAAGAATGGCAGTTGGAATAGAGGGGAAATCTGTTGAACTGGCAGCTCAGTACCTAGCAAATTTTGACATGCTTCACATGCAAATATGAATATGATAACTCGAATGGTTCTCGTTAAATGATGTTTCAGTCGATTGATATTCACATAATCAATGCTCTGCTGTAATTCACTCATCTCATTTTCCTCCAATAAGTAAAATCACTCATATTTTTGCTCATTTGTGCCCATGATCGCCATATATGCTATGTAATTACTGAGGATATTTTAAAGTTGTTTTTGCAGTTGTTATAATAATATGTTTCTTATTTTATGGTGTGCTATCAAAACATTAAATACGTACATTAAAATAAATTCTCATATTTAACTGTTAACAGACGGAATTAAAATACACTAGATACTTTACATCATAACACTGTTGACATTTTCACATTAATAGTCAACATCTGATTTAAGTCCAGTCAGTCATTTTCTTAATACAGGTAAGTCTCTAACTGACTTCATTTCCCTCCCACAAGTAACAACAGTCTCCATGGACATTCTGCTGCACCCCTAAAAGGAAGGAAGGAAAGTTTGGATTTTATCTTCCCTTTAACAATTAGGTAATTTAGAGACAGAGTACAAGTTGAAGGTAGGGAAGGACGGGGAAGGAAATCAGCTGTGCCCTTAGTGCAGCCATTTAGGAAAATCATGGAAAACCTAAATTTGGATGGCCAGATAGGGATCTCGACCATCATCCTTCAAGTGCAAGTCCAGTTTCCTAATCACTGCATTACCTCATTCAGAGTGAGTCCTTAGAAGCGGTTTCCCCTTTCTACAAAGTGTAAGAGGAAAATTGTGGTGCATTCACTAAACAATGAAGGCATGCATTGGTGCTCACTCAGTCTTGAACAAGAAAATCTTGAGAGAATGCTTTCCAAAAAGTAAGATTTTACACTACCATCTCAAATCTACAGAAATTACTTTCACTTCAGTTCATTTGTGAGCAGAAAGGTGAGTCAGATGTCAACTCTATTTGTGAAATAATTTTATTCTTATGATTGTTACACCTAATCATGTTGCATGTAGCTCATTTAAGTGGACAAACTGGAATGCTATGTCATAACAAAATTCTTTCCGATGAGCATTTAATAATCATCAGAAACTCATCCAAAGTTGGTGAAGAGGAATTTGCTGTATTTTCAACAATTACAAAACAGATTGCAGGATTAAAATGTAACCATTTTCTTGAAGATGACCCATGTGAAGAACATCATAAGTCATTCATTGCTTCAAACATCATATTCCGTAAATCCCATCATGAAAGAAGAGCTTCAGGAAGGTTGAAAGAGTCAAGTTAGGCATTAAAGGGCAGCATCAGTCACTACTGTCTACTTCTGTGAAGCAAGCTAACAAAATATGGTGACCAGCACTGATCTACTCAAAATAATAATTGTGGTGATTACTTCTAGATTATTTTATACATGCCTATAAGAATAAAAACAGCTACTTCATAAAAAGGGCCACTGGCTCTTCTCCTATATTACTTGCCTCTGTTTTCTCTGACACTAAAAACAAAGGATTTATTTAATACAGAATTCTTTTAGGTGCCTGTTTATTGACAAAGTCAGTATCCATTTAGTACAAACTTTAGGGTTACGTGAAATTTACTACCATGAGTCCAAAAATTCTGATAAATTGTAGGAGTGTCGACTCTGGTATTCTTTTACTTTGCCTATAAGTGTCGGGATTTTCAGTGACCTGCCTGATGTCTATTGGCAATCTGTTATAGACCTTTTCATCAACATATAAAACTCCATTAGGATCTGTAGAGAGAGGTGACCAGTCTACATGGAAATTATTTATACTAGTTGTGAATAGCAAAGTCCATCATAAGTTCACACTCTGTGGTAATGACAAATATGATTAGAGGACATAAGCATTGGCATGTAACTATAATATAAAGAGTCCCCAGATCCCTGCAAAGCTTCTGTAAAATGTTTGGTTATCAAAATAATACACTGTTCTAATTACACATTTCTTTAGAATAAATACCCATTTGACTTTAGCTACGTAGTCCCAATAGAGTATGGCATTACACAGTATTCAGTGAATGTATGAAGAGTGTACTAGCAATCCTGTCTATAGACTGTATGATTAGAAAGATTCAGAGTGGAAGAACTCAGAACTGAAGTTTTTGGTTAACTTACCCACATGCTGGTGTCACTTCAGTTTGTTATCCATTTGATTACCTAAAAACTTGGTGGACATGGGCCTCATTCAATATACATATGCCCAATGAGAGGAGGGGGGAGGGGCTTAGTTGGCAAAAATCAGACTTGTATTGTAAAATAGTTTTTGTATCTTATTATAAATAAAAGAGCATTACACTAGCATAACCAATTCAGCTCTTCCATTCCACCAGTGTTATGAGCCACACAGGCCAATTGCATACATATAATTCTATTTTGTCTTTAATCTCGAATGCACAATATTACCTTTAGACACTGTGCAGTAAAACCACCTTGTAATTAATTCTAAAAGGCATTTTCTCTAAATGTTTTTGCAAATATTACAGAAATATTCATCAAACAAGGTCACATGGCAACAGCTGTGAAATGTTGTTGTAACTTGGCAGATTTACCAACAACATTCAAAGATAAGGCACTTCTGATTCCATCACAAGGTGATTTTACATGAAAAATGAGCACACACAAAAGATTTTGCATTCAAGAGTAAACACAACATAAAACATTTCTATTTGTGTATAGTTGTTATGGAAGAATCATAAAGGTGAAGAACTGAAATGAAATGTAAGGTGTACATTGGCTATACAGATGCCCAGAAGTAATGAGGTAATCTTCTTCCCTTCTTCTGGTGTAGAATAGCCTGCCTACATGGGTATCCTCATGTGACTTGGTGTGACATTATTTGTTGGTCAAAGAGGCTTAGTCTTCAGAGGTTCAGTTCAGAAAATTGGAGATCCAAATAACGAAAATTGCTCAGATTATTAGACCTCTTGAGTCACTATCATCCAGTTCTTGAAAAATGTATCAGCTAGGTCAGAGACAAACAAGAATCTGGAAAGAATTTACAAGTGCATTATCTAGTAAATTATACTCAGAATGAATTTATTTCCAGTTGTGCCCAATGTGTTGGAGGTGCCAGCTTGGAACCAAGAGAAAATGAGATGTGTTATTCAATTATTGTTGATGCACCTGCTGATTCAAATCATACTGAACCAACAACATCCAACTGTTCTTGTATCTACTTCAAGAAGGAAATTGGTAGATATGAAATAAATGAACACTTTTCAGAATTTGTTGATTGTAATCAGAAAACTACAGGTGCACATTTAATTTGATCAACACTTGTGGAACACTTAGTTCCTATCACACATATTTATAGTAATGGAAGTAATATTAGAGGGTCTTATAAAGGAGATCAGATACATTCTCTTCAGTGAAATTTTCTCTGTGTGCTTGTTATAGACTCGTGTGGAGTACATATGGCTGAGAGTTGCCATGAAGCTCATACTGTTTTCGGAGTGATACAACCTTTTTACATCTTATTGAGTATCAGTCCAGAACAATGAGAAATTCTGGAACAGGGTTGGAAGTTCCTTATATTGTTGTCTGATACCCATTGCAGTGCTCGGATTGATGCTGCAGGACCAACTGCAGCTTATTTGGATAAGATTGCAGTTGTTGTTGAAACTTTCAATAAGTTAAATTTGACAGCTGAAACATATTCTGTGGTACAGGTTGTTTTGATCATGCGATATCATTTGCTTGTTCAATTATGGCATCAATGTAGCTAAAGTTGTTGGTATAAGCAATTGACTACTGAAGCAAATTACTACTAGCTTGAAATACTACCACTGACGTTGAGGTAAGACACTTTGAGAGCTTATTAAATGACTTAAAATATGGATATTATTCTCTGTGATCTAAAGTTGTTGATGGTGCAGTTAATATTGATCCTGAATATCCAGAGGTGCACACTAAGAAGAGGAAGTCATTTCATGTTGAACCCTCTAATGAAGTGGCAGATGTGAATTCAGAAGATTTAATCAACATAAATGTGATTATTGGCAGCCTAGTGTCTAACTTGAAAACCCAATTCGAAACAATTAAGATTTCAGATGAAAAATATGGGTCTTATGGAAATATGACAGATGATCAGGTCACTGAGGAATGCAAGTTATTTATCAATAAGTACCGCTGTGATGTTACAACATATTTACACAAGGAATTAAATATTTGTAAATAAGTCATACTTCACACTTTGAATATATGACTTAAAAAACATTAGAACTCTTGAATAAGATGCATAAGCTTAAAATTTTAAGCTTTTTCCAAATGTATGCACATCTTTTACACTCTTCCAGTGACTGAAGCTCAAGCAGAAAGATCATTCAGCACTCTGACTTGTGTTAGAAACTATCTTATATCAACTGTACCTCAACAGTATCTCATAGATTTCTTGACTCTGGAAACTGAATATAACTTGGCAAGGCAGTTAGACTTGGATGCTGTGATTCAAACATTTCCTGAATGTAAGGCTCGAAAAGTGTCACTGAAAGTGCTATAGGCATGTAGGTTATAATATACTACCCTTTGGATGACTCATGGTGATTTACACGTCAGTGCACTGATGTCTATTTAGTGAAATGTGTGGGCACACCAAGGAACGAGTAAGGATACAACACACCCAGCATAGCTGGCAACAGACATTTTGTCAATGTGTGGGATGTTTATTATTAAAGTTAAACTTTCAAACAGCTATAGAAATAACACCACTGGTCAGAATGACGTCAAGTTGCAATGGAATATTATTGGAGAAGGTGGAAAATGTACGGCAGAAGAAAAATAAATAGTTACAAAATGTTGCAATAGATGGCACTGTAAGCATCATAATTTAATAGTGGTCGACTACAAATGACAAATGAATCTTACAACAATGCCTAAGGGGTACGTTTGATGTTAAGCAAACTGTACTGATCAGTGTGCATGGGTGTACAGGTGTGATACTGTTATTTATGTAAGCCCATCCACCACAGCAAGGTCATATCACATTGGATGGGAAAAACTGGTTTTTAATTGTCCTGAGGCCAAAACCTGCATAAAAGGCGTCACTAACATTGGTTTTTAATTGTCGTGAGGCCAAAAACCGTATAAAAAGCACCAATCAAATCGGTTTTTAATTGTCCTAAGACCAAAAACCGCATGAAAACCATCAATCAAAATCAAATCGGATTGTGACTGGTGCAAAACATGTTCAATATGCTGTCCATCATTTTCTGCAACAATTTGAAATCGAGAAACAGCATGTTCCACAACTGATCGAAGTGTTTCCAGGGTCATGTTCAGAATGTGTTGTGCAATGTATGCCTTCAGTGAATCCAAGTTTGCAATTGGAACATTGAACACAACATGTTTCAGATAGCCCCATGGACATAAGTCACACAGGTTAATATCAGGTGATTGGGATGGCCAGGCTGTTGGGAAATGGTGGCTGATAATTCTAGCATTTCCGAAATGGCACTTCAGCAGCTGCTTAACTGGATTTGTAGTGTACAGAGGCGCACCATCTTGTGTGAAAATAATCCCATCTACACATCCATGCTGCTGAAGAGCTGGAATGATGTGGTTGAGCAAAAGACACTCACCGCACTTACCAGTGACAGTGCAGCTAACAGTATCAGGAGCACCTGTCTCTTCGAAAAAATATGGCCCTATAATAAATGACACCATAAACCTGCACCACACAGTTACCTTTTCAGGATGAAATGGTACTGGTTGATTTGCGTGTGGATGTTCCATTGCCCATATTCTACAATTCTGTGTATTGACATGTGCTGTCAGATGTCCTGTCTGTAGCTCCATGAACAGCCACACCATCAACCACGACTCCACTCATACAGACCAAATTTAGCTAACCTCCTCAACGTACTCAGAACTCTGCAGGTGGGTACTGGTGCTACAACATGTTCTTGGTTCTTACCACCCACCTGGCCTTAATTTATGTTATTTGCTTTGGTCTCAGCATTTCTTCACAGTAACTAATCCTTTCTGCACTCCCTTTTAGTATTCTGTATCTTTCATTTTCTGACCTGTCTATTTTTTGCTCTTTCCCATCCACCTCTATCACATACAATGCTCTTATTAACTTGTGCATGATGTTTTAGTAGAAATTTCTGTCTTGCATATTACCTTATCTTCCACCTTTAAGCTATCAGATTTTCAAATTTCATCTGGTTCAATCCCCACAAGCAGTCTTTCTCTCTCATCCCATCCAGTAAGTCTCCCTTGGCCCGGGATTCTGGACGACTTTTTGTGAACTCTACCCCTTTCCCTAAATCTCACCAGTCCTTCACCTTCACCCTTCTTCCATCCCCTTCAGCTCCTCTTCCAGAAGAAGAAGCCACTGGCTCCAAAAGCTTGCAATATGTGTGTTCTCCTGCCACCATTGGTGAGTAGATTTTTATCTATAGAGTTACTTATAGTAATAGTGATGGTGGAGATGAGGAATTGCCTACTAATAGAAATGCTGCACATCAGTGATCACAAACAACAGATAGAGTCAACCACTCTCCATAACAGTGCCTGCCGTGGATGCTTCTTGAGATATGTTTGCTGATGGAGAACAAAGCAACATATCAGTGTATGGTAAGCATCACATTTGCATGCAAATAATTTTTCACTGGCATTAGGACAAGAGGCTCATTTGTGCTCTGGACATCTGGATATCCAGGTGTGTGTCTGAGCTTTGAAGTTACTGAATTTAACTGGCCCTAAGGTTTTTGTTGGTTTAAAAGTTTGTTATTTTAAGAATAGATGTGAAACTGTTTAAAGTTCATTGTTTGTTTGTTCAGACAATACCTTTTAAATGTCCTTATTGTGTTTGATCACTTATTTTAGCGCTATTAAACTTTCTATAGTTTTGAAATTAAGTGGTTATGATGCTTGAAGCAAGTTACAGAAGATTACAGTTAGCTTGTAATGTCTTGTGGCTCTGTCAACTGATTTTACTGGGCCAAAGTTGAGTTTATAGTAGTTGCAAGTGTTACAATTCTACCTTGAGGTAAAGTGTATCACCTGTTGAAAATATTTATTTAGCACTTATGGGCATAACCTTTTTAGTGAATATTAAGTTTTATTACTTGTTCTTAAACTCACCTAATTTTATTTGATTTTCATCTTACGATTGGCTACATAAGTATCGAGCAGGTTTCCTTTTAATTAAGTTGAATTATTATTTCCCAGTGTGCATTTTGTGATTCTTTTAATGGGTTAGTTTCAGATTTTCCCTGTACATGACATGTATTAAGGTATTCTTTGAAAGCAGTGGTCAGCAAGACCATAGGGGCTGTTTGTTGGAGACTAAGCCGTTTGTGTCTCCAGATATTATTATGTGAGTTTTGGGGGACTTCAATTAATCTGTTGAAGAAAGTGTCCACATTACCATTAGGTGAGCAGCAAACACACAGAATGATTAACTTTTTATAGATGTCTAGCTTTGTTAGTTCAACATCTATCAATTCAGAATGTTTATCTACACTATCAGTGATCAGATCTTCTCTGTTGTTGAAATGGGTGCCACCCATGATATAAATACACTGAGGCCCACAGAAACTGGTATAGACATGCGTATTCAAATATAGAAATATGTAAATAGGCAGAATATGGCACTGCAGTCGATAACGCCTATATAAGACAACAAGTGTCTGGTGCAGTTGTTAGATCGATTACTGCTGCTACAATAGCAGGTTTTCAAGATTTAAGCTAGTTTGAACGTGGTGTTATAGTCAGCACATGAACAATGGGATACAGCATCTTTGAGGTATCGATGAAGTGGGGTTTTTCCCATGCGACCATTTCACGAGTGTACCATGAATATCAGGAATCCAGTAAAACATCGAGTCTCTGACATTGCTGTGGCTGGAAAAGATCCTGCAAGAACAGTATGACAACAACTGAACAGAATCATTCAACATGGCAGATGTGCAACCTTTCTGCAAATAGCTGCAGATCTCAATGCTGGGCCATCAACAAGTGTCAGTGTGTGAACCATTCCACAAAACATCAACAATACAGGCTTTTGGAGCCAAAGGCTGGCTCGTGTACCCTTGATGACTGTACAACACAAAGCTTTTGCCTCGCCTGTTCCCATCAGCACTGGCACTGTTGATAATTGGAAACAGGTTGCATGGTCAGACAACTTTCATTTCAAATTGTACCGAGCAGATGGATTTGTACAGGTATGGAGACAACCTCATGAATCCATGGACCCTCCATGTCAGCAGAGTTCTGTTGAAGCTGGTGGAGCTCTGTAATTGGGTGGGGCATGTGCAGTTGGGACCCCTGTTATGTCTAGATATGACTCTGACAGGTGACATGTACGTAAGCATCCTGTCTGATCACCTGCATCCATTGATGTCCTCTGTGCATTCAGACAGACTTGTGCCATTCCAGCAGGAGAGTGCAACACCTGACACATCCAGAATTGCTACAGAGTGGCTCCAGGAACACTCTTCTGAGTTTAAACACTTCTGCTGGCCACCAAACTCCCCAGACATGAACATTATTCGGCATATCTGGGATGTCTTACAACGTGCTGTTCAGAAGAGATCTCCAGCCCCTCATACTCTTACAGGTCTATGGACAGCCTTGCAGGACTCATGGTGTCAATTCCCTCTAGCAGTGCTTCAGACATTAGCTGAGTCCATGCCACATTGTGTTGCAGCACATGCGCATGCTCACAGGGGCCCTAGATGATATTAGGCAGGTGTACCAGTTTCTGTGGCTCTTCACTGTACATGATCCCCACTCTTTAAGGTAGTTCTATGACAACAACTTGCACATTGATATGACTATAACACTACATGCTGCAGTTCAGCATCTCTATATCAGTTGTCTGTAATGCATACTATAGCTGGATACTCTTTGGTGTGTTTATATTTAGCTAATGACCAGTTATAACTGTGATTTCAATTTGGACACACAACCGCACCTGCAAGGATGTCAGTGTGATTATGTAGGCGTTCAACATTTCAGAAGGGGCACTAATTATGGGGATTGCCATAACAATATAATATGATAGACAATGTCATGTGATTAATATTTGATTTTTGTATGTATTAACTTATAACAACTATGAATAATTAATTGGACTTCATGCATTTCTAGTTGTTCTATTGGCTGTTCTCAATGTTCATAACCTGAGGTGCTACTTGTCAATCAAGTACATCCTCAGTTTACCTCATAAATGCTGAGTACACCCAACTTGCCAAGGCTTTTGCCACTGTCTGAAAGAAGCTGCATAAATATTCAGTCAGATCCTGATATGTTTCCAAAGTGGTGCAATCTTAGGCAATTTGCTTTAAATATACAGAAATGTAAAATTTTGAACTTCACAAAATGAAAAAAATTAATATCCTATGGCTTTAATATCACTGAGTCACAACTGGAATTGGTTGACTCATACAAATACCTCAGTATAACTCTTTGTAGGGATATGAAATGGAGTATTCACATAGGTGCCATTGTGGGTAAAGCAGTGGTAGACTTCAGTTTATTGGTAGAACCCTGGGGAAATTCAATCAGTATACAAAGGAGATTGCTTACAAATTACTCATGTGGTCCATCTTAGGATATTGCTCAGGTGTGTGGGACCTATACCAAATAGGACTAGCGGGGGATATTGAATGTATACAGAGAAGGGCAGCACAAGTAGACACATGGCTGTTTGATCTGTGAGAGAGTGTCACAGGGCAGCACAAATAGTCACACGTCTGTTTGATCTGTGGGAGAGTGTTACAGAAATTCCTGAAGGAATTGAACTGGCAGACGCTTGAGGATAGAAGTCACCTGTCCCAAGAAAGCCTACTCACAAACTTTCAAGAACCAGCTTTAAATGGTGACTAGGAAAATATTACAACCACAGATGTTTTGCTCCCATAGGGATCATGAGGGCAGGATTACATTAATTAAAACATGCACAGAGGCACTTGAACAATCATTCTTCCCAAGCCCCATATGTAAATTGAGCAGGCACAATTGGATGTTTCCTCTGCTGTGCACTTCACAGTGATTTGGAGAGTACAAATGTAGATGTAGAGATCTGTTTCACTGATCTGTGATCTAATAGTTGATTATGATTTATTTTGCCATATTTACTTATTACGTACCTAATAATGGTCCAAATTCTCCTTGTCTTTTTTTTACAATCACCAACTATTTATGTATTCTAAGTGCACTTTGCCTTTTTGATGGCACAGTGGAGAATTTTGCAATACTGTTTGTAGTGCATTTTAAGTCTTGATAAGAGCTAGTTCTCACGATCAAATAAAACTCTCTCTTCCTAGTACAAAACACTTTGATCCTCAATGGCAGTCACTCTTCTCTTGGCTTCCATTAATAATTGACTTTGACCTATTACAAAAAAATTGTATTAGTATTGTATGAATTAAATTTCTCATTTATTATGTGTCCTTAGTAAACATATTCCCAATATCTATCCTATAAATTTTCTGTGAAGAGTGTAATTGAGTCTGCATTTCGAATTCTGTGAAGTCATACTTTTTCCCTTCTTATGCAAAACTGATTGATGGGGATGCTTTACTGCTGTCATTTGACCATCATGGTCATATAACCCATTTATTTTGAGGTTTATATCTGTTTCATGAAATACAATTGTGTTTCAAATTATATTATCAATCAGTGTTGCACTGTGTCATCATATTTTTGTTGAGAATGTTGCTGTGGGGTCAAAACAGAACTGGAAATCAGATGTCCTTTTTCAGAACTATATTGAAACCTCCATGTACAGTAACATCATAGTTATTTACACTATGCCCATTTAGTACATTGTCTAACTTCTTAATAAAAGTATAGAACATTTCCTTTACAGGGGCCTGTATACAGTCTGAACTGTTGTCTTGTATATTTTTATTACTGAAATGTAGCACTGGAAGAGCTCTTCAAAGCAGTACTCATTTTGGTCTATGGCCTGCGACTTTACTCCACGTTTTATCTTTCTGTCCACTCTCCCTTTTCTCCAATTATGTGTACAGTAATGTGATACTAACTTATATTCATGTAGGTGCACCAGTTCAGTTTCTGTGACTTCCATATATGTTCTGCTGTGCATAGCACATCTGAAAAACACCTTTGGTTCTTTACATTTCCTGCACTGATATGAGAAGTTCTCATTTCTTTTCATATTAAACAAGCTTTTTACATTCTGATGGGAAAGTCAAAATAAGTTGTGATTATTACCTTTTGCATAGTCCAAGTTGGAGATCTTTATTTCCCTAGTTCCCTACTGACCAACTACGATATCATCGTTCATAGAGGCTATGTAAGGTAGTCTAGATTCACATCAGTAATGTCTCTGTATTTTTCTGCTGCTTTTGGTGTTTTGATTGATTAAGACAGCTCTGTAGAGTTTTATCTATGTAGCGAACTCTCCTCACACATGATAAAATATTTTCAATTGGGAGGAACTGGAGGAACCAGAAAGTACTTATTATTGTATTGGCAGCGTGGACATGAAAATGAAAGCTGTGTTCATAGCACACAAATCATGCAATGTCTGTACATGATATGTATGAGTATAAACAGTTCATATATTTCTCAGTCCTAGATGGAAGAATAAATCATCTTGGCAAGTTATATAGCTGATGTGGTTATTTTTATTCAGGTATCATTAACTTGAATTTTAGAGAATTTCCGGTTTCCACCCATTTCTAGGACATGATTAATGTAAAGCATTTCATTTGTTTGATGGCTTTACAGAGTGGTTTGTTATGTTATGTTTTCATATTGTGTCTTTAGTTATTTGGTAGCACTGTCTTTCAGCAATATTTACTGTGTAGAAGACTGGATGTGGAAATATGGAAATCACATGGGTTGGTTGGACAGTGGTCTGGTTACACTGAATGCTCCTGGAAACGAGTTGTTCAAGTAACCTCCTACCAGAAACATTCAGGTGTAGACCATAATGTGCTTTCTGTGTCAATGTGAAAGGTGATGCATCAATGACAGCTATGTGTAAATGTCACCCTGGAGCAATCCCTACTCCCAGCAATGTGTTTGATATCATCGTCGACTGTTGGGGTTATGGTCCAAACTGTTCCAAGCAGCCCCAATAACCACTACATGATCTTCTTTACCAAGATCTTTCCCCATTAACCCAGACAGCTTAAATCATAGATGACAGTGCTAAGCCCAGTGCTAGTAACCCGGTAGTTAGTACCCAGGAGCTCTATACTAGTTTGACATATCCCTGCCATAACTAATCCCTAGCACAACAAGAACCTTCTTGGTCTTTTTGACCCTCTCAGTACTACTGTCCTTAACTTGCACTGTTCTCCTTGGCTTTTCAGTGTATTACTGATCTGCTTGAGTTCTCTGCACACATTTGCCCATAGCCTTCTTACATATACATCTACATCTACATCTATACTCCGGAAGCCACACAACGGTGCATGGTGTAGGGCACCCTATGTGCCACTGTCATTACCTCCCTTTCCTGTTCCAGTTTTGTATGGTTCACGGGAAGAACGACTGCCGGAAAGCCTCCGTGCACGCTCAAATCTCTCTAATTTTACATTCGTGATCTCCTTGGGAGGTATAAGTAGGGAGAAGCAATATATTCGATGCCTCATCCAGAAATTCACCCTCTCGAAACCTGGACAGCAGGCTACAAGCAATGCAGAGCACCTCTCTTGCAGAGTCTGCCACTTGAGTTTGCTAAACATCTCTGTAACGCTATCACGCTTACCAAATAACCCTTCAGAGCAGTGAAGCTGTTTTGGGTTTCTAGACTGACAAACCTGCAGCGTCTTTTAAATCTCTAGTCTGATCTCACAGGTATGACCACAGTCCATTCATCTATCCATTTCCTAACCTTCGTCCTGGCAGCTGTAGCTCTCAGCTGTTCTAATACTGACTAGCTACTGCCAGATCAGCTTTGAGTATTAAGATGAGCTACCCTTTATCCATAATCTTGGAGCCATAGGTACAACTACTACTACAAGCCCAAAGGCTAACCACATCTCTATCCAAGCTGGTTCCTTCACAGCATCCAACATGAAAAACATCTTGTTAGTCTGCACATATCAATAATTTCTCACTACTCTGTGGAAATTACCACACTAGTCCTGAGATAGTTTTTTGTCTAGGGAGATTATTTAGAAGTTTTAGTTCAAACAAACATCCTGATTATGCAAAGACTTTCTGCTGTTTTATTTAATCAAAATCAATAAGCTTATAATACATATTTTATGAAACAAATATACTTATGTGCTATATAAACATGTATGTTGTTTGACAGTCACTAGAGGAGAGACTTAAATTAGACTAAGGTGTGCCTGTATTTATTACAAAAGTATAACATAAGCAAACTTCTTAATAAAAAACAGTAATACATCAAAATTTCAACCACAGATGAAAACAGCAATAGTGGCCCAGTACATGATTAAGTTTGTATGAAATAGGTGATACCCTAATGATATCAAAATGGAGAGTATGGTATATCATGAATTGAGAATTTAATATAAGGAAGCTCCATGCAATGTGGGTGCTGAACAAAGTAAAATACAAAAACTAATTTCTCAGAATGTTTTTGTTAAGAAGAATCCAATAAATTTTGAATGTAACTTCATTACTGTGGATGAGATTTCTGTTGATCACTTCATGCCATAAATGAAACAGCAGTCAAATTAGTGGGTAGAATTCAGTGGCCCTACAGCAAAAAAGGCAAAATGAATTTCATCTGCCAGAAAGTTATAGTCATCTTTTTCTCGCACACAAAATGAATTCTCACTGATTACCTTATAAATAGTAAAATAATAACTAACAAATACTGCACAAGAGTTGTGCTTGAACATTGACTAAATTTATTAGGTTTATCTCCCATCTATATCCATAGACATAAATGCAGAACATTTAAAGACCGTGAATGAATGCATAAATAACATTCTCTGTCAATCAACCCTTCTGGAATCCTAGCTGTGCTATGCTAAGTAAATTGTTTCTACTTACATGTGAGACTACTCTTGCGTACATTACTTTTTTGAATATTATGAAATAGCTAGCAGTAAGGAATCTTGACAGTATTTATTTAAGTATGTCTTGTCACCTTTCTTATGACGAGCTTCAACAATTGCAAATTTTAATCTGATTGGAAAAATTCTCTGCATCCAGTATCTTCAGGAGATGTTTCAATTCAGGCTGTGGTAATATTGTTGTTAAAATATAGTAGCTTAACTTGGGAAGACACCAGTTTGTTGTAATTGGTGCCTATATATTTATAATATCACCACCACAGACGCCGCAGTTGGTACTCTAATTGCACAAATCATAGTATAGGGTTACTTGACCAGAATAGTTGTGGCTTTATGGTGATAAGGTTAAGTGTCAAGTTCACCATTATGTGGCCAGTGTTTGTTGTGTCCTGTGTGATTGCCATGACAAGTATGATGGTGATAATGTACAATGCTACATGTGATAAAATATAAAGAATATAATTTACTGTCACTGTGTTAGTATGGCTTGACATAAGGCTCTTTACAATTATGTATTATTGGTACCAATGTTGTGAGTTAACTTTTATTGCCATATGGTAACACCCATTACTATATGCAACAACAACTTCAGATCACGAACTATCACTTTGGAAGATATATAACAGTTATACATCGATGCAGACTTTTTGAGCTTATGCTGCTGATTAAATTTTCTCGGGCTTCCATCTGAGTGATTGCATTGAAATTCTGCAATGTTTCAATGAGTATCATTCTAAAAGATGATGAGATTGGTACTCACTGAAACATCACAGAACTTCACTACACCGTTACATACTACTTCACATACTAATATAGTAAAAGTTAAATGAAAGCTTCACCTCACCAAAAGTTACTTTCTTACACATCTTCAGCTGTGTAAGGTGTAACCATTACCTTCACTGCCTGTGAATATGGAAGAAAGATAGAGGATGTAAGGAATGCACTCGTAATCACCTACCACTTCCCAGCAGGAAGACAACTTGGTAATGTAAACTGAAATTAGCTGGGCAGTGCTGGTTGATTCCTGTTGTGATTTCCTAGTACTCCAAACTGTTGTTGGACAGAAATGCTAAGTTACAGACATGGCCCAATGTAATTTTGAAAAGGTGTGTGCATAACACAATCTGTCAATCACATTATGCTGTATGGTTAATTGAGTGTTGGACTTCATTTCTGAGAGACTGTAGGCTCATCAGTGCACAATAGAAGATCTAATAATTTGCTAATCAGTAATTGGATCACTCCATTGGTGCATGGGCTTCACATCAGCACTTTCACATTTCTTTCACGAATACCTGTAAACAACACTGATAGTTACAAGAGATTAATACAAAGGGATATGTTTGGACTGTTAAATAAATGAATCTGAAAGGTATCAGTTTAAGTAAACATAAATATATTCATGGTTCTTAAGAGCTAATAAGATAGATGCTTACATTGCAAAAGCTGAAGAACAAGAGACGAAACGAAACAACAAGGCACCTTGCATTCTGTTATGTGAATAGTCTTTCAATTTTTAAGTACAACAAAATGACAAGATTGGTACATACAAGAAAAAACAACGTACAATTTTACATTTTTTTGATAAACAGTTTTATAAGTAATTTTCAGTCAATGACATGGGAATTATTTGTATACAGCCAATTAATTTAATTTCTGAGCAGTATCATTGTTCTGAGGATAGGAAGGTAATTCAGCTCAGTGATGTGTTTGCTTGTGGGAATTGGTGCAGTATATTAGTCCAGTGCTGGAGTGACATCGCAGGTGGCTTCTATGACGTCAACTGATCGATGACAACCAGCTGGACGTGAGCTCTGTTAATGCACTTCGCAGTTCACTTGTACAATGTCAGTTAGTTGCCTCACACCTCAGTGTCTGCTCGCATACTCTCATCAGTGCCAACATTTCAGGTTTCATGAAAGAATTGAAGTATAATATTAGTTTCTTTAAAAAATATGCACCACGTGGCCCATTCAAAACTAAAAATATGTGCATTAATACATATCAGATAAAAAATAGATTTTTTTTTCCTTTTGTACAATAAAGATAACAGAAGTTTATATTTCCATCCTATTTATTATAAGTTCTTTTTATTCATTTTCATTTGGCTTAGGTTAAATTAGGACTAGGACTATGCTCAGTGCATGGGTGGATTTTTAATTTCAGGCAAGTGTGAAAGTTCATTGCTTTATAGTGAACCTCCATTGTCTTTCTGCAACAGCCACAAGTCTATCAGTTCACACAAGTACTAAAGTATTTGCTTTGTTTTGATAGTTGCATTATCATGCAGATATTTGAATGTTCAATAATTGTTGCCACAGGACAACTCCACAATAATACCATTTAATTGTGGGTCCACCGGCAGTTCAGTTCACAAATGAACGTTGGACACGACACAGTGTGCTTGTGTTTCAAAGTTTCATCATTGAAGGCTGGTGTTGGAGACATGTTTTAAGCAGTCCTGTGCCATGGAATTTATCAGCTTCACTTTGGTGTCATGCTCCCAGGAGAAAGCAGTCCTAGCTCCCCACAAGGCATGTGCACATTCCTTTACAGTGCAGAAATGCTGTCTTCTTGTCCTAATGTGTTTTTTAGCATTCTGCCAGGGACAGAGATTACATGAAAAGCACCTTTTCTTCACTCCAGCACACTCATTAGTCACCATCCTAACACTGTGTTTTATTCATGTTGGGTTTATTTGCCTGAAAGTTCGAGTACCCTTGTACCATTTTTTTTTTTAGTTTATGAAAACTAAAATTGCAGTAAATCACACACATATAAAAGACAGGTTACAGAGATTCACCTACTACACACCTTTATACAAAGGATATGAGTACAAGTTAGTAAAACTCCTACTAAAGAAACAAATTAAGCATAAAACAGACACAGTGGCTTGACTGACAAATCTCATGTCAACAGTACCCTACTCTTTTAGTTACTTAGTATTTCTCTTGTTAGTGCACAACTGACTCTACTTAGTCAACAAGGTAATTGATTCAGTATGTGCGTGTCATTTTGATGTAATTTGGTTGGTTCAGAACATACAGTTCAGTGCATCTGTATCCAATTTTTCCTACATAAATGTTGTTCTTCAGCTGACATGTTGGTATTCTACAAATTCAGACATTTAATCAGTTTCATAAAACTTGTGATAACCTTTCCTCTGCACAAAGTGAGTCTATAGTATTACATGGCCTTAGGTGCATGGGATGTTCAGCATTGCTTTGATCTGAGGTGCACTTCTGCACTCAGAAAAATAAATCCAAAACCCGTACAAGTGAAAATTTAGCAGCTTAACAAAAATCATGAGTAAAAATAAATTGGTGCTACTGCACTTCTTTCCTAAACTAAAATATACATATTTATTTATAGATAGATAGAACTTCAGCAAAGGTTGCTTCTGTGTCACTAATACTTGTGCTTGCTGTGAGCGTAGTTTTTACTCCAAAGCAAAGCCCAGTTATCTGATGCTTCAGTTTAGGTATTCTTTACACATAGTTCATGAATTTGCAGTTTCATTGGATTAGTGCAATAATTTAAGTTTGTCTAAGTAAGTTTCATGTGTCTCTTCTCTTACTCAGAATTCAGCATGTCGCGTACTGTTGTGGATGATTCTTATATTTCAGGTCATTCATTTATGGCATTTCGCGTGAGTTGAAATTTCTTTAAATCTTTTTGTGGGTACAAACCTTTGGTTTTTTTTATTTTAGGATTCACAAGCAGATAAAAACCAGGCTGAGGAATGTGTGTGGTGATGTATGGTCCTTCATTAAGTAAAGCCCATTTGCTGTTCTTGTTTCTGAGCTGTGAAGATGTGTGGTGTGTTCTCAGTAAAACAGTTTTCCACTTCCTAATGTTGTGCAAATTGGATATTCTCATTGTAATTTAATTTTGTAAGGTGTACTTGATGAGTGAGTGCAACTAATGCAGTCCTTACCTTCTCTTTGTGGGATTCTACATTTTGTGAAATTTTTTAAGAGGATCCACCCATTCATTGTAATATGGATGGTTCAATTATGGTCCATTCAAGCATTTGTTTAATTTCATCCCTTACTGCTACACACTTTGATCAGGGGAATGCGTAGGTGTTGTAACAAAATACATTGTGGGGGTGGACTTCTATACTGTAAATATAAGTTTTCATCACATCTGCTTTGCATGTAAATACCTGTAAATAACGTAGCAGTAGATCATACAACTTACCTTGTTGTTCTTTTGTAATTGCTAGAGGTTCAGTTACTTTGTTGCCTACGAGTTCCTTTAAATATGTTATCTCTCAATTGTCAAGGGGATGGCTAACATTATGATCATCATGATTCCCTAATAATTGTATTTGATATCTCTGGCAACATTTGCTATGCTTTAACTTTTGTCTGCACAAGGTTACTTCAGTTTTTCACCACTGTCCATTAAGAAACACTTTCCTAAAGAGAAATCAATTATTCCATCTGTCCCCTTGGAAAATCCATGCCTATAAGGCAATATACCAGTAACCAATCAGTCACAAGGAGCAGGCATTTCATTACTCCATTTCTCAGTTTAACTGTCACAAAAACTTGCATTCTCATCCCTATGTGACTTAACACCAACTGTGCTAATGATTCTGCACTTTAGGACAAGAAAATATGGAATGGGGCGTAGTTCCTTTATTCTTTTATACAAATTATACAATACAGCGGATGTTGCTGCCCCCATGTCTAAAACAACGGTGGTCGAGACACCAACAGCAACAGCTTGTGCTGTGGCCTTTATTACTTTGTTCTGAGGACCACAGTTCTCTGTATTCTCATCAACCAAATCTTCACAAAGATCTGAATCATAATTGTATTCTAGGATTTGTTGGATTACTATTCCCTTTAGAATGCTTTACTTTACTAGGATGAAACAGGTTGTAGGTCCCACCATGATCCCCGGTTATCATGAAGGGGTATGAAGAGACTGTTCTTAGTTTGACGTCCACCATTTTGATGGTTGTAGTTCATTTGCAACTTCTATTATATTTACAAGAGAATGTTGTGTCCTCCAATTTCCCTGAAATACAGGGTTTTATTCATCACTATGTGTATTACTTTTCTGTGGACACCACTGCCACTGGCCATTTACTTGGTTACTGTTATTGTTGTTACAGCAGTGGTTACTGTTATTGTTGTTGTTATTTCCATTCCAGGGACCTTATCCATCATTATTATTATTATTATTATTATTTTACCCTGGATGGTACTGATTAGGGTTGTTTTGCTTGTGATTAGGTGAATTTGGTCCATAATTTGGAGGATCCATATTTGTGTTTGGTGGCAGATTAGCCAGCGCCAAATGGTTTACTGAGTTTTTGCAGTGCAGATTATGTTGACTATACTGCCATGACTGCGTCGCGTCAGTCAGGTGGCTGTCATTATTATGCTTGCTGTGTATGTAATCCTGAATCAAGTCCAACGAATTGAGTACAGTCATAAAATACACGAGATCCATTTCTGGTACTGGAATTAACATTTCTCATAATCTGAAAGGTAGTTTTCCCTGTAGAATTCGTAGTACAGTATAATGCTTTAGGAGACTGGAGACTGGATCATGACAGTAGTGTGTCATCTTCAAGCATTTTTCAAAGTAGAGTCTCAAGCTACCCTCATGGACGGAGAGAAGTTCTGGTTCAAAAACTTGTTCTCATATCTTTCTTGAACTGAGTTTGACCAAAATTTACTAAGGAAAGTGCACTCACTGTGTTACCCTTATAGTTTCCATAGCCCACAAAGCTGCCCCGCACTGTATGTGCTGTACGATGTAGTTGAATTTCTGATGGTCACAACATATTCCTGTTTATGCTATTTTAAATGATTTGAGAAAAACTACATGATCAATGGTTCTTTTCTGAACACAGATGACAAATTTGTACTACCCCAGATTATATAGTGCATCATTAGTAGGGGACCGAGTACTGAAAATGTTTTCATTCCCATAGTTTCATGCCATTTGCACAAGACTTTAATTTTCTAGTGAGGTTGCAACAGTTTATGAAGAATTTGTCACACCTTCTTGTACTTGCTTCAGTTCTTTTTACAATTGAGACTACTGCGAGGTCATACTCTGCTGCCAGGTCAGCAGATACCTACCAATAGCTTGTTTAAACTGTTTGAAATCATGACTATTTTCAGTATTTGACTCACTCATACACTGTTGCTCCATGCACGGTAATTTCTCATTAGCACATTCATCAGTATGCTTATCCCTTATGCAAGACACCTTTTTATGTTTTGTTTCACCCACACATGTTTCAGCACTTTTGTGCTATCATCAGTGGGTTCAATTTTATTTTTAACTTACATGATGTTATTGTTCATTTTGGTAGCTATTCTGCTACACAATATACAACTTGTCATAGTTTTGAAGCTGTGGTGTGTTCTCCTGTATTGTTGGTGAAGTAAACAGACTCACTTCTTAACCTATGGTTGCTTGGCAATGCACTTTTTTCGATTTCTCGAAACATAGGCAAGCACGGATACAACAAGAAGAATTGCACCACAAGATTATTATGCTTATCCCTGTTGTCTAACCATTCTGAGTAATTGCTAATAAAGGTATTAATTTGTTCATCAAATTGCAGTTCAAGGTTAGCAGCATGCTCAGTGTAAAATGTACTACTCTACACTGTAAGGAGCGTACAGATTCACTGAGCGCAGTTTTGTCTGCAGCAAGTTCATCTACATTACTATGTTGACTGTGGCATCGTTTTGTTTCTTTGAATCCCTATTCCGTTTGGATAGTTTTCAACATCACTTGAAATGTTACAATACAATGATAGATCAGAAATCTGTGTTGTTATATTATTTGGGGTGGCGGGGGGGGGGGGGGGGATGTTAATAACTGCTAAATTAATTAGCACAAGCTGTAAATACTAAATGCTTAGTTCTACACTACAATGTGAATTCAGATTGTAATTTTATAGACACATACAGTAGATGTAGACCATACATTTGAAGAGAATGAAGAAAATGAATTATATTCTTTGAGTCCACCATCACTACATGCAGTAAAAATGCTGAGGGTATTCCAGTAGAAGGCAAACAAAATACATTAAAAACAGAATTTACCATAGCTAGAATGACTGTCATACGTACAGTAACACAATGATAAAGTAGGAAAGGATAGGTTAAGAAATGCTCTATTCTATCAATGAAATTAAGATAATTCAACAGTACAAAGAATACACTGGAAAACCACCAATATAGCTAACTTAGGAATGTTATTGACAGAAATTGTAAAAGATGAAAAACAGGAGAGGGGGCTAGGCTGAATGATGACAATTTCATTTTGAGTTGACGAAGCCAGTAAATATCAATGTGAAATAAAGGTTGTGGTAACACATTAATGTGTAGTAGGCTGATGTCAATGTAAATAAGAATATTTGGCATCCAGGATCACATGTTGCAATATTTTTATTTTATTCCCTCAATGACCGGCTTCAATGGAGTCTAGCTGTCATTTCGGGTCCCTTCTGGAAATAATATCACTGTGCATAAATCACACGAATGTAACTAGAGCACATGTCACTTACAAAACAAAGCTACCACAGTGGCTTGTCGGATACATAAAATACAGCAAATAAAAAGTCCACAACACCAACAATGTGCCCCAGGGTGGAGGTGAGTTCCTCAATGGAGTCATTACAGCTGCGGTATGTCAGATGTCGATGTGCGGTTACACACTTGGTCAACAGGTATCATAAGTGAGCCATTGCAGTGATTATTAAATATTCTTTGAAATACAAAATTGGAATCACTAGGGACATTGGCATGTGATAGGTTATTATGAAATGAAAAAATTATCTATTGATCTAAGCAAATGGCTCTGAGCACTATGGGACTTAACATCTATGGTCATCAGTCCCCTAGAACTTAGAACTACTTAAACCTAACTAACCTAAGGACATCACACAACACCCAGTCATCACGAGACAGAGAAAATCCATGACCCTGCCGGGAATCAAACCCAGGAACCCGGGCGCGGGAAGTGAGAACGCTACCGCACGACCACAAGCTGCGGACGAACTGCTAAAACCATGTCTGTGTAATGCATATTAAAATACAACAATAAGCATCAGTAATAAAAAAAGAACATACATCCTAACTTGTTAACACACTGGGGTACATCACAGAGTACCTTATGGGTAAACCCTTAATAAATCACCCACAATAGAGAAATCTATCAATAATAACTAATCCACCACTGGGTAATATTATGCTAGAATACACAAGAAGAGTATTACGTTCACATCATAAGACCCTTAACAGAGAAAACAAAGCCATTCATGAAACCTTATACTAACAATACATTACAGAAAACTTAATGGTACTGTAACACTATATGATTATACCAAGTGTCACTAGGAGTGTATGGAGCACATCTAATAATTAAAACTGCGAGAGGTCTGTCTTTAGGAGGTAGTATAAAAAGTAAAAAGATTGGATGGGCATTTTCAACCATCATTTTATTTAAAATAGGAAGGTGCCCCTTGGAATAGTACAGGAACCACGTGGTGATGGCCTGGTCATAGCAGACTTGATGACCCTTTAGATAAACTGTATATTGAAATACAACAATATTATTAGATCTTACCCAATGCAAATACAAGTTCTTATGTCTACACAGTTATACAAAGAGAAAGGCTAAAACTGGCAATAAGAACATAAATAAAAGAGCACAAACATAACAGCCATGGCCTTGGCCATCTGTAGAAGGCATGGCATTGCCATTTTGTATTACAGATAGGGAGATTGAAAGCCTGCTTAAGTAAGGTACAGTAGAAGCATTTGTTTTTAGCATATGATTACTAATAATGCTGCAGTGTGAGCATGGGTTACCATGCACAGTAATAATTTTTTTATAAAGCACAACTTTTTTAATTAAAAAAAATTATATGATAAGTCAGATTCAACCATGTATCAATAGCACAGGTGGGTTACCTATGTGGGGTTAGCTTACATCTAAACACTTTATTTCACTAAGAACAGGATCAGTATAAACAGAGACAACTACACTTGACCCAAAGTAATAGGATGTCTATATAAAAAATATTAGTTAACCATGTGTTAAACGATCATATCATATGGGTGCTAGTCTTGGAAAACAAATGTGAGTGCACATAGATCCATCTTACCAAATGATATAGCTATATTACTTTTCTAGATGAAAACATCACATAGGTCATCTAACACAAAAAGCAATGGGCAACATAGTGGTCATATATAATAACCCAACCTTAGAAGAACCTGTTTATTGTAATCTTTCTGGATGTGGGGAAACATAGAACCATCATATGAATAACAACCACCTCCTAAAGATGCATCTACTGTACCACAGAGAACTAACTACAGATAAGTAACAATATCAAGAAGATACGTAATGTAAAGTGTAATAGTATAACGGTATTGCAAAAAGAACTGAACCAGAGATATCTAAGGTAAAGATGAGGAGAGGGGATGCAGGAAAGAAGGAGTGACAGGATGAGGGAATGGCAAGGAAAAGTTAAGAAATGTTAATTCCTGTAAGGTAACTGGGTAAAAAGAAAAGCTGGGGGTTGATGTGGAGGGAGGGGGAGGGGGCAAGGTGAGTGGGAGAGAAGGGGAGGGGATGAGGCTAACCTTATAATATGTCATAAAAAGTGTTGAAAAACTTATTATCCACTGATTCTAACTGGTCATTCAGAACATATTGACTTTGGTACTTCAAATGTTTGTTATTTGCATATGCTCTAAAATGTTTATTTTTTTGCCTTTACAAGCACTGTGTAAGATCTTCATGTTATGGCGTATAACATGGATTTTATGCTTGGATGCACATAGGTGCTCCCTAAAGGTGGTTCTATTGTGATTGCCTGAACGCTCTCAAAACCTGGTGAAGAATGACCTACCTGTCTGATCAACATAGAAATCCTCACATTCGCCACAATGTATTTTGTACACACCAGATCTGTGATACATCTCCTCATGAAATCTGATTTTGAGACAGAGCTTTGTTGGCAGTTTGTTTATCATATTAAAGGCCACAGTAATATTGGTTTTTTTGGAAGTTCTTCTCTATCTTATCAGAGACAAGACGGATATATGTCATTGGGACATTATTAATTTTGGGCCGAAGCACAGTTTTGCATTTATACTTTTCAAGTGTATAATTCATCAACTACACTGGTGCTGTAGTCTACCCTACTGGCATCATGTTTCAGTGTCTCTATGTAACATCGAGTAAATACAGGTCTTTTTGTGCCTAGCTGGAGGACAAGAACTGGCATTTGTAACCGAATCTGTAGTGGATGTCTTTCTAAAGATTTGAAAAATATGTTTAAGGGAAGATTTGCATATAGACATATGCAAGAAATTACGACTCTTATTGGTTTCAATTCAGCTGTAAACTGCATGTCTTCATGCATACTGTTCAGATCATTCAAGTAATAGTCTACGTTACTTTGGCCCGAGATGCTGGAGTTGGCAGTTGTGTGTGGGTATGAGTGTGTGTGAGGTGTGCTTGCTTGTGTGTGAATGGTCTGTGTGTGTCTCTCTATTACTGATGAAGGCTGTTGCCGGAAGCCTTATGTAAGCGTCTTTTAATTGTGCCTGCCTGCAACTTGACGTATCTTCTTTGTGATAAGTAGTGATCTGTCTTTTCCTACATTGTTGATATTTCTACCTGGAGTTTCCATTGTCTGCTCCATGTCATTTCTGTCATCCTTAATTAAAGCAATGATGTCATCTACATATACTGGGTTATTCTTATATATTGATTTTATACTAGGAATTTTTTTCTAAATTCTATGTTCATATCATAATTAATGCACTTTTCGTTATAAAAACTAAAACTATCATCTAAATTCAGAAAGCCTGTATTAGACAATGAACAAGTCTCTGCCAAGTATTTTGATCCATATTATGTACTAATATTGCATGAAAAATCTTGGGAGTTGGAGGTGGGGTTCAACTATTTAACATTTACTTTTGTACCAGAACATAAACTCCATTCTAAAACCAAGAGAGAGACACATAGTCTACATGTAAATTATTTTTCTTTCTATTATTTTAGTTGTGAATTGCTGAGTTCATGTTTCTCATTATTAACCACAAATGCCATAGTATATGTACTGACATGTACATGTCAAAATCTCTAGGCTCTTGAAGAGGCCTCTGCAAGATTTTGTTTATCAGTTTTACACAATATTCTTGTTGAACACTTATGAAGAATAATTTTTTTTTCATTTTACCTGCAGTGTTCCAAAATACTACACCATAGGCTATCTGAGTGGAGTGAAAGTATTCAAAGTACACTGCTAATCCTGCGTGCAGGTCAACAGAGTGAGAGAGCTTCCCGAATGCAAAGCAGGCAGAACTAAATTTCTTGGTTAACTTATCCACATGCTGGTGTTGCCTGAGTTTATTATCCATATGGTGTGCAGGAAATTCACACAAGGAGGCCTATCCAGTGTATGCAAACTGATCTCTGCTTCTGGTACCTGCAAGTCCTTTTTACTTGTCTTGAATTGCATAATGAGTTTTTCTGAGATTGAGGGTTAAGCTGCTGGATGTATGCAGTTCATTTATTTATTTAACTCATCTGATCATATAAGAATGTATTTATTGTTTTGAAATTCTAAACTTAATATTATTCTTGTCATATATCATTTGCTTATGTGATTATGCATGTTCTGTTGTTAAGATCTTACTGCATTAGCAACAGGGCAAGATCTTTAATACCATACCATTTCAGTTTCTTTGGTATAATTTGTGATCTGCATAATCAAAGGCTTTTGCAAGATCACAGAAAAATACTGACAAAGTGCTATTTTGTTTAGCTGTAGCAAAACTGAGCTTGAGAGGTCATATATTGTCTAGATCAGCATACAAACTACTGACCTCCGCCTTGTGTGGGTAAGTAGGCTACTGTTTGAATTTAGCAAACACAACTCATGAAGCACTCTCACAGCTTTACTTCCACCAGTTTGTATCCCCTATCTTTCAAACTTCTCAGGAGTTCTTCTGTATATCTTGCAGTGCTAGCACACCTATATAATGGAAATTGCATAGAAGTGGTTTAACCACAGCCCTGAAAATTGTTTGCAAAATGAATTTTGAGTATCTGGACATGTGAGTTAACAAAGAAATTGGAGTATGTGCATGTGAATCACAGAAAAGAAAGTAAAATAATTCACCTGTGATTACTATATAACCATATTGGCATAGGCACGAGAACTTTCTTGAACAAGATGCATCTATCAGTACTTGTTCAAAATATTGAGCGCAAATTCAGGAGGGTGTTTCTGAGACAATATTGCAGACTGCATGGAAGTAATGTATGGATTATAAGATCACTGCAGAAAAAGAAACTGTAAGCATTTGGAATGTTTACTGGTATACTAAAAATTAAATGAGCAGAAAATGTATGAAATCTATGAAAAAACCTAGCACATACAATAAGATTATGCAAAATAGAAAGAGATTTAAAATAGCACTAAATTAGTCAAATGGCTGTGGAACTTACAGTTCTGCAACTTGGTGTTCATTGTCAAATTTTATTTGTGTTTATGTAGCGATTTCTTCCATCTGAATTTTCCTGAAATTTATATGACATCTGCTTCCTTACAGTGCTATAATCAAGCAAAGTTCAGAAGCTCAAGATATAATGATACCAAAGCCTCTTTTAATTCACGAGGATTTTGGTTTGTTGCACTCAATTACACACCAATATAAATAACATGATTTATGTGCATAATTATGATTTGACATAAATGAAAATTTATACATATCAGATCAGCTCTAGCAAATTACATGACAGAAGATAGCACACATTTTGCCAAGTATAAAATATGACAGCTTGCAGCCTGTTTAGTTGTATGCCCCATAAACCACATTCATCACAAACATTATGATCTGAGCACATCAGTATACAGTAAGTTGTGAACATGTCTTGTTAACGGCAGTCATTTACATGTTATAAACCATTTCTTTCTGTTCAAGAATTCTTGCATTTCAAAACAGTTGGTCATATATCTTATTTTCATGGATAGAGTTTCAAAGAATTGTTTAGCTGTGGATTTCATTCTTTCTGTGCAAATATTAGATTTACTTGTGGGGTGTGCAAATCCTCCCACACTCTATTTTATTTATGATTCTCTCTCTTACACTGATTCAAATGAATTATTGAGGGCAAATAAATGCACTGTGAGCCTATGGTTAATATCTTTACTGCTTAAACATTGGTCTACAAGATGTATGTGTTTCAACACCATATAAAAATGTTTACTTAATTTTCGGCTTTGGAATTTTTGTACGTAAGACCCTGTTTGCCACTCTTTTTACATTGTGTGTCAATGAATATGGCAAGTCAATATACTGAAACTGAAGAGAAATTTCAGTACAAGGTGGGGTAGCTCGGTACTAATATACTGGTGCTTCAGATCATCATTAATGTGGAGTCCTAATTACAAAGAATGTAATCCGAGACTTTATCAAATTATTTCATAGTCTAAAGAAACATTAAAATTACATCAGACAATAGGAGGACAAATGAAATCTATAGTTCTAGGCAGTGTCTGTTAATTGAGGAGAAAGTAGACTCCACAGGACAAGAGACATACAGGTGTGGAATCTGAGGGATGATGGTTCTAGTGACATAACACTTATGCACCAGTTTTCATGGTGTCTGATTGCGACAGTAAGTGAGACGAAAATTTGCCATCACCAACAACTTCAAAGACTCTGCGAACATTAACTCTAAATTAGTAAACTCTCATGAATTTTACAGCTGCAATTGGTTCTAGTTCAGAGTTCCCGCCAATCTGGTATTATCGCTATATGATGTAAAACAGGCCATTTTGTACTTATTTCGTATGTGATATACCATTGGAGACCTTATAACTGTCATTAACTACTACATAAACTGTAATTATGACTTCCTTTGAATAAAATATGGAGTAATAAAATGTATGATAGTATTATTTAGTTTAATTGGTCCATTTTGATCCATTGCATACTTAAATATTATACTGAATATAGTACAAGTCAAATTTTGGAAAGAAGAAGACAGAGAGAGAGAGACGGAATTCTGTTTAAAAATAACAATTGTAAATGACAGCTAACAAAAGACACAATTTGAATTCAGTCAGAAGTGCATATTTCATGAACAAGGCTGTTTTGTACAATTTTAAAAAAATTCGTGAGTAAAAATAATGTTCCATCAGAAATTACCTAAGGTTATATTTAAATATTTTTTTTTTTTATGTCACAGCAGCTTTAACTCACTGGGTAGGCTGCTGAATAATTTAAATGATACTGGTGGAACAATTTCCTGATAAAAAAAACTGTTCTGCTCTGAGAGATGTAGGTGTTACTGATGCTTCTTGTGTCACTGCGGATATGCTTATTTTGTTGTAGACGTCCAGTATTGTTTAAAAGATTCTCATTTGCAAACAGGATACACTCATACATGCAAGGGCTTGGCAGGCTCATTATCTTCAGCAGTATGAAATGTAGTCTGTTTCCAGTTAGTTTAAGTTGCAGATAACCCTGACTGCTCTTTTCTGCATCGTAAAGATTTTTATGCTGGTGGCTGAGTTGCCCCAGAAGATTAGCCCATAATGAATGGAAGTATGCATAATATGCTTGAATGACTTGTGACCTGCTTGCATTTTGGCTGAACACGCAAAGAGCATAACAACCTTTTGAAATCTTTCTTCCAATTTTTCATATGCAGTTCCATTTTAGATTGTGTTGTACTCATATCCCTAGAACTTTAATTTCTGTAATTAATTTCAGTAATGTGTTGTCAAGATACGGTATTGTGTCAAATTGTTGTGCAAGTGGAGAAGAGTGGAAATTCATAAAGGCATTTTTTTGTTATTTACTATTATCTTAATTTTTTTAAAGCAGCTGTTAATTGGGGACATTGTAGAATCTGTTGCTACTTTCGCAGAGATTTTGTTAGCAGCAGTTATTAAAATGATGCTGTCATCAGCAAATAAGATTTGCTTTTTCACTTTAATAAAATCATTCAGATCATCACTGTAATGGTGGAACAATGGTGGTCCTAGGACAGAGACATGTGGCAAGTCATATTTTATTGGTGATTTGTTAGATAAATATATTGCTGTTGTTATGATATTTTCTGTATTTTTATCATGCCTTAAAATCACCATTTGCTCCACGTCTTCTAAAAAGATCTTATCCAGTGATTTGGGATCCTTCTGACATGTTTTTGAGCTAATTTTTGATTAAGAAAGTTATGGTCATTTATGCCAAATGCTTTTGAGAGCTCTAGGAAACTGCCAGTAGTCTGTTCTCTGTCATTCATTGCTTTGAAAACAGCTTCTGAATACTCATGCATAGCTGTTAATATAAACTTGGATTTGCTAAATCCATGCTGCTTGGCGAGTGCTGTGTCATCCGAACAAGACACAGTGAGGCCAAAAGCACCTCATGTGCAAAGATGTGAGCTGGTGCCAGTGCCTTAGAGACTCACCACTTGCACAAGTTCCACTACCATCATGGGTAGTGCTGAGGATCAAGATATCAACTTTGCCTCGGCTGAGTACAATCCGCAATGATTGGACGACAACAGACAGAAGCTTACTCGGAAGAAAGAAAAGCAGGTCTTGCCCTCTTGGTTACAGATCATCATCCAGGGCTGACTTAGGCAGGGAACATTGTTTAGTGAGCTCTCAGAATTGAACAAACAGTTGTTGTAAATTGCATTTGATATGTAATGTGAAGTTTACCTATGATTACTTCCACTTAGCTACTGAGGGCCTTTCTGTGTAATTTTATATGCGGTATTACAGACTTCATTATTTGACAAGCCACAAAGATAAGTAAACTTTTTTAACTCATTTGTGTGACTTTGTTACTAATTGGTTGGAGTGATGTAGTACCTTCATTCTCCTATCCTGTTACCTGATCCTGGGGCATAGCCGTGTAATAGTGTCAAGGAGAAATTGTCTTAGCAGTGTACTGCACCAGAAGCCGTCTCATGAAATCCCAAACTCTGCCTACTATAAAAACAGTGGCAACTCGGCATCCACAGCAGTAGCGACGAGGTCTTTACAAAACTGGTGACAAGGGTTTACAAAAGTGAGAGTAATGAGTTTTTTGTAATACAGTTTAGCAGCTTGTTGGGGAAAACTCATTCCAGTATTTTGTAGAAAACACTGAAATGGTATATTGGATGATAGTTATTTACATTTTCAGTATCCCCTTTTTTAAATAGAGGAGTTACTTTAGCTATTTTAAGCTATTGGGAAAGGTTCCAGGTGATAAAGGTGTATTTAATATATACATTAGTGGTTTTATTACATAACCAGAGGACATTTTAAATACATAACCTGGCACACCATCCAGCCCATATGAATATTTGCTTTTGAGCGACCTTATTACTGCTTCATCTCAGTCTCTTTTACTACTTTGAAGGAACATAGACCTCACACCAGCATTTAAATAATTTGGTAGGCTTAGGTCTGTCTTCATACTGATTTTGGATTAACTGACTCACTATATTAGTGAAACACACATTAAACTTATCAACTAGGAACCTCTTTAGTATTCTGAGAGTCTATTATTTTCAATTTGCAGAAAGACATTCCTTGATGAATGTGCTGTGCCAGGTTCTACTCTGGTAACTTTCCAGAGAGCTTTCATTTTATTTTTTGGGCTTGAAATGTAGTAATCATTATTTCATTGTTTGGCTTCTTTTATTACCTTGTTGAATATTTGGTTATATATTTTCATACAATTTCCAATTTGCAGAGGGATATTCCTTAATGATGACTGTACTGTGCCAGGTTCTACTATGATTACCTTCCAGACAGCTTTCATTTAATTTTTTGCACTTGAAATGTAGTTACTATTTCGTCTTTTGGCTTCTTTTATTACCTTGTTGAATGTTTGGTTATATTTTTTCTTATAATTTCTAAATTCTGGAGTAGTGTTATTGTGTTTGGTGAAATTGTGAAGAACATTTTTCTTTGTACTGGTAGTTATGATACCTATTGTTATCCAACATTTGTTTTCAACCATCTTAATCTCCTTCTTTTTCATTGGAAATGCTGTATGGAAATGATGCACATACACATTGCGGTAACTATTGACTATGCTGTTTACTGAAGATATCCTCCCATGTTTCCCTTGACAGCATAAAATTAAACAATCTGATGTTGCCACCACTGAACTCTCTCTGTTCAGTTATTTTAGTTTTTTGTCCTCATTTACTGTCAATGTTTAGTTCAATAGACAGGAGCTGAGCTTCATGATCACTGTAACCTATATTTATAATGTTGGTGTTATAGTTGAGATCACATAGTCTTATAAACAGCAGTTTTATTTTTGGCAGTAATTCTAGTTGGAGAGTTGACTGAATAAACAAAAACTATTGACTATATTTAACATCTCATTTCTATTATCTGAATCTTGTAAAAAGTCTACATTTAAATCTCTGTGGATGACTGCTTTCTTTCACATTTTATATTATTTAGCAACATTTCAAATTTTTTAGTGAAAATTTTCCAGTCTCCAGATCTATAGAGTGCTACAATGAGATATTAACATCTGTCAAATCAATTATACATAGTTCAAAATCTTTGTCTCATGCCAAGTTTTGGTACATTCCTACTGCTGTAAATTTTAAATGACCTTTACAAAAATACTGTTCCAACACATTAACATTATTAACTGGCAAGTTTATATTCAGGAATCACAGTTGACATAATCTGGTCTCTGACTAACCAGTATTCAGCCACACATATAATATCAATATTTAGCTCAAGATTCACTAATTCAAACTTAAGTAACTTATTTTATGGGGATTTAACATTGAAATATATATTTGCAGATGTAATCTTGTCATTGATTCTACTGTTTTCTGATGGAGCATTTACTCTAAAAATGTCTTCTTACATTCATTTTGATCACCAGTCACCAGAATATTTGGTATAAGATGATACGGCATATTTTGTCACTTCTCCTGTATTAGACATATAACGGCAGCATGTCATTGTTTCAATAAGATTTTGTGTTATTAATTTTTTCTCAGGCCATTCAAATGAAGGCCATGCGAGGTATGAAACCTTCGACCAACATGACTGACCTCCAGAACACTAACAATGGGAAACCATTTGCATATGTTCGAGAGCTGTTCATTAGCTGTTCTAATCTCTCTCTTCACACATAACCATGTCAGTAAGCAGTAACGGTGTGCATATTTGCATATACAGGGTTATTACAAATGATTGAAGCGATTTCACAGCTCTACAATAACTTCACTATTTGAGATATTTTCACAATGCTTTGCACACACATACAAAAACTCAAAAAGTTTTTTTAGTCATTCAGAAATGTTCGATATGTGCCCCTTTAGTGATTCGGCAGACATCAAGCCGATAATCAAGTTCCTCCCACACTCGGCGCAGCATGTCCCCATCAATGAGTTCGAAAGCATCGTTGATGCGAGCTCGCAGTTCTGGGAAGTTTCTTGGTAGAGGAGGTTTAAACACTGAATCTTTCACATAACCCCACAGAAAGAAATCGCATGGGGTTAAGTCGGGAGAGCGTGGAGGCCATGACATGAATTGCTGATCATGATCTCCACCACGACCGATCCATCGGTTTTCCAATCTCCTGTTTAAGAAATGCCGAACACCATGATGGAAGTGCGGTGGAGCATCATTCTGTTGAAAGATGAAGTCAGCGCTCCAGTCTCCAGTTGTGGCATGAGCCAATTTTCCAGCATGTCCAGATACACGTGTCCTGTAACGTTTTTTTCGCAGAAGAAAAAGGGGCCGTAAACTTTAAACCGTGAGATTGCACAAAACACGTTAACTTTTGGTGAATTGCGAATTTGCTGCACGAATGTGTGAGGATTCTCTACCGCCCAGATTCGCACATTGTGTCTGTTCACTTCACCATTGAGAAAAAATGTTGCTTCATCACTGAAAACAAGTTTCGCACTGAACGCATCCTCTTCCATGAGCTGTTGCAACCGTGCCGAAAATTCAAAGCGTTTGACTTTGTCATTGGGTGTCAGGGCATGTAGCAATTGTAAACGGTAAGGCTTCTGCTTTAACCTTTTCCGTAAGATTTTCCAAACTGTCGGCTGTGGTACGTTTAGCTCCCTGCTTGCTTTATTCGTCGACTTCCGTGGGCTATGCATGAAACTTGCCCGCACGCGTTCAACCGTTTCTTCACTCACTGCAGGCTGACCCGTTGATTTCCCCTTACAGAGGCATCCAGAAGCTTTAAACTGCGCATACCATCGCCGAATGGAGTTAGCAGTTGGTGGATCTTTGTTGAACTTCGTCCTGAAGTGTCGTTGCACTGTTATGGCTGACTGATGTGAGTGCATTTCAAGCACGACATACGCTTTCTCGGCTCCTGTCGCCATTATGTCTCACTGCGCTCTCAAGCGCTCTGGCGGCAGAAACCTGAAGTGCGGCTTCAGCCGAACAAAACTTTAAGAGTTTTTCTACGTATCTATAGTGTGTCGTGACCATATGTCAATGAATGGAGCTACAGTGAATTTATGAAATCGCTTCAATCATTTGTAATAGCCCTGTATAACATTTATGTGTCCCAGAGAGCGCAAGCACTCCATTTATTCTTGACAAGATACTGATGTTTCATTCCGGTTCACCTCATTTGAGCCTCCAACTGGTACAATGAAATCCTTCAATCACAACTTACCGATTTACTCCGAATGAACATACTATCTCATTTGCGACGGGGATGCATCTGGCTTCACTAATCCAGTTGCCCTCACAGTTCCTGTCGCTTCATTTACGCGACATTCGAAACATGTTGGCGGATATTTTGGGTGTAGGAGTAGCACAAAGCGGAATTTGAATGTCTTCTAGCTGAGGTTCACAAGTAGTAGTGTTTCCGAGAAGTGTTTCTGGAGCACGTGGTATTTGCGTATTTTCAGTACGCTCTACAAACGCAGCGTCGTCCCTGAGCACTTCAGATCTGTTTGCTAGTGGAATACTTGAGGGCATGTATAATATATATCAGTGCACGTATTACGCTTCCACGTTTTTGTTAAGTTCTCGTTTCCTTTCAATGAGGAATATCTCTTTGCTCAACAAAAGTGAAATTTTGTGTCACACTTCGCACATTAAATACCACTTAGCGATTTTCCCGCAGTTTTCACAGACATTATCACATTTGTTTCCACATGCCCTGGTAGGTCTGTCAGTATCTAATAACAGCTTACAGTTTCTTTTATTTTCACATTTAATGTTTTTAGTTTGTCATATTTATAATTTAAAGTATGTAGCCCTTCTAAAAGCATGGCATAGTTTAGACTTTGCAGACCTTCTTTAATGTTTTGCCAACACGGTGTTGGCTCTTCTGCCATCACAGCAGTTATGATGATGCTAACAGAAGGGAGATAGTGAAACCGAGTGCCTATTCCCATCAAACAGCTTCATTACCAACTTAACGTCTTCGTCTGACAGATGAATTACCATCGAGAGTGTGACATCAGGCAAATAAAAACTCACACAGAGACACCCAAGCAATCAAATCTGCTCCTCTCTTTCCGTGTATGGGACAGGAAAATACAATAGAAAGCACCCTCTGCTCCTCTCTTCATAGTGACACTCAAGAGTAGGCCTGTGGATGTTTTCTTATTCACCATTCAGGCACAGGTGACACCACTTGCAATAGACGGAAGTATTTTGTTGTACAGGAGTCAAGTAGGACTACGTTGCCGTACAATTAACGGCATTCACAGTCTTGCCATGAAAAGGATTCTCTGGGCTGTGTTGGACAGGAACCAGCTTGTTTTCCCGAGTGTTGAAAGAACACTAGGAACAGATAGTAAAATATTAAATTCTTGATGGGGTAAGTGTGAATCACCTGAAACTTGCACCCATTTTATCTTCTAAACCGTTCAAAGTACTGAAAAGAAATTTTCAGCAAAGTATAATAATACGCGAAGAGGCTCGTAATTTTCTTGTATGTTGAATCCGCTTAATTCTTGTATAGGTTGAGAAATTGAATCAAGCGTGTTTCTTAATAGAACAATATACTTTTTGATGGCTTTTGAAATCTCTTGAAAAATCTTGTTCTTCACCCGCATCTAGCATTGAATCGTGGGACGCTTCGAAGAAAATATTTTTGTAGTGTGTAAGTTCTACGATCATGCCACAATAGTAGGGGGTGACGGCAACCTGTTAACTAGAGTGGTTAACATACATGCTCGAAAGGAGAGGCAGCATAAAAAAACTCATGTGTCATTCAGAATGAGACTTTCACTCTGCAGCGGAGTGTGCGCTGATATGAAACTTCCTGGCAGATTAAAACTGTGTGCCCGACCGAGACTCGAACTCGGGACCTTTGCCTTTCGCGGGCAAGTGCTCTACCAACTGAGCTACCGAAGCACGACTCACGCCCGGTACTCACAGCTTTACTTCTGCCAGTACCTCGTCTCCTACCTTCCAAACTTAACAGAAGCTCTCCTGCGAACCTTGCAGAACTAGCACTCCTGAAAGAAAGGATATTGCGGAGACATGGCTTACCCACAGCCTGGGGGATGTTTCCAGAATGAGACTTTCACTCTGCAGCGGAGTGTGCGCTGATATGAAACTTCCTGGCAGATTAAAACTGTGTGCCCGACCGAGACTCGAACTCGGGACCTTTGCCTTTCGCGGGCAAGTGCTCTACCAACTGAGCTACCGAAGCACGACTCACGCCCGGTACTCACAGCTTTACTTCTGCCAGTACCTCGTCTCCTACCTTCCAAACTTAACAGAAGCTCTCCTGCGAACCTTGCAGAACTAGCACTCCTGAAAGAAAGGATATTGCGGAGACATGGCTTACCCACAGCCTGGGGGATGTTTCCAGAATGAGACTTTCACTCTGCAGCGGAGTGTGCGCTGATATGAAACTTCCTGGCAGATTAAAACTGTGTGCCCGACCGAGACTCGAACTCGGGACCTTTGCCTTTCGCGGGCAAGTGCTCTACCAACTGAGCTACCGAAGCACGACTCACGCCCGGTACTCACAGCTTTACTTCTGCCAGTACCTCGTCTCCTACCTTCCAAACTTAACAGAAGCTCTCCTGCGAACCTTGCAGAACTAGCACTCCTGAAAGAAAGGATACTGCGGAGACATGGCTTACCCACAGCCTGGGGGATGTTTCCAGAATGAGACTTTCACTCTGCAGCGGAGTGTGCGCTGATATGAAACTTCCTGGCAGATTAAAACTGTGTGCCCGACCGAGACTCGAACTCGGGACCTTTGCCTTTCGCGGGCAAGTGCTCTACCAACTGAGCTACCGAAGCACGACTCACGCCCGGTACTCACAGCTTTACTTCTGCCAGTACCTCGTCTCCTACCTTCCAAACTTAACAGAAGCTCTCCTGTGAACCTTGCAGAACTAGCACTCCTGAAAGAAAGGATATTGCGGAGACATGGCTTACCCACAGCCTGGGGGATGTTTCCAGAATGAGACTTTCACTCTGCAGCGGAGTGTGCGCTGATATGAAACTTCCTGGCAGATTAAAACTGTGTGCCCGACCGAGACTCGAACTCGGGACCTTTGCCTTTCGCGGGCAAGTGCTCTACCAACTGAGCTACCGAAGCACGACTCACGCCCGGTACTCACAGCTTTACTTCTGCCAGTACCTCGTCTCCTACCTTCCAAACTTAACAGAAGCTCTCCTGCGAACCTTGCAGAACTAGCACTCCTGAAAGAAAGGATATTGCGGAGACATGGCTTACCCACAGCCTGGGGGATGTTTCCAGAATGAGACTTTCACTCTGCAGCGGAGTGTGCGCTGATATGAAACTTCCTGGCAGATTAAAACTGTGTGCCCGACCGAGACTCGAACTCGGGACCTTTGCCTTTCGCGGGCAAGTGCTCTACCAACTGAGCTACCGAAGCACGACTCACGCCCGGTACTCACAGCTTTACTTCTGCCAGTACCTCGTCTCCTACCTTCCAAACTTAACAGAAGCTCTCCTGCGAACCTTGCAGAACTAGCACTCCTGAAAGAAAGGATATTGCGGAGACATGGCTTACCCACAGCCTGGGGGATGTTTCCAGAATGAGACTTTCACTCTGCAGCGGAGTGTGCGCTGATATGAAACTTCCTGGCAGATTAAAACTGTGTGCCCGACCGAGACTCGAACTCGGGACCTTTGCCTTTCGCGGGCAAGTGCTCTACCAACCGAGCTACCGAAGCACGACTCACGCCCGGTACTCACAGCTTTACTTCTGCCAGTACCTCGTCTCCTACCTTCCAAACTTAACAGAAGCTCTCCTGCGAACCTTGCAGAACTAGCACTCCTGAAAGAAAGGATATTGCGGAGACATGGCTTACCCACAGCCTGGGGGATGTTTCCAGAATGAGACTTTCACTCTGCAGCGGAGTGTGCGCTGATATGAAACTTCCTGGCAGATTAAAACTGTGTGCCCGACCGAGACTCGAACTCGGGACCTTTGCCTTTCGCGGGCAAGTGCTCTACCAACTGAGCTACCGAAGCACGACTCACGCCCGGTACTCACAGCTTTACTTCTGCCAGTACCTCGTCTCCTACCTTCCAAACTTAACAGAAGCTCTCCTGCGAACCTTGCAGAACTAGCACTCCTGAAAGAAAGGATATTGCGGAGACATGGCTTACCCACAGCCTGGGGGATGTTTCCAGAATGAGACTTTCACTCTGCAGCGGAGTGTGCGCTGATATGAAACTTCCTGGCAGATTAAAACTGTGTGCCCGACCGAGACTCGAACTCGGGACCTTTGCCTTTCGCGGGCAAGTGCTCTACCAACTGAGCTACCGAAGCACGACTCACGCCCGGTACTCACAGCTTTACTTCTGCCAGTACCTCGTCTCCTACCTTCCAAACTTAACAGAAGCTCTCCTGTGAACCTTGCAGAACTAGCACTCCTGAAAGAAAGGATATTGCGGAGACATGGCTTACCCACAGCCTGGGGGATGTTTCCAGAATGAGACTTTCACTCTGCAGCGGAGTGTGCGCTGATATGAAACTTCCTGGCAGATTAAAACTGTGTGCCCGACCGAGACTCGAACTCGGGACCTTTGCCTTTCGCGGGCAAGTGCTCTACCAACTGAGCTACCGAAGCACGACTCACGCCCGGTACTCACAGCTTTACTTCTGCCAGTACCTCGTCTCCTACCTTCCAAACTTAACAGAAGCTCTCCTGCGAACCTTGCAGAACTAGCACTCCTGAAAGAAAGGATATTGCGGAGACATGGCTTACCCACAGCCTGGGGGATGTTTCCAGAATGAGACTTTCACTCTGCAGCGGAGTGTGCGCTGATATGAAACTTCCTGGCAGATTAAAACTGTGTGCCCGACCGAGACTCGAACTCGGGACCTTTGCCTTTCGCGGGCAAGTGCTCTACCAACTGAGCTACCGAAGCACGACTCACGCCCGGTACTCACAGCTTTACTTCTGCCAGTACCTCGTCTCCTACCTTCCAAACTTAACAGAAGCTCTCCTGCGAACCTTGCAGAACTAGCACTCCTGAAAGAAAGGATATTGCGGAGACATGGCTTACCCACAGCCTGGGGGATGTTTCCAGAATGAGACTTTCACTCTGCAGCGGAGTGTGCGCTGATATGAAACTTCCTGGCAGATTAAAACTGTGTGCCCGACCGAGACTCGAACTCGGGACCTTTGCCTTTCGCGGGCAAGTGCTCTACCAACTGAGCTACCGAAGCACGACTCACGCCCGGTACTCACAGCTTTACTTCTGCCAGTACCTCGTCTCCTACCTTCCAAACTTAACAGAAGCTCTCCTGCGAACCTTGCAGAACTAGCACTCCTGAAAGAAAGGATATTGCGGAGACATGGCTTACCCACAGCCTGGGGGATGTTTCCAGAATGAGACTTTCACTCTGCAGCGGAGTGTGCGCTGATATGAAACTTCCTGGCAGATTAAAACTGTGTGCCCGACCGAGACTCGAACTCGGGACCTTTGCCTTTCGCGGGCAAGTGCTCTACCAACTGAGCTACCGAAGCACGACTCACGCCCGGTACTCACAGCTTTACTTCTGCCAGTACCTCGTCTCCTACCTTCCAAACTTAACAGAAGCTCTCCTGTGAACCTTGCAGAACTAGCACTCCTGAAAGAAAGGATATTGCGGAGACATGGCTTACCCACAGCCTGGGGGATGTTTCCAGAATGAGACTTTCACTCTGCAGCGGAGTGTGCGCTGATATGAAACTTCCTGGCAGATTAAAACTGTGTGCCCGACCGAGACTCGAACTCGGGACCTTTGCCTTTCGCGGGCAAGTGCTCTACCAACTGAGCTACCGAAGCACGACTCACGCCCGGTACTCACAGCTTTACTTCTGCCAGTACCTCGTCTCCTACCTTCCAAACTTAACAGAAGCTCTCCTGCGAACCTTGCAGAACTAGCACTCCTGAAAGAAAGGATATTGCGGAGACATGGCTTACCCACAGCCTGGGGGATGTTTCCAGAATGAGACTTTCACTCTGCAGCGGAGTGTGCGCTGATATGAAACTTCCTGGCAGATTAAAACTGTGTGCCCGACCGAGACTCGAACTCGGGACCTTTGCCTTTCGCGGGCAAGTGCTCTACCAACTGAGCTACCGAAGCACGACTCACGCCCGGTACTCACAGCTTTACTTCTGCCAGTACCTCGTCTCCTACCTTCCAAACTTAACAGAAGCTCTCCTGCGAACCTTGCAGAACTAGCACTCCTGAAAGAAAGGATATTGCGGAGACATGGCTTACCCACAGCCTGGGGGATGTTTCCAGAATGAGACTTTCACTCTGCAGCGGAGTGTGCGCTGATATGAAACTTCCTGGCAGATTAAAACTGTGTGCCCGACCGAGACTCGAACTCGGGACCTTTGCCTTTCGCGGGCAAGTGCTCTACCAACTGAGCTACCGAAGCACGACTCACGCCCGGTACTCACAGCTTTACTTCTGCCAGTACCTCGTCTCCTACCTTCCAAACTTAACAGAAGCTCTCCTGCGAACCTTGCAGAACTAGCACTCCTGAAAGAAAGGATATTGCGGAGACATGGCTTACCCACAGCCTGGGGGATGTTTCCAGAATGAGACTTTCACTCTGCAGCGGAGTGTGCGCTGATATGAAACTTCCTGGCAGATTAAAACTGTGTGCCCGACCGAGACTCGAACTCGGGACCTTTGCCTTTCGCGGGCAAGTGCTCTACCAACTGAGCTACCGAAGCACGACTCACGCCCGGTACTCACAGCTTTACTTCTGCCAGTACCTCGTCTCCTACCTTCCAAACTTAACAGAAGCTCTCCTGTGAACCTTGCAGAACTAGCACTCCTGAAAGAAAGGATATTGCGGAGACATGGCTTACCCACAGCCTGGGGGATGTTTCCAGAATGAGACTTTCACTCTGCAGCGGAGTGTGCGCTGATATGAAACTTCCTGGCAGATTAAAACTGTGTGCCCGACCGAGACTCGAACTCGGGACCTTTGCCTTTCGCGGGCAAGTGCTCTACCAACTGAGCTACCGAAGCACGACTCACGCCCGGTACTCACAGCTTTACTTCTGCCAGTACCTCGTCTCCTACCTTCCAAACTTAACAGAAGCTCTCCTGCGCCTCGCAGGAGAGCTTCTGTTAAGTTTGGAAGGTAGGAGACGAGGTACTGGCAGAAGTAAAGCTGTGAGTACCGGGCGTGAGTCGTGCTTCGGTAGCTCAGTTGGTAGAGCACTTGCCCGCGAAAGGCAAAGGTCCCGAGTTCGAGTCTCGGTCGGGCACACAGTTTTAATCTGCCAGGAAGTTTCATGTGTCATTGTTCTAAAGGTATTTTCCGATAATTATCTTGCGCAGTTGGCTTGACAATCCGCCTGTGATTAAAGTATATTGAATCTGCTGGCAACAGACATGCCAAAACATTATTATGTTTCTGTAGTGGTCGATGAAAAAACGATACCCTTTGTTTGAAAAAAAAAAGCATAGGTCACGTCCATCTGCAAGATGGGTAACATAACTGGGTCACAAGACTACTGTCCAATTTCACTGACAGTCATCTATTGTGGAATGCACGAACATATCCCGAACTCGAACAGAATGTTTCTCAAACAGCATGATCTCTTCCATACCAAACACGATTCTGAAAACATCAATCATGTGAAACCCAATTTGTGCTTTTTCACGATCAGGTGGCTGCTGTATTTTTTCACGTTCAAAGAGCAATTAACTCAGTGCCACAACAACGTTTATTAACAAAAGTACAGTCTAACAAAAGTTTGTGGTAAGTTACGGATTTCTTGGTAGGAAGGACGCAGCATGTTATCTTGGATGGCGAGTCACCGACATATCAAGCAGTATCTTTAAGCGTGCCCCAGGGAAGTGGCAGACAATACTGACAGTAACTGCAGAATTTTTCCAGATGATGCTGTTACTTACAATATTCTCTCAGGTCTTGGTAAGATTCGACAGTGGTTCAAAGCAAAAGTGTGCACTTTACAGAACGAAAATACGTAGTATCTTAAGACTACAATATCAGTCAACTGGTACAAACACCAGAGTTTAACAGTTAGTAGGGCTGTGGAATGGAATGATCCCATGGGCTCAGTTGTGGATGAAGCAAGTGGCAAACATCGATGCCTTGACAGAACACTGGAAAAATGTACTAGTCTTCAAAGGAGGCTGACACAAATCACTTGTGCGTACCGTCCTACAATACTTATTGCTCAAGTGTGTAGGACCCATACCAAATAGAACGTGTACAAAGGAGAACTGCTTGAATGGTCATAGGTGGGAGAGGGTCACGGGAATGCTGAAAAAGCTTAATTGGTAGAGTCTTGAAGATAGACGCAAATTACTAGCGGAAGTCTATCTGCAAAGTATCAAGAACAACGATTAGGTGAAAATCTTACAGATATTGTTCAGCCTCACATGTTTCATTCTGTAGGCAACGACTGACTAAATAAAGCACGTGCAGCTGAAGTAAGCCTAGGCCTGGGGCAAGTGGGGGCTGTTTTCTGAAAGTGTCGTTCTTGCCCAGAACAGATCTTTAACCTGAAGAACATCATCAGGTACAAAAAAACTGAAGGAAATAACAATGTGGTCGTGTTTTTCGATTTTCAGAAGGCATATGACTCCATCGACTGATAGGCATTAATGAATATTTTGGAAGAGGTTGGGGCGAATGATACATCAAGAAAGCTGATCAAACAAACTCTCACTAACAGTGTCAGAAATTAAATTTATGCGTGAGGTCTCAAAACCCTTTACAATCAGAATGGGTGTAAGACAAGGAGATGGACTACCCCACTGCTTTTCAACTGCGTCTTGGAAAAGGTCATTCGAGAGTGGAGAAAGTAGTTAGCCCAAGAAGAAACAAATGAGAGGTTCAGACTTGGTCCTAAGAACAAAGGGTTGTACGTTAACTGCTTGTCCTTTGCGGATGACCTGGCCATTTTGGCTAACAACATAGTCAGAAGTCAAAAAGATCAATAGGCTGTCAGAAATTGCTTAAAAAGTTGGACTCGAGATCTCTATTCGAAAGACAAAATATATGACGAACATCTGTGATGGATCTGAATGGGTGATAACCAGTCTGGTAAAAATCGGACGAGTTAAGAATTTTATTTACCTTGGTGAAGTCATCCAGGAGAATGGATTAGAAGAAGAAGCAATTAATGTCAGGATGAGGAAGTTAGACCAGGCATACCAACTGACAAAGAATACCTATAACAAAAAGTCTATGGGTATAGGGACCAAGTTCCAACATTATAATACAGTTGTAAAACCTGAGGGGTTACATTCATCGACCGGCCGAGGTGGCCGAGAGTATTAGGCGCTAGTCTGGAACCGCGCGAGCGCTACGGTTCGAATCCTGCCTCAGGCATGGATGTGTGTGAAGTCCTTAGGTTAGTTAGGTTTAAGTAGTTGTAAGTTCTAGGGGACTGATGACCTCAGAAGTTAAGTCCCATAGTGCTCAGAGCCATTTGAACCATTTTTATATTCATCAGAAACTTTGACCTTGAATAGTCAAGGTGAAGCCGAGTGGCTGGAAAAGCGGGAGTGTAGGATATTAAGGAAAATCCTAGGTACTGGATGGGCTGATGGACAAAGGCAAATAGGAGCAAATGAGGACAAATGAGGACTTGTACAGCTAGGCAGAACTTCTCAGCAGGTGTATAGAGGAGTTGTCACTCCACTTTTGATATCAAATTGATATGCAAATTAATTAAATTGATCAATTAATCACCCCCACCCCTGCCCCGACAACGCCAACCCCGCCTCGCCTACCCCCGCCACCGACCACGACCACCCCCGCCCCCAGATGATGTAACGTGTTTTCTCAGCTGCACGTGTGCCCCAGCGACTTCTCCCCCTCCCCACCCCCCTACCCGCAACCTAGCCTATTGGTGCGAATTTTAAATTTTGGTGTGAATTTCGAATTTTGGCGGGAATTTGAAATTTTCGTAGGAATTTCTTTGTCCCAGGGCTGTGCTGACATCCCACCCCATCCTCACCTGGGAATTGATGGGAAATTAGAATTGGCAGTATACTTTCCGGGACTCGAGAACACTAGTCGTGATGGGTGGAGAGCCCAAGTTTACCCATCTAACACCATTAAACCACCAGAGGCGCTTGGAATTGACGGGAAATTAAAAATATCTGTGTCCTTTCCAGGATAGCCCGAGCGCACCCCCTAACACATGGAAACTGCCAGATGCGGGAGAGGAAGATTAGGTTAGTGTACTTTATGTATTTTGCTCAGTAAACTGACGTAAAGATCGATTTTAATTACGTAATTAATCACAAAGTTCGGTGCTAATTACACAACTATATGCATAGCGCTACACAAGGACGGCATAAACGCGCAATACGGCGCAAAAACTGGCGATACCATACAACTGGTGTTATCCTGCTGGGATAAAATTTCGCAACACCACTCGAAACTAGCGAAAGACACACTCAAACTCTACCCTACACCTACAAGCTGGTGGGAAAAAGACTGGGATGTAAGGCACTATCTTCATTGTTTTTGGTGGGAATTACGTTCAACTGACGAGATGCTGGTGTTGGACAGAGAGGAGTTTAAAAAGTATATTACCTGTAAGCATACAGTATCTATCGCTGTTTGACGTCAGAGTTCGCTACAGATGCTGGCTCAAAAACCAGCCTGCAGCCCAGGTAATCGAAGCCAATACATGCTACCACAACCGATGGAAAAAAATTGCGTCACAGTTCCAATTTGAAATTGTCGTGAACAAACCAGCACTCATAATGAACGGGTCATAATGCAGCACATGTACTGGGGAAAACCCTCGTCCTAAAAGACTGCAGAAGAGGAGGTAGTTGAATGTACATTCTCCTCGATAGGAATCCACAAACGGCCGAAAATCGAGGCCCCTTCCTCCCTCCCTCCATCCACCTATGGGAGGGACACATGGTCCTTCAACCGCCTCGCGGCGCAGGCAGGCCACTGTCCACCCTTTGCTGCTGCCACCCTCTGCGGTCGCTGGCCTCACTCAGCATTCCACCATCTGGCTGCCGCCTTAAGGCGACGGTCCTAGACAACACAAAAGGGAAATTAACTAACTGGAGGATGTTCCAGATAGCTATTTCAAAAGTTGCTGTTTTTCTGCCGACCCGCATACGGCTGCAGACCCCAACAGGCCCTCAGGATATGCGGCATGCCTTTGATTTGGCGCCCATTAGCACAGAAGGGAAATTTACAGGCATAACCCCGCCCATCCGGAGAATGGTCCAGATCAGCACTCGGCTCTCCGCCATGTGGCCGCCGCCTTAAGGCGATGCTCTTATGCCAACACAGTAGCGTGTACAGTCAATTAAACAATAGGAGATAAAAGGACGGCCGCCTCAAGTGCAACTTGTCCGGCGACCACCACAGCAGACACGCACGCCCCCCCCCCCCTCCGCCCCCCCCCTCCCCCCCCCCCCCCCCCGGCGCTAGCCAGCAGCAGCCCGCCATTCAGTGATGGAGAACAATTGTATTTGACGTCAATGAGCCTACAATAGAGCATCTATAAAAAAAAAAAAGCAAACCTCATTTGTGACCATAATAAATGTCCTCTTCCCACGAATATAGGTAAAGCCCATTTTCTTTTAATTTTATGAGCAAAATCGGTAAAGTTTTTAAGTTCGACTGCAGTCGCATCTCATTATTTGTGACGTCCACGGAGGTGTGCCGCCGCTGATCACAAATGATCAGCAGAGACATGCCCACATTGCGTAAAAGCAGGAAAAAAAATTATAATATTTTGATGCGAAAACTACCGATTACTGCAGAATGTCCTCGTTATTTCGAAACCGTCATCGGGGTAAAGAAAAAGCGAGAATTTGAACACCAAAGAAAAAAATCTATATTAAGCAAATTCTTCCAGCTTGCTGAACAAATTACACGACCTGAGAGCGTCTCTACCACATTCAGTCTCTGTAAATAAACTGTCATGCACGTGTGTATTACAAACATTTCAAACAATCTTTCATGTCATTGGCACACATGTCGGAAAAAAAACACATTCATTTTACGTTTGACAACAAGAAGCTATAATTAAAGATAATGTAGCTGAAATTACAATGAAATGAATACCCCTAGCTGAATACAGGCGTTGATATAAGTCAATGGGGACAGTGTCTGCCATGTAAGCAGGAGATCCCAGGTTCGAGTTCCGGTCGGGGCACATATTTCCAGCTGTCCCCGTTGACTTATATCAACGCCTGTATGCAGCCAGAGGTATTCATTTTATTATAATTTCATTCTAACGAGCTGCATGGTCACCGATGGTATCTGTGCTTTCGGACAGGTCCGAAAGATCAGATACCATCTTCATATATACACTCCTGGAAATTGAAATAAGAACACCGTGAATTCATTGTCCCAGGAAGGGGAAACTTTATTGACACATTCCTGGGGTCAGATACATCACATGATCACACTGACAGAACCACAGGCACATAGACACAGGCAACAGAGCATGCACAATGTCGGCACTAGTACAGTGTATATCCACCTTTCGCAGCAATGCAGGCTGCTATTCTCCCATGGAGACGATCGTAGAGATGCTGGATGTAGTCCTGTGGAACGGCTTGCCATGCCATTTCCACCTGGCGCCTCAGTTGGACCAGCGTTCGTGCTGGACGTGCAGACCGCGTGAGACGACGCTTCATCCAGTACCCAAACATGCTCAATGGGGGACAGATCCGGAGATCTTGCTGGCCAGGGTAGTTGACTTACACCTTCTAGAGCACGTTGGGTGGCACGGGATACATGCGGACGTGCATTGTCCTGTTGGAACAGCAAGTTCCCTTGCCGGTCTAGGAATGGTAGAACGATGGGTTCGATGACGGTTTGGATGTACCGTGCACTATTCAGTGTCCCCTCGACGATCACCAGTGGTGTACGGCCAGTGTAGGAGATCGCTCCCCACACCATGATGCCGGGTGTTGGCCCTGTGTGCCTCGGTCGTATGCGCTCACCTGCACGGCGCCAAACAAGCATACGACCATCATTGGCACCAAGGTAGAAGCGACTCTCATCGCTGAAGACGACACGTCTCCATTCGTCCCTCCATTCACGCCTGTCGCGACACCACTGGAGGCGGGCTGCACGATGTTGGGGCGTGAGCGGAAGACGGCCTAACGGTGTGCGGGACCGTAGCCCAGCTTCATGGAGACGGTTGCAAATGGTCCTCGCCGATACCCCAGGAGCAACAGTGTCCCTAATTTGCTGGGAAGTGGCGGTGCGGTCCCCTACGGCACTGCGTAGGATCCTACGGTCTTGGCGTGCATCCGTGCGTCGCTGCGGTCCGGTCCCAGGTCGACGGGCACGTGCACCTTCCGCCGACCACTGGCGACAACATCGATGTACTGTGGAGACCTCACGCCCCACGTGTTGAGCAATTCGGCGGTACGTCCACCCGGCCTCCCGCATGCCCACTATACGCCCTCGCTCAAAGTCCGTCAACTGCACATACGGTTCACGTCCACGCTGTCGCGGCATGCTACCAGTGTTAAAGACTGCGATGGAGCTCCGTATGCCACGGCAAACTGGCTGACACTGACGGCGGCGGTGCACAAATGCTGCGCAGCTAGCGCCATTCGACGGCCAACACCGCGGTTCCTGGTGTGTCCGCTGTGCCGTGCGTGTGATCATTGCTTGTACAGCCCTCTCACAGTGTCCGGAGCAAGTATGGTGGGTCTGACACACCGGTGTCAATGTGTTCTTTTTTCCATTTCCAGGAGTGTATATAATGTAGCTGTTTTGTACACTATGACAGGGCCCCTTTTACCAGTGCGATTGTATATCATACTAGCGTTTACGAAACAAATCGTGGGAGCCTGTCTCGCCCTGTGTAGGTGGGAGATTGAAATTTCGTTAAAAGATATCGCCAAAACTGGATGCAATCGAGTACAGTGCTATACTACGTCTCCCGATCAGAAAAATAGTGCATTTGCGGTAGGTGTTGGCAGCTGTACTACATTTACAAGCAATTTTAGAACACGGACCGACAGGTTATGTCATAATCGCATGGGTAGAAGTGACATAAAAAAATCGATAAAATTGCGAAAAATACATATAAATTGAGGGAAAATACGCCGAAATTCGGGGAAATTGAGGGAGTACCTGCATATCTTCTGAGTGGTGCAGAACAATTCTTGTACATGGGAACGAGTATACGACAGCAAGAGGAACGCAGGAAAACGGCGTGATGGAAGCACCGGGAACAGGGGAAACAATTTTTTTTTTTTTTCGTCGAGGCAACATTCTACTGTATGCCTACTGAGGTAATAGTGATACGCGGGAGTTGACTGCTGTTTTCGATGCTTTCCTGGAAAAAAGAGAACCATCTTCCTTTAAACTTACTTGCATATGAGTTAAAGGATGACAGAGAGTGGATGGAGTGATCAGGTGAGATGGAGCTGTAACGGGGTAGGATTTAATAGTAAACTGATGATGCATTCTGGAGAGAGAAGGACATGGTGCTGCGGGTCTCTTGACCACTTTTTCCGTTGTTCTGTCGAGATGCATCAGTTCCGTGACATGACCTGCGTTCGACTCGCATAGAACTGCGTGTTCTGTCTACCAGCGATCGTTAACAGCAAACCTCTGGGTCATCAGAGAACTTCCATCCTGTTTCGGCACATTGCTGTAGACGAACGAGGATTTATCCAATGTGCTCCATTCCCCTGCCGCATCTTGGGCATAAAATCGAGTCTTCTGTTTCATAACTATGTATGTCATGCGCTGGAAATATATTTCTTGCATTGGGACAGTAACAGCGTTGCATTCCATACGACTAATAGGTTGGAAACCGCAAAGTTTTAAGTGCAGAACATTGTAGCCTTAGGAGTGCATGAGCCTATGTTCTCTCTTACCTTTACCTTCTTGGTAATGACCCCAGACACAAGAACAATACTTTAGAACTGGTACCGTAGTTGATTTACGTAAAACGCAGCAAACTCCGTCCATCTGGAGCTCCATCATGCTTTCTTGCTCTTAACCGTCTGTTATATCATCACAACAATTTCATGTCTACTGTTCATCGATAAGGGTGGTAACTTCCTCGACATTCGCGCATCTGGAGAAATCTTGTGCTCCTGGATGGGTGCAGGACAGCAGTTACAGCCTCGGTTTGCACTGTTCCTATACGAAACATGGAATGTAGCGGTCTACTTCTGGTCAGGAGCAGGGAGCGTTGGTCAAAGCCAGTGTGAGGGGATCTTTCGGTCTCTTACTTTATAATAATAATGCGAGAATGCCCTGTGACTGCCATCCACGTAGAGAAAGATCGTAAGTTACGCACTATTATCGAAGTGCGAGAGATACGTAGGTCGCTGTGGGTATACTTTGCAGGGGCTGTTTAGCGATGATACAGAAACTAGTGAGAATGCTGCCGCATCATAGGTCGGTGCTGAAATTACGCTAAAATTGATCGCACTATCAACTATGATGCTTATTATGACATTACATCGACGGTGTCTTTTCCATCCCAACATTACAGGTATGCTATGGATTACCACAAAATGTGATTTACACCGTGCGAGTACGATGTCTAGTTTCCTGGGGGAGTCAGTGGGCCAGACATGTTAATGTGAGTTTAGAATCTGACACAGACCTTGAAGCCATGGCGGAAAAAAAAAGTATGAAAGGGTACAAAGCGTGTTACAGCAGAAAATTTGGTGTATCAACCAACGAAACAGCGTCCCTCTCCAGAGACTGATAACATGAGGGAGAATGTTCTCGTACAGTACAGACGATGAAACTTGACACCAATCTGTGCAAATGACGTCGATGACTGGCAACCTTCTCCAATGGATAAATACCTGTATATTTGATAGGATCGCGGCATAGGCTCCATGCTGGCACATAGAGGGCATTCGTTTTAGATATATCGGAAGAGAGAGATGCGGTAAAAATCTATCGGATGAAATTAACGGAGCTTTAATAGATCGTAATTTTTCTCTGCTGCGTGGTACAGAATAACAATGGTAGAATGTTAGGGTGATGGACGTGAATGGATCCTGAGAGATGCGAATCTGCTTCAATGTTGAGTCTTCCTAATTTTCCCAGGAAGAAACACCACCGTAACTGTTTGTACTGTTGTCGTGTTGCAGGAACAGGCTTCATTTCACGCTGACCTTACACGTCATAAACGGGTGGCGGAACTACGACCACATGTTCCCACTTCCACCGAGTGGTCAAAACATGCTCCTATAGCATTAACTCAGCTCATTCTGTTTCTACACAGGTTGCAGAATGTGGTGCATATCGCTCTCTCCGACTTCTGGGTAAAATTGCTAAAATTGATCTCACTGTCAAGTGTGGTGTGTATTAGAGTACATCGCTCCATATCAATGGCGTCTTTCCAATCCCGCCCGTCCACAGGGTACACTGTTGATTACCACATAATGACCGACTGACACCACTCCGTTGAGATGAAGGGAATCTTGACGGAACACTGGATATCTGCTGCTTATCGCTGTGGAACATGGGATTAAATGTAGAGCTCATCACTTTAATACAGTTTGGAAGCGTTCCTCATTGCTACAGACTCGTCTTATTTTCATATGCTGCGATACCCTACACATGTTTTAATTTTAATTTTTTTTCACCACTGAGATAACACTACCTCTTTTTATTTGTGCTACCTCATGCGTGTTGTAACCAGCACCTTCCGGCGATGTCATCACCGGAACAGTAATCATGTACATGACTGCAAAATGAAGGAGCAATGCTTTTCGAAACAGAACACCGAGACATCCGCTACCCTTTCGATGGCGAAGATGAGATTAACTGTACAGGTAATCACATTCGAATAGTTACTGGAAGCACTCTACAAAACCACAAACTCTTCCAGTTTCCATATGTTGCGATGACTTCCACATTTTTGTCAATGAGAAACATTGCGTCTGTGTTTAATTGATCAATTCAATTCATTTTCATATCAATTTGATACCAAAAGTGGAGTGACAAACCCCACTATACTACTACTCCTTTCACAGCGTCCATTAAGAAGAGACGATTGCACTGAACAACAAATTTTAAGTGAAAGTGTGTAAATTGCATGATTTTGAGTCAGTTATGCTTATTGCAGTATAAAATGATAAAATGAAAATAATCATATTAATAAATATTTAGCTCTAGTTTTTTAAAAAAAGTAATCGACGTTTTTGTATAAATAACTCACTAACTAAATATGCATTCATGTTCCAAGATACAGCATCACAAATTTTAAGTGAATTATTACTTGAATTATGTTATGTGTTATTCATTGATAAATTTCAGTGCCATTCCGGAAGTACAAAAGCAAAATATTAAGAAAAAATGAAGATAATATTACATGAATGAAATTACTTTGTGAGTCTACTGTGTACCAGAACTATGTAAAGCACAAAAGAACATATATAAGTTAACTGGTGACAAATGTATACAAAGGAATGAAGATGATGAAAAGGTCCCTTACTCCAAGGAGCGTAGGGGACGATGCGGGAGACCTGCACCGCCGACTAGGCAAGGTCCATGCGGAGGTGGTTTGCCATTGCCTTTCTCCGAGCGTAATTGGGATGAATGATGATGATGAAAAGACCACGAGCTGCGGACATATAAAGAAATAAAAATGTTAAATTTCAGAATCCCCATCAGAAGTAATCTCGTACTCTGTTGGTGGTTCAGGTATTGGCAATCCTTCTCCATGTAGAACTGGCCGTATGGCAGATGGAATGTTAGAATAGATCACTGCCCGCTTCTTCTTCCAAGATATTCTCTTCTTGATAGGAGAAACCATACAAAAGTAGCAGTCACTGACATGGTTAGTTGGCTCACGCCAGATCATGGACACTGCAAAGGGCATTGAACGTTCTTTCCCATGCATCCAATTCCTGAGGTTGCTGGCACAAGTGTTGCAGATCACATGTGGAGCCCAGATCACCTGTTTTGCTCCCAGAATAACAACTGTACGGTTTTTTAATCAATGGAGTTATTCGCTTTTTTTGTGAAGCAACTGTCACTTCTCCACACACATAGCAAAATTTGTCAGCACTGTAAACACAAACTCGCGGCATTTTTGTTCACTTCAATAGCAGTCAACTTGTAAAACTGGTAGTTAATCTGGAAACAAATGTGCAAAAATTATTACATGCGTTAATAAAGTCACTGAAGTTGAGGAGGAGGGAGACAAAAGATCACTAAAATTGGTATCAAAATGTTTATATCCAAAATATTGTACACAAATAAGACCAGAGGCAATAATATGATCCATTATTACTAGTTATTAAGGCCTTGACAAACCATTATAATACTTGATTTTAATCTTGACATAAAACTCCGTATATAAATATCTCACCGTAATAAAACAGTGTAAAATGAAAACTAGAGCTAATTTTGAATTGTCTTTGTGATATTCGCGATCAGCTCATTAGAACTGATAGGAAGTGGCTATCTTTCATTCGGTTTACATTTTCATTGTTGCACAGTATAGTTATTTTACGGTCATTTCATGAGGAGGGACGGTGACTGACTAACAAAAAGAATATGGAGTTTCATCCAATCTAAGAAAACAAGGCCGAGATGGTTCGAAAGTGTAAAAAAGATCTTAGGCTGATTGGTATCTCATAGAGAGAAATTCCTGACAGGAACAAATTTAGAAGATTGGTGACCAACTACCAAGATTTTAAAATAGCATCAACTTCCAAAACACGGAGAGGACCTTTGTCCTACGAGCATAAACAGGCACGTCTTGGTGTGCTCAGAAGATACTGGCAAGAAGCTGGAACAAGAACAAGACATAGGTACTAAAATGAAATTGGTTGTTACTACGCAGACCATACAGGCTCAAATCGATAATAATAATAAAAAAACTCAGGAAGATGAAAATTCGTATGAAGCTTTAGTTTGATATAAAAACGTTAACTACGATACTTCATTAAGCTGCCACCATTAGTTTTCAAGTTATTTACTAAAAACTAAATTTGGAACAAAAACGTCCTTATTTGTAATAGATTAAGCATCATTTATATTAATGACAGAAAGTTCTGATTACAACATTTGATTACATCCATTACATAATAAAACTCTAACAAGTTTCAAGATTTTGATGTAAATAACAATCAATACAAGGACTCAAAAAAGACGAAGATTGTAAATTGATACACAACTGTGTTACATAATAATATGTGACTGAGAAAGCGACCACTTAGAAGCTGTTACCTGAGCATAGTCATAGAGCGGATGACGGCAGTTGATCCGTTCGGCCGTCCGCTGCACCCATATATAAATACGGCCTGAGAGGCAGTGACACACACACACACACTTCGCACCCAGCTATCAATAGGTCCGCATCAGTCAAATTGCCGGATTACTGGCTATCTCGGATGATGTCACGGCCAGACTTGCTAAACGCATGTTTTCGGCACAAACAGGAAGTGAACTCGCGAGGACTGTACACCATTCTGGATCGCTTAGATTTGACGGAAGTTCAAAAATGTTCAAATGTGTGTGAAATCTTATGGGACTTAACTGCTAAGGCCATCAGTCCCTAAGCTTACACACTACTTAACCTAAATTATCCTGAGGACAAACACACACACCCATGCCCGAGGGAGGACTCGAACCTCAGCCGGTATCAGTTGCACAGTCCATGACTGCAGCGCACTAGACCGCTCGGCTAATCCCGCGCGGCTTGACGGAAGTAACTGTTCGTGTGCCGCCCGCAATGTTAACACAACCACGTGGCAAGTGGTGAGATTATTTTCCACTTTTGTGGCGAGTTATTGACCTTGATGATTATAAGTCAGGACGAAAGACCATTTTATAACCATAGTTCCTCATCCCGCTGAGTAAATAGAGAGTAGAAACATTTCTTTTAGTGAGCACAAGAAGAAAGTGGATTTGATCACTAAAAATTATGACAACTATGTTTTCCCTCGCTTTCTGGCTAACTGCAAAAATACTTTTCATGCTCTTGTTAACGACGGCGAATATTTTCATATATGGTGTATCGGCCGGGACACTGGGCAGTGAAAGTGATGGGTACAAAACAGCGAACTCAGTAGGCATTAACTAAAAGAATACCGAAGTGAAGTATGCCGAAGCCAGTGCGAAAATAGTGCTACATATAAATGTCTTGTGACTAGGGCCTCCCGTCGGGTAGACTGTTCGCCGCGTGCAAGTCTTAAGACTTGGAAACTAAATTGTGAATGTTAGCCACAGTGACCCTGATCGTGACGGAAGAAGATGACACTAGATCGCGGCTTCCACCGGCGCTGAGATTATAGGAAGACGGTGCATCATCACCGAGCTGCTTGGAACTGCGAGCTATCTACAAGCCACTGGACGCGCGCTCGCCGGTACCCAACCCCCCCCCCTCCCCTCCCACCCTCCCCCATTCGGAGCTACTGCAGTAGGTGATACTCGCCGTCGTCACCGCCACAGCTGCTGCTGCCTGCATTACGTATGCTGGTACATAGCGCCGGCATCGATCGTCGAGGTCAAGCAATCAAGTCAAGTCAAGAATATTTAAAATATTTGTTAATTGCTTCCAGTAGGCTACTGAATTTTGAATGTATCATTAAGAATAATGTGAAAATTAAGATGGAATCACTCGCTGACGATGAATCCTCAGAATCATAAATTGAAATTAGTGAGGATTATTCCGTCAAAGCAATAAATCCAAAATCCGAGTGTAATTTGTCAACAGTAGGATCTGAATTGAATTTCAATGTTACTGCAAATTTAGAACCATTTTCTGATGACGAGGCAATTGAAGTTGATGTCAAAAAGGAAAAAGTAGAATTAATAGAGTTACCAGATAATGAAACTGCCTTCAATATTTCTGAAATTTAGGCGACGTCAGGGAATGCTAGAAGCCCCTTTAACACAAAATTGGATGCAATTACTGTTTTCTACACGTGAATCACATTATAAAGAAGTGCACAATAAGGTGGAATCCAATAGCGAACACTTAAGTAAGACTGAGTATAGTGATGATACATTAAAGGAGGAAACGACCTGAAAACTGAATAGCTTAAATTATAAAATCGAAGCTAAGCACCATGATCTGCAAGTCAAAGTGGGGCAACAGCTAAACAAAATTGCATAGTAATTACAAAACTGAAATTGGCGAAGTTCGTGAAGAATTCAAAGACGCAGATGAACTTACGGAAGGGAGGTTGTCAGAGATAGTAGGCAATGAATCCAAACTTTGCTCTAATCGATTTGAAGAAGTAACTACTAAAGTAACTGCTTGTTAAAAAGATATAAAGAAGTAAAATTTGACTGTGAGAAATTATGTGAGGATGTTGATAAAGATTTTCTGACAGTGTGGAAGCAGTAAAACTACGAGTAGAAGAACTAAATAATAGCATTACTAATATGTGAAATAGAACAACCTCTGGTAGTTCTTGTAGTACTACTGTACAGCATGTTGCTTCAGTTGACGCCGCTTTTATCGGATGTCATCAGTTTTTACGCTTTGATCCAGACAAACAAGTTCACCCATTAGAGTTCTGCAATGATTTTGAGGATGTTTTACCAAATGCATGGTCAGAGCGAGAGCAAATTTCTTTCATAAGAAGTCATTTGTCAGGCGATTCTTTGCGATGGTCAGCTGACGTAATGATTAGATGCAAAACTCTTTCCGAATTTAAAACTGTGTTTCTTAATGAGTACTGGATACACAACAAATAAAACGATGTCCTGAGAGTTTTGGAGTGGTAAAACGTTTGCTCCAGGTCGTGAGTCCAAGAGAGTTTTCTAGAAAGTGGCTTTCAGGGCTGTTGCATTTGACAGAAAAGATTAAACCGGAAATGATTATAATGGCTTAGAAGGTAAACTGCCTTGGTATTGACAGAAAAGAACCATTTCCGCACCTAGAGACAATGTGGATAGGCTTATTGAATATCAGGAGCGAGTAGAAAGTGTAGTTGCTGCTGAGGATCAGGGGCAAAATAATGGTAGATCTAACAAAACGAAAGAAATAATGACAGTGGGAACATGAATGTTAGGACTATGGAGGTTCAGAATACAAGATCTAATTACTGTGGTCAAGGCCGTGGCAGAGGAAGAGGGGGTAGATAGCCATCTGGCTTTAGCGATAATTATTATGACAGAAGCATAAATGTAAATGATGTTCCGTTGAGACAAGAAGGAGAGCCAAATACTACTCTATCTGATTCGGTATCGAATGAACACAACTCACGTGTGGGAAACTAAATTCCATCTATGAGAAAACTAGCGTTCACAAGACAGAAACAGTAACACACCCAGTAACAAAAACACGGATACAGTCAGTCAGCACACGCAGGCCGATAACAGGGATGATGAAATGGGAATAGACAGTACCAGTGATGTGCTAAATCACTCGCATTATATAGCTGACAGCAGTTTGGAAACGGTAGAAAAATGGATCAAAGAGGAGAAAGAAGATGCTACACATAATAGGGTGGAACAAATTAACAGGTCTGAATCTGATCAAGATGAAGATGAAATAAAGGCTTACATCTTCGACGATCATGGCAATCTGCAGGCTAAAGTTTCGGTAGTTCAGGTAGAGCCGGTTTTGCGAAGTTTTGGAGGGGAGTAGTTGATGGATGAAGCGGGTAGCAATAATAATGAGGTTAAGGAACCCATTAGTTGTATTGACTTGCCACAAACTGCAAAAGCCGACGACAGTTTTATAGGTAGCAATGTTGCGAAGGGACGCAGTTGTTCAGAGGTGGTGAGTAGTTTAGCTGATGTGCGGCAAACGAAATCAGGGGAAGTCGTCAAGTTCTTTGATTTAAAATTGGTGGACAGGTTGAAAGGCAGCTGAGAATGCAGAGATTGATGACCCCATGAATCTAAGTGTGAATGTACTTGCAACTGAAAAAAAAAACTTTAGCTGGAAACAGATTGAGAAGAATTTATTAGAGGACTTTTATGAGGAACCTGTTCAGACTAGAATAACTCACACTATTAAAAAGCTAACATCTAAGGAGTAACAGTGCGTTGTCTTCTTGATAGTGGCAGTGAGAGAGCCCGATGCCACAAGCATGTTTTGATTCTATTCCCACTAAGGGTGAACTAACTGTCGTGAAAGAAAGTGGTTTAAGGATAATAGGTGCTACTGGAAAAGTTTCTAGACCAGTACAGCACGAGGCTTTGATATCAGTAGGTACAGGTAACATAAAAGTAGATCGAATTTCTGATAAACGGAGAGGCAGTAGTAATGAAGCATAGGAACTGAGAGTAAGGAGGAATATTGGCTACTTCCAGGAAGATACTGAATTCGGTAGAAATGTGCAAGATGCTAATGTGGAAGGGAACTATAGCATAGAAGAAGTACAGGAAAAGATAGTCAACAAATTAAATTTCTGACAAAAGAGGATTGGATAGAAAAAGAAGGCATGACGCAAAATCTTCCCCCACTACTTTAAGCATTGGTGAACTAGTTTTAATCGAAACTAAAGAAAAATCTAAGAAAATGTGAGCAGACCATTTGGACCATTCAAGGATCATTCGGGATAATAGGTAAGCCACATGCGGAAGCATGCCTTTTGGAATACCAGAAAGTTAAGATTAGATTAGATTAGATTAATACTATTTCCATGGATCATGAATACGATATTTCGTAATGAATTGGAACGAGTCAAATTTTCCAATACATGACATAAGTAAGTTAATTTAACAACATACTTGAGTTAATATAACAACTTTTTTATTTTTTGTGCTTTAATTTTTTTTTTATTTTTTTATAATTTTTTGGTTTTTTCTTTTTTTCTTAATTTATATCTAAAAATTCCTCTATGGAGTAGAAGGAGCTGTCATTCAGAAATTCTTTTAATTTCTTCTTAAATGCTTGTTGGTTATCTGTCAGACTTTTGATACTATTTGGTAAGTGACCACAGACTTTAGTGGCAGTATAATTCACCCCTTTCTGTGCCAAAGTTAGATTTAATCTTGAATAGTGAAGATCATCCTTTCTCCTAGTATTGTAGTTATGCACACTGCTATTACTTTTGAATTGGGTTTGGTTGTTAATAACAAATTTCATAAGAGAGTATATATACTGAGAAGCTACTGTGAATATCCCTAGATCCTTAAATAAATGTCTGCAGGATGATCTTGGGTGGACTCCAGCTATTATTCTGATTACACGCTTTTGTGCAATAAATACTTTATCCCTCAGTGATGAATTACCCCAAAATATGATGCCTTATGAAAGCAATGAGTGGAAATAGGCGTAGTAAGCTAATTTACTAAGATGTTTATCACCAAAATTTGCAATGGCCCTTATTGCATAAGTAGCTGAACTCAAACGTTTCAGCAGATCATCAATGTGTTTCTTCCAATTTAATCTCTCATCAATGGACACATCTAATAATTTGGAATATTCTACCTTAGCTATATGCTTCTGATTAAGGTCTATATGTATTAATGGCGTCATACCATTCACTGTATGGAACTGTATGTACTGTGTCTTATCAAAATTCAGTGAGAGTCCGTTTACAAGGAACCACTTAGTAATTTTCTGAAAGACAGTATTGACAATTTCATCAGTTAATTCTTGTTTGTCAGGTGTGATTACTATACTTAGCAAAGAGAACTAACTTTGCCTCTTCATGAATATAGAATGGCAAGTCATTAATATATATTAAGAACAACAAAGGGCCCAAGACTGACCATTGTGGAACCCCATTCTTGATAGTTCCCCAGTTTGAGGAATGTGCTGATCTTTGCATATTATGAGAACTACTTATTTCAACTTTCTGCACTCTTCCAGTTAGGTACAAATTAAACCATTTGTGCACTGTCCCACTCATGTCACAATACTCGAGCTTGTCTAGCAGAATTTCATGATTTACACAATCAAAAGCCTTTGAGAGATCACAAAAAATCCCAATGGGTGGTGTTCAGTTATTCAGATCATTCAAAATTTGATTGGTTAAAGCATATATGGCATTTTCTGTTGAAAAACCTTTCTGGAAACCAAACTGACATTTTGTTAGTACTTCATTTTTACAGATATGCGAAGCTACTCTTGAATACATTACTTTCTCAAAATTTTTGGATAAAGCTGTTAGAAGGGAGATTGGACGGTAATTGTTGACATCAGATCTATCCCCCTTTTTATGCAAAGGTATAACAATAGCATATTTCAGTCTATCAGGGAAAATGCCCTGTTCCAGAGAGCTATTACATAGGTGTCTGAGAATCTTACTTACCTGCTGAGAACAAGATTTTAGTATTTTGCTGGAAATGCCATGAATTCCATGTGAGTTTTTGCTTTTAAGCAAGTTAATTATTTTCCTAATTTCAGAGGGAGAAGTGGGTGAGGTTTCAATTGTATCAAATTGCATAGGTATGGCCTCTTCCATTAACAGCCTAGCATCTTCTAATGAACACCTGGATCCTACTACATCCACAACATTTACTAAATGATTATTAAAAATATTTTCAACTTCTGACTTTTTGTTCGTAAAGTTTTCATTCAATTTGATGGTAATACTGTCTTCCTGTGCTCTTGGTTGACCTGTTTCTCTTTTAATAATATTTCAAATTGTTTTAATTTTATTATCAGAGTTGCTGATTTCAGACATGATACACATATTTCTGGATTTTTTAATAACTTTTCTTAATATAACACAGTAGTTTTTATAATGTTTGATAGTTTCTGGGTCACTACTCTTTCTTGCTGTAAGATACATTTCCCTTTTCCGGTTACAAGATATTTTTATACCCTTAGTAAGTCATGGTTTGTTACAAGGTTTCTTACGAGTATATTTAACTATTTTCTTGGGGAAGCAGTTTTCAAATGCATTTACAAAAATGTCATGAAATAAATTATATTTTAAATTGGCATCAGGTTCACGGTACACCTCATCCCAGTCTAACTGCTGTAGGCTTTCCCTGAAATTTGCAATTGTTAAATCGTTGACTGAACGTACTACTTTGGAGGACTGTTTAGTATTGCTGAATGGAGCTATGTCATATATTCTAACTAGCTGTGCACCATGATCAGAAAGACCATTCTCAACAGGCTGAGCATTTATCTGGTTAAACTTATCTTGGTCTATAAAGAAGTTATCTATCAGTGAGCTGCTATCCTTTACCACCCGAGTAGGAAAATCAATAACGGGTGTCAAATTGAAAGAACCAATTAATACTTCAAGGTAATTTTTCTCTTTCAGAGAATCTACATTGAAGTCCCCACAAATAATAATTTGCTTCCCCCTGTCTGACAGATAGCACAACAAGGAGTCCAAATTTTTCAGAAATAGATGAAAATTTCCTGATGGGGACCTATATAGAGTTACAATTATAAATGTGCCTTTATTTAATTTAAGCTCACAGGCACGTGCTTCTATATGTTTCTCTACACAAAACTTTTTTGTTTCTATACTTTTTGCACAATGATAACTTTTGACATATATGGCAACTCCTCCTTTCTCTCATTACATGTGCAGAGAGCTTATATCCACTTACATTTACCTTATCCATATCAGTAACAATGTGATGCTCAGACAGGCATAGTATATCTATTTCATCCTCAGCTTCTAAATCTTCTAAACAAACCAGAAGCTCATCTATTTTATTCTTTAAACTCCCAATATTTTGATGAAATATACTTACATTATTTTTAATTATACTTTTATGAGAACCTTTCCTTATCCTAACATTTGCAGTACTCTCCTGTCTGAGTTTCTCATTGTGCTTAGGCCTAGTTCCTATACCAGTGGTTACATGGTATTCAGAGAGGCAGATTATATCAACTGGGTTGGGTGACTTTAATTCATAAATGCAATTACCTAGGACTGAGATACAACTTGGTGGAGATAAAATTTTTGGTGATTGGTGAAAATTTATAATTGACAGCTGTGATTGGTGATCCAATGCGCTAGAATTGTGCTGTTTAATTTCTTTCCTAAACTGAAGATTTGATTCAATCCTGACCTCTCGTAGAACTTGACATCTTTCTGTCTTACCTATCCTAAAAAAGGTGCTGCTCCAACACATGTAACCACTGGTATTTTACCATTCATGGTAGTGCCTCCCCCCTTTAAATTTCCTGCTATTACCCCAGCCAGTTTCCCCTTCCCTTTCCTGTTGAGATGTAGGCCGTGCCTGGTATAGTCCCACCTACTGAGAGAATCAACAGGAACCACACCAATATGAGCCCCTGCACCCGACCCAAGCAGCCATTCCAACTCCAAATTAACTCTCCCAACAGAAGAGTTCAAATGAGGCCGGTCATGGCGTCTCAGGACAGATACAAATTCAACATTGGTGTGTCTCGATGCCGACGCAATCTTTACCAGGTCACACTCTATACTGTACCCAGGATCTCTGTCGATGCTGTTCCCTGGCCCTTCCACAACAACCACGGTGTCTTCCCTAGTAAATCCTTTACAGAGTGAACCTAAATCCTCTGTCACCTGATCGAGACTAGCACTTGGTTTGAAAAAATTTGTGACCTGGTATTCTGGTCCTAATTCCTCCTGCAGAAGGACTAGGTCTACGAAACTTAGATCTTAAGCGATTCAAAAACGGCAGTAACTAGTTTTCATAGGGAGTCTGCTATTCTATGGAAAAAAAAACGCTGTTTGGCGTAGTGTGCCGTCCCAGCTGGACGAAACTTAATTTCCCTTACAAGTTTCATTCTCTTCTGTCCCGTCTATACTAGCTATTGTGGGTAGTCTGCCATTCTTTGGCAGATACACAGTTTGGAGTACCATGCAGTCCCAGCTGGATGAAAATTTATTTCTCTTTCAAGTTTCATTCTCTTCTTCTGTACTATTACAGTAAGTAGGAATATAGAGGGTGAGTCACTAACTATTGTCATCTAGAATAACTCCGAAAGTATGATAGGAGCTGCAAAGTCTGTGGGACAAAAGTTGCATGGGACAACGGGGCCATAATATGACGTTGGTTTTTTGTTGCTACGTGGGGTCTCTTCAGAGATGTGAAGGTCAACTTTGATTTTTTAAATGGGATGCTATTTTTTTGTACTTATTTTCTGATAGTAGCTATCGAGACGAATCCAATAATGTGAAACCATAAGGTCTTTGAAGGTCAACGAAGGTCACATAGGTGGCATGAACGTCCATTTACAGAAGGTGTTCGAAGTGATGACCATTGGTATCAGTGCAGTGCTGCAATCTTCTTATCATGGATTGAGTGGTGTTCCTTATAACATCGGTACTTATCGAAATACATGCTCTGACAATTCTCTCTCGCATATCTTCAGGTGTAGTTGGAGCGTCTTTATAAACAATTTTTTTTACGAATCCCCACAAGAAAAAACCCAGAGGGGTCAAGTGTGGTGAACGAGCCGGCCACAACACATCTCCTCCGCGTCCAATCCAACGATTACGGAATTGTTGCTGCAACTCATTTCTAGCCATCAGCAAAAAATGTGCCGGATACCCATCGTGTTGATACCACATTCTCTTCCTTGTTCCTGAAGGTATTTCTTCCAATAACAGACCTAATGTTTCTGCAGGAATGTGGTGTACTTCCTACCATTAAGATTTCCTTCGATGAAATAAGGGCCTATAATTCTGTCCTCCAGAATCCCACACCATACATTCCCCTACCACCGTTTTTGGTGAGCAACTTGCCGCAGCCAACATGGATTTTCAGTTGCCCAATAATACATGTTATGCAAATTAACATTTCCATGGTTCGTAAATGTAGCCTCGTCAGTACATAAAATCAAATTAATAAATGTGTCATTCCTCTGAATCTGAAGTTGAGCCCATTGGCAGAATTCAGTGCGACGCATACAGTCTATATCGGCTAATTCTTGGTGGAGGCTGATATGGTAAGGATGATATTTATGGCGATGCAGAACACGAACACTACTCTGGCTCATACCAGATTCCCTTGCGATTTGGCGCGAACTAACACAAGGATCTCGAACCACTGTGGCAAGAGTACCAATTTCCGTTTCCTCGTTAGTAACTTTCCTTTGCCGGATATGTTTCCGATGCGTTAAAGATCCAGTTGTTCTCAATTTATCATACACATATTTAAATGTACGACGTGTAGGGTGAGTACGTTGAGGATATCTTTCAGCGTATTAGTCTCTAGCTGTCACTGAATTTCGTTGGCATTCTCCGTAAATTAGAAGCATATCGCCTTGTTCTTCGAAGGAATACATCATTCACATTCGCTTGATTCGACGATACTAGTTTTACCGTTCCTGCGTCGAAACCGTCGAATGGTGTTTACATACCAATGGCACGTTAGATGGATACGCCGTATTCGGCGAATATTTACTATTTACACGATATACGAGACAGAATTGTCAGAAGATGTGTTTCGTTAATTGCCACCTATAACTCCGAAAGTATGGTAGTAACTGAAAAGTTTGTGGAACAAATGTTGCATGGGACAACGGGGGCCATAATATGACGGCAAAGGAAAGTTACTAACGAGGAAACGGAAATTGGTACTCTTGCCACAGTGGTTCGAGATCCTTGTGTTAGTTCGCGCCAAATCGCAAGGGAATCTGGTATGAGCCAGAGTAGTGTTCGTGTTCTGCATCGCCATAAATATCATCCTTACCATATCAGCCTCCACCAAGAATCCATGGTAAGAAGATTGCACTACTGCGCTCATACCAATGGCCATCACTTCGAACACCTTCTATAAATGGACGTTCATGCCACCTTTTCGACCTTCGTTGACCTTCAAAGACCTTACTGCTACACATCATTGGATTCGTCTTGATAACCGTCATCAGAAAAGAAGTACCAAACTATTGCATCCCATTAAAAAAAAAAGTTGACCTTCATATCTCCGACATGACCCACCTAGCAACAAAAAACTGTCATATTATGGCCCCCGTTGTCCCATGCAACATTTGTCCCACAAACTTTTCAGTTACTACCATACTTTCGGAGTTATAGGTGGCGATAGTTAGTGACTCACCCCGCATATCTTCATGTAGTACGTATACTATTAGTTTGTAATGTCTTCCTAGTGAATAAGAATGATTTCCCAAAATGATTGTACCCGAATGATGACTTAAAAGAGAATATGAGTGGCAGTTTGCAGTAGTAAATTCTAAATGTTAAAATAACGGTGGGTCACTTTTGAGCGACAACAATAGATAAAGCGTGACTAAAGTACTTAAATAATAAATAAGATCGGTAAAAAGGGTTAGTAACTACGAAATACGAAACACTTTGCATTAAGAGATGTTACTGAAACCGGAAGTTCCTAAAATGTGGAACAATGGACTCTGCATAAACTAATAATTTTCAGTTGGGATTACGGTCGTCTACGTAAGGAAGGGTAATAAAATCGTGCCACTAGAAGCAAGCCAAAGCGATTTGATATTAATTAAAGGATATGTGTGGAAGTGGTGTGAGGATCACACCAAAAGTATAGATAAATAATGAGGTCAGTAGGCTGACGAAGAAAAAAGGGAGAAGGAAGCGTCGAAATAAATGGATAAAGGAAAATGGAGAGAAACAGCAGTAATAAGGCAGTAGGTTGACATACATGGTTTAATGGTGGAAAATTGATGAGTAATTCCCTTATGTCTCGTAAAAAGGTTTGAGAACCGCGTAATCTTGCTTAAGGCACATGGTCAATTAACAGATATACACAAAATACTAATAAACGACTGTGTTACGAAATGCAGATTGTAGAGTGTTGATACGTTTTAATAAAAACAGATTTCTAAATATGTGTTTAACAAAGCGAAGTAAATACTGTCGAACAAATTACTTCTTTAGCATACTAATCCATATGACAACAGCCATATGAAGATAGAAAATACAAAAGTTACTCAATTTTCTAAGTAAAGCAACATCTAAAGTAATAAAATAAATTGCAAACTAGCCCAAAATGTGACTATTTAAGATTTAAGAGCACAACAGCTCTATTTTAAATATAAAAGAGAATTACAAATTTTGTAATTCAGGCTTAATAATGAAGTAAAATGTTACGATTTCTGTAATTACCTTACTGCCAATAATCCTTCTGGAAAAAGTTAATAACAATTTTCCAAATAATAAATAAAAAAAGGAAAAGAAAATCTTTGCGGTAACTTCTGAGTTGTTTATTTAATTATAGAAGGAAAGTAGATTATAGTATGTGTTTTGTTCTCCCTTAGATATAAATGAGAACAGAAGCTCAGGCTATGTTATCTGTTTCTGAGGGACATGGAGGCTTCATGAAAGGCAGCCTTCAAGCTGTAGTGGAGAAGAAAGCCAGAAGGACACGATTTACACTGAAACCTCCCCTTTGCCTTTTGTTATCATGAAGAACGCCGTAGTGAATTCCCACCTTTTACCTTAAATTTTTAGTGAAAGTGGTTCGTACGGACGCACACATTGGTGCCTACGATTGTGATTAAATACGTGAGTACTGGAAAGTGAAAATTCTTGTGTCTTTCTCTTTCAGATATAAAATCTAAATCAAATAAGTAATTTTTTAATGATCGATAATTTTGTCTCATGTCTTGTTTCTAATATTTAATTTTGTTCAAAAATAAATTTTTTCACAAAAATAAATAGCGGGTGATGTGGCGAAACAAGTGCTGTATCATTTGAGATTTGAGAAATACAGAGACGAGAGAGTGTGCCGGTAGAGTTTCGTCAGGACTGACCCTCCTAAGGCTATCAGTAGTTCTAATGGAATGTTGTCTACTCCCGGGGCCCTGTTTCGACTCAGATCTTTCAGCGCTCTGTCAGACTCTTCACGCAATATAATATCTCCCATTTCATCTTCATCTACATCCTCTTCCATTTCCATAATATTGTCCTCATGTACATCGCCCTTGTATAGACCCTCTATATACTCCTTCCACCTTTCTGCTTTCCCTACTTTGCTTAGAACTGGGTATCCATTTGAGCTCTTGATATTCATACAAGTGGTCCTCTTTTTTCCAAAGGTCTCTTTAATTTTCCTATAGGCAGTATCCATCTTACCCCTTGTGAGATAAGCCTCTACATCCTTACATTTGTCCTCTAGCCATCCCTGCTAAGCCATTTTGCACTTCCTGTCGATCTCATTTTTGAGACGTTTGTATTCCTTTTTGCCTGCTTCATTTACTGCATTCTTATATTTTCTCCTTTCATCAATTAAATTCAATATTTCTTCTGTTACCCAAGGAGTTCTACTAACCCTTGTCTTTTTACCTACTTGATCCTCTGTTGTCTTCACTACTTCATCCCTCAAAGCTACCCATTCTTCTTCTACTGTATTTCTTTCCCCCATTCCTATCAATTGTTCCGTTATGCTCTCCCTGAAACTCTGTACAACCTCTGGTTCTTTCAGTTTATCCAGGTCCCATCTCCTTAAATTCCCACCTTTTTGCAGTTTCTTCAGTTTTAATCTACGGTTCATAACCAATAGGTTGTGGTCAGAGTCCACATCTGCCCCTGGAAATGTCTTGCAATTTAAAACCTGATTCCTAAATCTCTGTCTTACCGTTACATAATCTATCTGAAACCTGTCAGTATCTCCAGGCTTCTTCCATGTATACAGCCTTCTTTTATGATTCTGGAACCAAGTGTTAGCTATGATTAAGTTGTGCTCTGTGCAAAATTCTACCAGGCAGCTTCCTCTTTCATTTCTTAGCCCCAATCCATATTCACCTACTACGTTTCCTTCTCTCCCTTTTCCTACTACCGAATTCCAGTCATCCAGCACTATTAAATTTTCGTCTCCCTTCACTACCTGAACAATTTCTTTGATTTCATCATACATTTCTTCAATTTCTTCGTCATCTGCAGAGCTGGTTCGCATATAAACTTGTACTACTGTAGTAGGCGTGGGTTTCGTTTCTATCTTGGCCACAATAATGCGTCCACTATGCTGTTTGTAATAGCTTACCCGCACTCCTATTCTTCAATTTCTTCGTCATCTGCAGAGCTAGTTGGCATATAAACTTGTACTACTGTAGTAGGCGTGGGTTTCGTTTCTATCTTGGCCACAATAATGCGTCCACTATGCTGTTTGTAGTAGCTTACCCGCACTCCTATTCTTCAATTTCTTCGTCATATGCAGAGCTAGTTGGCATATAAACTTGTACTACTGTAGTAGGCGTGGGTTTCGTTTCTATCTTGGCCACAATAATGCGTCAACTATGCTGTTTGTAGTAGCTTACCCGCATTCCTATTGTTTTATTCATTATTAAAGCTACTCCTGCATTACCCCTATTTGATTTTGTATTTATTATCCTGTATTCGCCTGACCAAAAGTCTTATTCCTCCTGCCACCGTACTTCACTAATTCCCACTATATCTAACTTTAACCTATCCATTTCCCTTTTAAATTTTCTAACCTACCCGCCCGAATGAGGGATCTGACATTTTACGTTCCGATCCGTAGAACGGCAGTTTTCTTTCTCCTGATAACGAGGTCCTCTTGAGTAGTCCCCGCCCGGAGATCCGAATGGGGGACTATTTTACCTCCGGAATATTTTACCAAAGAGGACGCCATCATCATTTAACCATACAGTAAAGCTGCATGCCCTCGGGAAAAATTACGGCTGTAGTTTCCCCTTGCTTTCAGCCGTTCGCAGTACCAGCACAGCAAGGCCGTTTTGGTTAGTGTTACAAGGCCAGATCAGTCAATTATCCAGACTGTTGCCCCTGCAACTACTGTAAAGGCTGCTGCCCCTCTTCAGGAACCACGCGTTTGTCTGGCCTCTCAACAGATATCCCTCCGTTGCGGTTGCACTTACGGTACGGCTATCTGTATCGCTGAGGCACGCAAGCCTCCCCACCAACGGCAAGGTCCATGGTTCACGGGGGGTGATTACATCCATTAAATAATAAAACTTCAACAAGTTTCAGGACTTTGATATAAATAAAAGTCAATGCAAGTACTCTTAAAGTAGTAGTTCAGAGGTCATGTTCTACTGTCGTTTCCGTTCTAAAAATCCTAGCCTGCTCTGTTTAAATGTAGTCGAGGTAAAACGTTTTCTGTAATTAAAGCCAACTTAACTTTAATCATCTAAACATTACGAAGAATGTAAATTGATATACAACAGTGTTACAAAATAATATGTGTCCGAGAAAGCGGCCATTTAGATGCTGCTACCTGGGCATAGTCATAGAGCGGATGACGGCAGATGTTCCGTCCGGCCTCCCGCTGCGCCCGTATACAGTATAAATACGAACCAAGTCACCCACACTTCGCACCCAGCTATCAATAGGTTCGCGTCAGTCAAACGCCGGCTTATTCGTTGCATCGGATGACGTCACAACCAGTCTGATGCTACAACACATTTTCGGCACAAATAGGAAGTGAACTCGCGAGGACTGTCACCGTCCTGGATCACTTAGATTTGACGGAAGTAAGTGTTTGTTTGCCGTACGTAATGTTAACGAAACAGCGTGGCAAGTGGTGAGATTATTTTCCACTTTTCTGGCGAGTTATTAACTTTGCTGATTAGAAGTCAGAGCGAAAGACCATTTAATTGGAACTCTCCGTTGAGAGCTAATATGCTGTGTATGATAGGACATTAATATTATTATTATCAGGAATATTTCTTTGTTTGTGGGTGTGAACTTTTACAGACTATATTAATCAATTAGAACAGGGGTGTCCAAACTTTTTAGTCCGCGGGCCACATTGACTCCTCCACGAAGTCATAAGGGCCAAGATCTACATAGTGGGATTAAAGCACCCTAGCACTCCATGATCACCGTAATGTAAGGCTAAAGGAACGATGAAATCGCAAAAATCTAAGGTTGTGGGAATAGCTAGTACTGAAACGAACTACGATTTTTATTTAATTACATAATTTTGATTGGTGGACGTACCTGACTGAAATTCTGGCGAATTTCACCGACAAAAAAGTATGTCACTGCACATTCTTCACGAAAGCGTCCCGCAAATTTAACGAAATCTCAAAATCATTGTTAGCAACACTATTACTGCAGGACGTAACTGGAGTATGTCAACGCACTGTTATTTCAAGCGGCGCAACAATAAGTTTAGTTATGTAGTAGCGAGTAGCAGAGCCAGAGCATATATTTGGTAGTTCTGTTGCGTGATTGTGTCTATGTTGCGAGTGTCTCACGAGTTTTTTAGTGTTTTGTGCGTTGTACTAGTAGGTGAGACGACGAAGTGTGGGACAATGCAAAGTTTGAATTCGAAGAGACAAGGAAAACCTGAAAATCGAAATACGTATAGCACGACTTGAGTATTTTTTCACTGTATTTTTTAGTGGAACTACAGTGTAATTGTGAGTATTTAATTTAGTAATTAAAGTACCTTAAAAACAAATTCATTGCATTTTGTTTAGGCAGATTACCACCTACTTTTATTAGTATTAAATAGCACAATTTTATTTTCAGGTTACAATCTTTTGTAAAGTTCTGTACAAATATGGAAAAGAAACGAAAGGTTGACAGTGAATGTAGAATTTTTAAAGAGCAGTGGGGATGTCGATATTTCGTGCTGGAGTCGAGCAACAAAGAAATGTCCATTATTTGCAATGAAGCAATATAAGTCTTCAAAGAATACAATATACAACGTCATTATGAGACTAAGCACTCTCAGAATTACTCCAAGTTTGCAGGATGCGAACGATTAGAATTGTATGAGTCTCTGACGCGCCAGCTAAAAACCCAGCAGTCGCTGTTTAATTGCTGAACAACGTGCAGCAACTCGTGCTAGTTTTCGTGTGGCTCATTTAGTAGCGAAACAGTGTAAGCCATTTACCGACGGTGAATTAATTAAGAACTGCGTTATTGCAACAGCAGAAGAAATGTGTCCAGAAAAAGTTAATTTATTTAAAAATATAAGTTTGTCGGCAAACTCTGCAAACATTGCACAAAATATATCAGCACAACTGCGTGACAAAAATCAAGACTTAGACTGGTTCTCTTTGGCCGTGGATGAGTCAACAGATGTATCAGATACTGCTCAAGTACTATTTATTCGAGGGATTGACAAAAATTATGAAGTGTATGAAGAGCTCCTTGATGTTCACAGGAAAGGAGTTGAAAGGGCAGTTCAGAAAAACAATCTTCAGTGGAAGAAATTAAAATGTATTACAACTGATGGTGGCAGAAACATGTGTGGGAAAAATAAAGGTGTTGTTGCTCTCCTTTCTAAGGCCGTAGAAAATGACGGTGGCTCAGAACCATTAGTAGTGCATTGTATTATTCACCAACAGTCTTTGTGTGGAAAACATTTAGATATGTCAGAAGTTTTTAAGCCAGTTATTTCAGTTGTTAATTATATCAGATCCCTTGTACTCAGTCATCGCCAGTTCCGCGAGTTTCTTGAAGATATTGAGGAAAGCGACATGCCATATTATACTGCAGTGCGCTGGCGTAGCTGCGGTAAAGTTCTGACCCGTTTTTTTGAACTCCGAACAGTAATTGAAATTTTTTTGAATAAAAGGAATCGCCCTCTGGCTGAGTTACGGAACGGTGAATGGTTATGGAAGCTAGCATTTTATACAGACTTAACTAAACATATGAATGACCTTAATTTAAAATTGCAAGTTGAAAACCAGCTTCCGTCTGATTTATACACGCATGTTAAGTCCTTTCGACAAAAGATTGCTTTGTTTCAATCTCAGTTGAACAAAGTATGCTTCACGAATTTTAACACATGCCAAACATTGTCAGCAAACTGAGATTCCGTTTCCTGTAACTTTCGCAATTGAAGCTTTGGGCGATTTAAAGATTAATTTTGAATCACGTTTTTCGGATATCGATGCAAATTGAAACGATATCAAGATATTTCAAAATCCCTGTGACGTCGATATAGAAGCGTTACCCGCAGAACTTCAGTTTGAAATTATTGATTTCCAGAGTAGCGACTTTTTTAAAGAAAAACATTCAAAGTCAACATTACTGGAATTTTATAAGTGTCTTCCATCCACACAGTTTCCAAATTTACATAAATTTGCCCGCGGTTTCTTTTCTGCTTTTGGCACTACTTATTTGTGTGAAAAAACTTTCTCCAAAATGAAACATGCAGAAAGTATTTACAGATCACAATTAAGTGATGAGCATTTGAAGTCGCTGATGATTATCTCTACCAGTAAACTTGATCCACAACTGGAGGTAATTATGAAAGGAAAGTTATAGCTACATAAAAGTCACTAATTATCACTAAGATGCTAAATTTCTTTACGTGAATACTCTAAAACTGTGAGTTTTCAAGATATACAGGGTGTTACAAAAAGGTACGGCCAAACTTCCAGGAAACATTCCTCACACACAAATAAAGAAAAGATGTTATGTGGACATGTGTCCGGAAACGCTTTATTTCCATGTTAGAGCTCATTTTAGTTTCGTCAGTATGTACTGTACTTCCTCGATTCATCGCCAGTTGGGCCCAATTGAAGGAAGGTAATATTGACTTCGGTGCTTGTGTTGACATGCGACGCATTGCTCTACAGTACTAGCATCAAGCACATCAGTACGTAGCATCAGCAGGTTAGCGTTCATCACGAACGTGGTTTTGCAGTCAGTGCAATGTTTACAAATGCGGAGTTGGCAGATGCCCATTTGATGTATGGATTAGCGCGGGGCAATAGCCGTGGCGCAGTACGTTTATATCGAGAGAGATTTCCAGAACGAAGGTATCCCGACAGGAAGACGTTCGTTCGAAGCAATTGATCGGCGTCTTAGCGAGCACGGAACATTCCAGCCTATGACTCGCGATTGGGGAAGACCTAGAACGACGAGGACACCTGCAATGGACGAGGCAATTCTTCGTGCAGTTGACGATAACCCTAATGTCAGCGTCAGAGAAGTTGCTGCTGTACAAGGTAACGTTGACCACGTCGCTGTATGGAGAGTGCTACGGGAGAACCAGTTGTTTCCGTACCATGTACAGCGTGTGCAGGCACTATCAGCAGCTGATTGGCCTCCACAGGTACACTTCTGCGAATGGTTCATCCAACAATGTGTGAATCCTCATTTCAGTGCAAATGTTCTCTTTACGGATGAGGCTTCATTCCAACGTGATCAAATTGTAAATTTTCACAATCAACATGTGTGGCCTGACGAGAATCCGCACGCAATTGTGCAATCACGTCATCAACACAGATTTTCTGTGAACGTTTGGGCACTCATTGTTGGTGATGTCTTGATTGGGCCCCATGTTCTTCCACTTGCTCAATGGAGCACGTTATCATGATTTCATACGGGATACCCTACCTGTGCTGCTAGAACATGTGCCTTTACGAGTACGACACAACATGTGCTTCATGCACGATGGAGCTCCTGCACATTTCAGTCGAAGTGTTCGTACGCTTCTCAACAACAAATTCGGTGACCGATGGATTGGTAGAGGCGGACCAATTCCATGGCCTCCACGTTCACCTGACCTCAGCCCTTTTGACTTTCATTTATGGAGGCATTTGAAAGCTCTTGTCTACGCAACCCCGGTACCAAATGTAGAGACTCTTCGTGCTCGTGTTGTGGACGGCTGTGATACAATACGCCATTCTCCAGGGCTGCATCAGCGCATCAGGGATTCCATGCGACGGAGGGTGGATGCATGTATCCTCTCTAACGGAGGACATTTTGAACATTTCCTGTAACAAAGTGTTTGAAGTCACGCTGGTACGTTCTGTTGCTGTGTGTTTCCATTCCATGATTGATGTGATTTGAAGAGTAGTAATAAAATGAGCTCTAACATGGAAAGTAAGCGTTTCCGGACACATGTCCACATAACATATTTTCTTTCTCTGTGTGTGAGGAATGTTTCGTGAAAGTTTGGCCGTACCTTTTTGTAACACCCTTTATAACTTAATTACAGTTATTTTTATACATCAGTTACAACTAAAATATCCAATATCATTATGTACACCATGTATTGTATTTTCTTTAAATTGCCTTTAAATAAAAATATTTTATAAGATTTACTTGCTATGTTTATTTTACAACGAAATCATAAGAAAGTGAAACCTCGCTTAAGAAGCATCTTCCATAATGATTGACTACTAAGGCTATTCGCCGAAGTGGCATCCATTTGAAAGACTTGCACCAGACTCGTGAGTAGAAAAAAATGCAAAGATTTTTTTTTTACTTAAAAATGTTTTCGCCAAACTAGTCTGTTAAACGTTCTTTTTTTTTCACTGTCGCACGGAGAATGGTCTCTGTTTATTGTGGATAGCCACAAGTTTAACCATGACCTTTCGCTTTGCAAAGACTGAGCTCCGACAATGTCGCGGTGTATTGGTCGCGATAGGCCTCGAAACTCAATTGTTGGCAGTAAAGGTACCATATTAAATATTTGGCGGGTTGGATACCGGTTTTGGCCCGTGGGCTGTAGTTTGGAGACCACTGGATTAGAACGCAAAACTTGACCGTAGTTTGGAGACCACTGGATTAGAACGCAAAACTTTTATTTATAATCATGGTTCTTGATCCCGCTGAGTAAATAGTTAGTGGAAACATTTCTTTCAGTGAGCACAAGAAGAATGCGGACTTAAAATTATGGTCAGTATTATCTCCATCGCTTTCTGGCTGACTGCAAAAATAGTAGGCTCTTGTGAACGACGGCGAATATTTTCATATGGCAATGGCAAGGAAAGCGTTTCTGAAGAAGAGAAATTTGTTAACATCGAGTATAGATTTAAACGTCAGGAAGTCGTTTCTGAAAGTATTTGTATGGAGTGTAGCCATGTATGGAAGTGAAACGTGGACGATAAATAGTTTAGACAAGAAGAGAATAGAAGCTTTCGATATGTGGTGCTACAGAAGAATGCTGAAGATTAGATGGGTAGATCACATAACTAATAGGTATTGAATAGAATTGGGGAGAAGAGCAGTTTGTGGCACAACTTGACACGAAGAAGGGGCCGGTTGGTAGGACATGTTCTGAGGCATCAAGGGATCACCAATTTAGCATTGGAGGGTAGCGTGGAGGGTAAAAATCGTAGAGGGAGACCAAGAGATGAATACACTAAGCAGGTTCAGAAGGATGTAGGTTGCAGTAAGTACTGGGAGATGAAGAAGCTTGCACAGGATAGAGTAGCATGGAGAGCTGCATCAAACCAGTCTCAGGACTGAAGACCACAACAACAACAACAACATATTTAACCCGCCGCCTCAGAGTGTGACTGGAATGAAAGTGATAAAAGCCTTTTTTTGTGTCAGGGTAATGTGTGACACCTGGCGTCTCACCACATGAGTAATAACACAAATAGGATAATCTTGAGAATACCGGTTTCTCTTACACCGACACTTTCTTTTTGATTCGCGTGACACTGACCCCCACCAACATCGTAACAACAACTACAGCACATGCTTCCCCAAGCCCGAATTTTATTTATTAATTTTTTGCACAACTTACAGTCTTACAATGAAGTACGTAACTTTTTTGCCCACTGGCATACATATATTTTATGTTTATTCTCTGCAAGAACTCGCAGCAGTAACACCACACTACACTGACTGTGAGATCCTGCAGAGCTGTGTTTTGTAATATTCCTGATTTTCTCTTGCGTTTCTCAAAAATTTCGATAGCAAACTTTTTAATGTACTGCATTGAAGCGTTGTTCCGGTGTCTTTATAACGACGCAGTAGTTGGTTACTCTGACGGGTATAGATGTTTTTCTTGTTGTTCTATCACGTTACAGTCTCGGCAGCAGTTACTGCAATTGGCAGTATGTCTGCAAATGATATTTTACCGTTTAACATTCGGCGTTTATTTGTATGTTCTTTTACGATAAATTCCATGTGTTGTAGTGACACAGATTCTCGGCTGGCGCCGCTCAGCGGTGAGAAGGGAAGTTATTTCGGTGTCAGACAGTAGTCCCAAATCGATACAGTACCACGGTTTGCGTCTGGCTCCATGTGTGGCGCCGCTCAGCAGCGAGAAGGTGAATTAGTTTGGTATCAGACCGCACTCATCGCAGCCCCAAATTGTAAGGACGGTTCTGGGGACAATTCTTCCTTATTTATACACTGAGTTGTGCTTCTGACATTGCATTTCACTAGCAAGAACTTGCTTGTAAACAACGTAGTAACAACGCATGCACGGTACTGAGCACGTGCCTAGTAGCGAAATTTTTGGCTGCTACAATTTACTCAGTTCATGAATTGTTTTATGGAAAAAAATTATGTTGTTAAAGACGCGACACATCATAACACTTTACTTATCTCTCTCTCTAGCTGGTACCAACCGTAATCCATTTCAAGTAGGCCTTTTTCTTTCAGCTACTACATGGAAATAGAAATAGTATTCAAAACACTTGTTTTGTCGAGTACAACTACTTATCTCGTTTTCTTGGCGCTTCAAAATAATGATGGAAATTTTTTGAAATTAGATGGTTCGCTCGCTGTGTTTCTTAGAGCTTTCAGTGCGTTGAAGTCGTTTAGTAAATTTCGTGCGTTAGTTTTCACCTGACGCTTCTTGTTGTTTCTAGTGAAATATTTCAGTATAATTCTCATTTACTGTTTTAACTTCGTTAAGTGATCCAGGGGCCACTTGAATTGTTGGTTTTAGCTTATAAATTTTGTGAAGTTTTTTTGGTATTAGTACTGGTATTGGCTGTGGTTTAGTAGTATCAATAAAAGTTGTTGCTTTTTTAGTAGAGAGAGAATTTAGAGTCCGCTTTTGCTAGTTCTATAAATAGTTCTACTGGTGTAATCTACCGTATCTTCCTTCGCCGTCGGCGTTGTCGTGGTTACCGTGAGACACCGTTATACCAAGAGGAAAGGCGCGTCGATCTTAGAGCATGAGATATGATGACCTTAAGCCATTGACAACACACGACGGTCACGGTAGCACCTGATTCCAGAATAGCTGCAGTAGTTAAGATCTACGAACTATCCCCTGTTGACCAGGTCCCCAAAACTTAACTCGTAACGAGATCCCTTCAAAGCAAATTGTCATAACGATCGTCTATAAAGGCTTCGTACAACGAGAAGAAATGTTACAGTTTATGGAATAATAACAGATACGACCAAACTGTCTTGTCTCTTCTGCTTTGTTTAACATAACTTCGTTCACAGTTTCATTTCGCATTCACCACTCATTCACCGAAACCCTTTGATGAACAGTTTTGGTTGCTTGACACCAACAGTCAATGATAATGATACAGCTTTTCTCCTTTTTATAAATTGAAGCCCGCTCTCCGCGATATAATTTAAAATAAAAAACGGTCTCAATACCGCGTCCCTCGTGAGATGCGAATAGACTTATCTCGGAATTGACCGCCCTGTAGGTGTACTCAGTTTAATGACCACACTTCACTGTCCGCTATTTCGCGTAACTGAATGTCCATTTGTTAGTCTGATTATACACTGTAGCTATTTAAAATTCGCCCCTATATTTTTCACAACGCACAATTAGCACTTCGTTACTTGTTTTCTTTTTTTTCTTCTAAGAGTAAACGGAAAAAAAGACGCCGTATCATCGGCTTAGTCGATATAAAGCAAAACACCTTAATATGCCCAATTTTACCTCTTCTTATAGGATCGGCTACCTTACTCATTAATTTATTACATATTATTTCCAATAACGCTCAACAGGTATCGCCGTTATATTTTAATTGTATTCAAAAGCATGTTACTACTATTATGACCGACCAAATCGTAACAAATCGCGCGGCGTGCGTTTTTAACGATAACTTTACGCTATTCAAGTTCCGTTACTGCTGTCTTGACTCGTAATGTTACAGTAACTGAACTTAGGTTTTTTTCAGTAACTGTAAAATTTTACCATAAGTGAGAATGTGAGCTCTGTCATAGGTTTGAATAGTGGGTTACGGTGTGGGATTTGTTCAAAGTATTTTCATTGGGGGAATGTAGTGGGAAAGCCTGTGGGCATTCTAGCGAGATCCTCACTTGGGAATGCAGAATCTGTAGTAGAAATAAGTTGATAGAGAAGCAGGAGCGTAAGATCTGTGCCCTTCAGGTGCAGTTACAATACGCAAAGGAGGATCTAGATAGGTTGAGGAGGGTGAAGGGTGCTGGGGAATGAAAGCTGGCAGTTGGCAAGAAGGCAGCTAGGAGGAGGAGGTATTCAGACACTTGTACTTAGCGTATATGCAATAGATTTGACCAACTGTCAGAGTTGGGTGGAGAAACTTCTTGTAGCTGTAGGTGTAGGAAACGCGCAGCAGTCCTCAACAGTTAGGAGGCCAAACTCAACTGCAAAGTCTAGCAGAAAGAAGAACGTTCTGCTGCTAGGTAGTTCACATGGTAGAGGTCAGCAGTTGCAGGAAGTGTTGGTGGGTGAGTACCAGGTCACCAGCGTTGTGAAGCCTAGTGCAGGGTTGGTTCAGGTTACTGACAGCATAGGGGAGTTATGTAGGAATTTTACGAAGGAGGATCAGGTAGTGATAGTGGGTGGAGCAGGGAATAGTCTCGATAGGGCCGGGGAATATGATGTAGGTGGTGACCTGGTAAAGATAGCTACACAACCGGTGGCACTAATGTGCATTTCGTGCAGCTGTTTCAGCGTCATGATCGGCCTCATCTTAACGCGGCTTTAGGCATGTTAGCATGGGACTGGAGAAGGCACTGTTGTCAGAGGGCATGGGTCACACTAGTGGTGCCAGTTGAGTCTATCAGTAGATCGGGTTCTGGCTGGCAAAGCTTATAGGCGACAATGTAGTGGTTGGAGGTGGAATAACTCATGGAAAAATTCCTATAGTAGTTGGTGTTAGGGCAGCACCTTTTTTAGATTGAAGTCAGCTGATAGGCATAGCTGCTTAAAGGCCTCTAATTAAGGAATCATCTTCAGAGGACGTCATGTTTCCAAGCAGAGAAGGAATTAGCATATTTCATCAAAATGTAAGAGGTATTAGAGATAAAGTTAGTGAACTACTTATAGTATTGACTCTGAAATTACTGGTATATAGGAGCACCACTTAAATAATATGACAATTCAGAGGCGCCGGCCGTTGTGGCCGAGCGGTTCTAGGCGCTTCAGTCCGGAACCGAGCTGCTGCTGCGGTCTCAGGTTCGAATCCTGCCTTGGGCATGGATGTGTGTGATGTCATAAGGTTGGTTAGGTTTAAGTAGTTCTAAGTCTAGGGGACTGATGACCTCAGATGTTAAGTCCCATAGTGCTTGGAGCCATTTGAATTTTTATTCAGAGGCTTCGTATACCGGGATGTAGATTAGCTGGCTGTTTTTCAAGGAGTTCCTCGCGGAGTGGGAGAGTGGCCATGTACGTAAGAAACAGTATTCCATTTGAGTCCATAGACGTATCACGGCACTGCACTGAACAGATATTTGAATGTTGTGCAGGGGCAGTTAAATTTAGTGAAACTATACTTCTTATTGTTCTTGTTTATAAGCGCCCTAACTCTGACTTCAAAGCATTTCAGCTCAGGCTAGAGACGGTTTTTGATTCACTTTATAGGAAGTACCAGAAATGATTTATATGTGGTGACTTCAGTATTAATTTTGTATATGATTGTGCAAGAAAAAAGATGTTGGTAGATCTCCTAAATTCATATGATCTTATTCAGACTTTGTTTTCTCCAGATAGTGTGCAGGGGAACAGTAGCACAGCCACACAATATTTTTATTCATTCTTCATTACTAGATGGGCATTCTGTTAGTAAAAGGGTGAATGGCCTTTCAGATCATGATGCACAAATTTGAACACCAAAACGCTTTTGTACTCAAACAAATGTCACATTTAATTACAAAATATGTAAGTAAGCTAACCCAATGGCGTGTTTTTTAAACTAAAAGTAACATGAGTTACATGTTCACAGTGCTGAGAACACAGATTACAAATATAATGATTTCCTGAAATGAAATGTCGTACGTGACGAGGGCCTCCCGTCGGGTAGACCGCTCGCCTGGTGCAAGTCTTTCGATTTGACGCCACTTCGGTGACTTGCGCGTCGATGGGGATGAAATGATGATGATTAGGACAACACAACACCCAGTTCCTGAGCGGAGAAAATCTCCGACCCAGTCGGGAATCGAACCCGGGCTCTTTGGATTGACAGTCTGTCGCGCTGACCACTCAGCTACCTTTTTTTTTTTAATAAAAACCTTTATTAAAAAAACAATGTTACACATTCCAAATACATACTAAGTTATACATACATGAAGTTATTTAAACAAAACGGTTTGATCATTTCAATTACTCTGACGTTAAGGAAAGACAACAGAAGATTGTGTTACTGACTAAATTACCAGAAAGAATTAAATTAAACATCAAGAAAAAAAATTTTTAAGACATTCAAACTTCAACCTGAAGAAGTAAAATCTGCACTTTGAATTATGAGCTGCAATCTTTACAGAAGCATAATTAGTTCTTTATGATGGATATCAGCAAGTTGGTGGGATAATTTTAAATATAAAGCAGTTTAATAATCATATTAGACAATTTCTGAAATACTTGAGAATGGCGGAAAGGAGGTATATAATAAAGCTGACTAGCCTTCCAACTACACTTTCTGGAGATTAATTGAATCTAAGTATCTGAAGTGAGCAGATCTAATAATCAGTCTTTCACTACAAAAATGAACAGGGCAATGTGCCAGCCATTGAATATTACATTTATCAGATAGAATCTTATGATTTTAACCAATCGATAAGGACATTTCTATAAAAACTGTCTATTTCCAAATTTCTAGTATAAGCCAATAATGCACCTTTAATGTTTTATGTTTGGCACTATTAGACACACAATCTCAATGTCACATAAGTTCTGTACATTAGCTTAGAAATTTCAAAAAAGTACCCTCTGAAGTAGAAAAAGCACACATCATAAATATACTGTAAGATCTTAAATAGTATCCTTAAGGTAACTGCAATACATCACTGTCAACACAGTCTTCTTTTTTATATTAACCAATGCCCATTCTTTCAAATACAACTTTTAGCATACTACCGAACTTTTTCTTGTGATTCGAATAGCTTCTAATTTTGTGGAACTCACACAGCATGTGTACCTTGAACTCTATGATGCTATCGGATCCTAATTAGTTAAGAACGTAGTTAACAAAATTTCCCAGCAACCAGTACACAGCGTTATTTTTTGCTTCTGGGAAATAGCGTGCTTCAGGCCTGTGTATCAATGACAGTTATATATACTCAGGGGATGTTCTTGTAATCAGAGCTATTTGCTCCCGGATCCACTTCCAACTATTCATGTGACCACTGCAAGTATATCGATGAATTACTGTGTCAACTAGATGGCATTGTTGACATAAATTTGTTTCACAGAGTCCGATTGCGTGCAGTCTTTCATTGGTGCTAACTATGTTGTTAACTGTCTTGTACCGTGACGTTTTTATATTAGACGTGAGCACATTAGAACTAATGTTTTCCCAAATCTCAGTCCACTCAATGTTTGGAAACTGTAGTTCTATTTTGTTTCTTCCTTCGCTTTTCTTTCGTTCCCGCATTATGGCTCTCTATGTTAAAGTGTCGGGACTGCCTGAGTTCGACACTGACGTAACTAAACTCAACATAGAAAATTCTCACGTGCTGTAAGCGACTGTTGATATTCTGCACGTCAATCGGGGGAAGCAGGCTTGGAGGTTTAATGATCTCGAAAAGTTGGCTGGTTATGCTTTCTCGAGAGTCTCTTATTAAATTAACTTGCCTTTTGATAAAAAGAGCAGAGGCTTTATCCACCATTTTTAGGATCTAAAGTGGCTACTTTAGCAGGTATTCTGAACACTTCACCTCTCCACAAAAAGTTTGTGATTTTGGACATTATTCTCCTCGCTATCATTCTCGGTATTGGAAACAGCTGGGCAGTATAATAAGCCTTAGCAAGGATGCATGAGTTGATATATTGTGTTCTTTGAACTTGGTTCATATATCGAGTTAAATTCTCTACAATGGCTCCTTGCACTTTATCTGCTGCAACTTTCCAATTTAAAGCCGTCAGTTTCATAGTGCATGCTGTCAGGGTGATCCCAAGTGTTTTATGTTGTCAGACTAATTTTGCCCACTCGACGTTGATATTATCAAAACCTCTGAGATTTAACATCTTACTTTTCTTTTCCGTTTGCATTGGCTCCAGATGCTCTACAGTACGAATCAATCACTGTTGCTAGCGTGGTTACCTCGTCATTATTCCTTATAATGACCCCTATATCGTCAGCATAGGCTCTTATAACTGTTTTATTTCCTGATAATATTACGCCTTTTAATGTAGCATGGACATGTCGGAGGAAAGGTTCCAGCGAAATGGCGAAGAGCGACATGGACAGAGGACTTCCGTGATCAACACCTCGTTGTATTTGCATCGCCTGGATTGTTGACAATTCACCGCTATTTTAGCATTTATTCCAGTTGCTATGTTCTTAATCAACTGTATGACCCTATCGTTGAAACCTATTTTCTTCAATGTCTATAGAAGATATTCATGGTTTACTACATCGAACGCTTTATAAAAATCTAAAAACAATAAAGCACACTTTATGCTTGTTACAGAAGTTATTGCAATGATATCTCTGAATTCCGCTAGATTTTGAAAAATGGTTCTGCCTTGCGCACAGTTCTGATGTTGACTAATAATTTTATCTGTAAGGCATGAAATTCTCTTGGTTATTATTCTAGCTATTAATTTATAATCAAAATTCAGCAGTGAAATTGGACGAAAATTATTTAAATCTTTGTTTCCATTATTTTTTGGCACCAGAACAATTTTGCTCTCCTTAAACTCAGCCGGAATCATTTTACCCTGAATAACCTCATTTACAATGTCCGTGATTTTCGCACCTACTATTGGCCAGTAACGGATGTAAAACTCTGGTGGCAGACCATCCGGTCCTGGGGATTTTTTTGGTGGTGAGGCGCACAGTCTCATACACGTCTTCTTCAGTGACAACCTCGAGAAAATTTTCGTTGTCATTTTCCGTCAGCTGTGGGACTAGGATGTCAAGGAATTCTTCCAAGGAAGCATCACTACTTTGATGTACAGAATATAGCTCGCAATAATAGCGATAAATCTCGTCCATGATATCCTGCTGGGTTCTGAGAATCGTACCGTGTTTGTCCGAATTTCTTGAATAGAAGTCCTTCTCCTGTTTTTCGTATGCTTCACTAAATGATATAGGGTAGTAGTTTCATCTACTGACACCGAATTTGCCTTCGATTTTATTTTCAACCCTTCCATTTGACTTCTCTTGATATTAAGTAACTTGGCTTTGACTTTCTTGATGTCTGCTATCCGAAGTGAGGAACCTGCTGAGACTTGATCATATAGATCTCTCAAAACGGAAAAGTAATACTCTATAGTGTATTTCATTTCCCTTGCTCTCTGGGCACTGTATTGAATAAGAACTTTCCTCAACTTTGGCTTTGCCATTTTAACCCACCAGTCAATAGCAGTGGCATATCTACTACGGGCTCGCAGGCATATTGCCCATGTTTCTTTAATCAGATCTTCTAAATCATGATTTACTAATAAGGAAGTGTTCAAATTCCACTGATTCTTGAAACGGCGAACCGGCTGTCTTGTTAGATTTATGCAAGCTAAGACACTTGAATGGTCTGAAAAGTACGTAGGAATGGTTTCTACTTTTGTCACGGAAGTTACAAGATTTTTAGAAATATATAGTCTATCAATCCTGCTACGTGATGTTGCCGTGACATAAGTGAACTCAACAGTGGATTTCCCATATATCCTTTAATTCTAAACCAGTAACTAATTGCTTTAGTTCACTTGAGAAATTAAAATTAGGTAACTGATCTTTTCGATTTAAAACACAATTAAAATCACCTCCAAGTAATAACTGTCTCGGCGATTTCCTTAACAAGTATATCAAGTCATCTTTGAAGAAACGTGCCCTGTCAGCTCGATGAGAACTTCCCGAAGGGGCGTACAAGTTGATGATAGTCACATCATAGATATTTAGTCCTATTCCCCTTCCGGATTCCAGTCGTTCCACCTCGCTTACTGTAATCCCTTCCCTCACCAAAATAGCTGTTCCAACACTTGTTTCGGGAGACATATTTATGTAACTGACAAAACCGGGAATTGCCAAATCCGAAATTAGAACTCCTTGTAACAGGGCAATATCAGTCGCGGATTCGAACAAAAATTCCTTAAGGGGCGATAATTTCCAACAGGTCGTGATTTTATTTATGTTTATAGTGGTGACAGAATAAGATTGCGTCGTTGTGCTGTCACTATTTAGTTGTTTTGATGATCTAATTTAGTTTATTGTGGTTCAGGGTTCAGTTAAGCTGTAACAGTTTTCTCGGAAGGCTGAACATGGAATAACACATCAATCAGTTTAACAGTTACTGTCCCGTTTTTTTCTACTTCTGATGTTTTCTCTTGTAACGCAAGCAGACTGATTTCCTGGTAAACTTTCTGATTTTTCCTCCAGTGATTCGTGTACGACCGTTTCGGACTGAACATTCTTTGGGCTTGGGTCGCCCCTACCGGATTTTCCCTTCCCTTAGTTACGAGCTACATTCTCATTTGGTTGCGTCGGTATTTTACTTCGCGGCTTATCTGGAGCAGCAGCAGACGCTTTAGCAATTTCGGTTGCCGGCGCCTGCCCTGAGGTGTTGACCGTGATTTCAGTTTGGCCACCACTTCCCAGTTCTTTATTAATTTCACTCACTTTCTGATAGAGGGAAACAAATGGATACTGCAGTTTTGCAACCTCTCCCTGAATTTGTTTATTAACAGACAGATTCTGATCTTTGCAATCGGCTACTGCACCTGTTGTTTCTTGCAAATTAATGCTGCTTACACCCCCTTCATTTTCTGGTACCGTATGTGTATTATCCTTCTGTTCATTAGTTTCCATTCGCATATTGCCTTCAGGTTCCTCTGCCTTCTCATCGCACTGTTTTTGCTTGCGAAGTGAGGGAGTGGGACAAGACAGCTCGTCGTCTGAACAACTATCAGTTATCTCCAGAGGTCGTTTTTTCGGTTGCGTTTCAGTTTCACGAGCAGTGGCAACAGGGTTTCCCTTTGTTGTTAACGGGGGAAATTGACTGTTATCGTGAAGGGAGACATCAGCTTGGCCCGCTGCGTTAACATCCTCAACCAGTTGTTCCGGGCTATTCTTTGGTAACAGGTCATTTAAGGTAAGCTTCTGACGCTGTATCAAATTACTTTTAAGAACAACAGTTCGCCGCGGACATTCCTGTCTGAAGTGGCCGGTTTCGTTACATATGACATGTAGCTTCCTGACCTGTATAAACAATTTGTGCCTTATACCCACAAACAGTTATGTGAGACGGAATATTCGTCTTAACGTCCATCTCTACATAACGGACCCCGTTAAAACACTGCAGTTTAAAGCGAGGCGACCATCTTTCATTTGCAATTGATTTAACGTCTCCGTAGTTTGAAAGAGCTTCCTTAATCTTATCATTTTCAATTTCAATGGGAAGATTCAAGACACGAACGATTTTGTAATGAATGTCCACTCTATAGATGGAAACCTTACTTTTATAACCATTTCTATGCACAAAATCTACTTCATAGCCCCATTTTCGTAACACTTTATCAACAGTCGAAGCACTGATTAACTTGACAAAAACACAGTATTTTTCCTGAGCCAGTTGTCAGGTATGAACGGTTTCAGAATTTAGCCCAATTACCTGTGTAATCCAGTCATCTATTTCCAGGGATGTCGGCTGAACAGGACGGGATTCCTTGTCAAAAGCAAATACCAGAGTATTCATCCTGAGGTTTGTAGCCATTGTTAATCCAGCGAAGCAATTTCGGTTAAACAACCGAAATTCCAAGTAGCAGCAGCAAGACCAGAAAGAGCGATCAGATCACAAGGAACAGGAACGAACACGGAGATTAACGGACGGACGGCACTCGGCGAAGCATAAGTACAGCGATGTAAACACTGACGTGCAGCGCAACAGTTAACAGCGGCCACTCGCGAGCGCGGCTGAAACGGAACTACTACCGGGGGCGGACAATGCTTTCCTTAACACGTTTCTTATGCTCTTTGAGAGTTGTTTTCCATTAGAACGTACTAAACGAGGTACTAGCAGTAAAAGGTAGCCTGGGTGGCTGACTAGTGGGATAAGGATATCATGTAGAACAAAGTAAGAATTATATCAAAATGTTAGGAGCAGTAGCAATCAAGCTACATTAGCCCATTACAAACAATATTGTAAGGTGCATAAAATGTTATTAGGAAGACAAAGTGTATGTGGTGCGCAAATAGAATAGTTAATTCACAGGATAAAATTAAAACCATGTGACAGTTGTGACGGAAGTGTCTGATATGCAGCACAAGGTCGACGATATAAAGTCAGTTCGTAGTAAAAATATTTCTGTTTGTCACAAATCAGAAATATGTACAGTATTTAACAATCATTTTCTGAGCATTGCTGGTGAATTATATTAAAATTTTTCTGCAGGGAATCGTATAACTCTCTTGGCAAATGCCTTTCCGAGATTGATGTCTGTGATATAGACAAGGAGGAGATTGAGTCAATAATTAAACTACCGAAGACCGAGGACTCTCACGGATATGATGGTGTGCCTAGCAGAATATTAAAGTACTGTGCTGCACATGTTAGCCCCATATTTAGCCACATTTGTAATTTGTTCTTTAGGAATGGTCAATTTCCTGAACGATTAAAGTACTCAGTAGTAAAGCCACTTTATAAAAAGGGAGAAAAGGATAAGGTAGACAATTTCAGACCTATTGCTATGCCATCAGTGTTTGCTAAAGTCATTGAAAAGACTATGTATGTAAGGATAATTGATCATTTTATATCACACGATTTGCTATCAAATGTACAGTTCGGCTTTAGAACTCGTTTAACAAGTAAAAATGCTATATTTGGTTTTCTCTGTGAGGTACTGGATGGGTTAAACAAAAGGTTTCGAACGCTAGGCATATCTTTGGATTTAACTAAGGTGTTTGATGGCGTTGATCAAAAAATATTGCTCCGAAAGTTGCTCACAATTGGTTCACCTTTTACTTTAACAACAGACAGCAAAAAGGTCATTTTTCACAATGTTGAGAATGGCTGTGATGTGAGGTATGAGTGGGGTACAGTCAAATGGGGGTTGCCCCAGGGATCAGTGTTGGGGCTGTTCCTGGTCTTAATATATATAAATGATATGCCCTCTAGTATTACGGATAATTCTAAAATATTTCTGTTTGCTAGCTAAGTAGTAAAGGATTTTGTGTGCAAATTGGCTCAGTTTCAGGTAATGCTGTTCATGACATAAGTTCATGGCTTGTAGAAAATAAACTAACGCTAAACTACAGCAAGACTCGGTTTTTACAATTCCTGACACACAATTCAACAAAACCCGACGTTTTAATTTCACGCAATGGGCATATTACTGAAACTGAGCAGTTCACATATCTAGGCATTCAGATAGATAGTAAACTGTCGTGGAAAGCCCCCGTTCAGGATCTTGTTCAAAGACTCAATGCTACCATTTTTACTATTCGAATGGTATCTGAAGTAAGTGATAGTTCGACACGAAAATTAGTCTACTTTGCGTATTTTCATTCGCTTATGTCGTATGGTATTATATTTTGGGGTAACTCTTCCTATCCTAAAAGGATACTTTTGGCTCAGAAGAGGGCGGTTCAGGCAATGAGTGGTGTAAGTTCGACCCCTGTTCACTAGTCTGGGAATTTTGACATTGAAATCTCTCTCTCCTGTGGTTTCTTGTTAACAGTATCAGCTTGTTCCGAAGAATAAACAGATTTCACTCAGTTAATACTCGGTAGAAATCAAACCTGCATTTGGATCGGACTTCCTTGACTCTTGTACACAAAGATGTGCAGATACTGCTACATCCATTTTCAATAAGCTACCACAAGAATTCAAAAATCTTAACAGTAACCAACGCGCTTTCAAATTTAAAGTGCAGAGTTTTCTCATGGGTCACTCCTTCTACTCTGTTGAGGAGTTGTTTGAAAAATTAAGCTGATTCTTATGTTATGTTGTTGATTGCGTTTACTAAACTTATGGCTTGACAATGTTGCGTTCATAAACATTTTATTTTTGTCTGTTATTACTTTTATGTTGTAATTTCATGCATTGACACATTCCATGACCTTGGAGATTTGCTCGTCAATTTAGACCTATGGAACTTGACGTGTAAATAACTAAATAAAAACAGAGCAAGTAAGAAAATATTGTGTAGCTTATTCCCATAATGGTCTCAAGCTGGTAACTGGGCAATTCCATCGATAAATAAGAAATATTATGCAAATTTTATGAATTAAAGGAGCAGTTTTTCTAAGTCTGTTAAGAGTTCGAACATTTATTTGTTCGTCTACATCTATACTCCTCAAACCACTAGGAGATGCATGGCAGAAGATGCGTCCCATTGTACCAGTTATTAGGGTTTCTTCCTGTTCCATTCACTTAAGGAGCTTGGGAAGAATGATTTTTTGAATACCTATGTGCGTGCAGTAATTACTCTAATCTTATCCTCACGATTCCTGTGTGAGCGATACGTAGGGTGTTGCAGTATATCCCTACAGGTAAGATCTAAAACAGGTTCTTGCAACCTCATCAGTAGACTTTTTCGGGATAGTTTACGTCTGTCTTGAAGAGTCTGCCATTTCAGTTCCTTCAGTATCTCTGTGACTCTCTCCCATGGATTAACATGTGACCATTCGTGATGCCCTTCTCTGTCTACGTTCAATATCCCCTGTTAGTCCTATCTGGTACAGGTCCCACACACCTGAGCAATATTCTAAGATGGGTCGCATGAGTGATACTTAAGCCATCTCTCTTGCAGACTGATTGCACTTCTCCAGTATTCTACCAATAAACCGAAGTCCAGCGCCTGCTTTACCCACGATTGAATCTATGTGATCATTCCATTTCATATCCCTACGAAGTGCTACACCCAGGTACTTTTATGAGTTGGCAGATCCCAACAGTGACTCATTGATGTTATATTCATAGGATACTACGTTTTTTCGTTTTGTGAAGTGAGAAATTTTACATTTTTGAATATTTAGAGCAATTCTGCACCATGTTGAAATCTTATCAAGATCTGACTGAATATTTATGCAGCTTCTCTCAGATAGTACTTCATTAGAGATAACTGCTCATCTACAAAGAGTCTGAGGCTACTGTTAAAACACATAAAAAAATGTTTTGCATCACCCCAGTTCCCAGAACTCCTGAAGATAGATGTTGACTGTGGATATTGTATCACAGACACAGTCCCTTCGACTGTCCAGAGATGTCACTAAACCCGCCCAGAGATGAAAACAACCATGCATGAGCAGCGCCTATTAGACGGAGGGGGTTCGACAGCCGATCAGTTCCAGTCATTCCACCAGGAAGGAGGTACACGGCTTGTGTTGTCTGTAGTTCAACCATGCCTAGACGGTCAATACCGCATTTCGATCGCGTCCACATTGTTACTTTGTGCCAGGAAGGGCTCTCAACAAGGGAAGTGTCCAGGCGTCTCGAAGTGAACCAAAGTGATGTTTGGACACGGAGGAGATACAGAGAGACAGGAACTGTCAATGACATGCCTCACTCAGGCCGCCCAAGGGCTACTACTGCAGTGGATGACTGCTACCTACGGATTATGGCTCGGAGGAACTCTGACAGCAACGTCACCATGTTGAATAATGGTTTTTGTGCAGCCACAGAATGTCGTGCTACGACTAAAACTGTTCACAATAGGCTCCATGATGCGAACTTCAATCCCAACGTCGATGGCGAGGTCCATCTTTGCAACCACTACACCGTGCAGCGCGGTACAGATGAGCCCAACAACATACCGAATGGATCACTGAGGATTGGCATCACGTTCTCTTCACCGATGACCGTCGCATGTGTCGCGTGTTTGGAGGCAACCCGTGAGGCTGAACGCCTTAGACACACACTGTCCATCGAGTGTAGCAAGGTCGAAGTTCTCTGCTGTTTTGGGGTGGCATTATGTGGGGCGGACGTACGCCGCTGGTGGTCATGGAAGACGCCCTAACGGCTGTACGATACGTGAATGCCATCCTCCGACCGATAGTGCAACTATATCGGCAGCATATTGGCGAGGCATTCGTCTTCATGGACGACAATTCGCGTCCCCATCGTGCATATCTTGTGAACGACTTCCTTCTCGGCTAGAGTGGCCAGCATGTTCTCCATACATGAACCCTATCGAAAATGCCTTGGATAGATTGAAAAGGGCTGTTTATGGGCCCCATGACCCACCAACCACTCTGAGGGATCTATGCCGAATCGCCATTGAGAAGTGGGACAATCTGGACCAACTGTGCCTTGATGAACTTGTGAATAGTAGGCCACGATGAATACAGGCATGCGTCAATGCACTTGGACTTGCTATTGAATATTAAAGGTACCAGTGGGTACACCAATCTGGGCCACCACCTCTGAAAGTCTTGCTGTGTGGTGGTACAACAAACAACGTGTGGTTTTCACGAGCAATAAGGGTGGAAATGATGTTTGTGGTGATCTCTATTCCAATTTTCTGTACAGGTTCCGGAACTCTCGGAACCGAGGTGATGCAAACCTTTTATGAAGTGTATATTATCAGGAAGGTCATTAACACACAAAATGAACGGAAAGGGTCCCAACACACATCCATGGGGCATACCCGAAGTTACTTCTAAGTCTGATGACGACTCTCCATCCAAGATAACATGCTGTGTCTTCCCTATCAAAAAGTTCTCAATCAAGTCACATATTTGTCTTGATACCTCATACAATCGTACTTTTGACAATAAGCGTAGGTTCGGTACTGAGTCAAATGGTTTTCAGAAATCAAGAAGTACAGAACCTACCCGACTGCCTTGATCCAAAGCCTTGATCCAAAGCTTTCAGTATGATCGATGTTTTCGGAAACCATGCTGGCTGGCATTGAGGAGGCCATTCTGTTCGAGAAACCTCATTATGTTTGAGCTGAGAATATGTTCTAAGATTCTACAGCAAATTGATGTCAAGGATATTATTGGAAGCTTATTTTGTGAATCACTTCTACTACCCTTCTTGTAGATGTTTGTGACTTGTGCCTTTTTTCTACGAATGGGCACGGTTTGTTGTTCGAGATAGATAGATTATAGTGAGAAGAGGGGCTCACTCAGCCTCAAATTCAGTATAAAATCTGACTGGGATTCCATCAGGGCCTGGAGCTATGTTCGCTTGTAACGGTTTCAGCTGTTTCTCAACACCACTGATACTAATACTTATTTCATTTCTCTTTTCAGTGGTACGAGGATTAAATTAGGACAGTTCTCCTGGATTTTCCTTTGTAAAGGAACATTTGAAAACGGAGTTCAGCGTTTTAGCTTTTGCTTTGCTACTCACAATTTCAGTTCCTGTCTCATTTGCTACGGAATGAACACTAACTTTGGTGCCACTGGCAACCTTTACATATGATCAGAATTTCTTTGGATTTGGTAAAATGTTGTTTGACAACATTCTGCTACGGTAGTCACTCAAGGCATCATGCATTGCTTTCTTGACAGCCGAAAGTGTTTCATTCAGCATCTATCTATAACCATACACTTTGTCTTACACTAATTATGCAGTAATCGCTGTTTCTTTACAGTGACCGTTTACCATGGCGGTTCCCTCCCATTATGAACTGTTCTACTGGGTATATATCTATTCAAAAAAAAAATGGTTCAAATGGCTCTGAGCACTATGGGACTTAACATCTATGGTCATCAGTCCCCTAGAACTTAGAACTACTTAAACCTAACTAACCTAAGGACAGCACACAACACCCAGCCATCACGAGGCAGAGAAAATCCCTGACCCCGCCGGGAATCGAACCCGGGAACCCGGGCGTGGGAAGCGAGAACGCTACCGCACGACCACGAGATGCGGGCTATATCTATTCAGTGCGTGGTCAACTATTCTTTTAAACTTGAGCCCAAGTTCCTCTACATGTGTTGAAAGTTTCAAGTTCGTCACTGAGGTATGGAATTACCGATTTTTTGTCCAGTTAACTGAACAGTTATATCTTTCTGTTTGTTTTAGTCGTTATTTGGAATTTGGTAATCATTGTTGCCACAACATGGTCACTGATACCAGTTTCTATGTGGACATCTTCAAAGAAGTCAGGTCTATTTGTTGCTATTAGATCCAATATATTTCCCTCATGAATAGGGTACTTATCTATCTGTTCTAGTTAGTTTTCAGAGAAGGCATTTAGTAAAGTTTCAGAGCATGTCTTATCACGCCCACCAGTAAAAAAAAAAAAAAAAAAAAAAAAAACCTATAATTTTCCCAATTTATTGATGGATGATTCAAGTCTCACCCGATGATTACAGTATTTTTTGGGAAACGTAGGTACCAGTGAACTGAGGTTCTTTAAAAGTTTTCGGTTGCATCAGATGAGTCTGGTGGGCAACAGAAAGATCTAGTTACCATTTTATGCCCACCCCTGATACTGAGTCCTACCCAGACAATCTCACAGGCAGCTTCAATTTCTATCTCGGTGGATTTGAGTTTTTTGACTACTGCGATTAATATACCACCTCTATTTCCGATTGGCCTATCCGTTCGATATACACTTCAATGTTCCCCAAAAATCTCACTGTTGTAAATTTCAGGCCTCAACCAGCTTTCTGTACCTAGTACTGTGTGAGCTTCACTGCTTTCTATGAGGGCTTTAAATTCTGGCACTTTGTTGCGCATGCGTCGGTAGTTTGCCATTAGGATTTCAATACTCTCACACGTGGGAGGCGTTTCTTTCGATCTTACGCTGATACTTCTGGGCTTCCTACAGCTATCGTTATCTGGACTGGACGGAGAGTCGCCTAATCTAAAAAACCCTTGTGTGCACCTCACACAAAATCAGCTACCTGAGTCGCAGCCTCTGATGTGTAGTGCACACCTGACCTAGTTAGGTGTACCCTACAGTTTATAAAGGCACATTTGCATGCCGTGCGTGAGTTTCCTCGGAAACGCGAAATCTTAATTAAATAATTAATCTCTGACAAATAAATAAAGCCTATGGCACAGAACTGCAGCGCTATGTCGCTGATAAAACAAAATACAATTAGGTCACTCTTATGTTTCATTAAGAAGGAGCAGGTCTTGTAGAATAGCTGACGCTGGAAGCACGTATATTTTATTAACTGGCACACCGCCATTTTTGATGTTATATAAGAACACTGCGAGTTGCAATCTTACTAGGCACTCGATTCTGTAAAGAATTTATATTTATGAAAGTAAGTTGAATTATTTAACTGTAGGCTTATTCGTTGAATATATCTGATTTAACTGTGTAAACTTTTTTATGTTTAGTAGACAGTCACCTCTGTAGGATTTATTGACATGGCTGGCAAATTATTCTAATATTGAGATTTGGATTTTGAGTCCGCACCTACCGCAGCAGTCTTTGGAAATGATTCAAATACGAAGTCCGATTATTTGAGTCTTATTTCACGGTCAACTACGAATAACATTGCACTTACGAAAAAGCCATTGTCAAGCGTCTGATACCAAATAATTAAACGTCCACGTTCCAGATAAGCAAATATTAATTACAACCAATCACTATAATACATAATTAATATTTTATTTTATTTATTTATTTATTTTATAAGTTCTCCACCCTATTGCGCAAGTCCAGGAAGTCGCTGTGTAGCTTCTGGCGACATTCCGAGCCTCCGTCCGCCGTTGAGCTTATGTTCCGCAACCGGTGTGCCGCGATACACTGGTATGACGCCACAAAGCAAAGGGTGTGACACGACTATTTGACTATAATATGTTATTGTAAGAAATTTAAGGATTTCTAAATCAGGTATACCACGAGTTTGTAACTTTTTAACAAATCTAAATGTAATTTATTTCCTCAAAGTGTAAGTAAGATTATGCGTGTTTATTCTTTAATTATTTAATGCATGCTGATAACTTTCATATAAATTAATTAATTTATTTATTTATTTAGTCACTACTGTTATTACACGTTGCTTACCTGACGTTAGTAGTATTCTCGCCTGTACCAATGCGCCCACAGGGCGAGAGTACCTTGTAACACATCATCCGTGTACAGCTGGCTGTACGTGCTTTTTCTCAAAAATTACGGGATTAGCAAGAATGTCCCTCTCTTATTATTTTTATTGCATTGTTGTGATATTTGTTTCAGTTTGCAACCGCTTCTTAAACTTTACTGCTCTTTTCATTCGCCGCCAGAGGAACTGCGCAGTGTCAAGCAAAAATGCAGTATACCAATTGTTATTCCATCCTTGACTTACCATTACCGCTATAGTTCCCAATAAATTGAAATGAAAATTGTCAAGAAAACACTCCTGTTAGGTGAAGATGAGAAATATTTCCGTCGGTGTTGGAACAAAATAAAATAAACTGAAGCTCATGACAGTCGATGCGTGTGTCCCAAAAAGTACAAATAAGGTAGCCGAACTTATCATAAAGACCAAGAAGTCAGGAACAAAATAAAATAAACTGAAGCTCATGACTTAGTCGATGCGTGTGTCCCAAAAAGTACCAATAAGGTAGCCGAACTTATCATAAAGACCAAGAAGTCACACACAAAAGCAGAAACGTTGTTAATGCCACTTGTAAAGAAGTAGTAAAAACAGACTTGGTTCAGAAGCTGCTACATAAATCACAAAAACTCCTCTGTCTGCATACAAAGTCATCCGCCGAGTTAGTGACACCGAAGACATTTTGAAGGAGAAAATCAAGAGTAGTCGTAAGTTCTTACTTCCAGGTCAATGCGCCCACCGACAGCGGCGGTCATACACAGCTTCTTTCTTACATAAGTTAGGCTGATGGGGACGAAATTGCAAGCAATTTTATAAAATTTTTATTTTACCTTATGCAAAGAATTGCACTAACGATCAACCGGTGAAGAAATATTCCTGTGTTTAATGATTATTTGGTAAATAATGAATAAACTTGGGAGGACTATGTTACCATTTGTACACACAGGAAGGCCGAAGGAAGAGCGAAAATAATCTGTGGGCGACGTACGCGAAGAACCGACCATTGTCTAATTTACCGCGAAGCCATTGTTGCTAATTCTTTGCCACTGGTAGACGAAGTGGTAAAAGCCATGAACTTAATCAAATTGTGGCCGCCAAATGTGCGACTATTCAGTGTTTTGTGTCAAGAAATGGGATCACAGCACACTACACGTCTGTTACACCCAGAAGTGTGCTGGTTATCTCAGTGCAAAGTGTTAACGTGAATATTTGAACATTGTGATTAGGTACTTGCATTTTTGACTATTAGGGGGTATGACTATGCGAATTCATCTGCAGATGCTGAATGCGTATATAAGATGGCGTATTTTTCCGATGTTTTCGTACATGAACAAAACAGGAAAATGGAAGGAAAAACGAAAATATTCTGACTGGTACTGATAATATTCAAGACTAAAGTTACATTTGTGAATACTGACAAGTGAAATAGATTGTGTGAGATGTTCTAAACTGTATGGTCTCTTATTGACGATAATAAGTGTTGATGGGCTTAATTGAAGAACATTTGGCACTCTTGCAGTAGAACTGCAAAAAATGTTTTGGAGATAGTGTAGACGATTTTGACTGGGGTCGTGATCCATTCATGAATTAGAAGCATCTTCCAAATAGTTTGGTTTAGGCGTATATGAGGAACTGCGAGATTTGACAACAGGCAGAACACAGAAATCAAAATCTTTCTTTATGACTTTGGATAGGTTTTTGTTGTTAATAAGCAGTGAATAACCGGCTGTCTCAGAGATGGCACTTAACGTGTAATTAACATTGTCAACTAGGTATTTTTATGGACTAGGCTTCTCGTGTAGACTGAAATTAAAACATCAGAAAGAGTAGACAGGAAGATGACACACCACAGCCTAAGGCAGATGGCGGGAGGACGACCCGGACAGTAAAGGGAGAAAAATGTGGGGAGAGGAAAAAGCACAGGGGGGGGGGGGGAGAAGCCGATGGAGGCAGAGGACACACAAAAGGGGAGGGGGCAGGGCGGTCGGGAGAGGGAGTGGGGAAGGAAGAGGAGAGGAATGCAAAAGGACTCGGAAGAGAGAAGGGAGTCAAAGAGAGGGTAGGCGGAGGAAAACAGGATGGAAGGGGGGGAGAGGGAGCCTGGGAGAAGGACGGAGGTAAGGAGGGGGAGGTGAGGATCAGAGTTTATAGGAGGATTAAATGGAGGGAGTGAGGGCATCATCCAGGAGGGGGTGTCGACGGAAGCCACTTGAATAAGAATCATCGTAGAAAATTTTCAACAGTTTACTGCACATAACTGACTCTGACTTCACAGTTTTTGTGGTGAAGCTGGCTGGCATGATGTAAGTGGAGCCCCACAATTTTGAATTTGTTCGGCTTCAACAAATGATGGAAGCAAAAAAAAAAAAAGTTTGGTGCTGTACAGTTCTCAGTTTTTAATCCGATTCCATTTGGTTCTCGAGAACAAAGTTCTCTATTGCCCCCATCTCTACTGCACGGTGAACCATCTGCACCATAACAGCAGCTGGACTGACCACCAGATGGCACATGAATATCACACACTTGCGCAGTCACTTTTGCATACAAGCAATTACTATGTAGTATATTTTGAAAATTATTGATAAAAAGCTCTTACAAACATATCTATGTCTGTGGTGTGCAACGACGTCAGGGAGGACAGTTTCAGGAATTAAAGGCAGTGTGTATTATTCGGACGTGGAACAAGACCATATGTTGAGAAATCTCATCAGGGTACTTGTAAACAAGCGCAAACAGCCAGGAACAGAAAGTGGCGGTTCAGTGTTATATACATGTTCGAAGATTTACGGTAATATATTTTATTTCCTCCTCATTGGATAATATGTTCTTTCAGTAGTAGCGTAACTAAGTACGAAAGATTTCCAGGCACATATTTACATGAATTTCCCCTTTTTCTGATTCTAGGAATTCTGCGCCTAGCTCCGTGCAAGCACTTTTGATACACTAGGTAAATCCGTGGTGTCTGTTCCTTCACTACGCATTCATATAATTGATAAGCCTAGCTGAGCAATCGATCCACTCTCTTCAGCGCGAATGCACAAATACGTCCGACCTCCTGTGGAAATCACTAAGTAGCAAACGGGAGTACAATGGGCAGGGACTGCGGACAGGTGGCGCTCGGTGGGTGTGTGGATCGGCCGCGAGGCGTACCGAGAAAGTCCGTGCTGACACTTTGTCCCCGATGGTGCAGTCGCTACCGCACCTGCCTAGTAAACAGTAGATCCCGTGTTCGAATCCCTTTCCAGCACACATTTCCGCTCGTCGCCGCTGAATCCGCTTAATATCCCGTTGCAGCTGACAGCAGTGATCCCCCGTCAATTTAAATACTTAATGTAGGTTAATTCTTACAGAGAAGAAAACAGCAACCAGCCAATATTAATACTGCTATTTATTTAGGTAAATAGCGCCGTTACCCGTTTCGAACTGGAAACTTCATCATCAGACGGCTGTTCACATGATTTTCAAGATACACTTTACATTATCGTCCGTTTTCGATTTTTATTATTCCACTGTGGCGAAGTATTTTTGGCGTGTTGTTGCCCTACGGTAGAAAAACAGTGTTAGAAGCGCCCTATGTGAAAATAACTAACCTCCAAACGATGATATAAGCGTAAATAAATATGTAAGGTTAAGTGGCTATGGTACTTAACCTTACATATTTATTTATGCTGTATTTCATCGTTTGGAGGTTAGTTATTTTCACATAGGGCGCTTCTAACACTTTTTCTACCATAGGGCAACAACAACCCAAAAATACTTCGCCACAGTGGAATAATAAAAATCGAAAACGGACGATAATGTAAAGTGTATCTTGAAAATCATGTGAACAGCCGTCGATGATGAACTATCCAGTTCGAAACGGGTAACGGCGCTATTTACCTAAATAAATAGCAGTATTAACAGTGGCTGGTTGCTTCTCTGTAAGAATTAACCTATATTAATTGTACACAGCCACGGTCTCACCATGTCAGTTTTAGACAGAATTTAAATACTTTTGATACATCCTTTATTAGATGGATGTCGGTATTATATTAGCGAACCCGTACATACCTGGTTGTCATCAGATAAACTGCAGTTAAGACTTTATTTCATTCAATGATCCACGGAACACCTTCGCCAATTTAAGGAGGACAAAGGTTTTCAGAATCCGGAAGAGAAGAGACAAACAATTAATTCATAGTACTGTGTAGAAGTGAGCAGATAAGGACAAGACAAGATAAGAAGAGCTGTGATGACGAAAACAGAACTTAAAGTGCGGATAAACTATTACAGGACGCATATTATTTGATTTAACCAGTTTCGCTTGTCAGACGCGAAGATCAGTAGAACCGAAGAAGCTTGCGTTTGACGTGCGAATCTGGTTAGACTTCTGGAAAGATCGCAGACGCCAATTTTATAAGTGGGCAATACGATTTTATTGGCATAAAAGACCAAAGGTGTTCATGTAAGCCGTAACTCTGACAAATATATTACTGCGAGTATTACAGATAGTCCCGCCATTTAGCAGCAGCAGATTAAGTCCAGTTTTCTGTCCTCCAACCAACGCAGTAAACATAAGTTTCGAATAGTATTTCCACTCCGAGAATACTCAGCCAGAATCGATATTTTTCATACAACATTTCAACTTGTGTCCCTCGTGATACAAAACATATTTCGCCAATTTCATACGCTATGCCGGTGTAAAATACAGGGTGCGCCCTAGGTCAGTTGTCAAAATGCTTACGGTGCAATAAGGCTAAACAAATGCAAATTATTATCAACACAGAAATACATTAAGAGCTCAATGAGTCAATAAAAGATGCTCAAAGTGGTTTCCATGCTGTTCTAAGCAAACATTGCATCTTTTCAACACTGATTCACAAATTTTGTCGCAAGACTTCCGTGACTGCAGGTCTTCAAATTCCGATCGGATTCGTTCCTTCAAATGCTCAACATCAAGAAAATTGACGGAATGAACCTCATTTTTTAGTATACCCCTGACTGAAAAATCCATGGGTTTGATGTCTGGTGACCATGAAGGCTATTCAGTAGTACCTTGTCTGCGAATCCATTCATCAAAGATCTCTTTTAGAAAGTCTCTTGAAATAATTCCATAATGTGGAGGTGCTCAATCTCGCTGCCATGTCAGCTTCTCCTTAACCGTCTGTAGATGATGAAAAAGTGGACTATTTTCCAGTTCTGACAACAGTTCCTGAAGCATATTTAAATAATGTACGGAACTGACTATGCTGTTAAAAAATTGAGGTCCGACCAGGCCACTGCTGAAAAATCCCTGCCTATACTCACCAGGATAGTTTAACTCTGTCTCCATTGCCACATGGTGATTCGGAGACTCCCAGTAGCCACAGTCGCGTCTGTTCACAATGGCATTCACCTTAAAGGTCGCTTCGTCGCTCCAAAGACTGCTTTCGTAAAACTTGGGTTCGGCTTCTTGTTGGATTGTGTACAACTCGCAGAGTTCCATACACCTGCCTCGGTCATCTTCACTTAGGCCTCGAAGTAAAGCAGTCCTATACAGTCTCAATTTCAGCTTTTCCTGGATGCTTCGTATGCTTTTCTTGCTATTCCATATTTCGACGCCTTACTTTGAGATATAGTCGGTGAATGCATAAAACATCGTGCAACAACATCAAGTTTCTGTTCTGTAAGAACGGATTTCGGCCATCTTGAACGAGGAAGTTCCGCTCTGAAATTTGATTTGCAAATACCTTGTTCGAGATGGAGGGTGGATGTTTCCACAGACAGCTCGCAAACACCACTATAATTATAGTCGTGTTTCCATTATGTTTGTGAAACAAATACACGCTAGAATGAAATTTTCACTCTACAGCGGAGTGTACGCTGATATGAAACTTCCTGGCAGATTAAAACTGTGTGCCGGACCGAGACTCGACTCGGGACCTTTGCCTTTCGCGGGCAAGTGCTATACCAAACTGAGGTACCGAAGCACGACTCACGCCCCGTCCTTACAGCTTTGCAGTACTTGCCCGCGAAAGGCAAAGGTCCCGAGTTCGAGTCTCGGTCCGACACACACTTTTAATCTGCCAGGAAGTTTCATATCAGCGCACACTCCGCTGTAGAGTGAAAATTTCATCCTAGAAACAACCCCCAGGCTGTGGCTAAGCCATGTCTCTGGAATATCCTTTCTTCCAGGAGTGCTAGTTCTGCAAGGGTTCGCAGGAGAGCTTCTGTGAAGTTTGGAAGGTAGGAGACGAGGTACTGGCGGATTTAAAGCTGTGAGGACGGGGCGTGAGTCGTGCTTGGGTAGCTCAGTTGGTAGAGCACTTGCCCGCGAAAGGCAAAGGTCCCGAGTTCGAGTCTCGGTCCGGTACACAGTTTTAATCTGCCAGGAAGTTTCAAATACTGGCTGTTCTGCAGTTAATTTTCTATTCATTAGTTCTCGGTTAAGAACAAGCAACTTAACCTCAAACTGCTAGTGGCAAAGCATAGACCGCTATCTCTGCCGTGTCAACGCTTGAAACCAACGCTTAATTCACGGCCTAGGGGCAGAAGGCTGAGTTGCTGTCATTACAAGCTGTGTGAAGTGGAGCTGACTGTTACAGTTTCTCTCATTTATAACTGATATCACGCATTGATTTTGACAATTCAACGAACTGCAATACAACTCTTACACACGTAGTAGTGCAGTTAATCTAATTTCTCCAAAATCCCTGATAATAAAGCAGTGGTTATCGTTTTTACATGTGGTCAAGTTGAAAGTATTGACACTTCTTTTACAAGCGACAAATTCCTTAGTGAATACATTTTTCTTTTTATTTTTTTGCACTGTGAATTCTTGTAGTTCACTGGTTCCATAGAAGTGGAAGACGAAATAACAATTTCAAAGGCAGCATTAGTTTTCTAACGATTCCATAAGAATATGTGCGAATTGCTTTAGTAAGCTTTTGTAACAAAGGAAATTAGTTTAAGTGTATAATGTCAGGTATTTACACAAAATAAGCGCATGCTTTTTCTGACTTTTGCTTAATCCAGAACAGATACCGAAAACAATATCAAGATAGGAAGCGTAATATATTACAAAATGGTTATTATACTTGTGTAGTGAGCTACATATTAATGATTGTCGTCTCATAAGCTTAGTTATTCACCAAGTTTTACATCGAAGGACCAACATCCATCCTAACTTTCAACTTACAGAAATACCTCTGCATGTATTTTAAAGTGATTCACTTACACAACTGAGATTTTCTTTACTTTACCCACTCTGTAGAATACAATAAAAGATTTACTATCTGACCATATGTGAAGGTCTTTACTTCTGCATCTAGTAAAAAGTACAACAGCCCAACATTTGAAGTGTAAAAATAAGTCATAAATTGTGCACTATAAATGCGTAATGACATATATTCTTGGCTCCGTGCCCCTAGTGACGTGACTTAGATGTTGATTTCAGTACAATGACGTCATGCGGAGCCTATATTATCTATGGTCTATGTGTCAAAGGGTGACACTCGTTTCACACTGCTTTCTGCAAACGTGACGTCATTTTGACTCACGCGCAATATCGACAACCGCAGGAACTCCTATCGACTATAGTTAGCGATCGATGTTGGGCTTTGTCGCGTGGGTAACAGCTCACACATGTCTTCAGCGGCAGAAATGTACGTCCGGAAATGCCACTGGTTTGCAGAAGAACTTGTGAGCTTATTGTTACCCGCGAAAAAATTGTGTCAAAGAAGAATATGACTGTCCGCTTAGGTTTCTGCCTGACGACACACACGGAAAATAGCAAGTATTCGGAAATACAGAGCCACATATTTGTGAGAAGGAGCCGGCTAGGGTGGCCGAGCGGTTCTAGGTGCTACAGTCTGGAACCGCGCGACCGCTACGGTCGCAGGTTCGAATCCTGCCTCGGGCATGGATGTTTGAGATGTCCTTAGGCTAGTTAGGTTTAAGTAGTTCTAAGTTCTAGGGGACTGATGACCACAGTAGTTAAGTCGCATAGTGTTCAGAGCCATTTGAACCATTTTTTTTTTTTTTTTTGTTAACACGCTAAGATAAACAAAATTATTAGCACGTTCTGAGATATCACCGTGCGTCCTTGGACTCGATCACCCACGACCTTACTCCTTACGCTACAGCCCATTCATACAATAAGTTGTCTTAAGTCTCAGTTATCATAGTATCTCTTAAAAGCTCTTATCGTTGATGTGTTATTAACTAACATTTTGTGATAAGGGTGACGTGTTTGCCATACGCTCTCACTGCGCCGTTGCCTTGAAACTGCATACTGCAAGTTATAATATAAAACAGCTAAATATGTCAAATCAAATATGACGCCTGCCGAATCGATCGCCGATATTGCTGTGGGACTCGCAATATTGCGCGTGACGACAAAATGACGTCACGATTGCAGGAAGTAGTGTATGTTACCCAATATCAGACTGACTACACATTAGTCAATTTCACAACTGAGTACCATTATGCTAGGCAAAACGAAATCTAAAGATTTTTAATGAAAACTGATTTATGGCTCACCTCATATTTTCAGTCTCCTGGTTTTCGAAAGTTATTCTCTTCTTTTTTTCTGTTACACATAGATAACGAAATTTCCTTGCAAGTAAGTTTTTTGCAGTATTGTTGGCAACGTAATAAAATTCAACGTTTCTTTCTTTTCTTCATAATTTCATTCCTATACTCATACTACAGTTTGATCATAAGTGTTTGATATAAAATGTGGTGACCTCTATCGTGCCGTAAGGTTGAGACGTGTACTCGCCTTGCGGTCTGTAACTTCACAAAGTATCGCAGTAACTGGTGGGATTTCGAGCCCCAAGCTGATGTTAAAAATTTACCGATTCAAACGGGATAACTTAATAAAGTCCTCGTTACTTGGGCGCCAGGTCTCAGCATTGTCGATCAACCCAAAACTTATCCATAAAGCGGACATGAGGTCAGCGTCGGATTGACAGAGGTGTGAAGACAAAACTTATCAAGAAAAGTAATTTATTTAAACAATTAATGAAAAGGAGAACGTTGTTAATGAATGGCCTCAGAATCATTTTGAGTGGGCATACTCGGCAGGTATATCGAAGAATCGGCGACTTTACCAACGCCTTGGATCGTCCCTCGGCGACGGCGACGATTGGCTTTGACGGCAGGCAGTCCCCGGCTGATGGACGTTGATCTTTTAAAGGCGGCGAGCACCCTTGGCATCTACAGGGTGTTACAAAAAGGTACGGCCAAACATTCAGGAAACATTCCTCACACACAAATAAAGAAAAGATGGTATGTGGACATGTGTCCGGAAACGCGTTATTTCCATGTTAGAGCTCATTTTAGTTTCGTCAGTATGTACTGTACTTCCTCGATTCACTGCCAGTTGGCCCAATTTAAGGAAGGTAATGTTGACTTCGGTGCTTGTGTTGACATGCGACTCATTGCTCTACAGTACTGGCATCAAGCACATCAGTACGTAGCATCAACAGGTTAGTGTTCATCACGAACGTGGTTTTGCAGTCAGTGCAATGTTTACAAATGCGGAGTTGGCAGTTGCCCATTTGATGTATGGATTAGCACGGGGCAATAGCTGTGGCGCGGTACGTTTGTATCGAGACAGATTTCCAGGACGAAGGTGTTCCGACAGGAAGACGTTCGAAGCAATTGATCGGCGTCTTAGCGAGCACGGAACATTCCAGCCTATGACTCGCGACTGGGGAAGACCTAGAACGACGAGGACACCTGCAATGGACGAGGCAATTCTTCGTGCAGTTGACGATAACCCTAATGTCAGCGTCAGAGAAGTTGCTGCTGTACAAGGTAACGTTGACCACGTCGCTATATGAAAAGTGCTACGGGAGAACCAGTTGTTTCCGTACCATGTACAGCGTGTGCAGGCACTATCAGCAGCTGATTGGCCTCCATGGGTAAACTTCTGCGAATCGTTCATCCAACAATGTGTGAATCCTCATTTCAGTGCAAATGTTCTCTTTACGGGTGAGGCTTCATTCCAACGTGATCAAATTGTAAATTTTCACAATCAACATGTGTGGCCTGACGAGAATCCGCACGCAATTGTGCAATCACGTCATCAACACAGATTTTCTGGGAACGTTTGGGCAGGCATTGTTGGTGATGTCTTGATTGCGCCCCATGTTCTACCACCTACGCTCAATGGAGCACGTTATCATGATTTCATACGGGATACTCTACCTGTGCTGCTGGAACATGTGCCTTTACAAGTACGACACAACACTGGTTCATGCACGATGGAGCTTCTGCACATTTCAGTCGAAGTGTTCGTACGCTTCTCAACAACAGATTCGGTGACCGATGGATTGGCAGAGGCGGACCAATTCCATGGCCTCCACGCTCTCCTGACCTCAAGCCTCTTGACTTTCATTTATGGGGGCATTTGAAAGCTCTTGTCTACGCCACCCCGATACCAAATGTTGAGACTCTTTGTGCTCTTATTGTGGACGGCTGTGCTACAATACGCCATTCTCCAGGGCTGCATCAGCGCATCAGGGATTCCACGCGACGGAGGGTGGATGCATGTATCCTCGCTAACGGAGGACATTATGAACATTTCCTGTAACAGAGTGTTTGAAGTCGCGCTGGTACGTTCTGTTGCTGTGTGTTTCCATTCCATGATTGATGTGATTTGAAGAGAAGTAATGGTTCAAATGGCTCTGAGCACTATGGGACTCAACTGCTGAGGTCATTAGTCCCCTAGAACTTAGAACTAGTTAAACCTAACTAACCTACGGACATCACAAACAACCATGCCCGAGGCAGGATTCGAACCTGCGACCGTAGCGGTATTGCGGTTCCAGACTGCAGCGCCTTTAACCGCACGGCCACTTCGGCCGGCGAAGAGAAGTAATAAAATGAGCTCTAACATGGAAAGTAAGCGTTTCCGGACACATGTCCACAGAACATATTTTCTTTCTTTGTGTGTGAGGAATGTCTCCTGAAAGTTTGGCCGTACCTTTTTGTAACACCCTGTATACGGACTGAGCGGCGGGTAGCACTGACAGCGGTAGTCGGTGAACAGCCTTCTCTCCTTTGTACAGGCCTGGAAGGATTAGGGCGGCTGTTTTCTGGCGGTCGCTACATAGTCTGCGCGTCCGTCACAGGTAGCTCACTACGAGGGATGCATTTTCTGGCCGAGATATGTGCGACCGTATACTGCAGGCAGCACGGGTTCACACATCCAACTAATGTGACGTCACAGCTTGTAGCTTTCACAGTGGCAATGTGAGCTACCTTTCACACAGGACGCCACAAATCCTACGTAGTTGCACGGCTTTCGATATGGTGTCCGTTGCAATCAAATGGGCGGGTATCAATGTTACAATGCCGCTTATGGCATTAGAACTGTGGCAATAGTGAAATACGAGGAAGACGAAACCCAAGTGTTGGATCCTAAAATAGATTTCGCTCAGGGATAAATCAGAGGCCACAAACACATTTATAAAAGAAGTAACACTCGGAACGAAAATGGTGTGTGTTGTTGCAAACTAACTAACAGCTAGCGTGTAAACATCCCACACAGACACACCACTCTTCCAAGGTTTTAGTATCTCATTGGATTCGTCGATGCCTTTCGACTAAATAATTTTTTGTTTAACATCACAGTCAAGAGCTATTTCCCGCATATAATCCGCAATTTATAGTGCTTTGTCTCACAAATCACGATGTTTATACGACTCACGTTCTGGTTACATATTAAGTTTATTTATTTATTCATCCAAAAATCTTTCATGATTGTGGGCTACATCACTGGCTTACGCGCACGCACAGACACACACAAAGTCACTTTGGGCTAAGTATGGTTAAGAGAGTGGATAAGGAACCAACCCAAAGCCCAATTCATGTACTTTCGCCCTAGTTATGGCTGATGTGTGAGATGGTGCATTATCCTGGTGAAAGAGCACTTTTTTGCTTGCCAACTTTGGTCTTTCTTCAGCCAATGGACGTTTAAGACGGTCCAACAATGAAGTATAATAAAATCAAGTTATGGAACTGCCTTCTTCCAAGTAATCTATGAGGATTATTCCTTGGGAAACCCAAAAAACAGTGGCTATCACCCTACCTGCTGACAAAATGGTCTTTGTCTTCTTCATTTCACTTTCACCAACATTTGTCCATTGTTTTGACAGCCGTTTTGACTCTGGTGTGTAATAATGGATCCAGGATTCATCAACAGCCACAAATCGGCACCAAAGTCTTCAGAGTTACGATTAAACTTTGTCAGACACTGTGTTGCAATGTTGTGCCGGATGCGCTTTTAATCGACCAAGAGCAGTCGTGGCACCAACCTCGCATACAGATTCTTCATAACGAATACTCTGTGGGGGATATTACGTACTCGCTCAGTTGAGATCTCTACAGACTCGCAATATCACAGATCTTTATTCGACGGTCTTGAAATTCCCACATCATGAATTTCATAATGGGTTCCTTTGTGGTGACCTCAGTTGGACGGGCAGAGTGTGCTTCGTCTTCGGTGCTTGTCCGACCGATCATTAATTAATTAACCCAAGGGTAAATGGTCTTCAATGATGCTGTAGAGTCCATGTGAATTTCATCCAGTTTTGTTTGATTTGTGCGGCAGGTCAACCCATCAAAGCAAAATGTTTAATAAAGGCACGAAGCTTGGTTTTCTCCATTTTCAGTCGCAGTCGACGCACTGACCAATTCATACGGTTGTCAACATGAACTGTGTGCTGCACATTGTTGAAATTATTTATACGCTCCTAGGAGTAATCATCCCCCCATGAACCATGGACCTTGCCGTTGGTGGGGAGGCTTGCGTGCCTCAGCGATACAGATGGCCGTACCGTAGGTGCAACCACAACGGAGGGGTATCTGTTGAGAGGCCAGACAAACACATGGTTCCTGAAGAGGGGCAGCAGCCTTTTCAGTAGTTGCAGGGGCAACAGTCTGGATGATTGACTGATCTGGCCTTGTAACATTAACCAAAACGGCCTTGCTACGCTGGTACTGCGAACGGCTGAAAGCAAGGGGAAACTACAGCCGTAATTTTTCCCGAGGGCATGCAGCTTTACTGTATGATTAAATGATGATGGCGTCCTCTTGGGTAAAATATTCTGGAGGTAAAATAGTCCCCCATTCGGATCTCCGGGCGGGGACTACTCAAGAGGACGTCGTTATCAGGAGAAAGAAAACTGGCATTCTACGGATCGGAGCGTGGAATGTCAGATCCCTTAATCGGGCAGGTAGGTTAGAAAATTTAAAAAGGGAAATGGATAGATTAAAGTTAGATATAGTGGGAATTAGTGAAGTTTGGTGGCAGGAGGAACAAGACTTTTGGTCAGGTGATTACAGGGTTATAAATACAAAATCAAATAGGGGTAATGCAGGAGTAGCTTTAATAATGAATAGTAAAATAGGAGTGCGGGTAAGCTACTACAAACAGCATAGTGGACGCATTATTGTGGCCAAGATAGAAACGAAATCCACGCCTACTACAGTAGTACAAGTTTATATGCCAACTAGCTCTGCAGATGACGAAGAAATTGAAGAAATGTATGATGAAATCATAGAAATTATTCAGGTAGTGAAGGGAGACGAAAATTTAATAGTCATGGGTGACTGGAATTCGTCAGTAGGAAAAGGGAGAGAAGGAAACATAGTAGGTGACTATGGATTGGGGGGGAAGAAATGAAAGAGGAAGCCGCCTTGTAGAATTTTGCACAGAGCATAACTTAATCATAGCTAACACTTGGTTCAAGAATCATGAAAGAAGGTTGTATACCTGGAAGAATCCTGGAGATACTAAACGGTATCAGATAGATTACATAATGGTAAGACAGAGATTTAGGAACCAGGTTTTAAATTGTAAGACATTTCCAGGGGCAGATGTGGATTCTGACCACAATCTATTGGTTATGAACTGCAGATTGAAACTGAAGAAACTGCAAAAAGGCGGGAATTTAAGGAGATGGGACCTGGATAAACTGAAAGAACCAAAGGTTGTACAGAGTTTCAGGGAGAGCATAAGGGAACAATTGACAGGAATGGGGGAAAGAAATACAGTAGAAGAAGAATGGGTAGCTCTGAGGGATGAAGTAGTGAAGGCAGCAGAGGATCAAGTAGGTAAAAAGGCGAGGGCTAATAGAAATCCTTGGCTAGCAGAAGAAATATTGAATTTAATTGATGAAAGGAGAAAATATAAAAATGCAGTAAATGAAGCAGGCAAAAAGGAATACAAACGTCTCAAAAATGAGATCGACAGGAAGTGCAAAATGGCTAAGCAGAGATGGCTAGAGGACAAATGTAAGGATGTAGAGGCTTGTCTCACTAGGGGTAAGATAGATACTGCCTACAGGAAAATTAAAGAGACCTTTGGAGAGAAGAGAACCACTTGTATGAATATCAAGAGCTCAGATGGCAACCCAGTTCTAAGCAAAGAAGGGAAGGCAGAAAGGTGGAAGGAGTATATAGAGGGTTTATACAAGGGCGATGTACTTGAGGACAATATTATGGAAATGGAAGAGGATGTAGATGAAGATGAAATGGGAGATAAGATACTGCGTGAAGAGTTTGACAGAGCACTGAAAGACCTGATTCGAAACAAGGCCCCGGGAGTAGACAACATTCCATTAGAACTACTGATGGCCTTGGGAGAGCCAGTCATGACAAAACTCTACCATCTGGTGAGCAAGATGTATGACACAGGCGAAATACCCACAGACTTCAAGAAGAATATAATAATTCCAATCCCAAAGAAAGCAGGTGTTGACAGATGTGAAAATTACCGAACTATAAGTTTAATAAGTCACAGCTGCAAAATACTAACGCGAATTCTTTACAGACGAATGGAAAAACTAGTAGAAGCGGACCTCGGGGAAGATCAGTTTGGATTCCGTAGAAATGTTGGAACACGTGAGGCAATACTAACCTTACGACTTATCTTAGAAGAAAGATTAAGAAAAGGCAAACCTACGTTTCTAGCATTTGTAGATTTAGAGAAAGCTTTTGACAATGTTAACTGGAATACTCTCTTTCAAATTCTAAAGGTGGCAGGGGTAAAATACAGGGAGCGAAAGGCTATTTACAATTTGTACAGAAACCATATGGCAGTTATAAGAGTCGAGGGACATGAAAGGGAAGCAGTGGTTGGGAAAGGAGTGAGACAGGGTTGTAGCCTCTCCTCGATGTTATTCAATCTGTATATTGAGCAAGCAGTGAAGGAAACAAAAGAAAAATTCGGAGTAGGTATTAAAATCCATGGAGAAGAAATAAAAACTTTGAGGTTCGCCGATGACATTGTAATTCTGTCAGAGACAGCAAAGGACTTGGAAGAGCAGTTGAACGGAATGGACAGTGTCTTGAAAGGAGGATATGAGATGAACATCAACAAAAGCAAAACGAAGATAATGGAATGTAGTCAAATTAAATCGGGTGATGCTGAGGGGATTAGATTAGGAAATGAGACACTTAAAGTAGTAAAGGAGTTTTGCTATTTAGGGAGTAAAATAACTGATGATGGTCGAAGTAGAGAGGATATAAAATGTAGACGGGCAATGGCAAGGAAATCGTTTCTGAAGAAGAGAAATTTGTTAACATCGAGTATAGATTTAAGTGTCAGGAAGTCGTTTCTGAAAGTATTTGTATGGAGTGTAGCCATGTATGGAAGTGAAACATGGACGATAACCAGTTTGGACAACAAGAGAATAGAAGCTTTCGAAATGTGGTGCTACAGAAGAATGCTGAAGATATGGTGGGTAGATCACGTAACTAATGAGGAGGTATTGAATAGGATTGGGGAGAAGAGAAGTTTGTGGCACAACTTGACTAGAAGAAGGGATCGGTTGGTAGGACATGTTTTGAGGCATCAAGGGATCACAAATTTAGCATTGGAGGGCAGCGTGGAGGGTAAAAATCGTAGAGGGAGACCAAGAGATCAATACACTAAGCAGATTCAGAAGGATGTAGGTTGCAGTAGGTACTGAGAGATGAAGAAGCTTGCACAGGATAGAGTAGCATGGAGAGCTGCATCAAACCAGTCTCAGGACTGAAGACCACAGCAGCAGGAGTAATCAAGTTTCGCATTCATCAAGGCGCAACAAAAATGTTCCATTCTTTCATGGAAATTTGCCAGACTTATCAAACCGCACCCATAGACCTTGCTGAGATGCATTTCGTTACATGAAATGCGCTTTCCGATGTCCTTGCTCCTATTAACCCAGGGGGATACTCGAAACGATAGCCCGCTTTTTCAGTAAGTGGGCTCAGTATTTTTGTTCTCATTCCATGTCGTACTCCTTCTCAGTAAGGTGCTTTGAAACATTGCCTTAACTGTCCTTTGTCAGTGCTTGGTAAGTATATGATCTTTCTACACCGTCTCCTTACGGGTGTTCATTCTTCCACAAGCACGATATTTGTCAATACAGTCCAACAGGCAAGCTTTGCAATTATCAGATAAGAAATATGCACAAAACAGTGTAATTAGTGTTTAAGAAGATCATCTTTCGCAATCGTCAAATGCTTCAGATACCACGAGGTAAGGATTTGAAGTAGCACCTAAAGAAGCAAACAGTTGTTCAGTGTGATTCAATGATGCAATCCTGGAATTCAGTTCTAAGCTAATGTTGCCTCTGTAGGTTCAGAAAGATCGAAGACATGAACTCAAAGAGGGGGGGGGGGGGTGATGGTGGGTAAGAGGACAATACAGTTCGAAGTAAGCTTACTTATCCCCCTTGAGAATATTAATGATGTGCTTAGAACAAAGTTTCTGTATTTATTCCGACATTATGTATCTTTCACACATATGTTCAGCAAGGATCACAATCATTAAAAGAAAAACTAGATCCACATTCGCGGTATAGGGCGGTAGTAGCTGTCCTCCACCACTGGCTAAACTCTAGTTGCTGTTCGCAAATGTAAATGCAGATGTCGTTTCTCGGTAATGAGTTAAAACTTGTGCGGACAGACTGTTTAATATACCTGTGTACATGGAGTCTGCAGTACACAGACGGCTAATCGTGAACAAGAAACTTAACACTTTGTCACGAATTGACGTAAAATATCTCTGTCATCTTCTCTTGTATAAGTACTTGAGATCCTATGCAACCTGTTGAATCTTATACACAGATCCTCTTCGAGGAGGGGCGAATGTAATGGAGAAAGCGGAGCATGTCTACCGGTTGTCGGAAGGCTCCATACGGGTGCGTAAGAGGCAAGAGAAATCTGCAGTGGAGGGAACTAATAAGCATTTCCAGTTTCCATAAAAAATTTCGCTAACGTATCTGCGAATAAGATGAAGTGTTGTCGTATAAGAAACGTAACCAGCATTTTTTAACATAATCCATTAATGTTGAACAGTGCCACAAATTATGCATTGCGCATAACAGAGAATTGAACCTGATTTCAGAAGAAATTAAAATTAGGCCCACCCCCCGGTTCTGACGAAAGTTTGTGGAAGTTCTCTACTGATTTTCAGGTGAATATTGGAACTAAACATCCCTTCCCAATTTGGAACGCCTTTCCACATCTCCCAACTTACTTAGATTTTTGCTGTAAAGAGCTAAGTTTAGGAAGTGAAATAAAAAAGAAAAAAAAGTGACGACCTTCTCTGTTGAGTAGAGAATGAAACATGGAGCAACTCATAAACTTTACACACACTAACGACAGTAACAGCACACACACACACACACACACACACACACACACACACACACACACACACAAGGCTTACACATTTTTGAATCGAACAACACCTCAGCAACAATTGCCTGGTCCCAACCAAAGTTTTGAAGAGGTAGCTCCTGGATGTAGGGAAAATGTCGGAACTGCAGATTCTACCTCACATATTCCCACTTGGTAACTCCATGCCACATATCCAGCTGGCAGATATGATTGGAAAGAACCGAAGTCGACAATGAACCGAGTTACAAAACAGCTCCTGTGCCCAGTTAGGAAATTAAATACCTGTTCAAAATACGTTTTGCATTTTTTTTAATTGTTGGAGGATTTAACTAAAAATAATATTGTTTTCGTTTCTACGCAGGAAATGACGATTGGAAAGCTGTGTCTTGTTGGGAAGTAAATATATGAATAAGAACATTCAGCTGCGTGTAGTTGTACGCCATCATTATAACTCGAAGCATATTTTATGACATATAATGTTTGCTGTTGTACAAGAACAAAGAATCCGATTTGTTATAAGAGACGGAGTATTAGCCCAGTTGAATAATGTACGCAGATTGGTAGGTAGAAAACTCTTTTTACAAATAGAGGAGGTGCTGCTGTGAATCACTGGAGAGCTACACTATGAGATCAAAAGTATCCGGACACATGGCTGAAAATGACTTACAAGTTCGTAGCGGCGTCCTTCGGTAATGCTGAAATTCAATATGGTGTTGGCCCACCCATAGCTTTGATGACAGCTTCCACTCTCGCAGACATAAATTCAATCAAGTGCTCGAAGGTTTCTTGGGGAATCGCAACCCATTCTTCACGGAGTGCTGCACTGAGGAGAGGTATCGATGTCGGTCGGTGAGACCAGGCACGAAGCCGGCGTTCCAAAACCTCCCAAAGGAATTCTATAGGATTCAGGTCAGGACTCTGTACAGGCCAGTCCATGTTATTGTCGTGTAACCGCTCCACCACAGGCCGTGCATTATGAACAGGTGCTCGATCGTGTTGAAAGATGTAGTCGCCATCCCCGAATTGCTCTTCAACAGTGGGAAGCAAGAAGGTGTTTAAAACATCAATGTAGGCCTGTGCTCTGATAGTGCCACGCAAAATAACAAGGGGTGCAAGCTCCCTCTATGAAAAACACGACCACACCATAACACCACCGTCTAGGAATTTTAGTGTTGGTACTACACACGCTGGCAGATGACGTTCACTGGGCATTCGGCATACCCATACCCTGCCATCGGATCGTCACATTGTGCATCGTGATTCGTCACTCCACACAATGTTCTTCCACTGTTCAGTCGTCCAATGTTTACACTCCTTACACCAAGCGAGGCGTCGGTTGGCATCTACCAGCGTGGTGTGAGGCTTATGAGCAGCCGCTCGAGCACGAAATCCAAATTTTCGCACCTCCCGGATAACTGTCATAGTACTTGCCGGGGTCCTGATGGAGTATGGAATTCCTGTGTGATGGTCTGGATAGATGTCTGCCTATTACACACTATGACCCTCTTCAAGTGTAGGCGGTCTTTGTCAGTCAACAGACGAGGTCGGCCTGTACGTTTTTGTGCTGTTAAGTGTCCCTTCACGTTTCCACTTCACTACCACATCGGAAACAGTGGACCTAGAGATGTTTAGGAGTGTGGAAACCTCATGTACAGATGTGTGACAGAAGTGACAGCTAATCACCTGACCATGTTCGATGTCCGTTGAGTTCTGCGGAGCGCTCCACTCTGTTCTCTCACGATGTTTAATGATTTATGAGGTCGCTGATATGGAGTACCTGGCAGTAGGTGTCAGAACAATGCACCTAATTTGAAAACGTATGTTTCTGGAGGTGTCCGGATAATTTGATCACGTAGTGTATGTGAATCACTGTCGGTCAGTTACGGTTTCTACTGATGGATAACTGTTTTTCACTCAGGTCGAATGTCATGATTATTATTAAGATATCGGCACCTATGTTTTAATCGTATGATGCACATGAAACTCTCGGGCATAGAGTATACATTAGAGCATTAGTTACTAGGTAACTGTGTGGTAGATGCTGATGTGATGTGAACTGGTGCGTGGGAAACAGGTACTGTATTTACAGTTTAATTTGTGACGTAATATTACAGTTGGTTAGGAGTGTGCACGCACGCAGGAGAGAAAGAGAGAGAGGGGGGGCAGTTGGGGGTGGGGGGGGTGGGGGGCGGGGGTACGGGAATATCAGTGTTTTAAGCCATATATTATGTGGCTTAAAACATAGTAAAACAAATCTTTAACTCTAGGGGAGAGTTAAATTTACAATGAATAGGAAATCTTCAATGTACACGGAATGTTATACGTTTCGGAAATAACTGGCTTGGTTTCTTATTTTCCTGACCGTGTCGGCTTCAAACATAATAAGTGCGCCAATATTGTTTGCAACTAGCAAATCGGACTTCATAAATTAAATAACATGCGGGCCCTTAATAATTACTACAGTTTGTAGCGATCTCAGTGAGATAGCCTTGATGCCGGCTAAGCTAACTTCGTTCAAGGTCGTTATCATCGTTCATTCAGTTAAGACTCATCCGCACTTCGTTATAAAACCTGCTTTAACAATATATAAAAACGATGCTACAGGCATGAAATAACAAAGTATTACACAACGTGGCAAATAAGTAAATTGTTCATTATTGTTCATATGCACTTACATTAATATATACATCTTAACCGTACAAGGCCAGGAGGAGAAAAGTTAAAGAAGGAAAGACAAGTAAAGTATTTCACACAAAAGAGCCGATATTACTTTACGAAGATAGTTACAAAACTGATTAGTCCTACGTTACATATTATGACTTCATGTTTCATACAAGACTTCTGCATCACAACACAATAGTCAGACCACTGTATTTGCTCTAAAAATAGTTTTTCTAAAATAAGGAAAATAAGAGAAAATTACTTATATGTTTTTATAAGTCATATAGCTCATGCAACGTCTGTTTAACGAAAAACATACAACCTATTGTAATGAGAACAAGTATCTGTATCATTTTAACAACACGCTATTCTGTAATTTTTAATTTTTATTGTGTGTAATTCAGTAATAAAAAGCCTACACCGTTTTATTACATGCATGAAATGAAGATCGGACTAAATGTGCGAGGAGTCAGTATCGAACCAAGTTTTATCACAGACGTTTTCTGCTTCTTTTGAGGTTAGACTGAACAACGAGAGCAGACACGCCACTGTCACGGTTCCACTTGACATTGGTTCTGTCGCACTATTGCGACGCTCATCGTATGGCGCGTGATGATAGACGTAGTGAGTTTATCGTGCATATGTTGGCAATGCCACTCGAGCGACGGCGAGCAGACGCGCTTGCGCAGGAGGGAGGTGTGGATTGGGGCTGCGTTATGCGAACAGTCGCGACAACATGCAGGGCAGATCATTATAACGTTTCGTGATAATTATAAAGCTTCTATTTGAAATTTCTTCTCTCGCACGATTAACTACGACGCTCGCCGTACTGCGCGTGATAGTAGACCTAGTGATTTTCGCGCGCATATGTTGGCAATGCCACTCGCGCCATGGCGAGCAGACGCGCTTGCGCAGAAGAGAGGTGTGGGTAGGAACTACGTTAGGTGAGCAGTCGCGACAACATGGAGGCCAGTGGCATGTCTGCTCTCGAACTGTGAGTGGGTCCGGGAGCAGCACAGTAACCGACAGTGCGCGAGTTGAGTGTCGAGTGCAGTGCCGCAGCGATAAGGAAGGCGGCGTGCCTGCGCAACAGCTGTGCGCGCGGCACATGTCATCTGCCGCAAGAAGGTAGGAGCATTGTTTGTATAGTCAGCTGATCGCGGTAGCAAAATATGTGTGTTAAGGCGTGGCTTAGCGTTGTCATGGCAACTAAACTCACTGACAGTCGTTTATGTTCTAAAGTGCGTCTTATGTTATATATCAGAAGTTTCGGATATACTGCAGTGCTAATATTTGTTTGTTGGTGGTCTTATTTTCATAGTGTAAAGGTCGTCACAAGTTCGTATTTTTGCATTACATGACAGCGGTTTCATCCGCAGCATTGTTTAATCGCATGTTTTACTCAACAAGTGAAAGAAACAGGATGCAAACCGTCATACAGTTCAATATTCCACAAGTGGGCAGAAGCAGATGCCACGACGAACAATTTAAACAATGTATGAGAGGTGTCGTTTTGGACAAGTGGACACATGTGCAGAAAACGGACAAATTTTCTCGCAGAGTTGAAAACGAATTATGAAATTACTTTAAAAAAAAACTCTCCGTCTGCCGCGTGTTGCTTACTGTAACACCAGTTCTTCCAAATTTTTGAATGTGCTTGGGAAATAAATCATAGTGACATTCATAGACATAAAAAAGCTTATGACACTACTAGAAAGGAATTGTTAAAAGGAATGCAACTCAGAATCACAACACATGTACAATAAACGCCTGAATTGTGTTTTAATACATAGAAAAAAATGAGAATGGTGTAGAAGGGACGGAGAGGTTTGGCACGAGTGGGTACTCTCACCGTTGTTCTTTAATATAGTCATGGACAACATCATGAAGAAGGTTCGCCAAAGGTCAACAGGAGACGATAACAAAATCATAGCATATGCAGACGATGTGTCGATTTGGGAAGAAAATAAGCAGAAATTGGGAGAACAACTAAATACGTACGATACGATAATGCAGTGCCTGTGTTATTCATAGGCCGGCCGAAGTGGCCGTGCGGTTAAAGGCGCTGCAGTCTGGAACCGCAAGACCGCTACGTCGCAGGTTCGAATCCTGCCTCGGGCATGGATGTTTGTGATGTCCTTAGGTTAGTTAGGTTTAAGTAGTTCTAAGTTCTAAGGGACTAATGACCTCAGCAGTTGAGTCCCATAGTGCTCAGAGCCATTTGAACCATTTTGTTATTCATATTTACAATGCAAAGTTCCTTCGGACATACATGCTATTCGCTACTGCGAATCATTTCTTGTATTTCATGGCAGCTGTAGTCGCCGCAGTGCCCGTTCCTTCGGACATGCATGCAGGTCCAAATGAACTTTGCATCATAATTCTGAGTAACATAGGCACTGCAATATCGTATTTATCTGCCGACACCGGGTACCCGACTTTCAAGTAAAAAGTCTACCCCTGTAGGGGAATGTACACACTGTATGTAAGAGTATAGGTTGTGGAAACATGTTTCACGACATATGGAAGCTTGGGTCTGGCCGTGAGCTGTGTTCGGATAGCCTCATGGTATGACGACTGTTCGCGATAAGCGCGATATCTGGGTTTGAATCCCGATCCAGCATAAATTTTCATAGTCGTCACTATTATACAGCTGATGGTATTCCATATTGCTGTTGCGTATACTTGGCGGAGAAAAACAGAGGAAGCAAGCAAAAATATGCTGGTAATGAAAATCAACAAGAAAAATGAAAAAAATGAAGGATTGAAGTTGTAATGGAAAGATTATTAAAGAAGTAAATACTTTGAAGTATCTAGCAAGTAAATTAACAAAGAAAGGAAACATCAATGACAAAATTTTGGAGAGAATACAAAATTGTTCAAAATTTTTTGTTGTGTATCGGACATAATTAGAAACTGGAAAATACCTACCAAGGCAAAGATCACGACATACGAGTCACCTGCCAGTTTTGATTTATGGGTCGCAATGCTGGTGTTGGATAAAGCAAAAAGCTAAGCAGAATACAAGCAGATGCGCATTCCAGAAGGGATTTTGAGTAAGACGAGGAGGGACAGGATAGGGAATGAAACAATACGAAACACCCTTCAGATCAGTCGCTTAAAAGAAACTATGGATAGAAACAGGCTTAAATGGTGTGGGCATGTTAAAAGAATGGGACAAGGAAGACTCCAAGAAGAGCCTCATAATGGACACACTTTGCACGAAGACCAATTGGAAGACCACAAACCGGATGGAAAGACCAAACGAAGGATGATGTGAATGAAAGAGAATTGCAGTGGGAGTAAATGCTGAATGGTAAACCGTGGGAGAAAAGGGAAGCTTGGAGAAAGGTCTGCGAACGATAAGCATAAACGTTTTAAGAAGAAGGAAAGATGTCCCGGAGCAGTCGACACGGTATTAAATCAGCGATGTAAGACAGTTCAGTTTTTGCATGTGGTCGTCAATTACTGAGTTCGGCAATGAAAGTTGAATTTATTTTTTTGTCTTTGTTGGCTATGACCACCCAAAAATTACGCCGTCCGTCTGATTCAGGTTGCAACTATACGGTATTAAGATTTCTCAATAGTTCGGTTGCCCATCTGAATAAAGAGTAAGATGTATTTGATAGAAAACCCCGAGAAAAACTGCGTTAGTTGTCTTTGAAGTGCGATTAATCGCGACAAGCTTTGAAAGAAGTGTGCTTGTGGTGTCTGCCAAGACCGTTTTACGAGCGAAACCGTTGCGGTCGGACGCCGTTGTGGAGGCCTCGCGTGACTTACTTCTTAAAGAACGCCTTCACAGAAAAATGTGGACGGCCCGTTCCTCGAAGGAAAAACGAGGTCGGAATCGTAGCTGCTGACGGTCTGAGGAAGCTGCTCTTGGGTGCGGAAGCATCCAATTTACGGAATCAAACGGCGATTGTATACTGTAAAGCTTTCCATTCGAGTTTGAGCAACAGCAGTCTTCATCTAAATAAGTGCCCTGCAAGCAACTCATGACTCTTCAATACAAGGAGTAGTACCATTGCCATTCACAGCCATTGCTACCGCAGTTTCAAGGGAATCATATCTTGAGTAACTGATCTGACATCTTGCAGTTTGCCACGTTGTGGTATTGCTCGAGTAACACGGAGGAGTTTTCTCTAGTACCAGTTGCCAATAATTTACCAGGTGTCTCTCGTGACGGTATGTCGTCTCCCTATTTCTCATAAGATATTATTGTTTTTTTTATATTTTCCAAATTATGTAGACTTTCTTCTATTTCATAGATATAAGGTGACAGCCTTGCGGTGTCGTGTCCACTGAAGGAACTTTGGTACAGTTTTGGATTAATCCTAACATGTCAGCGGATATGTTAAACAGTTAATATCTGTAGGCACTTTGTGACTTAAACAAAACGGCTTCACTTGGCACGCGTTTCACCGGTATGCACAAGCTGTCATTCAGACAGAAACAGGCGGTAAAACAGGAAATTTGTTCACTACAATACTGCTGAGTAGGAACTTCGTATGTTACTTAAGTCGCAAAGCGGTCTACATCATATTACACGACATGATACGTTCCTTGACAATTCGACAATATTCTTAGGAACAGATTATAAATTTAAATACGCTATAGTTGATAATAAAATATGAACGTAATAGCCCAGTCTTCTCCGTACATAACGAAACGGTGCAATTCTATTTATCGAGGCAGAATGTAAATGAAAATGCAGAAATAGTGGCAGGAAAAGCTATAATTCAGATATATTTTTTTTTGCCTTCCTGTATAAATTCAAATCACTGTGGGTGCCAAGAATGGTTACGTCCCAAACACGTGGTTATTGTGTTAACAAAAGACTTCCACGCTCACCGTGCACGCACTGCCGTCTCATCTCCTGTAAATAAGTTACGTAAAGGTGAGAAACACTGAACATATTTCACGGCGTCTAAATAAATAATTTCTTTCCTTACCCACTTCTGCTACCTAGTTTGCTAATGCACTCTAGTGCCGTTCAGTTGTTCTCTGGTTGTAGGCAGTTCGAATTTTAGTAGTGGTAAAAATTTTCAGCTCCAGCGTTTGGACGCAAGCCGAGAAATGGTGACATTTACGGTCACTGAATAGTTGACTACTAGTCCTTGATTAAAAACCCAAAGCTCTGCGTAGTGTTTCATGGAATGAGAGCAAGTTTCACTGTCAATAGTGAACTGATCAGGTGCAGCTTACAAATCGCTTAAAGAATCTGGAGAAAATGAATGGTTATGTATATCTAGGATCTCCGATCGATGATACAGGAAAATGTGATAAAGAAATAAAACGACGAATCTCCTTTGGCAGAGTCGCACGATTTGACATGACGGGACGATATCCATAACAACGAAAATGTGCTTGGTTGAATCATTGGCGTTCGCCGTGTTCTTGTGCGGCTACGAGATCTCAACCGTAGAAAGCTGGTGACAAAAGCCGAAGTAATGCCTTCGAGAATTGTTTGCGGAAGATGTCACGAGTGCCACGGACAGAAAGAAGAACCATTTGTTCCATTACAGAAGCACTTAGCATCACAAGAAGATAGATTACCTTGCCGTCTCAGCCAAACATACTTCCAATTCCTTGGGTACACTTCGAGAAGAGACGAGGTTAATTTAGAAAATATAACCTTGCAAGGCAAATTCTCAAGCAGAAGACGGCGAGGAAGAGTAGAAAATAGATGGTCCGGTGGTTGGAAGACTACAGGCGTACTTCTCCATATCGTATTAAGAACAGTTGAAGACATATGTAAAAACATCCAGTCGAAAATTTAGTTATTTACGAAATGAATGGAGAAATGAGATCACGACACTCAACAATGAGTAAGCCAATTAATCGGACAGTCCACGGGTGCACTGATGGTCCATAGTGTCCAACGGGCACAATATTTTGGCCATCAGACATGTCGCCGTCGTCAGGTGCGTTGACGTACTGTCGTCAGTGCACCTGATAATGGTGACATGTCTGATCGCCGAAATATTGAGCCCGTAGGACACAGTGATCCGGCAGTGGCCTGATATCTTACGTAACCATAGTTAAAACCAACACCAATCGTATGGTTCAAGTGGCTCTGAGCACTATGGAACTTAACATCTGAGGTCATCAGTCCCCTAGAACTTAGAACTACTTAAACCTAACTAACCTAAGGACATCACACACATCCATGCCCGAGGCAGGATTCGAACCTGCGACCGTAGCGGTCGCGCGGTTCCCGACTGAAGCGCGTAGAACCGCTCGCCCACACCGGCCGGCACCAATCGTATGAAAGGCATGTTGAGATTCATTGGAAAGACTTTCAGGAAGTGTAGTCCACCTAAGAAGAAATACAAAAGGCTTCTTCGACCTATACTTGAGTACTGCTCGTCAATTTTGGATCCTTACTAGAGAGGTTTGATAGAGGAAACAAAGAAGACCCAAATAAGAGCTACGCGTTCCGTCAAAGGACCCTAGAAAGCTCGAAAGTGTTAAGGAGATGTGCAACTCCAGTTGCAGAGGCTACAAGAGAGGCGATGTGCGTCACATTACGATTTACTGTTAGAATTTCGAGATCGGACGTTACTAGAAGAATATTTTAGTTCCACTTACGTTTATATAAAGACTATGAAGGTAAAATTAGAGAGATTTAGCTCACACAGATACCTACCAAGAATCGCTGTTTCCCTCCGTACCAGTAAGTTGAACAGTAAAGCGGGTTAGTGATAGTGGCTCATGAAACATTCTCCGCCACATACCGTATGGTGACTTGCAAAGTATATGGTTCAAATGGCTCTGAGCACTATGGGACTTAACATCTGAGGTCATCAGTCCCCTAGAACTTAGAACTACTTAAACCTAACTAACCTAAGGACATCACACACAACCATGCCCGAGGCAGGATTCGAACCTACGAACATAGCAGTCGCGCGGCTCCGGACTGAAGCGTCTAGAACCGCTCGGCCACCGCGGCCGGCAGCAGAGTATAAATGTAGAAAGACTAAACGTAGTATCTTTATCGAAGGTAGAAAAAATAGTTATCTTTTTCGTCGTAATTTTTAAACGCTGTAGAGCACTGACATTAAACTCCTAACTCCTCTTAGGCCCTTTTCGTTTCCCACAAACCAGTCATCATAACCAAAGATAGTACATTTGAAAACTTTGATCGCAATCAAAATTAAGGTAGTCGTTGATTCCTGCACTAAACTAGTTTTGCAGACTTTTGATAGTGTTAGAAAATTGTCACGGAAAATTCCGACTGTTAGTACACCTTTCTGTGAAGTTTACTGACTAGCAATACAAAATATGATAGAATGCCGATTAAAAAGGTGACGGAACACCTAAAATAAAGAACCAATATGCTTTTGCTGTTGTTCGGTAGATTACTAGAAAAGTGGACAACACAAGATGGGCGATCTAACTGAAAGTGTAGTAAGATCAAATTTCTTGCTTGTACGTCGTTATTATCACTCGCGACTAAAAAACGTTAGAAGACATTTTCAGGAGCAAAAATGACGAATAGCACGGTAGAAAATAATTGCATCCATGCTGCCAGAGAAAGGTCTTGAGCCACAGAAAATAAAAATAAAAAATTGTAAGCTTTGTTCGCATTCCTGGAACAGCTTGATACTCACAACAGTGATCCATTATTCGTGTAGTGCGTGACAACATTAGAATCTAACGCTACGTGAACGTATCTGGTTTATATCTTTGTGTCTTCTTCGTCGAGCGTAAACTTAATCCAGCTGGCATTTCGGCTCTTCCCTCCTGCATTGAGCACGCCGCTGTCCTCTCTCTAACCCGCCCAGCACCCCCCCCCCCCCCTCCCTTTTTCCTGTCGCTTGTTACTGAATGTCTGAATGTTACACTTGCGTAACCTTTTTAACTATGAAAAAAAGTTTGTATCTCACTTGGTCTACACCGAACTTCGTTCTTGGTATTTATCATGTTTCTCGTGGCGTAAGGATCCCAAACCATTGTTTAACACTTAAATATCTTCACTTTGGTTGCGTCACTGTCGCACTGTACTTAGCGAATGATAACATTTTCGGGAGGCGACTCCAGCGATGTAAGTAATTTTTAGTGTTATGCCGTAATATATTTCGACATACAAGCAATTTTGAAGTTGTTTTGAAGGGCCCTAGCACACGTCAAAAAGTTCCCTTTCATCCTAAACTGCTTCAGGATGGTTCAAATGGCTCTGAACACTATGGGACTCAACTGCTGAGGTCATTAGTCCCCTAGAACTTAGAACTAGTTAAACCTAACTAACCTAAGGACATCACAAACATCCATGCCCGAGGCAGGATTCGAACCTGCGACCGTAGCGGTCTTGCGGTTCCAGACTGCAGCGCCTTTAACCGCACGGCCACTTCGGCCGGCCTTCAGGATGGCTTGAAAGCGAAGTCGACTGTGGATTAAAATTGTACATTATATTTCCAAAATCGTCTGGCTAAAATATGTCATTTCATTTAATATTTGTTTACGCCAGTGTAATTTTAAGTACAAACTATACTCACTTTGTGAGATATCCATTATCGATTCTGCTAGAGCACCTTGCTGTGTAGCAATACAGTTCTTAGCGGTAAAGTACCAACTTGCACGGGCTGCAAGTAGCTAGTATGTTTGCCAAATATCATTAGGAGACAGCCCGTGTACCCTTGAGTTAGCCTGTGTACCCTTGTCTTTCGGCTCCGTATTCTTGCTACAGATACGGCAGAGGAATAGCTGATGCCGACGTTGTCGGTTGAAGTATTCTGTGTGGTTGTCAACCTCATCGTGACTTTACAGGTTTTCAGTAAAGTTAAAAACTGAAGACTCTAAAGAAGGTACGTTGAATGGAAAACTTCGCTGTGGAACTGGAAATATTCTTGTTTACTTCAACTACCCAATGTTATTCAGTTCGTATATTGCGCAAGCTGTAAAGCAAAGCAAAGATAAATTTGGAGACGGAAACAAAGTTCAGAGAGAAGAAATAAGAGAAATGAGGTTTGCTGATGACATTATAATTCTGGCGGAGACAGTGAAGGACTTGGAAGTGGCATTTAAACAGAATAGACATTGTCTTGAAAGGAGGAGGTAAGATGAACATTAGAAAAAGCGAAACATAGGTAATGGAATGTAGTCAAACTAAATCAAGCTGTGCCGAGGGAATTAGATTAGTAAATGATGCACTAAAAGCTGTAGGGGCCTACATGAGTTTTGCTATTTGGGCAGTGAAATAACGTACGATGGCTGAAGTAGAGGGCATCTAAAACGTAAACCCATAAGAAAAGCGTGTCTAAAGATGAGAAATTTGTCGACATCAAATATAAATTTGTGTGTTAGGAAGTATTTTCTGAAAGCATCTGTCCTTGCACGGAAGGGAAATGTGGTCGATAGGCCGTTTAGAAAACAAGAGAATAGAAGCTTTTAATGTAAGGTGCTACAGACGAATGCTGAAGATTAGATGGGTAGATCGCGGAACTAAAGAGGATATAAGGAATAAAATTGGAGAGAAAAGGAATTCGTGGCACAATTTGACTAAAAGAGGGATCGGTCGATAGAACACATTCTGAGAAATCAAGGAATCGTCGTTTGACTACTGGGGGTAAGTGTAAGGGATAGAAACTGCAGACAGAGACCAAGAGATGAATATAGCAAGCAGTTGTGGGCTGCAGCAGTGATTCGGTGGTGAAGAGGCTTGCTGAGGATGAGTGGCATGGAGATCTGCATCAAACCAATCTTCAGAATGAAAACCTCAACAACAACAAACGACTTCAACAACTCTCTTTTACCGGTAGATTTTTACGGAACTGAAAATTCAATAGCGGTATTGGTCTGCAATTGTGTGAAACTGTGTATTGTTATGCCCACCCGGCTAGCCGCGCGGTCTAACGTGCTGCTCCCCGTGCGGGAAGGGGTGCCGGAACCCGGCACGAATCAGCCTTATTCCGCCTCAGTTACACTATGTCGGCGATTGCTGTCTTCCCGTACGCGTACACCATAATTACTCTACCACGCAAACGTTTGGAGTTACACTCGTCTGGTCTACTGGGGGCCAAACAGCACAATACCTGGGTTCGGTGTGGGGCGGCGGTGGGGTGGATGGACCGCTGTGGCCTATTGGATTGTGAACCACTCAGCGCTACGCTCGGACGAAGCTTCTCCGTTGTTTCTAGGTCCCCGGTTCAATACACTACACACAATGTATTGTTATTCGAGATTGAAGTTCTTGCTGTAACTTTTACGCAGTCAGCGGGTTTGTTGGTCAGTCACATCTTACGCAAGGCAGAAGGAAGATCAGAACGTGCGCCGTTCGCCACTGATATAGGTTCTGCACCAATTTCCATACACAGTCACCATTCCGCGCCGCAAGAAAACCATTGCACATTGATTGATCGTAACAGGACGAAGTTTCACTGACGTGTGTGGCACAGAGTCTCAGGATCAGGACTCGTATTTGACAGGCACTTTGTTCGAGACTCCAACCTGTCATCACGATTTAAACTTGCCTTAGCTTGCGTAAATAATTTAAGACGATGCTGGGATAATTGTTTCACATAGTCTACTGTTGTCGACGTGTTCAGATGCTCTGTCTTCTAACGACCATAATCTCGATGAGACAGTTTTCGTTTTCTGCAAATATTGATTATTAGCGTTAGACACACACACATATAAAACTCTACCAACATTAAAGTACGATGCATAGTTTCCTATTTGATACATGATTTTCATTTAGTTCTTCCTTCCGGTGTTGTGTTGTGCCTTCAACGTGTTTCATGGATCTCACTTCTCTCTTTCTATTTCCCTTTTTTCTCAGTGTGTGGTATCTGTACACAGTTACTGCGCTTTCTTTGGCTTTCTTTTGACTGCGAGATCAGTAGGTCTCTGCCGGGAGACAAAATAACCGGTCCTCCTGCTTCTGAGACGGGTGTTTTACTTCACTGAATGCGATATTTATATCATAATGTATCGACTGAAGTTACGTTCACGTATGTGTTGAGATATGAGCATCTGCATTACCACAGCTGACACTAAAATCGACTCACGTCTTATCCCTATGCGGCGTAATGTGACAACATAGACGCTCGAATTCATGTCAAAAGCGAAGCAAAGGGTGGAAGCGGATAACAATGCATACAGAAAAGCGAATTCTTATTTGGTTTCTAGAAAGAAAATGTAGTGGGAAATAGATTCTTCTTCTTGATCATCTTTGCTAAGGCGAAAAAATAACTGTCACATACAATGCAAGTCTTCCAGATCAACTGGTTAAAAACAATAATAGTAACAGTAATAATAATGAGAGAGGAAACGTCTGGGTTGCAAAAGAAAAGAAAGGACAATGGCAATGGGAAGGGAAATTGAGAAATTTGAAGTACGAATTGTTGGAACAACCACTGTATCAACCAATATTTTCGTCCTGTGGCTTCCAGCTATCCCCTTAGCTAAATAAATTTATGGTTGATTAACGTAATGGATGTGATAAAGAGACTGCGCCAGACGGGGATGGGTACTTTCTAGATCTTACAAAATCGTACTTAATGTGTGGAATATTTGTACTAGATAAAAGCTCGACAAAGTCCATTAACCAAAAGTGGGTCTACGTTACGTTGTAAGATGCTTCTTCCAGAACTTTCCAAACCACCCTAGTATGTTCCAGTCTACAGCTACTCGAAGCAGATAGGGAACACTGTTCGAACACTTAAAAAATAAAATCAAATCAAATGCTAACATCGCAACATAATAACCACATTATTTACGTTATTATGCAGAAGAATTAAAAAAAAGAGTTCAAATGGCTCTGAGCACTATGGGACTTAACTTCTGAGGTCATCAGTCCCCTAGAACTTAGAACTACTTAAACCTAACCAACCTAAGGACATCACTCACATCCATGCCCGAGGCAGGATTCGAACCTGCGATCTTAGCGGTCGCGCGGTTCCAGACTGTAGCTCCTAGAACCGCTCATCCACGCAGGCCGGCTGCAGCCTATCATTGATGTTATTGAGCCTGTTCACCGAGCAAACTGTGAAGGAAACCAAGGAGAAGTTTAGAAAGGGAATTAAAGTTCAAGGAGAAAAAGTAAAAACTGTAAGATTTGCCGACGACACTGTAATTCACTCAGACACAGCAAAGAAATTGAAAGAGCAGTTGAACGGAATGGATAGCGCCTGAAAAGAGATTATACAATAAACGTCAAAAAATGGTATTTAGTCGAATTAAATTAGGCGATGCTGATGCAATTACTTTGGGAGATAAAGACATTGAAAGTAGTAGATAAGTTTTGCTATAGATGCAGCGAAATAACTGATGATGACCTAAATAAAGAGGATATAAAATAAAAAAATGGCAATAGGACGAAATGCATTTCTAAAAAAAGAGGTGTTGTTAACATGTAATATAAATTTAAGAGATGGGAATTCTTTTCTGAAGGTATTTGTCATGAGTATAGCCTTGTATGGATGTGGAACATGAACGATATGCAGTCCAGCAAGAAGAGAATAGAGGCTTTTAAAATGTGACGCTATAGAAGAACCCTGACGATTAGATAGGTAGGTAGAATAAGAAATGAGGAGGTACTGAATCGAGTTAGGAAAAAAGAAATTTACAGCACATTATAATCAAGATAAGGAATCGGCTACAAGGACACATCCTGAGGCATCAAAGAGTTGTCGGTTTGGTATGGAAAGACGTAAAGGGAGGAAAAATTATAAAGAGACATGAAGGCTTGAATGCAGTAACCCGTTAGCAACCACATCATATTGTTACAATGACTATAAATTGTACGTACAAGAAATGATTAACCACTGATAATTTTGAAAGATAACTTGGGATGGGAGAAGACAAATAAACGCCTCTTATAGAGTATAGGAATCGACACGAAGTCCAGTCCGACGTTTGGTCTCGCTGTCAGATACAGAGAGAGTGTGCTTTGGAAGCCGATGGCATTTCCATCAAGGACACTCATGTGTTTGCTTTTCTACATCCTGGTGGCTGCCCACAGCGAAGATCCGCTTTCGCCGTTGCCACAAATGAAGTTTTGATTGAACCGCCGTGATAAAGTGCCAAGAGCCCCGTGAATGTCAGGTATGTCGATATTCACTATGGAGCATCTCGCGGTTTGGTTTCACAAATTTTGAAAGCGCGCTGCTGACCTCGGCGTTTGCCAAGTCTGCGTTCTCGCAACTTGTCAGCATGAACTGCATGCCTGCTCGCGATCGGGCTACCACAGAATGCTGCAATCATGAATCTTCCAGTAGTGAGAAAGTCTTCCCTACTGACTCTCACTTAAGACAATGCCGATTAGAGTTTTAGAAGAACTGCTTCACTCCCACCAAAGAAAATGTGAATGTACTGAATTTTAGTCAGTGTTTGTTTCTTGTAACGGCAGTCTCACTTACATAAAGCAAAACCTCTGTGTATGCAACTATACGAGTACAGCGTGTCACAACACGCCGTTCACACCAACAAAGTGAACTACTCCACTTCTCAAGTTGCTGATAAACAAAAGGAAATTACAAGAAAATACGAATGTCTAGGGTGTCCTATAACTACATTATGAATGAGTCACAACTGGAATCGGATGAACTCCTATAAATATTTGATAACTATTACTTTTATTTTTGACACAGTCACTTCTTTATGATGCGTTCGTGTCTGGTTTCGGCCTGCAGCGGCCATTCTCGGATGCTACAATAGGTAAAAGAAAAGCTTCTATTAAGACGTGAAACCAGTACAATTATTTTCACTGGGTCTAGTGAGCTTAGTAAATTGCTATTAACATGTACGTGGTTCACACCTATGGGTGACATCTGATGACGAAGTGTCCATACATGTCATTCACATTTTCATCATGTCGTCTCCCTTGACGAAATGGATTGATGGTAATTTTGGTTCACTCAGTATCGTTATGAATTCGAGATAATGACAAAGTAAGTGTTTTAGGAATGAACAGTCTGTAATTCAATCATTGCCACTGTGGGTGTCCCGGGAACGTATTAAATTGCTGAAGTAAGGCCAACCACTTTTTTGAGGTTAGTCTGTTGCATGTGCGATATCGTCACATGGAAGGGATTGTTGAGTTCTTATGTGTATCATTCTTGTCTTGTTTTGTTGTGCATGATATGGAAACGAAAAAGAGGGAGAGGTAGGAAGTCGCTGTCAGAATGTAGCCTACTCCCAAACTCAAAACCAGCGGAGACGAAGAGCTGAACGTTCCCATTCGGTCACAGTAAGCATGTGACAACGCTTCACGCTATCGGGATGTGAGATACGGCATAAATTTGGGACGTAAGTCTGGGAACGAGTATAATCTGATGTAATGTACGCTTTCACCTGTGTTCCCCGTACCGGTCAAGTGCTGGCGATTGCTCAGACCACCAGCATTCAAGCAGAGACGAACGCTACCTCATTAGCGTGTGTTTTCTACGTTTAGTACCTAAACGGGTAATATTCCTAATGACCAAGCAATTAGAGACGTAAAGATCGTTAACCTTATTATACTGTGAGATGTCTTTTGAAAATGCAGTTGTAATTGTCTGCCGAATCGGAGACATATATCGAGTTGAAACAGAAGTGACTAAATTTCGAATAATAATTATTGCATTCCTTGGATTCTCTCGGGTAAAATCTGAATCAAAAGCAAGCAAAGGTTGGAGGCTGGTTGCTAGAACAGCCAAATAAAAAACAAACAATGCTGATTGGCCAGCAAGAGCTCGAATTAAACTGCGACCATTCTTCTAGAATAGCTAAAAGTATTTCTTTTTTGTTCTTACTGGTTGGCACATGTTACGGAAAGTACATGTTACAGGAAAATTCACAAAAAGTGCTGGATCCTGAAAAATTTCAGAAGAATCAAACGTTTATTTGAGTTTGACAAACAGGCTGGTAAATATAATGAAGCCGCTGTGTCATTTCGTCACATAATCTCTTGTTGGTCATTAACTACGGTTCTAGATTTAAGATACCGAATAGAGTTTTGTACATAGGAGATACGTAATGAACACATGCTGTTGTTAGACCAATATTTGATTTCCAAATTCACTGATCGCGTCCCATTCATAGCCAGTAATTAACGGGAGGTAAAAACCACACAATCCAACTTCGAATATTCGAAGCTCGAATAGTTTGTTCTCGGACAGTCGGGGCTCTACTGTATACTTCTTTTAAAAGCAATTCATGCAATATGGTACCAAAATTTTACCGAAAACATTTTTTCATTTAAATACAGTATATTACTGTAATCTTCCATTGCTTGGTATAAACAATAATTTCAGCACTGAAAATCTTGAACAATCTTAACGAGGCATTAATAACCTTCATTCATAATGGACTGCGATCTGTGACTAACTTTATAAGACACAAAAAAACATCAAAATGCTGCTTCCGATACGTGTATTTTAAACTCAGTTGTCATGCCGTCATACGCATGTGGACGTTTCTCTATGTCGTAGAACGTACGTACGGCATACCCAAGTGTTCTCCATTTGACAGACAACGATGTGGCAGGAAAGTTATATGTCGTCTTGCAAGAGAAGAAAGAGTAGCGTTATTTGCAGAATTGAAAGGAGTTTATACGTTTCTACATGGATGCAATGCCGTACTGACTGCATAACTGAATGAATGTTAGCAATGGCGTACCCCGAAGAAGGCAAGGGAAAGTAACTAACCCTCCCCTTTGCCAACGGAACCCGTATCCTGCCCTTCTAGCGGAGATACGTATATACCAATTCAGTATCAATTGTTTTTTTTAAAAAAAGAAGAAAAAACAGAAAATGGAAAGGACATTGACCAGTAGCAAGTGTGTCCAGAGTAATTCACAACGGAACTAACTTGAGTTGAACTGTAAAGTTACATTTGGATTTATGCTCGTGACACGTACCAGCGAAACCACCATCCCTCTGGACCTTATAGCCATTAATAACCCATGTTTTCCGTCGCTCATTGGTGGTCAGTTTGCACCAATTTCAAGATTTCCATTTTTTCTAGTTCCTTTAGCGGAGAGAATGATTCAGATACGCTATAGCGTGCACCGCTGGGGCAGACAAGCAAGCAAACAATTTAGGAAGAAATTTGAAGGGTAGGCCACTCCCGGCCATTACAGTGCCATAGGCCATAGTCCACTGACGTCACCGGGAAGCAGTAGCGGCGCGGACTTTGGTTCTCAGTTGCGTTAAACGGTGGCCGTGATGATGATCTTCGGTGTACTTTTCTTGTTAAAAATAGCATGCCGCAGCTGAAAGTAGCAGAACGGTGCTCAACGGATATCGCGGTCTTTCGCAGTTGCGAATGTTTATCGTTTATATACCTTGAAGAGGTAAATAAACTGTTACACCTGCGTAATATCGTGTAGGGCCCCCGCTAGCACGCAGAAGTATCGTAACACGACGTGGCATGGACTCGACGTATGTCGCCGGCCGGTGTGGCCGGGCGGTTCAAGGCGCTTCAGTCTGGAACCGCGAGACCGCTACGGTCGCAGGTTCGAATCCTGTCTCGGGCATGGATGTGTGTGCTGTCCTTAGGTTAGTTAGGTTTAAGTAGTTCTAAGTTCTAGGGGACTGATGACCTCAGATGTTAAGTCCCATAGTGCTCAGAGCCATTTGAACCATTTGAATCGACTTATGTGTGAAGTAGTGCTCGAGGGAACTGACACCATGAATCTGCAGGGCTGTCCGTAAATCCGTCAGGTAGGGTGCGGGAGGGGGGAGGGGGTTTGGATATCTCTACTGAGGAGCACATTGCAAGGCATCACAGATATGCTCAATAATGTTCACGTCTGGGGAATTTCGTGGGCAGCGGAAGTGTTTAAACTCAGAAAAGTGTTCCTGGAGCCATTCTGTAGCAATTCAGGTCGTGTGGAGTGTCGCATTGTCCTGCTGGAATTGCCCAAGTCCGTCGGAATCCACAATGGACATGAATGGATGCAGGTGGTCAGATGGGATCCTTACTTATGTGTTATCTGTCAGAGTCGTATCTAGACGTATGGCGGGTGCCATGTCACTCAACAGCACACGCCACACACCATTACAGAGCCTTCACCACATTGAACAGACCCCTGCTGACAAGCAGGTCCGTGGATTCATGAGCTTGTCTCCATATCGATGTATGTGTGTATTATCGGTGGTTCACAACCCACAACAGTCCACAGTAATCCACTGACCCTACTGCCGCCCCACACCGAACCTAGGGTTATTGTGCGGTTCGGAGACCCCCCCCCCCTCCCCCGGGAACGTCTCATACCAGACGAGTGCAACCCCAAATCTTTGCGTGGTAGAATAATTATGATGTACGCGAACGTGGAAACGGTGTTTGTGCAGCAATCGCCGACACAGTGTAGCTTAGGTGGAATAAGGGGAACCAGCCCGCATTCGCTGAGGTACTCGTAGATGGAAAACCGCCTGAAAAATCATCCACAAGGTTGCCGGCACACCGGACCTCGACACTAATCCGCCGGGCGGATTTGTGCCGGGAACCGGCACGCCTTTGCGCTCGGGAAGCTGCGCGTTAGACCGCACGGCTAACCGGGCGGGCTCTCTATACCCATACATGTCCATCCGCTCGATACAATTTGAAACTAGACTCGTCCGACTAGGCAACATCTTTCCAGTCATCAACAGTCCAATATCGCTGTTGAGAGGCCCAGGCGAGCCGTAAACCTTTGTGTTGTGCAGTCATCAAGGGTACACGAGTGGGCCTTCGGCTCCGAAAGCCCATATCGATGTTATTCGTTGGATGGCAGAGGTTGAAAATACCGCTTCAGTTGTAAATTATCTTCACACGACCAGTTTCGGACTGTTATAAGCCCATCCTCAGGTGTCGTACTGGAAGTGGCAAAAGGCGGGAGATAATTTTCACACGCCGCATCACGCATAAAGAACAAAAAACAAATTTTCTATAAACTTTTAAAGAATAATTCGAAACCGCCGGACGGGCTAGGTGCTATGAAACCTATGTCAATGCGCAAGTGGCACCTGACAGTACTACGGACAACTGCCTCGGTAGGGAATATATACAAATGATATCACGACACTTACGCTGTGCTGTGGTCCCCGAGCGCCGCGTTTACCAGGCGCGGTTTGCTGCCTATGAGCGCAGTACAGGGAGTGGCGGATGCGAACGAGGAGACAAACTGGTAAGCCAGAGTGGCAAAAGTGCTGCCGTCTTTTGACAGAGAGAAGAACACGGGGCCACTAGCCCGGCCGTTCACAATTTGAATTTAGTGGTTTACATTTAAAATGAAGAAAAAAACAAAAAATTACATACAAAAAACACACGATATGAGTTAAAAGTGCATTATGGAGCGTATTGAACAGGTAGGTCCAGAACTGTGGTAAAACTGAGTGGAAGGTGCGATATAAAATTATTATATAAACCGTAAGTCTCAATGAAACTTTCCTTTTACATGAGAGACAAACAAGTTTTAAATTTAGTAGGGATATATAAGTGGCAACGTGGAACAACGCGCCACCGTCATCAGTTAAAAGAACATGAACAAGTGCCATTCCTATTTACAAGCTCTCATTACTGATCGACAAGGAAAGTAGCGAAACCTTACAGTCTATACTGTCAGAAAGTAATATGCCAATTAACAGCTAGTAGCAATAGCATTAAAAGAACACATTAAAAGTGGGGTCAATGTAAAACTACTAACCAACCGTCGACAACTAATCGAAGCTTACATTAGATAAGACCTGAGACGAACTTTAAATCATGAAAGACAGGTAAATTATTAATTAGTGAGGGCGCAGATAATGTCATAGTACTATAATGCGCCTTAGTCGTAGGATAAAATGAAAATATGCAACTTTTATTAAGAGAGGACAATTTTACAGCTATGTAAAATGAACTGTGTGGACCTTGTGCACCTCACTATAGGGAACAGGCATATGCTGTAAATTCGTAAAGCCTATTGAAGGCCACAAAAAAACATTGACCCGATAAAAAATGGTACACCCGTATGCCGTACAATAATCGAGGACCAGAAAGAGAAGGAAATGAGGCTGGACGCTGCTTCAGAAAAGAAATGTTACTCAGCAGGACTGCGTGCTTAAGCGCAGTTTGCTCGTTGAAAATGCCAGACGGATCACGGCAAATGCTGCGGATGATATCTATTTCTTCTAAAATGTTTAAAACCAAGCCATTACGTTGAATATGTAGAATCCTGAAATTTGTGTTTGTATTTGAAATGGAATGGTTATGATCCTTCAGGTGGTTAGTGAGAGCGGATTTGGACTTGCTAAGATACTGATGCTCCCTGAACCGTATTTTAAAGGAACGGCCAGTTTGGCCTTTGTATGAGAAAGGCCACTCACTACACTGGATGCAATAGACGCCCGATTGTGCGTAGCGATTGTCTTCTCTGGTTTCTTGGTGCTTCAGTAGGTGCCACACCTTATGCGGGGTGTAGAAGGCGGGTATAACCCCCTCTTTCTTAAACCTTTTGCCAGTCCTGTCAGATATAACACCTACTTATGGGATCCTGAAAAAATATTTTCAGAGTTATCGTTATTAGTAGATGACAAGGTAATCCCGTACAGATCGTTGGAAGTGCCTTTCGATTGCATTTGCTGACGAATAACATCAACAACATTTGGCTTGTAGCCATTAGCATGTGCTATGAATTTAATGGTATCCAACTCGCGCTGGCAATTTTCTTTTGAGAGAGGGCCTCTGGCCGTGTGGTAAATCATAGCACGAAGAGCTGCCATTTTTTGCTGCTTTGGGTGAACTGAAGAGCAATGAATGATAGAACTGGTCGTAGTTGGTTTTCTAAATTTGCTGAAGTGAACATTACTGTTCTGTAACGAAATTTCCAGATCTAAAAATGGGAGTGTAAAGCCAGAGTGGTATTCTATGGTACACTGAATCTTGGGGTCATTTTGTTAAAGTCGTGTTGAAAAAGTTGCAGCTGGGCGTCGATCCCGTTATATAAAAGTATGATGTCATCGACGTATCTTTGAATGGTTCGCACGCTGGCACTTGCTGATAGCCCAGCATTGAAATCTGCAGCAATTTGCGGAACGGTTGCACTTCTGAAAGTTTCTCTTCTGTCGTCGTTCGTGCCATTATTGCATGATATTTTTCCGGCCCCAGCGATGTCAGAGATTTGATGTGTTACCGGATTCCTGATGTTCACGGTACCCTCGTGAAATGGTCGCACGGGAAAATCCCCACTTCATCGCTACATCGGAGATTCTGTATCCCATCGCTCGGGCGCCGACTATAACACCACTTTCAAACTCACTTAAATCTAGATAACGTGCGATTTTAGCAGCAGTAACCGATCTAACATCTGCGCCAGACATTTGTTGTCTTATAGAGGCGTCGCCGACCGCAGCGCCGTATTCTGTCTTTTTACATATTTCTGTATTTGAATACGTATGCCTACACCAGTTTCTTTGGCGCTTCTATGTAGATCATCGTGAATGCCATTTTAACCCAGTGAGAGGATGAAAGATGAAAGAAAAAAAACGTAGTTCTATTTCGCATCAAATATTTTACTGAAGTAAACAATGGTGATGTTACTTTAAACGAAATGTGCTAAAATGTGCTCTACCTCTCTCGCTTGCATGTGATGGAGACGTGAGATCTGCTTTGCAAATCACAGAATAGAGTTATGATCCGCGATTTTTTTTATAGCATGCGGACAGATTCTTTTTTGATCTCTCAGTGAACTTTCAATGTTCTTGCTTTCGAACGCAACGTATCCTGCCAAGTACTTCAATGCGCTGAGTGCCACGTCTTCACTGGGACACTCTGAAGAATTGAATATAATGTTTATAAACAAGTTGCTTTTTCTTTTATCTTTGGTATTATTATAAAGTGAGTTACCTGTTAAATCGGGTGCCAATTTGACGCATAGCTCATTGGAAAGACAGTTTTTGTAATCTCCGATGGTATCTCCCAAAGCATACAATTAATTTAGGAGAGGGAAGTATCATTTTGCCCGCCGTTCCGCGTTGCAAACATGGACGATGCAGCTTAATTCGATCTGAAGGAAAACTATTCAAAACCTTTGAATATGTTCTCACCATCGATAAGATCGAACATTGATGTGCAACTGACGTCTGCTGATGTGACTGCAGTCTATTTGCGACCTGAAAGCAGTCAGTATGGTAAGAGTTCGTGTCACTGTCACTAGTGAGCTCTTAAAAAAATTATTCAAGAACTGAAGGAGCGAATCTACGCATCGTTGCTGTTGCTTGTCTTGTCACGGTAGCGAAAAGTCTGAAAGTGCGGAAAACAGCTTTGGCTGTCCAGAAGTATTTCTAAAACGACGCGGATTGTGACAGTAGCGCAGGTATTCTGCAATGTACCCGTTATTGAACAGAAGATATGCTGGACTGATCAGAAGAGCGATCTTTCAGTTGCTTTTCATATTTCAGCGTCGCACTTGGGTATTACTGTTCGTGCACGACAAAATGTGAGGATAGCTGCACAGTAAGTTTCTATCTTCTTGCGCAAGCTATAAAATATATACTGAAGAAAATGCGAAGATGATGTTACTGAAGCACTAAACGATACGTATTGAATTTGGGATACCCCGATAACTAGCAAAATAGTTTAAGAAAGTTTTGGGGGAGTCTTTTCGGTTATGATTGTAGGGAGTAGGGTGATTCTCCAAGTGCTTTAGAAGAGAGTCTTGACATGTGTCAGTTCAGTCATTCCTCTATTTAGTGATATAAGAAAAGTTGTAACATTCTGCATATTGACTATAATCTGTTTATCATAAGAATAAACCTGATATAAACAAACACAAACGCGATGATTGATCAGAAGCTGTAGCACACGTATGCTGGAGTTGTTACGCTCTTGGAAGTAGGCCCTACTTGTGTATGAGATATCTTATTACTAAGTTACGTTGAATGAAACTTTAAGATATTCTAATGTATTAACAGCCATCAGCGTTTTTCTTAATCACGCTTTAGCCACGTAGTTTTTATTTGAAAAATCGTGTACGGTCTCAGCCACTGCAGCGTTGTGCTGTGTCGCGCTGTTACTGCCCAGTATGAAAATGGCTAAGGCTGCTTTCTGTTCCGTAGTGAAACACGCGTGTGGAACACGGTTAAAAGGGCAGAGAAATAGGCTGTTCTTAATGTTTTTCATAAACTTACGGAGATAATCGGCTTTGGAGTTTTCCCAGTGTTGTATATAATGCAGTTGATAAACATTCACATTGAACCTGTAGCACAGTCGTTAGCGTAATTGAATGTAAAGCAAATGCAGTTATTCCTGCATTTGTTCAAATTTGCCCAGTATCATTTTTTTCTTCTCGTTAAATTTGAAATACCTACATCTCGTAATTACGAAACTCATCACCTTTTATTATGAGTAATGCACGTCGTCTTCTTTCTAATTACAGATTAGACGCGAAATTCCTTTTTCCATTTCAAATACAAATTCTTAACTATCGATGTTTTATGAAAGACTGTTCTTAAAAGTTGTTTAAATCAAGAAAACATAACAGTTTAATTTTTAAGGCAAAAATGAAAAACCAAATCCTCTATATTTGGACTATATCCATCGTTTTATAACACCGAGGTAGATAAGTATCGTAGAAACGCGAAAAACAGTCGTTTTCACAGCATCGAGCACATTATACAAATGCTACATTTTTACATTTACTACTGTACCATTACAATATGAACTGATCTGGAGCCAAGTGCAGGATTTGGCCCGAGAAGTAACAAGGCTGTAAGCTGCCAACGTACTGGAACTAACGCAAACAGTTTTTTCACGCGTCACTGCCGAACGCTGGCGGTATATAGAACGGTCCGTCATAAAAGAAGAAGAGAAAATGCTGCGCCTGGTTGACTTCGTGGGTTCTGTTATTTATAGGCTCATTTTCCACGTAGTAGGTGACACTTGCAGGATTGAAATGTATTTCTCGGATTCGGATAAGGAAAGAGCTAAGAGATTACCAGAAGACTGACTGTAAGTAGTACCTTCAGTGTTTTCAATATTTAACTGCATGGGAAATCCGTGAATACTCTCTTACGTTACACACAGCTTATGCGGAAAACTTACCCTGTGGTTAAGTCAGGAATTTTCATCATTCTTGTTTTTATTTACAATAGTACGTTAGCTAAAAACGATAGGAAGTTGCGGTTTTCGTCTAGTCGTCTAAGGAGCGTATTATGGGAGATTTGCAGTGTATTATTTCATGCTGCTTAAAAGTTAAATGACATTCGAAGCTGTATTGCTCCTCTGCTCGTCTCATTTTAAGTGTGAACTGCACCTGGCCACATCGCTGCAGGCTAGCTGTATCAGCTGACCAGCCAGTGCCAAGTTAAATGGTTAAATGGTTAAATGGTTCAAATGGCTCTGAGCACTATGTGACTTCATCTGAGGTCATCAGTCCCCTAGGCTTAGAACTACTTGAACTTAACTAACCCAAGGACGCCACGCACGTCCATGTCCGAGGCAGGATTCGAACTTGCGACCGTAGCAGCAGCGCGGTTCCAGACTGAAGCGCCTAGAACCGCTCGGCCACAGAGGCCGGCATCGCTAAGTGGGTGTGTGCGTAACGCACAGCACAAAACGTACCCTTTTTATCGTACTTGACAGTACTCGCGACAGCTTGGCTGCAGTCCCACGTGAAACTGAAATCCAATGAGGTTCCAGTAAACGCGGAAGAATGCAAAGTGCAATGTTTACATCAGGTTTATTCTTATGATGGGCGGATTAAAGTAGGTTCACCCAAAAGTCACTAGGGAATTACTTTTGCGGGGTTTGCTGCTTTGTGCAGTCCACAAGAATTGTCAACGTTCAAACTAAAAACAAAAACAGGGTGTTCCTCATAACACTAACCAGAAATGGTGCTATAGTTACCGAGGACAGAATTCAGCCATCCCTCGCTACCTCCGTTGATGCTTTAACTAGGGAGAAGACTGTACTTCATATAACACACTTCCCCTTTCATAATAAACATCGAATCTGCCCTGATGTGAAACTCAGTTGCGAAATATCCTACCTGTAATTACTAATTGTCTTAGATTTCATTTTATACTTCTGTCATATGTGATACGGCCATTGGCCTTAACTTTAAGCCGGCCGAAGTGGCCGTGCGGTTAAAGGCGCTGCAGTCTGGAACCGCAAGACCGCTACGGTCGCAGGTTCGAATCCTGCCTCGGGCATGGATGTTTGTGATGTCCTTAGGTTAGTTAGGTTTAACTAGTTCTAAGTTCTAGGGGACTAATGACCTCAGCAGTTGAGTCCCATAGTGCTCAGAGCCATTTGAACCTTAACTTTAATGTTAGTGGTTGTTTCCTGAGGTTTTGTCTTTTACTAAAGTGGCTGAATGAGTAGTATTTTCGAAAAACAATTAAACAAAACATCTCGTTCTGTTGGGCCATGTTATTGTAATGAGTGACAGCACAACTATCCCTGCTCTTATTTGTTTCACCGCCCGCATCTCGTGGTCGTGCGGTAGCGTTCTCGCTTCCCACGCCCGGGTTCCCGGGTTCGATTCCCGGCGGGGTCGGGGATTTTCTCTGCCTCGTGATGGCTGGGTGTTGTGTGCTGTCCTTAGGTTAGTTAGGTTTAAGTAGTTCTAAGTTCTAGGGGACTGATGACCATAGATGTTAAGTCCCATAGTGCTCAGAGCCAGCCATTTGCTTCACCAGCAGTTCAGTTTTCACTAGAAAAGTAGCAATCACAACCTAAACTACTGTACAATCCGCACACGGAGCAATTAATGCTTGGAGACTGTAACTAGCAACACTGGCTGGTCTGCTGCAATGTGTCGTGGAGCTCACGAGAAATAGCCCCCCCCTCCCCCCCCCCCCCCCCCGCAACGAACTTGTGACGTCACTCTAGTTGCTTTGCCCGCCATATCTCGCTAACGCTCGGCTCCTTGCAGCGCCCATGAGAAATCAGTATGCCAACGTATTTGTTATCGTGTGTTATCCAGAGCTTGCTTGCATTTAAATGCACCGTTAAGAGTTATTAAACTCGTCTGGAATAGTAACTCGTCCCCCGGTCTGCTGCACTCGTAAGACCTGTAGTGTCACATGCTATGATGCACGCCGCAAGGTTCGTATATCTCGTTGGTTCCGAGTGTCTCCCAAGTGACGTCACAGCAGGCAGACCTGATTGACAGAGTTACGCGCGGGAAGCCGGAATACACTGCCCTGCAAGCAGCGTAAACACGCCCGTGAATGAACATAATCCAAGTACGTGGTAACAGCAAGCGACATTGTTGTTAAGAGACGCGCGAGTGCTGTGCTGCGCGACACGACCGGAAGAGCGTGGTGTACAGTAAGGCCGTCAGGTGGGGGAAGCTGAATAGCGGGGGTAGGCAGCAGAAGCCGGGCAGGAATGTAGCTTCGTAACCTACTTGCGCTTAGCCTACTGAGCCGCGGCGACGTCACAAGGGTACCGGTTGCTGAAGGCCGCCGCAGGCGTGTGGTGTGGAGGCTCAACCTTAGTTCGCGCTGCGAACCACGGGCTCTGAGCCATTGTGTTAACTCCGTGATTCCCATCCACCTTGTTTATGTGACAAGGAAAACTTGTATCTGCTTTTTAGGGTTTGGTGCCTCAGTCGGTATAAACGGAACCCTTACAGAATCACTTTGTTGTCTGGTTGTCTGTCTGTCTGACAAGAACCCTTTTTCTCACAAGGGAACCTCCCCATCGCACCCCCCTCAGATTTAGTTATAAGTTGGCACAGTGGTTGAAAAACTGCACACTGATCAATTGAGAAAACAGGAAGAAGTTGTGTGGAACTGTGAAAAAATAAGCAAAATATACAAACTGAGTAGTCCATGTGGAAGATAGGCAATATAAAGGACAACGTGAGGTCAGGAGCGCCGTGGTCTCGTGGTAACGTGAGCAGCTGCGGAACGAAAGGTCTTTGGTTCAAATCTTCCATCGAGTGAAAAGTTTAATTTTTTATTTTCAGTTTATGTGACAAACTCTTATGTTTTCATCACTTTTTTGGGAGTGATTATGACATCCACAAGAAAACCTAAATCGGGCAAGGTAGAAGTATCTTTTTACCCATTCGCCAAGTGTACAAGTTAGGTGGGTCGACAACATATTCCTGTCATGTGACGCACATGCCGTCACCAGTGTCGTATAGAATATATCAGATGTGTTTTCCTGTGGAGGAATCGGTTGCCCTATGACCTTGCGATCAAATGTTTTCGGTTCCCATTGGAGAGGCACGTCCTTTCGTCTACTAATCGCACGGTTTTGCGATGCGGTCGTAAAACACAGACACTAAACTTATTACAGTGAACAGAGACGTCAATGGACGAACGGACAGATAATAACTATGCAAAAATAAAGAAAGTAAAATTTTCACTCGAGGGAAGACTTGAACCAAGGACCTCTCGTTCTGCAGCTGCTCACGCTACCACGGGACCACGGTGCTCCTGAGCTCACATTGTCCATGATGTGGCCTATGTCGCCCATGGACTACTCAGTTTGTATATTTTGCTTATTTTTTCACAGTTCCACACAACTTCTTCCTGTTTTCTCAATTGATCTGTGTTCAGTTTATCAAGGCCTATCCACTGTGCCAACTTATAACTAAATCAGAGGGGGGTGCGATGGGGAGGTTCCCTTGTCAAGAATGGGTAGGCGTAGCTAGTTGAAATTTGTGTCACATATTAAAGTCTATAGTCCCTTGGCGGTGAAAAAAAAATGTTTCTACGTAAATGGATTCAAAAGATATGGCCGTTTATGTCACATATTTTGATACTCGCATAAGCCACATGGCCGTTCATGCAGCCGTCCACGGAACATCGTATGAGGAATCTGATGATACACGAGTCACCCGGCATAGGGCTGACGCTTGGTTCACTCGCGGTGATCTGATGCCTCATGAATACGACTATAGGTCAATAACTGCACCGCTTTTCCATTGCATTGAAGGTTGACAACAGAGGCTGCAACTTGAAGCTAAAATGTTGCGTTATCGTGAAATAAATAAACTGACGTTTAGATCAGACACAAGATTAGTTTCATAAAAGAAATAATGCCGAATTTCCTCTCTGTCGCCTTCACGATAGGAGTAAAGATAACCAAAAAAATGTTATTGGAAAAGTGACTTCGTCAGTCAAGCTTTTGAGGCGTTACTTGTGTTGAGCCAGGAAGAAGAGAAGGTGAGCATTAGATAGCGCGAATGTGACCGGGGAGCGGTTAAGTCCGGCGAAGTCCGAAGTGCGTACGTATACTACTGGTGCAAGGGAGATAGCGGCATAAGGAAATCGTGGTTTAACTTGCTCATTACACTATCTTTCTGTTGATTTTTGCTTTGCAGTTTTGCTGAATTTCTTTCAGATGATACTTATTTTCTCATATTACATCACTTGATGATATTTTTGCTTTGGTGTAAACTTTACATTATTCTGGCAATTATATCATTAGTTATTGAAGATAGAGCTACCCTTTTTGAATATTTATTTTCCTGAACGTATACATATGTATTGTGGCTTGGTATAACTGTTCAGTGCTGCGCGCCAGGAATATAAGTACCAAGGGAATGAATGAGAGGAACAAGACTCCCTATAAACGAATAGTGGAAAACGCACAATTGTAGTACCAAATTGGCTAGTTTTGCAAACAAAAAGGGGTTTAATTGCTTGAAAGTAATTAGGACAATTAAGAAAATAATAGAATGCCAATCAGTATTTAAATATACAATACTGTATGTCATGCTTTCCGAACAGACCTTGAAAATAAAAAGAAATCAATTTGGAGAAAAAAAACGGTCAAATGTTTTGTCAAATGGCTTGTCAAAAAATAAGAAATAAGATATGATAGAGCAACATTTTTGGGTTTTTAAATTATGTTGGAAATCATGCACAGCAAATAAGCTCTAGTAATCTTTAAAATTCCAGGATCCTATGTGAAATATTGATCTTAAAATTCTCAGTAGGCACCTCATTTGCTATACATAATTTCAAGTGTCATTGAAAGATGCATCAAACATTACTCTAATTTGCTTGATTTTTTACTTTTAGACAAACAATTTCACAAAATATTTAACCTTTATTTTTTTCACATTATAAAATTATCTCGTGGGTTAATGCAGATCTGTTGTACAAACCAGAGTTCACAGTGCACTCTAACATTAAGTCAACAAATGATGCTCTTTATTCCTGCTTGTGTCATGGAGTCAGTTCAGAGAATGGAGTGAAGATACAGTTTAAATGATTCTCACAAATCAGAATCTCTTTGTGAATATGAAGCCTCACTTTGCAGTGCCTGTCAAAACTGTCCATATGCTACGTCTTGAAATCAGTGGCGACCGGTGATCGTTTGTCAATGTGCTACAACACACTGTGAATATCGCACTAAAATTATGCTATTTCTCTTTGAATATGAGCCAGAAATCGCACTAAAATTATGCCGCTTCTTTTCAAATGTGTGCTGGCACGCAAGTAAAACGGACGAAAACATGTTTGTAGCGCTCTCTCAGCGAGAAATAGAAGCCAGTGTTGAATGCTGAAATGATGGTCAGCCGCGCCACGATTAACTGTTTTCGACTGCTCATGCTGCGATGTGACGTCACCCCTGCCGGCACTAAAGGTGCTACGTTCCTCACACAACGAAGTCAGTATTTTTCTTTGAAAGTGCATGTGAAGTATTGTGCAAACAACATCGCGAATTGTATAAAAAATGGTTCAAATGGTTCTGAGCACTATGCGACTTAACTTCTGAGGTCATCAGTAGCCTAGAACTTAGAACTAATTAAACCTAACTAACCTAAGGACATCACACACATCCGTGCCCGAGGCAGGATTCGAACCTGCGACCGTAGCGGTCGCTCGGCTCCAGACTGTAGCGCCCAGAACCGCACGGCCACTCCGGCCGGCGCGAATTGTATAGATGATCTGTTAAAGAGGCCGTTTTCCGTTAGATCGTTGGAGGAAAAAGTGAGAGTTAAACAGTTAGGTAAACGTACTGCAAATTTAAATCTAACAAGGAGAGGGCGCGTTGGATGGGGATCGCCAATTTGACTCAAATTACGCGAGAAGAAGGAGTAGATGCCCCGTTCTAGTTCCTAGAATAACTCGTCTCAGTGGGCCGTAGGAAAAGGTAGAACACTCTGAAGATTTACGATTACAGTATGAGGGATTTTTTAGGAATGCATGATATATTGGTGCATGGTGCAGTGGTAAAGCGGTGAAGCGCACCAACTGGTAATGCGTCGGTTCAGGTTCGATTCTTGCTGCTAAATTTTTGTTTTCATTTTACACTATTCTTCACAATGTTAAAATAATAGGTATAAAATATATTTTAACAGTTCTAAAATTAATATATTCAGTTTAGTTATGATTACTACCCTTCTGAGTCAAAAGGCTATAGGTGGTGGGGAAAACAGCGAGTAGGCCTATACGAGGAAACTTAGTATGAAAGGGTATAAAGAGAGTTGGTCCTGCGGCTGTGATGTTCGCAGTGCACTTTTGTACTTTTCCTGTTTGTTATTCGGGAACAGTAATTAGTGGTGTACAGTGGGAGTGAAAGATCCAGGACTATTAATGCATTACTAAAAAAAATAGCGGAAATCATAGACATACAGACAACATACTTTATCTTAGTGCATTAGGTAAAGCAACAACATTAATTCGCGCCTCTCACGGCGACATACTGAAACACAAAGTTTTTATTTTTGTAGCGTTGTAGCACATTGGTAAAATTTTGTACTCATTTAAATCCGGTTCTTCGAACTTTGTTAACAGAATTTCTCGGGATAGTTTACGTCTGACTCTTGAAGAGTCTGCCAGTACAGTTCTTTCATTGTCTCTGTAACACTCTCCCATGGGTTGAACAAACCTGTGATCGTGCTGCCCCACCTTTTAGTCCTATCTGGTACGGGTCCCACAAACTTGAACAATATTCTAAGAGGAGTGGCACGAGTGACTTTTAAGCAATCTCTTTTATAGACTGATTGCACTTCCCCACTGTTCTGCCAATAAGCCGAAGTCTAGCGCCTGCTTTACCCACGGCTGAAACTATGTGATCATTCCATTTCATATCCCTACAAAGTGTTACGCCCAGGCATTTGTACGAGTTGGCCGATTGCAGCAGTGACTCATTGATATTATAGTACAGGATGCTACGTTTCTTCGTTTTGTGAAGTGCAAAATTTTACGTTTCCGAACATTTAGCGGAAGCTGGCAATCTCTGCACCACATTGAAATCTTATCAAGATCCGATGGAATATTTAATCATGAATTGTACTTTTTTCTTACATTTGCTTTTAATTTTAGACAGAGAAATTGCTACCCCGTTTCCCTTCTATCCCTGTTCGACATCGCGCTTCCTCGCTCTTCTCAAAAATTCTTCAAATATTTGGACTTGCCCCACAAAGTTTTAGCAGCAAAGACATTAGCGCCACCCAGTTGTGAATAGTGTTAGCCTTTACTCGTGTATATTGTTTCAGATGGTTACGAGAAAACTTCTCATCATCTAAAGGAGAATAAAAGCAAGTCGGCCGTTGTTCGACAAATGGTTGTCGGAGAATATGTGACGCAGATTGCGCAGAGAAAGCCTAAACTCAAACCTTGTCACTCGTGCCTCCAACTTTTAACCCTGTACAGGAGGATAGACGCCTGCGCTGGCTGTTCACTTTAATACCTGTACGGTATCTTGTTTTATTTTACAAGAAGAAGCTGCGTAATACGTATTATTTTTAGTTTCACTCAGTGGCTTGTTGGTGTTTTACACTGACTCGAGACATTCGTTCGTGCCCAGTGCAGACGTGCAGATACCAGGTATTCTTGAAGCTAACGAAACTGTTTAACTCAGTCTTTCTCAGACATCCTGACGCCCACTCGGTGAGACGATGAGATGTTGAGTTGGTGTACTTGTCAAGCTAGTCGACTTCGTGTCAGATACCAATCAAATAGCTATTATCCTGCCAGAGTACGTAAACGTTTAAATTCGAAAACTTACAAAATGCAGATATAACGCTTCGTAGCTAAACTGCGTACATAATTTTCTTTCAGTGAGCGATGCTGTGTTGGTGACGGAAGGTTTGGCAAAATCGCGAACGCTTCGTGCTAACTCTGCTGACAGAGACAAGGAAACGCAAGTGAGCGCATAGCAAGCATTCCGCCGGCACTATGTCTCAACGGCTGCTTCCTGCTTGTCGTGGCGGATGAAGCGTTGTTACACAACAAACAGGAACCTGTCCGCTCAGCGTCCTCAAAATGATCAGCAGAGGAGGCAGAAACGTCTTACAAATGGCAAAAGGTACTGGCGGCTTAACTAACCGAAGAACGCATCTTTACATCACCACAGGCTACTAAGGAGTTTTACAGAGAGAGCATGGCTAGCTGAAGAGGTCGAAAGGTATAAAAATGTGGCAATCCGTTGCAAAACGATGACGTAATACGCCTTTTTCGAAATAGCTGATATGGCTTGCAATAACTTGTTACAGTCCCTACTAACCTAGAGCTATTTTTTATTGAGCATTGCAATGCTAAGAGTGAATTACATTTAGAAATTACCTTCTCCAGTCCGGAAATACATTATTTCATTTTGCGATTGTAACAACTGAGTAGTTTATACCCCTAAGAGTGATATGTAGTATTACTAGCTTCAGTGAAGGACGTGAAGCCTAATCGTAAACTGGAAGTACTAATGCTAAATCGTAATAATTAATAAAATATTAAGTGATACAAAGAAATACAAAAAATTGCACCTCGAGAAATAAAATGTTTATTATTGAAGCCGCATCATTTCTCATATTATAGAAATGACGAAATTAAGAAACACAGGAAACCTATGGTATTCTAGTACTGTTCCGAAGTTCAACTTCTTTAAACATTTGTAATAAAATCACGTGCCGTACCGGAATCTAGACATGTATCCATGCCCTGAATGGGCAGAGCGCCGCTAATTGTAGTAGATGCTACACCAAATAATAGAAAAATGTCATACCAATCACCTTCCTTTTATTTTACTTTTCATTCTTAACTTTGTCCAACAACGGCCCAGTGGCTTAACTACTTAGTTTCTGTATGTCAGAGATGAGGAAAAAGTCATCTCGAAACCGCTAATGAAATAAAATTCTATGCAGCATGTTTCAGCAGTACTTTGCGTAGCTTCCGAAATGGTTTTCTTCTCATTTAGGCGATGAGAAGATTTTTTACTACCACTTGAAACAAAATACGCGGGTGTGCAGGCTAACACTATTGACAAGTGCGTGGCGCTGATGTCTTTGCTGCCTACAACTTACTGGGGGTAAGTCCAAGTTTTTAAAGAATTTTTGAGAAGAGGCGTAGAAACGCGATGTCAAAAAGGAATAGTAGAGACGCGGGATAGCAAGTTGGTCACTAGCCTGCCGTTTGGTTTATTTGAATACGACGTAGACTGTTCCCTGTACTTTCATTTGAAGAATCAATCTGGCCTCTTACCGTCAAAGACAAAGTGCAGCGCTTCATGGATGAGGAAGAGTAAAAGAAGATAGTGAAGTTCCAAGCTGTTGGCCTGGATCGCACACGTGAGTGAACTACTTGTGACATATGTTGGCTGTGTTTTCGCACTTGAGACCTTTCTTGTGTCGCACAGGGCTGCAAACGCGGAAGCAGTGTCTTAACCAAGGGCTGTTGTTGGCGGCGCCGTACTGCGGTAGATGCCTGTGGAGAAGGTGTTCGTTGAGGCTGTGGTGCGCGACAAGTAGCGCAATGTCCACTTTCACCTGCGGCTGTTCGGATGCGCAACAAATACCAGAACGTTGCGTTATTGAGTAACTTTCAGCTCCTACCCGTTTTGCTTTCTGCTTGAGGTTCATGTGGCTGTCAACAAAGTGATGTTTGCGGAAGTACGTATAGAAGTGAGTACCTGACAATCACAGCAGCACTGTGCTGTAGGGGGAGACGTATTGAGCAGTTTGTGTAATCAGAAAAAATGAAAAACTATCTAATCTTTACAGTCAATATTATTCAAAAGCCTGTGGATAGAAATTGAAAGAATAAGGCACGTAGTTACAGAATGCAGTGCTATTCTTCCGCTTTCTTAAGGTCATCAAATATAGGAAAGTGAGCCGTCATTAGTTTTGGATTTTCTGAAATCATTGAGGGTGAACGATGTCCCAAGTTCAATATTCTGAAAGGCGACAGATATTATAGTCTGAAGTTAAAAAGCTACTGTGTGTACAGTTTGGGTCCGCGCCGTAGATTTTTCGTGAAATCGTCGAGATAAAATGGTAACGAGTGTCTCGTATTAATATGTAATTTAATTATCAACAGCTTGAGTACAGTGATTAGATGGCGAAGTATAATAGTTGCAGAATAGGTAAATCGCAAGCTTATCGCCTGTAGCAAGTATCCGTGGGCTCATGAAGCCGAACAACTGTATCGAAGAATGTTCAGCGGCGTGCATAGTATCGTCATTGATGACGTCAACACGACCAGCAGTGGCACCTTTCATAAAATAGAGAAGCGTCTGAAGCCGATCACAGGCGTACATGGTACGACGTTCGTTGGGCTCGATGCAATACCATGTGGCATGTTCTGTGGGCCAGCTACGTAACCACTTTGCGCCGGTTTCTTCCTTTTCTTTTCGACGCTGCCGGGGACTGGACCTTTTAGGCTTCTTTGACTCCTTTGGGTGCGAGCGGTCCTCAGACTTGAGACTTCTGTAATTCCGAGAATATCACGAGTCATGCGACACGACATCTTTCATTGCTTTATAACTTTCGGAATTGTCACGTATTTTTCTACAAATATTTTTACTGTCTCACGTTGGGCCCCAAGCAGTGCTGCTTACGGTCTCCGCAATGACATCCGAATGAAAGTCCTAGCTCAGTGCGTTTCCACACTGCACAAATTTATAACTTTACACAAAGCTAATTCATAACAATAATGCGCATGCGCCTGTACTGCTACGATGACGTGACAGGAAAAACAATTACTGCTCGACATACACTTACAGGCATGGGCTATCCATTTTGTCTTGAACCATTTTTTACGCATTATTAGTCACGTAGTTATTAGCGATAGGAATCTGACGGTATTTTGCCATACAGGAAGTTCGACCGACGAGCGACTAGAAGTTTTCACGTGGCAGGAACAGAATACATTTCATGTTCATTAGCTTTTTCTGTAGTGACGGAAATGACAGGACACTTTACTTGCATTTTTTAACACTTTAGTTGAAGAAAGTTGAGCACATAAATTAAAGTGTACTTAGTTTGTGACCGAGTTACTCATCATTTAGTACTCGCGAGACGCAACTTTCAACCCATTCAACCCGACTTCTTCTGCTCGGTAGCTTCTTCGCGCTAGGAGTATTAACTGACACCTGATGTGCCCAGACTTACAAACGTTTGATTTTCGTCCATGGGCTTTGAGGAATACGGAAGGAGGTGGATATGCTACATGCGCGGCCAGGTTGCGCCATGGACGCTGTTGCCTAAATACAGGTACGTATAGGTTAACTAAGACAAACAACACCATAAAGTCCCTCGACGATGGAAAAGTACACTGAAGTAGACGATGGGCTTATTAAAACGTACCGTGATCTGTTTACACAATAATTGTGAACGGTTGTAAATTGATCGTGGATTACAGAAAAATTTAAATGAAATGTCTAAAATTAATTTCGAAAAGTTGAAAATACCGGGTGATCAAAAAGTCAGTATAAATTTGAAAACTTAATAAACCACGGAATAATGTAGATAGAGAGGTAAAAATTGACACACGTGTTTGGAATGGCATGGGGTTTTATTTGAACCAAAAAAAAACAAAGTTCACAAAATGTCCGACAGATGGCACTGGACAGCAAAACGTCAGTGACTGCTCATGACAATCGTGTATAAAAGGAGCTGTAATGAGAAAGAAAATCAGATGCGCCAGCAGTCGCAGCATGTTGACGTTACCTGAAAAGGCGCCTTTAGTGAAGCTGTATTATCAGAATGGGGAATGTGCTAGTTCAGCGTTACGATGCTATCGCCACAGGAAGGGGATGCGAACGGGTAAAGGTCCGTTGACAAATGCAGCTGTGGCGAGAATGATTTCGAAGTTCGAAGCCACGGGTTGTTTAGACTATGGACCCCGTAGTGGCCTACCGAGCACAAGGCGGGTGAGAGGTACGCCGATATGTTACAGAATCGCATCATCCCCAGCCTGGCTGATAAACACCTGTTGGACCGTACGATGTTTATGCAGGATGGCGCTCCACCCCATATTGCTAGACGCGTGAAAGATCTCTTGCACGCGTCGTTTGGTGATGATCGTTTGCTCAGCCGCCACTTTCGTCATGCTTTGCCTCCCAAGTCCCCAGACCTCAGTCCGTGTGATTATTGGCTTTGGGGTTACCTGAAGTCTCAGGTGTATCGTGATCGACCGACATCTCTAGGGATGCTGAAAGACAACATCCGACGCCAATGCCTCACCATAACTCCGGACATGCTTTACAGTGCTGTTCACAACATTATTCCTCGACTACAGCTATTGTTGAGGAATGATGGTGGACATATTGAGCATTTCCTGTAAAGAACATCATCTTTGCTTTGTCTTCCTTTGTTATGCTAATTATTGCTATTCTGATCAGATGAAGCGCCATCTGTCGGACATTTTTATTTTATTTTATTTTTTTATTTTTTTTTTGTGCTAGTAAAACCGCATGTCATTCCAAGTATGTGTGTCAATTTGTACCTCTCTATCTACCGACGAGCGACTAGAAGTTTTCACGTGGCAGGAACAGAATACATTTCATGTTCATTAGCTTTTTCTGTAGTGACGGAAATGACAGGACACTTTACTTGCATTTTTTAACACTTTAGTTTCAAATTAATGCTGACTTTTTGATCACCCGGTATATTATGAACTGTTGTACAGTTGCAATACAGTATTAAATTATAAATATTAAATAAGTAAGTAAGTAATAAAATGAAAATTTCTGTTATTGATCATAAACTTTACAAATTTTTATATCGCGAATCGTTCTAAACAGAAAACAGGTAATGATATCTTGTGAACTTCAGATGACAGTATCTGTCATTTGTGAGAGTACGACCTTTCTTCTTGAGACACTGCGTGTAAGCTTACTAGATCAGAATTTTCGGGTCATAACGCCAAATATGATATCGAATTTTACTAGTGCGGTATTTATGTACTTTCACATTGCATTTCGTCCAGACAAGAATGCAATTCCAGCCAACCTGTTCCGTTTCCCACAAATACTCTTATGTGATTGGCTGCTTTGTAAATACATCATTGTATTCTCAAGTTTTACTCTTCCTTTTTGGAGGTATTTATTTTACACCCACTAGCAGCTTAATCACAGATATTTACTATGTTGGAGGAAGAACGCTTCAGAGGAAGCCAACGTGTTGTCGCCTTGTCGATTGGGACCAACTTTCTTCGCGCTGGGAGCAGCTTCTGATGGTCGCTATCTCCGTACTGTAACCCCACAGAGCCATACCATGCAGAGCCACCTACTGCCCACGGGGCAAAGAAGCCACCCTTACCCTTGTGTTCCCTTGTTCAGTGATGGCATAGGCTACTGAGATTAGTAGTCAGTGGGCGCTGGAAACGTGGATCTGTACCTTTAAGACGATTCACCACCCATTCACTCCCGAGTTGTGTAAGAATAGTGTGTAGAACACTTGACAGACGTGAAGGTGCTTGTGTGATTCTACAGGTCACTGGGACTCAATCCTGTTGAGTATATCTGGGACACCTTTGTGCGAGAGTTTCGACCTTGGACCCAGCTCTGAGCAATCTGCGGGAGTTTTGGCCCTGGTTGAGCGGTAATGGATCAGGAAAGCTCTCCAGCGCTCTTATGTGGAGTCAATACCACGACCCGTTAATGCCATCATGGAGTGCTCACGCCACTACGCTACTACAAATTGTATTCGCCAAATGCTCATGGTGTCAACAATAAAAATGTATGACAGGAAGAGAATCCTTCACCACCGAGAGTAGTTGCCATGATGAAGTGGGTTTCTTACATGCTGCAACTATAAATGTTTTTCACAGGGCCAAATAAGGACAGGCCACGTCATGGAAAAAAAAATGGGAACACAGGTTAGCAACAGTTTACAACAATTTAGTAATAGAAACTTTACAATACTTAACATCAGTATGAAGATGGTATGTGGTAACACTTTAAGATTCACTTGCACTGAGCTGTCTTTAACTTTTGTTTAGTCCTGGATCCAGTGAACGATTAGTACGGTCACTTGTACAAGGGCCAGTATGCCTCTTCTTGATGGCGACTGCTGCTGCCTGGATGCACTGTTGATACTGTTGCGATACCAATAGAGCCATGGCTTCTATCCACGTTTGACGAATGGATGTTCACTTGAGAACTATTTGTATGACATATGATGGAAGTATGAAATGTGCGGTTCTTTTTGCGCCGTCTGTTATTTGCGCCCTCTGTTAGAGGCCAAACGTGACTCCGTTGTCCTCTGAGTACTAGGTAGCTCGGCGTTCAGGTATGTATGGCGGTGTTCCTTATCTTCTGCAGGACACGGTACTCATATGGCGAGCTCCGACAGCGTTGTCAACCGCAAATTGTGTGAGGTTGCCGTCAGTACTGTCTGAAAACCAGAGTCACCTTTAACTGAGGCAACGCTAAGGGGTTGCCATAGAAACATAAACAAAATAGCGTTGCGTGATTGGTGATGAGCGACGACAAGAAGCAGTTGCGCAAAATTTTCTTCAGTTTTCGGGGATTGTCCCTGGTAGAACAAGCTATTGGTAATTGCTAATTCAGTTGTTGAGAGTGTTATAAACATATGCCACAATTAATCTCGATAGGATCCGATTATGCAGTGTTTCACAGTAGTCGTTCGTGGATAAATATTAGGGTTATCTCCACACAATATCAGTGAAGTAAGTTCATGAATCTGACATTCCAGCACCGTACGCATATATAAAGGTGTGAAGTGCAGATTACTTGCTCCTTATAACTGTGAATTATAGCGAGCTGCGGCTGGGACTGATTGTATAGTGTTGTAATACTTTTTGTATGTTCCAGCTTTTTTTATGGATTTTAAGTTGTTTTATAGCTGTTTTCATTTTGTTAACCATACGATTAACCATGTTCTACAATCTTACATATAGCAGAGACCTCAATAATGACGTAGCTCAATAAGGATATTTATATGTGGAACATATTCCCATATTTTATTCCAGCCCAGGAAAAAGTACTGTCTCGGTTCTTTCTGAGGCTGCTGCAGTCCGTCATCACAAGTGGAGCCGCAATGATACTTCCTATGTAAAGTAGCTAGAATATTTAAGCTTTGCTTTATACTCCTGTTACTTAATTCTGCTTCCTTTATCAGAATGAAATAAAAAGAACTCAAGTTGTTAGATATGCAGTTTAAAACGGAGGACTTCGTTGCCGATAGCAGGTAAGATGCAGATTATTCTTTTAATTATCTTTGAGATTGTTTCCAAATGAACGACGTGCTTTCCAGACTATACGTTGTTTTCTAGATTACTTGAAGACGTCTCAAATACAACGATACTCTTTATTACAAGATAAGAGTCTTCATTACTTAATACTTCTGTTGGTTACCAGACCGATCGCATAGAGAGCTGTCTCAGGTAAATGCGATCAAAAATAAAAAGGATTTATACGAAGGATTAAACAAGAGTATGGAAAGAATACGCAACGGAAATATACAAGCTGCTGTGTGCAGCACGAATCTTCGGACTTTGTGTTAGAAACGGCGTTAAATAATTTCGTGGTAGTCCAATCTGGCTATTGATAAAGCATATGTACTAACCGTCAGTGTCTTACGTTGGTTGACTGCAACAGATACGACTGTTGCCCAGTAAGTAAGTTCCGATCGCTCGCTAAATGGAAACCACAGTGAAAATCAGAAACATTTTATTTGCAAGAGTTAGCTACACTTTCCAGGTACTTCTCTACATAGTAGCCGCTCCGACTTAGATGTTTGTCGAAGCGTTATACCAAATGTCCAACACCATCGTCATAGAAGGCAACCGCCTGTGCTTTCTGATAATTCTCTACACTATAGCGCGTAGCCTGCGCCCAAGTGTTGCCTTCGTATCCAGCTTTTCGTGTGAACAGAGATGATACTCAGGACGAGCCAATTAGGGCTGTGTTGTGGGTGATTGAGCACTTCCCATCGAAAAGGCTGCAGGAGCGTCTTCACTGCCCCTGCAGAGCGCGGCTGAGAATTGCCATGTGAAGGAAGTGCGTGGCAGTTGTGTCAGGTGGGCTGCATTCATTAAGGCGAAGCCTCTCAGCAGGCCCTCCTACTTGGCGGGAGACATCGTTGTTTTAGGCACCTTTACTCGCGCACAGTGCGCTCACAACTGAAAAGAGCGTCTTGATGTGATCGACGGTCATACTAGAGACACTACCCAACACACCCGTGCGAATATTCTTCGGGTTTTCACTGTGGTGTCCATTTCGTGACCGATAGGAACTTACTTTCTCAGCCTAATTGATATAGATTAATGCCTGGCCACACAAGAAATATGAAATATACCAATGATGTCGAACATAATCTGGTAAACAGCAAATAGTCTCAGAGTACCGCAGCAGCAGTTACTTTCTGAGCTGGAAGGGCCTACAAAGAAATTGAAGAAGGCTTGTGTCAGATGCAGTCTGAGCTCGCGTAGATTAATACACTACTGGCCATTAAAATTGCTACACCAAGAATAAATGCAGATGATAAACGGGTATTCATTTGACAAATATATTACACTAGAAATGACATGTGATTACATTTTCACGCAATTTGGGTGCATATATCCTGAGAAATTAGTACCCTGAACAATCACCTCTGGCCGTAATAACGGCCTTGATACGCCTGGGCATTGAGTTAAACAGAGCTTGGATGGCGTGTACAGGTACAGCTGCCCATGCAGCTTCAACACTATACCACATTTCATCAAGAGAAGTGACTGGCGTATTGTGACGAGCCACTTGCTCGGCCACCATTGACGAGACGTTTCCAGTTAGTGAGAGATCTGGAGAATGTGCTGGCCAGGGCAGCAGTCGAACATTTTCTGTATCCAGAAAGGCCCGTACGAGACCTGCAACATGCGGTCGTGCATTATCCTACTGAAATGTAGGGTTTCGCAGGGATAGGATGAAGAGTAGAGCCACGGGTTGTAACACATCTGAAATGTAACGTCCACTGCTCAAAGTGCCGTCAATGGGAACAATAGGGGACCGAGACGTGTAACCAATGGCACTCCATACCATCACGCCGGGTGATACGCCAGTATGGCGATGACGAATACACGCTTCCAATATACGTTCACCGCGATGTCGCCAAACACGGATGCGACCATGATGATGCTGTAAACAGAACCTGGATTCACCCGAAAAAATGACGTTTTGCCATTCGTGCACCCAGGTTCGTCGTTGAGTACACCATCGAAGGCTCTCCTGTCTGTGATGCAGCGTCAAGGGTAACCGCAGCCATGGTCTCCGAGCTGATAGTCCATGCTGCTGCAAACGTCGTCGAACTGTTCGTGCAGATGGTTGTTGTGTTGCAAACGTCCCCATCTGTTGACTCAGGGATCGAGACGTGGCTGCACGATCTACAGCCATGCGGGTAAGATGCCTGTCATCTCGACTGCTAGTGATACGAGGCCGTTGGGATCCAGCACCGCTTTCCGTATTACCCTCCTGAACCCACCGATTCCATATTCTGCTAACAGTCATTGGATCTCGACCAACGCGAGCAGCAATGTCGCGATACGACAAACCGCAATCGCGATAGGCTACAATCCGACCTTTATCAAAGTCGGAAACGTGATGGTACGTATTTCTCCTCCTTACACGAGGCATCACAACAACGTTTCAACACGCAACGCCGGTCAACTGCTGTTTGTGTATGAGAAATCGGTTGGAAACTTTCCTCATGTCTGCACATTGTAGGTGTCGCCACTGGCGCCAACCTTGTGTGAATGCTCTGAAAAGCTAATCATTTGCATATCATAGCATCTTCTTCCTGTCGGTTAAATTTCGTGTCTGTAGCACGTCATCTTCATGCTGTAGCAATTTTAATGGCCAGTAGTGTAAGTCTCTTGAAGGTATCTTTCTGAGTGAAGTTAGTTCTCAAATTAAATGAAGATTCGAGAGCGAAGAACACAAACACGTGTGCTGCCGAATTTTGACAGGGATTTCATTAAGTCAGTGGAAGAAAAGTAAGTCGTAGATATTTTAATTATATTGACAGATATTGAGATTCATTTCGAAAGCAATAGCACATAAAATATTACACTTGTCACATGAGGATGGGCCACGTGATATACTGGGCCACGTTGCGCGAAAAATTGAACAAAGAGAAATTCTAGACTCATTAGTAAATCCTTAACACATTTAAATTAACAAGAGTGTGAGATAGTGAATACTCCTACAGCATGTGTGAACGAGTGAAAACCCGGTGCTGTACTAGATGCCAACACAAGATGAATGCCAGTGAAGGCACTTTTAAAGACCTGAATATACTGCACACAAATATAAAAACAAGCTGCAAAACTCATGCCACAATCTCACCACACTCGTTGCATGAGAATGGCCATCAGGAAGTAACCACGAAAGAAGCTACCACACCCGTTTCCGTAGCAAAAGCGTGGAAGTAGAATTAGAATGCTTTTTGCCGGCCGTGGTGGCCGAGCGGTTCTAGGCGCTACAGTCTGGACCCGCGCAACCGCTGCGGTCGCAGGTTCGAATCCCGCCTCGGGCATGGATGCGTGTGATGTCCTTAGGTTAGTTAGGTTTAAGTAGTTTCAAGTTCTAGGGGACTGATGACCTCAGAAGTTGGACCATAGTGCCCAGAGCCATTTTGAGAACACTTTGTCCTCCTTCAACGGAGCTCACAGACACGTTACTTGGCCGCTGGAGGCTCGTATTTGCCTCCTGCGTGCTTGCCAGAATGCAGGCTTCCACTAGACCAGTCGAAGACGGTAATACATCAAGCAATAGATCACCCGGAACAGAACGAATTTGCAAAATACTTGCGACTCGTAGCTCGCGGAAGAAAGAATAATTTTAAAATGGAAATTTTAGCAAACGGCTTTTCTTCTGCATTAACGTCTTTAGCCATACGCACCCATGTTGCTCCCGTTGTTTTCTGTTGTCATGTACTCACTTTCGATTAGGTTACCGCCTCAGTCTTTTCTTTCTCCACTGTTTATACGTAAAACACGTAGCGATAAATTTAAGCTCAATTTTGGATACTCGTAAACACCTTCCGATATTCAGATGGCTCATAACTTCGTTATGGATTCATACTCATTTTAATACAGGCGTGGGCATCTACAGTAATTTACTCCGGGAACATAACTAAAATTTCCATTTTTTATATAAATGAGTTGGTCAATTTCGAGATATGTCAGGCCACAAAATGAAATGTAATGGAAATGATCGTACGGCATTGTTGGCCGGGAGGTTCCATTCGAGGAGTTCGGCCGCCGTATTGCAAGTCCTTTTTAGGTGACGCCACATCGGCGACTTGCGAGTCTATGATGATAAAAATCACACAACACCCAGTCCCCTGCCAGGAATCGAACCCGGGCCCCCTACGTGGTAGGCGGTAACGCTACCGCTTTTTTTTAATCTCATTTTGTTCGCTTTTGTTCGTTGCATTTGCTCGGGGCGGACGTCGTAAGACGTACGTTTAAGTTCGTATGGATTAGCTCAGTTTTTTTATTACAGAGGGCTGCCAACCCTCTGACCGAACACGCTGAGCTACCGTGCCGGCTGACCGCTAAGCTACGAAGACGGACGTCAGACTATAAGAACTATGCTATACAGACGACACAAAAAATTCTTTTTCTCCCAGGCAATTGCTGGTCATCCACTCATTTCTATAAATGTTTGAATAAAATATTCCCTCTACCCCGTCTCTCCCTCCCCCATCCCCCTTGTGGAAGCGTACGAATGCAGGATAGATTAGTAAGCAGCCTATGGTACTGGTAGCAGCAGACCTGTAAAGGAAACGCTGTTTTCTGCAACGCTTAGCAACTGTTGCTAACGAAATAAATGCTTTTCCTCTTTTAATTATGCATTCTTACAGAGGATGAGTACGAGCGTGATAATCTATAAATAACTGATAAAATGAATTAATCATTGCTTTCAGCTGACCCTCCGTCAGCTTCCGAAATGGTGACCTCAGTGTCTCATTCTCGTATGACTCCATGCCCACTTGCTAAGAGCAGCTATCAGATGCGTTGTATGTGCTTGAGATATCGCATGACGTCCCAGGAAGTGGATAAGCGCTTTGCCGACCCAGCTGCGCACTCGCCTACCCTTTGTTGTGGCTCGAAGCTCAGTGTGATAACTGGACGCAGAGTCACCATGCGGCGTTCGCAGGCTGCCTCTCCTGGTGATTATGCCTAGAAGCGTAAAGAAGAATGTCGTTTATCCGTGAGGTTGTCACCACTTTTGTAACCCGTGGTTCGGCGTACGCCGAACTCCTTGTGGAGGCACATAAATTGTCTAACTCGTGGTAAAGTGTATGTCCGGAAGGTCACATTGCGTTTCCGTATTACACAGTCGCACAAGATTTGCAAGGCAAGAGTGACTACACTTTACTACAGTCTTTTCAGCTTCTATCCACATGTCTACGGCGCATATCTCAGTACCGCATGCTGTTTCCATTGAGCTTTCTCCGGTGTGTGATGTTAGCTATTCTACATTGCACATCTACAATTTTTAAGACAGTAGACGTGAATTTTGGAACAAATGACTGTTTTGGGGAACTTAAAAGAAAAGTTGTAACAATGTCACAAGAATGTGTGACATTACAACGACATATGGTGTAAACTGGACAATTATTTTTGTCAGAGATTTACAAAATACGCAAAATAACGACAAACTGACAAATGAAAACAAGCTAAGTGACTTATCCTTGGATCAGTACATAAAAATAAAAGATACAAAGGATTTTACCTACGAAGGCTTACAAGTAACCCTTAGTCATTGTCGTGAATGTATCATGAAATAAACTGTCGTGGGTTATTTGCATTCCCCAAACTCTTACTGGATCTACCAGACAGGCGTTTTAAGTATAAAGTAATCATTCAGGCTATTACCGCTATATTTTTAAAATTAATATCTCGTTAGTGCACCAGCTTCATATTGCAGTGTATCTACTAATTCATATCTTTGTTAATTAGAAAACTCATATCTTTGTTAATTAGAGCAGCCCAGTTATATGCATTAGTGTCCAAAATATAAAACAAACTAAAGATTAATCAGGTAAGGTTCAGTTGAAGGTAATTTCACAAACTGTGGACTCGGGCAAATTTTCGCTCATTCACACACTCGAAGCAGATTGAGTTATATCGTCTGAGCCCATAGAAAGTGTCTGTTCTGTTCCTTCACTAATTCGTTCACATTCATCAGTATCTTATACCATACATCCAGTTCAGATTCAGTATCGCGTTCTCTCTTCCGTTCAGGATCACTTTCGTTGGTGGTTTTAGCATCACGGTCTTGAGTATGTCCCACCTCATGTAACCACCGAGTGACAATAGCCTCAAAATCTGTTTCTGAAACACCCTCTCTGTCCTTGTTAGCCATGCCTAGTGATATTTCTGTAAGTAATACAAAAGATGAACTGTTAAAAATTACTGAGTTCAGAATGAAAACTGTGTGGCGAGGTTGCTTCGTACGCCCAGCAAGTTATCCTACTTACCAAGTCAAAGCAACAGCAACTTGTAACAATGATTATTCACTACAAACGCTCGTAACGAACTGAATAAAACCTACTGTGAAGCATAAATAAAGTGCGCAATACGGAAAATTCTGGCGTCATGCGCATTGGAATTTTGGAGGGGGTGTCTTCATGCCGTACAACACCGTTTGAAGGTTTAGCTAAACACATCTACATTGTGGAGTACTGTATCTCCTTCCTTTCTTTTCTTGGAGGTAGATTGTTAATCTACGAAGAAAGTGACAGTAGGGGTGTGAACAATCCAAGAAAAATGTGATGTTTTACTTGGGACGGTATATTAGACATATCACTGAAGAGTTAATTTTGTATATCTTGAGGTTTGCGATTGTACACAAGAATTCCACAAAACACTGCAACAGTCAGTTTTGTGTTACCAAATGGAATTGGCGAGACACTTTTTAGCAGCACGCTGCCACCTTGAGGTATCTGTACGATTATGTTACGTTGCGTGAAAGGTAGCCAGGGCGTTTTGTGTTGTCGCACATAGTGGGAAATAAATTTTTACGACTGTTTGCATTGGAGTGACTTGAGCCGATCAATGGTGATTAAGTAACTGCCAGGACGAATGGAAATTGCGCGCACATGTAGTTTGTTGCACTTGTTTACAAATTGATGTTAGCACCATAACTGAATTTCTGCTGAATCTATACTTATTTCGGAACGTCTATGTAAAGAGTGTTTTTAAAAAAGTATCACATGTTCCTACTGGTCAAAACTAGAACAAAAGTTCCTATAATTATACTGTCTATCCGATAACCATTACCTTTTGAGATGTGGGCCTACCACAATACGCACATGTGGCCAGATGCAAAATTTTCGAGCAATCATGGAGGTGACACATCAGGATCTCTTTATTTACGTTGGTGACAGACTCATATAGATCCATACACTTAACCATGCAGAGTATGATGTGCTATATATATCACCCATTTCTGTGCTATGAATCGCCCGCACTCTGGAGAAATTTAATTTTGCGGAAAATCAACGAACATGGTTTATGCGTAACGGGACACCAGTCCATTTTTACAGATCGCGAGGCAGTACCTTACCGCAGCGCAAGGTCGACAAGGTCTGGCAGTACGGCCTTCCCATTCACCGGACCTGATTATTTTGGATATCCGGATTTATGTATATTGAAAGGCCAATGTATGCGACACTGTCCGAATAAGAGCTATTGATGAGATATCGATATATCGTTCCTCTTCCAGATATATCGATATCGAAACGGCGTTATTGAGTGGCAATATTTTTATTTTACAATATATTTTTTCGTAGTTTTCGGTAAAGATTTGAAATTGTTCTTTTCAAATTGTAGTAGAACATAATTTTACTTCCACAGTGTGAAGGAGTCTTATTGATTTTTGAGCTTTCGTCACGTCCAGTCTTTCACTTTGACTGTGTTAAGCAAGTATGTACCTGGCACAGAGAAGAAGTCCGATTGCACTGGGGATAGGGGGGGGGGGGGCGAATAGAATAACAAAAACATTTGCTGAAAATGATGAATAAAAATTTAAGTGACAATACTGGTCTTTGCGGTGGGCAGAGACATATGGGTGGAGGGGGTGGTGAAATGCTAACGCAATCGGCGCTACCAACAGAAACTGCAACGTTTAACTTCACCACGCAATTTTGACACTACAATTGCTAAGCCGCTGGAATTAGCAGAAATGAAAAAAACAGTGAAGACGACGTGAAGTGTTCCAGACAAATCCGATATGCGACGAAACCGAACGACAGACTCGTCGGACGCCTTTTATTGTGCCACGTACACGCAGTTACCATTGTTAGCAAAGTGATAATCGCCAAGTGTGAGCATGCATCGTTTTCATTCCAATTCTTGCAGGCTCCTAGTTTGTTGATGTGCAGAATGTATTAATAATAAATAAATACTGAAATATACACCTCGAAAACCGGCAGTATATGGACAATATGCAGCCGATATTTTTATAGCCCGGTACGTCGATGTTCTTTCCGTCGATGTATCAATGCTTTTTCCCCGTATATCGAGGGACAATAACAGTATTTTTTTTAAAATTAGATATATGGGATTCACAATTATTTAAAAATATCAGCAGTCCTAGTCCGAATGGAGCGAGGTGTATGTACTTGAAAGAGTGTGTGATTCACTGCGAAGAAGGGCTGAAGGGTGTGACAGGATGCGTGGTAAGCCCAAATAGCACTGTCCGTAACGTCCACTCCTACGTAATATGGAGATGGGAATGTCGGGACAGTTTGGCTCATGTCTCAACATGCTGATTTCTGGTCGTATAATTACAGAAATTTTTCTGCTAGTTTTGACCAGTACCAGTAGGAGAATGTGGCATTTCGTAAAACACCCTATGCGATACTGTACCAGGAGCAAATGGGAGGCGGACAAAAGGGGAAAGGCGGAGGGGGTCGGGTAGGGGGGGGGGGGGAGATGGCAGGACTTATGTTTACACGTCCAGTCGACATCAAGGTCATTAGTGGCGAGGCACTGTTTCTGTTAATTAGGAACTACTGTGGGCCATTAGTGGTGCTCCAGAGTGTGACGGTTATAATTATCACTCCATGAGTAGGCAGGCGTTCAGCACCTCTCCAACAAGAAACAAAACCGCTGCACCGTAAGCTGGAATTATTGGCGGTATCAGTTTTACTGCCTCCACCTCTTACTCCTATTGTGATGTGGTAAGTTGAGGGTTTCCCCGTCAACTCAGCGGCACTCGTCGAACAAACTACCATTGTTCTTATTGTACGCCGATAAATGTCGTGTGTTGAAAATCGTCAGCATCATGTCTGAGAAACGTAGATATTCAGGGACAGAGACGTTTCAGATGCTGTAATGTTACAGGTATGGGGTCAAGAAATAACACCAAAAACGAAAGGTATGTGTCTCGGTCTGACTGTACTATCATCATTGAACGCTCATGTAGACCACACTAAAGCAAAATAACGACGACTCGGACTTCAAAACTGATTAGAGGACGTATTACTGGTGCTTCAAACGAAAGATTATTTCATATGTCCTAGACCTCCATTAGAACAATTCTCAAAAATTCAGCGCCTGATAGGAAGATTTAAGCCAAACGAAACGAACAAATATATGTATTCAAGCGCAGAAAGAAGAATCCTAAGAATAGTTGCAAGATCTAGTGCACAAACGTCGAACAACATCTCTTACGAAATAGAGAAAACACAACATTTAAAATACGAACTCATCGAACTTGCACATAAAATCCAATGAAAGATTAAATACCAGTACACTGATGACGGACCTACGTAAAGATAAAATTATAACTTCCAATTTTCCAAGGTTTTGGTACAGTTTCTCGCCACACACAATACCCATTACGTAAAGAAAACAGACGAATACTCCATTGGAAGGGAACAGCAAACGGGGCTAGCCACCAACATCAGTCATCTTTTATAAGAAAGCCAAGAAAGGAAAAAAATAGGAAAATAGCAATCACCCTAAATGTCCACAACAAGAGCCCAGATGATATTTTTGAGGTGTTTTTCTGGCCTGTAAGGCGAATGTCAGCATTATAACATATCCTCTCAGTTCAAAACCAGTCTCAAAAGCAGATAATAAAAGAACAAAATGCAATAAACTGAAAAATTCTTCTTTCATCCCCCTCAAAAATAGTTGGAGCCCAAACAGAACGTCCATATCTAAAGCTGAGAAGAGCATAAGCTTTCTCATCAGCCCACTCTCTCCGATCCAGAGAAAGAGAAAAAGAAAAAAATATGCTGTCAAAAGCTAGTGTATGAAATATTAGCCTTGTGCGCGTGTCTGAGTGGTATTTGAGATTTTCTGACGGCGGGGGCTCCTTGGCAGACGACAATCAATGAGGCCAGCCATGCACGTCAACAACCATGGGAATCAGTCCAGAAGTTCGAGAAGCGATGCGGAAAGATTGAAAACTGGGGTTCGTGACACAGGTGAAATGTTGCACCTAGACAAAGAAGATTGCACTATAGCACAGGAATTGCATGTGTAGGCTAATAGTGCCAAGAAATTTGTCTAAGGAGCAAAAGAAAGTTATAAGGAAGATTGTTGTGTACGTAGGAACGGATATTGAATATCCTAGTGTTTAAAAAATGTAATAGTAAATTACAGGCATGCGACTAAGGTTGCATTGGAAATCATCGTCTTCCACACGAGCGAAGAAATTCAACGAAAATCTTTTTTTTTCTAAAATAGCCAATTCGTCAGTCTACATGTACGTCTTACACTACTGGCCATTAAAATTGCTACACCAAGAATAAATGCAGCTGATAAACGGGTATTCATTGGACAAATATATCATACTAGAACTGACATGTGATTTTCTCGCAATTTGGGTGCATAGATCCTGAGAAATCAGTACCCAGAAAAACCACCTCTGGCTGTAATAACGGCCTTGATACGCCTGGGCATTGAGTCAAACACAGCTGGGATGGCGTGTACAGGAACAGCTGCCCATGCAGCTTCAACACGATACCACAGTTCATCAAGAGTAGTGACTGGCGTATTGTGACGAGCCAGTTGCTCGGCCACCATTGATCAGACTTTTCAGTTGGTGAGAGATCTGGAGAATGTGCTGGCCAGGGCAGCAGTCGAACATTTTCTGTATCTAGAAAGGCCCGTACAGGACCTGCAACATGCGGTCGTGCATTATCCTGCTGAAATGTAGGGTTTCGCAGAGATCGAATGAAGGGTAGAGCCACGGGTTGTAAAACATCTGAAATGTAACGTCCACTCTTCAAAGTGCCGTCAATGCGAACAAGGGGTGACCGAGACGTGTAACCCCATACAGTCACGCCGGGTGATACGCCAGTATGGCGATGACGAATACACGCTTCCAATGTGCGTTCACCGCGATGTCGCCAAACACGGATGCGACCATGATGATGCTGTAAACAGAACCTGGATTGATCCGAAAAAATGACGTTTTGCCATTCGTGGACCGAGGTTCGTCGTTGAGTACAACATCGCAGGCGCTCCTGTCTGTGATGCAGCGTCAAGGGTAACCGCAGCCATTGTCTCCGAGCTGATAGTCCATGTTGCTGCAAACGTCGTCGAACTGTTTGTGCAGATGGTTGTTGTGTAGCAAACGTCCCCATCTGTTGGCTCAGGGATCGAGACGTGGGTGCACGATCCGTTACAGCCATGCGGATAAGATGCCTGTCATCTCGACTGCTAGTGATACGAGGGCGTTGGGATCCAGCACGGCGTTCCGTATTACCCTCCTGAACCCACCGATTCCATATTCTGCTAACAGTCATTGCATCTCGACCAACGCGAGCAGCAATGTCGCGATACAATAGACCGCAATCGCGATAGGCTACAATACGATTTTTATCAAAGTCGGAAACGTGATGGTACGCATTTCTCCTCCTTACACGAGGCATCACAACAACGTTTCACCAGGCAACGCCAGGTACATGCTGTTTGTGTATGAGAAATCGGTTGGATACTTTTCTCATGTCAGCACATTGTAGGTGTCGCCACCGGCGCCAACCTTGCGTGAATGCTCTGAAAAGCTAATCATTTGCATATCATAGCATCTTCTTCCTGTCGGTTAAATTTCGCGTCTGTAGCACGTCATCTTCGTGGTGTAGCAATTTTAATGGCCACTAGTGTATATTTTGCGGAGAGAACTTTCCGTCCACTTCCCTTTTCTGTTACAGCCGCGAATAGTTAACCGAAAGAATGGTTGGCAGCTCGAATCTGGGTTTTGCGTGCATGGACTTTTCTCTAGCCATATCTAGCTGTATGCTGGCGGGGGGGGGGGGGGGGGGGGGAGGGCAAAAGTTAATTGACTGTTCTAGGAACGAAAGCTCACGGAATATTAACAGAAAACCAAGCAGTGACGCATATCGTCCCTCTTGCGCCTGCAGCTGGAGTTGGCTGAACCTCCGTGACGCTTTCGCATCTCTGTGACACTTTTGCTCTTGCTAAATGAACCTATAACGGAAAGCGCTGCGGTTTTGTAACGTACCACCTTTGTGGCTTGATTACAGCTCATCGTTTCCGTGAATCTCATTCTGGCATCTGCCTCACCTCCTATTACTTTTATGTGGTTGTTCCACTCTGAATCGCTCTTCACTGATACTCCTAGATATTTCATGGATGTTACTGCATCTGCAATCTTATAATCATACAGTGATGGTTCTTTCCGTCTATTTACTCGCAGTATGTTACATTTATGTTGAGGGTAACTACCGATCACATGTAAACTTCTGCCGCCCCCTTTTTCACAGTATTTAACGGCACTCTCCGACGTCCGATCCGTCAGTGGGCAATACTCTGCGTAACCGGGTGCACCTCTGGACATGTTCAGTGCAGTATGGACGGGAAAGTTTCATAGACCACGACTATACAACCCAGAAGATTTAGCATCAATTGCTACTCACTGCACCCAGCGTCGAACCTCAACAGGTCTTCCTGCATTTCACTACAATTTTGTAGCGTTGCGGCTTGCCTGTAGACATCACTCTCCATAAACCTTCCGACGGTATCCACGAGGTCATTTCTGTGTCGTAAGAAGTAATAGTTCAAATCATTCGAATGGCTCTGAGCACTATGGGACTTAACAGCTGTGGTCATCAGTCCCCTAGAACTTAGAACTACTTAAACCTGACTAACCTAAGGACATCACACACATCCATGCCCGAGGCAGGATTCGAACCTGCGACCGTAGCAGTCGCGCGGTTCCTGACTGAGCGCCTAGAACAGCTAGACCACCGCGGCCGGCCTGTTCAAATCATTCTCTTGGGGTACGCCCGAAGTTATTTTACGTCCGAATATTTGTCTCTGTTAAAAATGGCGTAATTGGGTTTTGTTTACTAGAGACTTTTCACTTTAATCACTCACCTGGTCTGATGAAAAAATTAATCGGAGATACTGTAAAGAAGGCATGGAAGAAATATGCTAACGAGTAAGAAAGGGCGCCCTCAGTTCCGGAGAAACGGGTAGATCTTTGGTCAGAACAGTGCACCCGTTTGCCAGTGAATTTTTGAGTAGTAAAAACATTACAGTCATCGTACATCAGCCTTACTTGTCTGATTTCCCACCATGAAAAGTTCTTTTTCCTATTTCTGAGAGCTATATCTGCGCTAAAAGTTCTGACGGTGCAACGGTGATAGAGGTAAAGGCAGACACGGTGGAGCTCCTGCGTAGACACTGGAAAATCGGCGGACAGAATGTTACGGAAGGGGTGAATGCAAACGTGGGTGGCTTCAAATTGATACACAGCGTCGGCAGGTTTACGTATGTGTGAGGCGGTGAGGAGAGTGGGCGGTTGGGCGCCGGCAGCGGACCTATTGTGTGCGGCGGTGACCCAGATGCGCCGCGGTCAGCCAGCGGTAGCGGCCCATCTGTGCCGGAAGGGCTTTGCTGGCGTGTGCGGTACCTCTCTGCCCGCAGACCCACGCACAACGAAAGCACGGAGCAGCCGCAGTAACCAGCCGAGTTCTGTAACGCTTCATAGTGCGGTGGCGTTTTGTTCTTCAGTCCGGAGTGTGGCTTGATGCAGGCGCCGGAAGAAATGTTCGTTACAGATGTACGGCAGACCTTAATGTACATTGCATGCCCACCAGCCTGTGCAACAATTTCCTGGGTTAAATCTAACTCGTATTGCCACGACAAATGTCCCTTTCTTATGGTGATCCGTCCTAGGATGTGATTCGTAAGCTCATCTATTCGATATACTCCTCTGCTTGGTTCCACTGTCATTACTCCACTCATTTCGGTAATCTCCCATAGCAACATTTCCACACGCATTGAAGTAAGCAAAGCTCTGCGTTTTGACCTTGATCGGCCGATCGGGACCGACCGACAGCCGTGTCATTCTCTGCCAAGGGCATTATCGGATACGGTATGAAGGACGTGGGATCACCAAATTGCTGTCCCAGCCGTCGACGGGTTTCTTGCCTTTTGTAAGTACAACGGAAAGTCGTTAGTGAGGCGTCAGACCATTTTTGGTGATTTTTCTTATGGTTCTAAAAAAGCTGCTAGGTCGCAAAAAGTACTGGATATTAATGGAACTGCTTTATTTTCATAATGCCTTGCGGGCCTGACTCATCATCAAGTGACCTACTATATTAGTAACACATTTCTACATTACGAATGTTAACAAAAATGGTTCAAATGGCTCTGAGCACTATGGGACTCAACATCTTAGGTCATAAGTCCCCTAGAACTTAGAACTACTTAAACCTAACCAACCTAAGGACATCACACACACCCATGCCCGAGGCAGGATTCGAACCTGCGACCGTAGCAGTCCCACGGTTCCGGACTGCAGCGCCAGAACCGCACGGCCACCGCGGCCGGCACAAATGTTAACACAAGCACGAACGTACTTGTACAGGCACAATGGTTTGTAACCAAAATTCAAATTTTCATTTTCAGAAGTACGTACCACAGTGGAATGTGAGTACAATGCTGTGACAAAGAAGCCTTTCGACTTGTAGTACACGTAGCTCCTATATTCACATAAGAACTGAAATACTGATATGACAGCCGGCCGCGGTGGTCTCGCGGTTCTAGGCGCTCAGTCCGGAACCGCGCGACTGCTACGGTCGCAGGTTCGAATCCTGCCTCGGGCATGGATGTGCGTGATGTCCTTAGGTTAGTTAGGTTTAAGTAGTTCTAAGTTCTAGGGGACTGATGACCACAGATGTTAAGTCCCATAGTGCTCAGAGCCATTTGAACCATTTGAACTGATATGACATAGACGTCTAGCAGACGAATGAATATAGCAGCCCTTAACACCGCATAAGTAACCTCGCTTACGCTAGATGGCGTGTGAGTGATGGCGCTGCGGCCCACCAGTACATTACTTTTCCGTAAGATTTATTTTACAATAGCAACATATATTTGTACAAATTTTAAAGTTGTGTGTATTTCATGCCAAAGGAAAGGCAAAGTAAAAAAAAAAAAAAAAAAAAAAATTAAGGCAGATAGTGAAAGATAAAAAATTAAAAAGATTAAACCTACACATAAACTCATCATTACAAAATATCTTGTTTCATTCGACACTATGTGTACGTCAAAAATAAAACAATAGATAGTACAATTGTGCTAGCGAAATATGTAAAAGTGTCCCCTTGAAGTCAATTTTATTTCTTTATTTTCGGAAATTTGTGCTTAAAGTGACCAAATGGGCAACAGTAATGCACTGAAATCCGGAGTAGTATGATACAGTTTCAATTTATGATATGTCCCTTGTGGTAGGAGCTTCGCGTAGTATCTCATAAGCTCTTCTCGGAGACTCAAAGATGACATAAATTTCGTTGTGGAATGAATGAAGGGACATTAAACAGAAAAACGTGTCACGTATTTAGAAAGATTATCCATTTCATTATGACGTGTTGTATCAGCAAGGTACCCACACTGATAAAGAGAATGGACTAGCGTTCGTAAGTAATCAGATTCAGTTTGTGGTTTAATCATTACGATAAGTGTTTTTCGCCACAGTTTTTCACAACTGTTTCCATCTGTTGGGTTAATATTTTTTCTCCTTCATTAGTTTCTTTCTATGCATGACCTGCTGTCTCCGCTGCGGCATGTTTAACATAGTCGTAGGCAATCCGTGGCGCGTTTAGGGACAACTGGCTAGGTTTGTTGCGACGCAAAGTGCCATGCTTCCTGTCTTCCTAGAGAACTGCCGCATTAAACTATTGCGGTCTACCAAAAAAATTATGCGATTAATCTTTGTAGCGTGCTTATCTTCCCCTTTTCCAATATTTTTGATCTATATATGGCGAAATGGTGAAACACAAATATGCAGAATATATCATAGAAGTGAAAGGGGTCTCCAGAGAATTTCACTTTCGTCACCCTACCCCCTCTCCTACCTGATTTATATGAGCCCAAACAGTTCAGAAATTGAGCGTTTCCCAACGAGAAATGGAAAGATGTATGTTGGATGTAACAAGGAGGAACGAAAAAAGAAAGAAAAAATAGATAAGAGAAAATAGAGGAGTTGTGGATGTTTTAGTTACTGTTACGAAACTGAAGCGGAAAGAGATTATAGATTTCTTGTGATACAGAAAAACTTAGAGGACGGCGAAATGGAAAATTAAACGACATAAAGAAACAAACAGAACAAACCTTGATGCGAAAAGCTGAAGATAGTTATTTATGGAGGATTGTGGAAGACACCCGTATCCAGCAGTGGATGATAAATGGTTATGAAGAGACGTCCGGCAGCGTCGTTTATCTATAATGAGATAGTGCTCGAACCTAACGCACGCATTCCTTCCATAGCAGAACAATACGAAGGATTGTACTTATTTCTCCGAGACAAAAGAAACGAGACAGCTCGCTTTAGTCCGTAACTATTCATCTGTATTTTACCTCGAATTGTGCCCTAACGCTGTGACAGATTTCGTTAAAGTGGACCGCATCAGTGGAGATGGAAATAAAGTGTCACGACCCATGTAGCATAGTTTTGCTCCGTAATAACTTTCCATGCAACGCTCAAATGAAATTGCCTTCCTGCTTCAGAATCAGTATTACTCTCTCGTTCCGAAGAATATTATGGTTGCTTCGTCCAATATTTTAGAAAGAAGGGGCACAATTGATTTTCTCTTCATCCAGCAGAATTTCAGATTAAAGTCTTTCGTAATATTTGCGCTGTTGTTTTCAGTTTTCCTGTGAGAACCATGAAGGTTATAATAGAGCTGCACAGTAGTTTGAATTCGGTCTCTGAATGTAGAAGGCATATTGCGAGCTAACATCCCAAAGATGTTCGGGCTCACATGTGGTTCCTCTTCGTCGAAATGTCTTGGCTCCAACTTGTCTAGGGGTTGAACCGCACGTGTCGCATTACACGCCCTAAATTAGACACATGTGACCCTTTGGTTAAATTGTCTGGCTGATTGCAAGTTTGCTAAATACAAAGTTAACATAACATATAATAACGGTAAAATAATATCTGGAACTAAATTGACGACCCATAAATGATGTAGGCCACTCAGTTGCGATTTGGTTAGAATAATGATTATTCAGAAAGCGAACTAATACCGAAAGTTGTCATATTTAGAGTTACTGTTACACACGAGCGCATATCCATTTGGCGCAGCTCGATCATTTACAATCTCATCGCGAAAAACAAGTTCGACACTTCACCTCGTTAACTATTCAAAAAGTTTGAGTTCACACCAGGCGCGGCTGCTCACCGCTCAGAGACTAAGTCCCGCGATACCACACAAAACGAAATTTTCTAAGTCGTTGCACTTCCTGTCTGCCTAAAGACCGACTGTCCGCTTTCGCGTCTGAATCCTAACTGTGCTCTTTGGTGTCTAGACCAGAACTACTGTCCTCTGCCCGTCTCCGACCGCGTTTCCACGCGCCGAACACCTTCGCTCACTAACTAGCGCAGTTCCCTTTCCGGAAGCCGTCCATCTGATTGGCTACAGCTTATTCTACATTACTTTACATTTTAAGATATTTAAATAATCAAAGCTAGACCACTTTCACGTTATAAATAACGTAACAATAATATCAAAAAAATGGTTCAAATGGCTCTGAGCACTATGGGACTTAACATCTATGGTCATCAGTCCCCTAGAACTTAGAACTACTTAAACCTAACTAACCTAAGGACATCACGCAACACCCAGTCATCACGAGGCAGAGAAAATCCCTGACCCCGTCGGGAATCGAACCCGGGCGAGGGAAGCGAGAACGCTACCGCACGACCACGAGATGCGGGCAACAATAATATCCATTACATAATAAACGTTAAATTCATTTACACAAAACCACTACAATTTCCTTCTTAACTTTGGATGTCAGGGCCAATAGCCAAGTGCCAATGTGCTCTCTGATAAATAAATAAAGAACAAAAGTAACTATTATGCACTAAACTTTACAAAAAATATTCTGTTACCTAATGATTCAATAATGTGTCATGCTGTCATCGTTCAGTATGTTTTGTGTGGAGGAAATGATGATCTGATGCTTAACTGAAAATACTCATAATTTAAATTTACTTTATCTTTAAGAAAAATAAAGTTGCAGAGTTGATATTTAAACGTTTGTCATTTTAATGATGCGCTTCTATATGAAATGTCAAGTCGCTACGATCGACCAAAGTGTTCAGATTTTAGCATTCAGGTCTTTGTTATAAAACTTGTCAATTTCACTTTAACAGTAAATACTAAAGTCTTATAGATATGATCAATATTCAAGTTTTATTGGGATCACCATGAAAATTTATGGAGGAGGGCAGATTAAAATTGCTGTGGCTTGATTCCCTGCGTTACTACAGAATTGAATGGTTTTCATAAATGTTTCCCTTCGTGGCTGATCTTACGTCTGCCATATTTAACACTGCTACGTCTCTTCGGCCACGAAAGGATTCTACTGGTTTTCCCTATGACGTAGGTTCTCGTCTGTCTCAGTCGCACACTACAGCGCTTAGGCCTCAGTAGACAACAGATGTCTGTGAATTTCCCCATCTCGTGGTGAATCTGCGCCCTTTGTGGCACACGCTCCTCGACGACAGGGTTCGTTTCACAATTCCTGTAGGCTGACTCTTTCGGCCATATATTTAAATGAGATCCCAATGCTTGTTATCTCACAATATTCAGGCTAAATTGAAATTAATTTTTTTACTTTTGACTATTTTCTGTTACTGATCAAACGGTCGAACGGTGCCCGTGTCACTAATAGACTGATTGTAGTTTTGCCACTGAAGAAAGATTAAAGTACTTTTTTCATAAAGTTTTCCGTAACATTTCCATTGCACAGTTGATCCATGTTTTGTGTGAACACCAATCAAATCGACGTAGTACAAAATAAATCGTTTTAAATGTCTTTTAAATGTCTTCATTAAATTCATCATGCAAACATATTTTTATCGTCATCACTTCAAATAAATTTATTGCAGATAGCACTATATAGATCATTGCCACGTAGTACAAAAAAACTTATAAGTTATTAGAACAAGTATGTGTGACAGTAAGCGTGGCTAAATGAGAATTGTTGTAAAGTTAACATTAACGTATTTTTCTTTCTTTTGAATACCAATAATAGACAACGGTTCAAAAATGGTTCAAATGGCTCTGAGCACTATGGGACTCAACTGCTGAGGTCATTAGTCCCCTAGAACTTAGAACTAGTTAAACCTAACTAACCTAAGGACATCACAAACATCCATGCCCGAGGCAGGATTCGAACCTGCGACCGTAGTGGTCTTGCGGTTCCAGACTGCAGCGCCTTTAACCGCACGGCCACTTCGGCCGGCAATAGACAACGGAATTCTTGGGAAAACTTCAGGTATCTTCTTGCAAGGAACGGCTGTCAGCTCGAAGATAATGCGATCCTGCGCTCCGTCAAGTCTCCGTGACCGTGTCGAGCCCGCAACAAATAGAAACACCAGCAACCTTTTCTAGTCTTTCGTAAATAACACAAAATTCAGTACAATGAGTAAAAATAGATTAAATAGGGTACTTCACATACGGGGTGTAACGGCTACAAGTGCAGATACTTTAATATGCAGCACTTTAATATGTACACACAACAGTGCGTCGGTTGTTCTTTCTCTGCGTTGCATAGTCTTCCCACAAACAGGTCAGAAACTTTACGCCCTGATGTTTTCTGTTGGCTGTAACTACACCACTAAGTGGACAACGCCTGTCAGTATAGACTAACCGTTTATGTGCACTTTCCACACTTCTGCCAGGAGTTTCAAGTACTGTATAGTTTACAACGGAATCTTATACCATTCTCCCAGCAAAATAGTGGCGAGTTAAGATAACGATGATGGAGGTGGATAGCGGTTACGCACTCTTCTCTGCACAGTAGATCACGAAGGCTCAAAAACACTTTGATCTGATGACTGTGGTGGCTTGGGGAGATGAGAGAATTCATTTCGTTCTTACAAAACCAGACCTGGGCGATGCGAGCTGTGTCAGCAGGGGCCCTGTCGACCTGGAACACATCACCACTGAGGAACAACCATTGTACCATGGAATGGATCTGATCAGTCAAGATGGTCACATAATCCTCGGCAATAATGCGACCTCGCAGATTAGCCAAGTGGCCCATGGAATACCACGATATTGCTGCCCAAATCGTCACCAAATCCTCGTCATGTTTCACTCTGGGGAACGTAAACACATTTTCTGTCGTGTTGTGACTTAGCGGATGATATGTAAATGGAAAATGGAGGGGTGGGGGGGAGGAGGAAAGAAAGGAATAAGTGATGTCAGCAGCATCGGGACATAAAACGGAATCAGAGGCGACGAGTGAAAATGTATACCGACTCAGGACTCGCACCTTGGGTCTACTACTGACTTTTTTTTTTAATCTTATTTTGTTCGTTTTCGTTCGTTGCAACTGCTCGGGGCGGATGTCGCTAGACACCCGTTTCAGTTCGTCGTTGATCCATTAACTCAGTTTTTGTTATTACAGGGGCCAGCTACCCCTCTGACCGAACACGCTGAGCTACTGTGCCGGCACTCACTAGGCTATTCCGTGAACCACTGCGCCACCCGGGACACAGTGGTCACCTCACTGCAAGCGCACGGACTACCTCGGTGCGCCTCATGGCCGACCCACACTCCCACAGAGAGCCACCTACCTGCAGTTCCTGTCCATTTCCTCCATGCTCACTACTCTGAGAGTCCCGCCAGTGGTAGAGCACTTGCCCGCGGAAGGCAATGATCCCGAGTTCGAGTCTCGGCCCGGCACACAGTTTTAATCTGCCAGGAAGTTTCATATCAGCGCACACTCCGCTGCAGAGTGAGAATTTCATTCTGGTATACAGTACTTGTATTTACCCATTCCGAAACGACTGGAAGCTATTTTGAATGCCAACGGTTTTTCTGCGTCTTATTAATTAGCAGGGTAATGAGTTGTGTTTGCGGTATTTCCACATATCTGTGCGCCACCTGCACCTTCACCAGAACGTCGAAACTAGATTTTGGAGGTATCGTAAAATAAATTAGTGCAAGAAATGGTAAGACCGATATCAAAGTGGAAGACTGTATAACAGTTAAGACACGATTGGCGATAACCCCTCAGTTTTTGGCTACTGCTGATTCTTACAGAAGTCTGATGAGATCTGTAAGGTACACTTCTCAGCAGTATGCTTCCTTGCTTTGGTAGAAAGACTCATTAAGGTGAATTTGTAATAATAATCAAATGTTTATATTAATATCGTAGTGCCGGCCGCTGGTGGCCGAGCGGTTCTAGGCGCTTCAGTCTGGAACCGCGTGACCGCTACGGTCGCAGGTTCGAATCCTGCCTCGGGCATGGATGTGTGTGATGTCCTTAGGTTAGTTAGGTTTAAGTAGTTTTAAGTTCTAGGGCTGATGACCTGAGATGTTAAGTCCCATAGTGCTCAGAGCCATTTTTGAACCAATTTTTTTTTAACGTAGTGTGGTTCACCACTACAATCACACAGTTATGAACTTCATAAATGCGGTACATTTACGACCATAAGTAAGGGACATACAAAATAACATTTACAAAGAACACAAAAAAGGATCAGTTGGCCAGTTGCTACCCATGAGCACGAAGATACACGTCGTGAAGTTTAAAGAAAGTTTAGAAGTGCTAGAATCTGTATAGAATACAGTTATGGCTCACTACTGTAAATCTCGAATACAACGGTAGCAGCGAGAATGTCTCTTCCTGAGAAAGTGGCATTTTTGCAAACGATACTTTGTCTGCGCCACAGCCCTGGTCGTAGATATTGCGATTGCATTTGTGGTGCTGTCGTCTGCCCACTTTTACAATCCTGTAGGCAACAAACAACTCTATTGCGTCTACGTACAGGAGCTAACTTTCGAACTGAAGCGAAATCATATTATGTCACCGCTCAAATCACGTAATTCGAGAAAGGAAAGCATTTTCACAGGTAGATTCGCCACTCCTAATGCACAACACTGGCGACACCTCAGCCATACCTCGGCATCTACCTGCAACAACGTGCTTCATAGGCAATATTGCCGACCCGTACGCAGATACTGCTTGTACTGCAGCCTCATTCCAGCGATTTCATGGCAACACTGTCGCGGCAACACACTGCCGTAAAATCTGGCCCTTTTAAACGCCCCTCTGCGGGTGGGTATAAGTTGACATATAAGACACTTAAGCCCCTTTTACACGAGCGATTGTCTTGTCTCAGTCGGTTACTCGTGGTGAGTCTACTGCAGCGCCTCTGACGTTTTATTCCTATATTTAGTCTCGCCTGTTACGAGTAGCCATTTTCGTTTACACATCAGTGTCGGAATTTCATGTGTTTCGAGAGCTATGTGCTGTATAGTTTGGCACCCAACGGTTGAAGTGAGGACAAGAGGGACCAACCTTCTTCCAAGAAGTCGAAGTATGTAATAGAACTAAGTAACTAGCAGCGACAATATAATGTATTAATGACCAAAGTATAATTCATAGTGGATCTTCTTAACAAAAGTCATGTGTTAAATTTTATACATTCCTAAGAACTGACAGAATAGGAAAAATAACGTCCAAGCATTTTAAAATTTGTTGATCCTTCTCCGTAGTTGAGGTCGCTAACGCACGGGTATATGGTGGCGTTCGTTTGAATATTAAGTCGGTTCGAATGCTGGTGGTGGAAAATTTTCACTGCCAGTATGTTGCCAGTAAGGAGACGAGAGGTGGTGGCGTAGAGTTCCTAATCAGCAGTCTTCGCACCAATGTCCTGGATTAAATTCCAATGCTCTCCACATTGCTCAAGAAGTGAGAGCATGTATATTGGTGACGGTGATGTGTCCGTTGTAGGGAACGTTAAACTTTAAACTCTTAGATCTCCATGGTGTGCTGGGATGGCTTAGGCACCGGGTTCTACCTTCTCCCTTTCCTTACTCCACAACAACGCAAACCTAAAACTACACTGCACAAGCAGTCATCACGATCATGCACATGACGTAGATACACACTTGACGCATTTCAACAGGTCGGAGAAAGTGGTGTAACACATGGCACCATGTAACACGACATCAGAATTGTGGTCGGAGAAAGATCGTGACTAATAGGGACCGTAGAAGCGTTTCACAGTTTGTGAATCAAAATCGCTGCTGGCAGTGAATGAAGGTGTATCCCCACTTATCTTCACCGCGCGGGGTAGCCGCGCGGTCTCAGGCGCCTTCTCACAGTTCTTAAGTGCTAAATAGAGGATATGAAATGTAGGCTGGCAGCGGCAAGGAAAGCATTTCTGAAGAAGAGAAATTTGTTAACATCGAGTATAGATTTAAGTGTCAGGAAGTCGATTCTGAAAGTATTTGTATGGAGTGTAGCCATGTATGGAAGTGAAACATGGACGATAAATAGTTTAAACAAGAAGAGAATAGAAGCGTTCGAAATGTGGTGCTGCAGAAGAATGCTGAAGATTAGATGGGTAGATCACATAACTAATGAAAAGGTATAAAATAGAATTGGGGAGAAGAGAAATTTGTGGCACAACTTGGCTAGAAGAAGGGATCGGTTCGTAGGACACGTTCTGAGTCATCAAGGGATCACCAATTTAGTATTAGAGGGCAGCGTGGAGGGTAAAAATCGTAGAGGGAGACCAAGAGATAAATACGCTAGGCAGATTCAGAAGGATGTAGGTTGCAGTAGTTACTTGGTGATGAAGAAGCTTGCACAGGATAGAGTAGCATGGAGAGCTGCATCAAACCAGTCTCTGGACTGAAGACCACAACAACAACAACAACAACAACAACAAGTGCTAAATAACATTGACAATTATTTTTCTCGTTGAATAGTGCTTGATCGTTGTGAAAACAATTGTCATTAAAAGTTTTTCTTCAGAAAATAGCCTTCAACCAGTAGCAGCGCAGTAGATTTGAGTTGTGACAGTGTGAAAAAAACAACTACAGACCGTCAGTGTCGTGAATATCGCTGGAAAGAAACGATAGTTGATACTCATCCACAGGCTGCAAGGCCACCATACTGTGTTTAAGATACACAGTTTACATCTACGGAAAAACGTTTTTTGAGTGAAAATACGTCAAAAATTGCGGTAAATTAAGCAGTGCAATATGCAGTTTTGAACGAACAGATCCGCCGGCTTACTAATGATCCCGATGAAGCTGTGGGGCGCCAAACAGTAGGTGAACTACTGACATAAAAATAAATATATCACACAAATATAGCCGACCTGGGTGGCCGAGCGGTTCTAGGCGCTACAGTCTGGAACCGCGTGACCACTACGGTCGCAGGTTCGAATCCTGCCTTGGGCATGGATGTGTGTGGTGTCCTTAGATTAGTTAGGTTTAAGTAGTTCTAAGTTCTAGGGGACTGATGACCTGAGATGTTTAGTCCCATAGTGCTCAGAGCCATTTTGAACACAAATATCACCCTACAACAACTAGCCGGCCGAAGTGGCCGTGCGGTTAAAGGCGCTGCAGTCTGGAACCGCAAGGCCGCTACGGTCGCAGGTTCGAATCCTGCCTCGGGCATGGATGTTTGTGATGTCCTTAGGTTAGTTAGGTTTAACTAGTTCTAAGTTCTAGGGGACTAATGACCTCAGAAGTTGAGTGCCATAGTGCTCAGAGCCATTTGAACCCTTTCCTACAACAACTAAAGCAAAATCATCTGCATCCCCAACAGGCTGTGTATACAGCAATGAGGTACAAATCCACACCAGGAGAAGACAGTAACGGACATTGGTTTCTGAACACCCACTGCCTCCCCTGTCTCCCCCTCCTCCAAATATCACAGTAGCCGCTCCAACGACTTAATAGGAACGAAAACAGCTCTAGGTTAATTCAGACTTACGGTCTGTAAGTGACACATACGCATATCTGCGTAAAAGCTTGATCGTCAGGAAAAAATGCTTGAAACGCTTTGCAGTGTGTTGAATTAAACATAAAACCAATAAATGACTCGTAACAGACAAATGCAAATAATTATCCCACACAGTCACGGTGCCTGAACTTAGGCGGTATGGCCACAATGAAAAACAAACCTTTTATCTATTTACATTATATTTATGCACAGTGTAGGCTTTCCTTTGTTCAGGTATTCTAAAGCGTAAATACGGTTTTGCTTTCAGAAATTTGGTCACTCTTATAGGAGATCGCTATAAGGAAAGATACTACATCCTTGTGCAACCTTTGCAGTGCGTCACAGAGACAAAGCAAACAACAAAATAAGAAATGAAGAAGCACAAAATCCATCGCTATGATAGGAGTGAGGGTGGTGAAATAGCTTAACTTCCGATGAAGAGGAAAAAACAGTCTTGGTTGCGACGTCGAAAGTACTGTCCATTTAGTAACCAGTGAAAGGGTATTCACCTAATTCAAGGCATCTTCAGATTGGCCGATAAATATTGATAAACAAGTTATGGATATCGATGATAAAACACTCCGAAAAATAAGTTGCCCTCATGTGCAATGAAGACAGTCGAGACAAATATATGCTCCCGTCATGTATTAAAAACATAACATCCGATAACCTTGTCGCATTGTGGTCTACAGAATACAGGGAAGGACCTGGCCTGTACAATCTTCAAATGGTAAACATGCTGGAAGCGTCGTTCTGCATCCTACATCCTTCTGCATCCATACACAGTAACGTGTACGCGGTCGCTAGATGTTGAATGACGCTTCAATCATGTTTACCATATGACGAATTGTACAGGCTTGATCCTGCCTTCTAGTCACTGGGCCACATTACGCATGTCACAAGCAATGGTGTAACTCATAGGACCGTGAAACACATCAGAATTGTCGCCGGAAAAAGATCTCGACTGAGAGGGACTGGAGACGCGTTTCACGGCTTGTGAATCAAAAACGGACTGTGTATGTGGTTATAGGATGCAGAACGACGCTTCCAGCATGTTTACCATTTGACAGATGCTGCAGGCCGATCATACCTTGCTTTCACAGGACCACATTACGCATTCCGGCAACATTATCGGATATTTGCTTTTAACCCTTTAACTGCTCTGGACGTGTTAACGCGCGCTCTTTTGTACCTGTCCCTGTGTGCTATGAACGTGTCTACGCGTAGACACGTTCAGAGTACCAGGTAGAAGGACTGGTGGCGCGCGTAAACACGTTCATAGCACACAGGGACAGGTACAAAAGCGCGCCCGTTAACACGTCCAGAGCAGTTAAAGGGTTAATACATGTCGGGAGCATATTATTTCGCTCGACTTTCTTGGAACTGACGGGGGTCATTTGTTTTTGCGCATGTTTTATCATCGATTTCCATAATTTGCGTATCTGAAGATGCCTTGAATTAGGCGAAACGCGCACCATTGATGAATAAATAAACTAATTCCGCATCCCATCCAAGACTATTTTCTTCTTCTCATTCTGCTTACTGGCTGCTGTGTCACCACGCCATGGAGTGGTTCAAAATGGTTCAAATGGCTCTAAGCACTATGCGACTTAACATCTGAGGTTATCAGTCCCCTAAACATAACTAACCTAATGACACCACACACATCCATGCCCGAGGCAGGATTCGAATCTGCGACCGTAGCAGCAGCGCGGTTCCGGCCCATGAATTGGGAAACGTTCAGCTTCCGATGACGCCAAATTTCCTGTTGCAGCGCATGAGCGATCTGCAGAGTTTAGAACTCCACATTCGGCACAGTCAGTTAATCATTGACGTCTCCGACCATTTCGCGACGTGGTTGGCGGCAGGTACGCACGGAGGCATGTTAGGCGCACCCAACACGAGGAGCCGATTTTGGCCAGAAAGTCGCTCATGTAAAAACGGGGGGGGGGGGCTTTACACATCGGAGTACCGTACACCTGTGCCGGCCGAAGTGGCCGTGCGGTTAAAGGCGCTGCAGTCTGGAACCGCAAGACCGCTACGGTCGCAGGTTCGAATCCTGCCTCGGGCATGGATGTTTGTGATGTCCTTAGGTTAGTTAGGTTTAACTAGTTCTAAGTTCTAGGGGACTAATGACCTCAGCAGTTGAGTCCCATAGTGCTCAGAGCCATTTGAACCGTACACCTGTACTAGAAATTAAGACGATGCTACCGACGGGATCGCGTGGGAGCCTGCCGGTATAGGCAAAGTACAACGCGAGAGTGATCGGCCAGCAGTCCGTACGGCGCCAGTGTTGTTGGCTCAGCTGGTTGTACGATAGCGGGTGCCGAGGCGGCGTCCCGTTAACCCCGCAGCGGCCGGCGCTGTGCCAAGCTGTGGGCGGGGAGGGACTGCCCACCAGCTGGTTCCTCCTGAGGCACAGCCCGGCCTCACCACAGCATACCCAATGTTGTAGAAGATGGGCGCGGGCACAAGTCAATTCTAGTAGCAGCAGGTATATCTGTAAATAAAAAAAAAAAAAAAAAAAAAAGAAAAAAAAAGTGCATGGCTGATAATTTCTCCGAGTATTTCTATATATACAGGGTGGTCACTTAAGAAATAACACCGCTTTTATTTTGTGAACGGTTCCAGATATCGAAACGGGGTTTTCGGCAAATGATAGTACGCTAATGGGCGTGTACTTTGGTTTGTGATAAAATGCCGTAACTCTTGTATCGATCGAGATATTGAACCAAGTTGTTGTTGTTGTGGTCTTCAGTCCTGATACTGGCTTGATGCAGCTCCCCATGCTACTCTATACTGTGCAAGTTTCTTCATTTCCCAGTACCTACTGCAACCTGCATCCTTCTGAATCTGCTTACTGTATTCATCTCTTGGTCTCCCTCTACGATTTTTACCCTCCACGCTGCCCTCCAATATTAAATTGGTGATCCCTTGATGCCTCAGAACAAGTCCTACCAACCGATCCTTTCTTCTAGTCAGGTTGTGCCAGAAACTCCTCTTCTCCCCAATTCTATTCAATACCTCTTCATTAGATATGTGATCTACCCATCTAATCTTCAGCATTCTTCTGTAGAACAACATTTCGAAAGTTTCTATTCTCTTCATGTCCAAAATACTTATCGTTCATGTTTCACTTCCATACATGGCTACACTCCATTCAAATACTTTCAGAAACGACTTCCTGACACTTAAATCTATACTCGATGCTAACAAATTTCTCTTCTTCAGAAACGCTTTCCTTGCCATTGCCCGTCTACATTTTATATCGTCTCTACTTCGATCATCATCAGTTATTTTGCTCCCCAAATAGCAAAACTTCTTTACTACTTTCAGTGTCTCATTTCCTAATCTAATTCCCTCAGCATCACCCGAATTAATTCGACTACATTCCATTATCCTCGTTTTGCTTTTGTTCATGTTCATCTTATATTCTCATTTCAAGACACTGTCCATTCCGCTCAACCGCTCTTTCAAGTCCTGTTCTGTCTCTGACAGAATTGCAATGTCATCGGCGAACCTTAAAGTTTTTATATCTTCTCCGAATTTATCTTTTGTTTCCTTTACTGCTTGCTCAATATAGAGACTGTATAACATCGGGGAGAGGCTACAACCCTGTCTCACTCCCTTCCCAACCACCGCTTCCGTTTCAAACCCTCGACTCTTATAACTGCCATCTGGTTTCTGTACAAATTGTAAATAGCCTTTCGCTCCCTGTATTTTACCCCTGCCACCTTCAGAATTTGCAAGAGAGTATTCCAGTCAACATTGTCAAAAGCTTTCTCTAAGTCTACAAATGCTAGAAACATACGTTTACCTTTCCTTGATCTATCTTCTAAGATAAGTCGTAGGGTCAGTATTGCCTCACGTGTTAAACATTTCTCCGGAATCCAGACTGATCTTCCCGGAGGTCGGCCTCTACCAGTTTTTCCATTCGTCTGTAAAGAATTCGTGTTAGTATTTTGCAGCCGTGGCTTACTAAACTGATAGCTCGGTAATTTTCACATCTGTCAACACCTGCTTTCATTGGGATTGGAATTATTGTATTCTTCTTGAAGTCTGAGGGTATTTCGCCTGTCTCATACATCTTGCTCACCAGATGGTAGAGTTTTGGCAGGACTGTCTCTCCCAAGGCCGTCAGTAGTTCTAATGAAATGTTGTCTACTCCCGGGGTCTTGTTTCAACTCAGGTCTTTCAGTGCTCTGTCAAACTATTCACGCAGTATCATATCTCCCATTTCATCTTCATGCACATCCTCTTCCATTTCCGTAATATGGTCCTCAAGTACATCGCCCTTGGATAGACGCTCTATATGCTCCTTCCTCCTTTCTGCTTTCCCTTCTTTGCTTAGAACTGGGTTTCCATCTGAGCTCTTGATATTCATAAAAATGGTTCTCTTTTCTCCAAAGGTCTCTTTAATTTTCCTGTAGGCAGTATCTATCTTACCCCTAGTGAGATAAGCCTCTACATCCTTACATTTGTCCTCTAGCCATCCCTGCTTAGCCATTCTGCACTTCCTGTCGATCTCATTTTTGAGACGTTTGTATTCCTTTTTGCCTGCTTCACTTGGTGCATTTTTTTATTTTCTCCTTTCATCAATTAAATTCAATATCTCTTCTGTTACCCAAGGATTTCTACTAGCCCTCGTCTTTTTACCTACTTGATCCTCTGCTGCCTTCACTACTTCATCCCTCAAAGCTACCCATTCTTCTTCTACTTTATTTTTTTCCCCCATTCCTGATTTTTGAAGTAGAATGATATGCTTTTCTTAACGGCATCCACAAGCGTTTGAAATGAAGAGTGCAGCGATGTTATTCTTATTAACTTTGATGTTGAAATTCAGCAAAGCAGAGGTCTCATGCGAGGCCTATGTTGTTATGATAAATCCCCATTTTCTGTGCGATGTAGATAGAGGGTTAGCTATGATTTTTGCGAATGGAAATATGGCATAGGCTAGCTTCTGACACGTCAGATAGGGCTTAGGAAAACTACTTCAAATGTTTGTACGTTTCCGCGTTTTTGTGGAAACATCTAGTTTCGTCAGGCAGTTTTCCATTAAAACCCTCCCCGCTGCTGATTATTTGCCAAAGCCGAACTAGAAACGTCGATGATTCAGACTCCATAGCGATAAACATCCCTCTCCGAGGGGGAAAGGAAGCTACTATTTTAACTTCTTTAGATTGAAAAAAAAAAGTTCCTGACCTGCCTTTGTCCGGAGACCCCTGAATGCTTCTTAAAGTAAATCACATGCTCTCGGACAAATGTGTCTATAAATGCTATTCGAAATTGTAACTACACAAAATACAGTTTCAATGAACCAGACAGTTTACTTAAAATGACGACGACTTGTCAACTACAAAATAAATAGTTTTCTTAACGGAAACGTAGGTTTACACTTTACTTAAGTATGTTCTCAAGTTTTTTACCATCGACATCAAGGCACATTTGTATCGTGTCAGAGAGATAGATGAAGGAAACGACGCCGACGTGCCGTTGCTTGTTTGTTCGTACTGTAGCGTTCCATCCTATCGAACGGTCAGAAACATTTTCAGTCAATATTTCCGTTGCAACACGTTAAGAGTGAGACGAGCACTTGTTGTGCTGAAACCACGTACGCTGTCGCTTATTCAATAGCAGCTCTTCTAGAAGAACAGATAGAATGTTCAAAAGAAAGTTTGCATAAGTATTTCTGTCTAACATGCCTTAGGTGAAGTAAGCACAACTGAATTTCCTATGAAGGCACACATTGATTTCCGCTTCACGGTCGTTGTTGTTCTACCTGACAAAGCCAGCGTGGATTTTGAGTTCCCAATAGTGCGTGTTACATAAATTTACTTTACCGTCGTTTGCAAACGTTTCTTCGTAAGTAAAGAGCACACATTGGAAAGACGTACAGTCGTGTCGCAAGCGATGCAGAGCAAATCAAAAAAATTCTGTGCGACTTTCGAAATCACGTCCTCCGAATGCCTGTTGTAGTGACATTAAGTGTGAAGTTTATGTTGATGCCTGATGCGAATGACACTCCTCTGCAGATCCCACAATACGTCTCATGCCACCATAAACATGCTACTGCTATACGTAGAATAGTAGCATGTCTAACTTCTCTTTACTAGTGTACTTGTATACATGCAAGAAATGTTGAAGGTGAAGTTGGCTGCGATAGAAGACACAGTTTCTGTTAGTTCTGCAGAGCAGACAAGCAGACGTCAAAAGGTTTCATACTACGACATTGCCTGGCGTGAGCGTATTTACAACGCAACAGCCGAATCGACAGACTTGTCTTTCAGTTTTCTCGGATTCTTTTTCTAAGACTTTCGACCTCAACATTAACAAGAATTATATCACTGCACTCGTCATTTCAAGCACTTTCGGATGCCTTTAAAAGTAGTGTATCATTCTATTTTTTTAAAAATTATACTAGCTTTGTTGTCTCGATCGATGAAAGGGTTAAGACTCTTTATCACATACCAAACTGCACATCCCTTAGAGTACTATCATTTGCCAAAACCCCGTTTCGATGTCTAGGACCGTTCACGAAGTAAAATGGGTGTTACGTCTTCTGTGACTCACCCTGTCTATAGCGGCTCCAAAACCACAGGTAACGGCAGAGTGGGTTGCGCACAGTTTACACGGAACTGATTTCGCTTCTTATTGATACTTCTAGTTTTTCTGTCGAAACCACAGCTATGCTTACAGCTTTAGATTACTTGCAGACTCTCACAGAACAAAACATTTTGATTCTGACGGCCTGTAGAAACTTAGTCGAAGAAACCTAGACACCAGTCCTCCTCAAGAAAACGAATCCACTGGTAACTGTTGTTATGAAAGCTGCCGAGGAAATGGAAAATCTCTGGAAGAAAGTAAAATTGATGCCGATCGAGGGACACGCTAACATTAAAGGTAATGGAATAGTTGACGTCTCACTTGTTCGCAAAGACCGCCAGTCGAAACGGCACATTTAACCCTTTCATACTCAAATTTATATTTGAAGAACATAATATAAAAAACTGTCTTCTTTTGTGATAAATACTACACATTCACTACCAAAAACATTTTAAGCTTACCAACTTTGAAAACCCCACGAACCTAACTAGAGCCATGTTGTCATGTGAACCTATGATTTTCGTAATGAATTTTTTAGTTTTACAATGATTTTCTTCTCCATGGATTTGTTTGAAACATTGAGGTTCGCCGATGACATTGTGATTCTGTCAGAGACATCAAAGGACTTGGAAGAGCAGTTGAATGGAATGGATAGTGTCTTGAAAGGAGGATATAAGATGAACATCAACAAAAGCAAAACGAGGATAATGGAATGTAGTCGAATTAAGTGGGGTGATGCTAAGGGTATCAGATTAGGAAATGAGACACTTAAAGTAGTAAAGGAGTTTTGCTATTTGGGGAGCAAAATAACGGATGATGGTCGAAGTAGAGAGGATATAAAATGTAGACTGGTAATGGCAAGGAAAGCGTTTCTGAAGAAGAGAAATTTGTTAACATCGGGTGTAGATTTAAGTGTCAGGAAGTCATTTCTGAAAGTATTTGTATGGAGTGTAGCCATGTATGGAAGTGAAACATGGACGATAAGTAGTTTGCACAAGAAGAGAATAGAAGCTTTCGAAATGTGGTTCGACAGAAGAATGCTGACGATTAGATGGGTAGATCACATAACTAATGAGGAGGTGTTAAAGAGGATTGGGGAGAAGAGAAGTTTGTGGCACAACTTGACAAGAAGAAGGGATCGGTTGGTAGGACATGTTCTGAGGCATGAAGGGATCACCAATTTAGTATTGGAGGGCAGCGTGGAGGGTAAAAATCGTAGAGGAAGACCAAGAGATGAATACACCAAGCAGATTCAGAAGGATGTAGGTTGCAGTAGGTACTGGGAAATGAAGAAACTTGCACAGTATAGAGTAGCATGGAGAGCTGCATCAAACCAGTCTCAGGACTGAAGACCACAACATCAACAACAATGATTTTATCAGAATGGCAATGATGTACATCTACATCTACATTTAGGACAATCTCGGAAGATGTTTTCTGCCTACCACCGGTTTTGAACAAGTATTTTTGCCAACATATCGAGGGAAGGTTGAAGTCCCCACCAACTATAACCGTATGAGTGGGGTATTTATTTGTTACGAGACTCAAATTTTCTCTGAACTGTTCAGCAACTATGTCATCGGAGTCTGGGGGTCGGTAGAAGGAGCCAATTATTAACTTAGTTCGGGTGTTAAGTATAACCTCCACCCATACCAATTCGCACAGAGTATCTACTTCGACTTCACTACAAGATATAAACCACTACTGACAGCACAAACACTCCACCACCAATTCTGCCTAATCTATCTTTCCTGAACACCGTCTGAGACTTCGTAAAAATTTCTGCAGAACTTATTTCAGGCTTTAGCCAGCTTTCTGTACCTATAACGATTTCAGCTTCTGTGCCTTCTATTAGCGCTTGAAGCTCAGGGACTTTCCCAGCACAACTACAACAATTTACAACTACAATTCCCACTATTCCTTGATCCAAGCACGTCCTGTATTTGCCATACACCCTTTGAGATTGCAGCCCATCCCGTACTTTCCCGAGGCCTTCTAACCTAAAAAACCGCCCATTCCACGCCACACAGCCTCCGCCACCCGTGTAGCCGCCAGTTGAGTGTAGTGAACTCCTGACCTATTCAGCGGAGCCCGAAACCCCACCACCCTATGGCGCAAGTCAAGGAATCTGCAGCCAACACGGTCGCAAAACCGTCTGATTCAGACCCTCCACCAGCTCTGCACCAAAGGTCCGCAGTCGGTTCTGTCAACGATGCTGCAGATGGTGAGCTCTGCCTTCATCTCGTAAGCAAGACCGGCAGCCTTCACCAAATCAGATAGCCGCTGGTATCCAGATAACAGATCAATACGAAAACGCATTTATCCCCCTAAAAATGAAAAACATGAAATACCGCACACAAGTTTTCAACATTACATTTGAAGGTGACATTGACATACCACACACAGCAATGTTTTCTGCTTTCTGTGAAGTTTTCTGGGGATACACGTCCAATTACATACAAGTTATGTACAAACCAGCAGAATTACTAATATGGATAGTAATGTTTCAAAACTGTCTCTGTTATGCATAAGAAAACTTCAGACATTTTTGGAATAGCTCACAGCCTTCTGAATATCCATCCCGTGGTTCTTAGTATATTTCTCCAAGTTTCGAAATCAGCCCACTACATGCTAGCATTAGACAGATGAGATATAGATACCTCATCGCTCAAAACTGCGTATTACTTTAATGGGACATACTTATTCCATCAGCCACGAAACGGTTAAAAACATCTCATTGCCATCAGACCTCAAGGCTACACTGCGTAGTAGAACAAGGCGTCAATGAGAAATGAATATCAGTTATCAATGCACAGAAAAAAACATAATTTTAAGGACAAATACAATCGAACATTTCGTCGAAGACCTTGGCCTATTCAATCAAGGCGAATAAGAAGTTTATAAATTCCATAATGCACATGAAATTCAATCGTGGACCATTCCTAAACCATCTCCACCGAATACACGTTTGAGGTAATTCGTATTGTAAAGTTGATGAAGTAACAGTAGGTGATATTCACAATTTCTCGTATGTTAACTGTTTGCAAGCCAGCGTAGTGATTTCATACAACAAATAATAAGATGTCATCAACATTACTAGTATAGCAGATCTCCTTTATCAAAATAATTTATTAATTTTGAAATTAACCACGAAAATTTTAAATAAATATAATCTTACCCTGTAAAATTCCACATATTTCCTAAAACGCTGAGAGATGGGTTTATGGGAAAGAGGAGTCTACGGACATCAATTTCCAAGTTTCACAGCTAATCTCCGGAGAAGAAAGTAGCGTGAAAATCAAAAGTTCTCGAAAAATTAAAAGGCGTTCTGGAAAGCTACATTTACCTCAGGATATCTTACTTTTCAGTTGTTTCAGCGATGGCCTGCTAACGTGGACGGGTATGCGGTCTGACAGATAACAATTCAGCCAGGAAAAGGCGCCTAGTCACTACAGGCTGGCGGTATTTGCTGTCGGCAACAAATCCGACACGATTCGTGAATCCACAGGTAGATCCGGCAAACCACCGGAAGTTTAGTAGGTACTTGCAGATAGAAGGGAAAGACCCTCCACACAAAAAAAAAAAGAAACAGGAAGACTGACTCATCAAATATCAATATAGTTGTATAGCTGGCGACGACTGAATGAATCAGCATTTCCTCATTTACATGCTTGCACAATCATAATCTGCAGACCTGTAATCATGAGGGTAGCACTCAGTGAAATACTGATAGTGGTCTCTTCGATTTTATGTCGTGTGAATTATGACAGTTTCAACGTATTAGAGTTTTTTACTGTAAAGGTTCTTGAATAAACTGCAAGACGTACGTAATTCTCAGATTTTGAAAAGAAAGTCTTTAAAATCCTATATTTTTGCGTTACAATGTCTTGGTTCCAAATGCTAAAGAGAAGTACAAAATTCTTGTTTGAGAAGGTCGCCCAGTCGCTCGGTTCGTATTTGAGCTAGGAACTGGGTAAAAAGTTTTGATTTAATCCGAACCAGCGGCCATTTGTATAGCTATTCAGTCATCTTTCTTGCTGTAGCTACGTTGCAGGGTACTGAGCAGAATTTGAAAGACGAACCGGAGATGCCACCCAGGCAAATTGTGCGAATTGATTAATTTCTTTTTCAAAAGATAATAGTTTGGCTGAAATTAAGGTTCAGCTAATTGCCCCATTTGCATATGTACCGTTTGGATTCTACGTGCAAAACGTTTCTCTGGGAGGTTTTTGTAGTGCACCACTTCTGTATTTTAGTTTTGTGCGAATCGGTTCAAATTTTGCACTATGGTAGTTAAATGGATAAACTCAAAACGAAATCTTTTTTATCCAGTGATCATTATCCGTCGTTCAGAAACGATGCTTTAAAGTCGAGGTAAATGTGGCACGCAAAAATCGTTCTTACGTGATCTGAATACATGGAAACGGGTTAAAGTGATTCAAATAAATAAAAACTGCATTCGTACGATGAAATTGAAAACTTGCTAAAAAGCTGCCGTCATTCGGATTTAACGTGAAAAAAAAACATTTGTTTTTTTATGCGCGCGTCTTTCATGTTTCAGACTTTTGTGAATCGGTTCAATTTTTTTAAGAAGGTAGACAGACACGTGTAATTAATGATCGTCCTGTTGTTTTGTGAAAGCTTTATCCGTTTCCACGATATGAGCAAAATGGTTCGAAAGTCAATACGAACATTTATGCCGGATCAGTCGTTGCCGGAGTGAACAAAAATCTACCCCGGTTGCCAAACTATGGCGGTATAATGCCAAAATTATGGTAGAGTAACAGTTGGCAGCCTGAATGAAAAAATGATCTTATTGCAGCCCAAAAAAGGCCAATATGTCATGGGCAGAGGAAGGGATGTAAAAGAAGGGAACTAGTTCCCAAAGTATTTCCGTAATACTTGTCTGTTGTTCGAAACTACCGGTAACAAATCCAGCAGCCGGCCTCTGAATTGCTTCATTGTCTTCCTTTAATCCGATCTGGCGAGGATCCTAAACACTCGAGCAGTACTCAAGAGTAGGTCAGACTAGCAACCTGTATGCGGTCTCCTTCACAGATGAATCACTCTCTCCCAATAAAACGAAGTCGACCATTCGCATGCCTTAGCACAATCCTCACATGCTCCTCGTATTTCGTACCTCTTTGCAACGTCACGCCCAGATATTTAAACGACGTGACTGTATTAAGCAGAACGGTACTAATGCTGTATCCGGAGACTACTCATCCGCATTACATTACATTTTTTTTTTCTCTATTTAGAGCTGGCGGCCATATATCAACCCAACTAGAAATTTTGTCTAAGTCATCTCGTATCATCGTATAGTCACTCAACTTCGACACCTTTCCATACAACACAGCATCATCAGCAAACAACCGCAGATTGATGCCCACCCTGTCCGCCAACTCATTTGTGTATGTAGAAAATAGTACCTGCCCTGTCACACCTCCCTATGCAATTCCAGACGATACCTTGACTCTGACGAACACTCGCCGTCGAGGAGAATATAATGGGTTAAGAAGTCTTCGGGCCACTCACATATTTGGGAACCTATCTCAGATGCTTGCACCCTCGTTATAAGTCTGCAGTCGGGCATCGTGTCAAATATTTCTCGGGTATCTAGAAATATGGAATCCGCCTGCTGCCCCTCATCCATTGTTCGCAGTATAGCATGTGAGAAAAGGACAAGCTGGGTTTCACACGAGCGATGCTTTCTAAAAGCATGCCGACTCGCGGACATAAGCTTTTCGCTCTATAGGAAATTTATTATATTCGAACTCAGAATATGTTCTACACTACTGGCCATTAAAATTGCTACACCACGAAGATGACGTGCTGCAGATGCGAAATTTAACCGACAGGGAGAAATTGCTGTGATATGCAAATGATTAGCTTTTCAGAGCATTCACACAAGGCTGGCGCCGGTGGCGACACCTACAACGTGCTGACATGAGGAAAGTTCCCAACCGATTTCTCATACACAAGCAGCAGTTGACCGGCGTTGCCTTGTGAAACGTTGTTGTGATCCCACGTGTAAGGAGGAGAAATGCGTACCAACACGTTTCTGACTTTGATAAAGGTCGGATTGTAGCCTATCGCGATTGCGGTTTATCTTATCGCGACATTGCTGCTCGCGTTGGTCGAGATCCAATGACTGTTAGCAGAATATGGAATCGGTGGGTTCAGGAGGGTAATACGGAACGCTGTGCTGGAACCCAACAGCCTCGTATCACTAGCAGTCGAGATGACAGGCATCTTATACGCCAGGCTGTAACGGATCGTGCAGCCACGTCTCGATCCCTGAGTCAACAGATGGGGACGTTTGCAAGACAACAACCATCTGCACGAACAGTTCGACGACGTTTACAGCAGCATGGACTATCAGCTCGGAGACCATGGCTGAGGTTACCCTTGACGCTGCATCGCAGACAGGAGTGCCTTCGATGGTGTACTCAACGACGAACCTGGGTGCACTAATGGCAAAACGTCATTTTTTCGGATGAATCCAGGTTCTGTTTACAGCATTATGATGGTCGCATGCGTGATTGGCGACATCGCGGTGAATGCACATTGGAAGCGTGTATTCGTCATCGCTATACTGGGGTATGGGTGATGGTATGAGGTGCCATTGTTTACACAACTCGGTCACCTCTTGTTCGAATTGACGACAGTTTGAACAGTGGACGTTACATTTCAGATCTGTTAGGACCCGTAGCTCTACCCTTCATTCGATCCCTGCGAAACCCTACATTTCAGCAGGATAATGCACGTACCGCATGTTGCAGGTCCTGTACAGGCCTTTCTGGATACAGAAAATGTTCGACTACTGCCCTGGCCAGCACATTCTCCAGATCTTTCACCAATTGAAAACGTCTGGTCAATGGTGGTCGAGCAACTGTCTCGTCACAATACGCCAGTCACTAATCTTGATGAACTGTGGAATCGTGTTGAAGCTGCATGGGCAGCTGTACCTATACACGCCATCAAAGCTCTGTTTGACTCAATGCCCAGCCGTATCAAGGCCGTTATTACGGCCAGAGGTGGTTGTTGTGGGTACTGATTTCTCAGGTTCAAAAATGGCTCTGAGCACTATGGGACTTAACATCTATGGTCATCAGTCCCCTAGAACTTAGAACTACTTAAACCTAACTAACCTAAGGACATCACACAACACCCAGTCATCACGAGGCAGAGAAAATCCCTGACCCCGCCGGGAATCGAACCCGGGTACCCAGGCGCGGGAAGCGAGAACGCTACCGCACGACCAGGAGCTGCGGACTCTGATTTCTCAGGATCTATGCACCCAAACTGAGTGAAAATATAATCACATGTCAGTTCTAGTATAATATATTTGTCCAATGAATACCCGATTATCATCTGCATTTCTTCTTTGTGTAGCAATTTTAATGGCCAGTAGTGTAGAATTATGCAGGAAACCGATGTTAAGGATACTGGTCCGTAATTTCGCGGGTCCGTTCTTTCAGCCTTCCTACGTACAAGAGTCATCTACCACCATTATTTATGATGGGCATCAGTATCGAATGAAATGCAAAATAGCTCTGAGCACTATGCGACTTAACTTCTGAGGTCATCAGTCGCCCAGAACTCAGAACTAATTAAACCTAACTAACCTAAGGACATCACACACATCCATGCCCGAGGCAGGAGAATGAAATGCAAATTTAATCATTTAATACCCCTTATGTAATGAACGTCTCCACAAAATTTGATAAGTATCGGACTGGTATGTCATGATTTATAATTTTTCATTTCCGTCAGTGCAGATTACGAAATATCTGCCTAGGAAACAATAAAAACTGATGCGGATGATAGCAGTTTATTGTGACGCCGAGTCGGAACATGAGTCTGAAACGGCGTTCAGCAGTACGAAACCGGATGCTCAGTTCGTTGTAAAGCTGGGTTGTGCAACGAGTGTCGCAATAATGCTCGTGGGTCAATTACGTGTGCTGTCAATAGTTTTCCAGCTCCGGACCAGCAAAAGCGCTGCGCCTAATAACATGCAACGATTTATGTAGCACATACAGGTCGACGATACCTTTTCCATAACGGAGACGGGCAGTTACCACGGCGGTCCTCTACCATGGATAATAGAGTATTACACATCGCAAGTTTGTTCGTAATCATCACTAACTTTGGTTTCATCTCGCGAAAAAATGGAGTATCGGCGATTTTTTTTGGAGTTGGTGTGTTTTGTTAGCAGAGATCATGTCGTCTCATAGTACCCGACCTACAACCATATGGTATGCCATTGTAACGCAGCGCTCCTAATTTCGATCTGTAAAAAACCTAAACGTGCTTAGTCAATTTCAGATCCTCGAAAACAGTTATCATATGCAACCAGGTTTTTTTTTCTTCTTTTTTTCTCGCTATTGTCCATTGAATATAGTTAAAATTATGAAAAATTTTAATCCGTATTATGTCCTATAAGCGTACAATATCCGGCAGTCTTATATGCATTGGGCGTACAGGAGAGGAGCAATTCAGAACGACGATTGTTTCTATCAACATGACAGTGCACCGTATCATAAAGCAGCAATGGTTTGTGGACGGTAACATTCGTGAAAAGGACAGGCCTGCCCAGTCTCCACTTGACTATAATAGAACACCTCTGGGATGATCTAGAACGTTGACTTCGCTCCATAACCCAGTGTACAACATCGCTGCCTTGTCTAGTTTCGGCTCCTGAGGAATAACGGGCTGTCGTTCATCTACAAACGTTCGGACACATCACTGAAAGCATCTCCAGCAGAGTTCAAGCCGCCGTAAAGTGGAAGGATGGACGTACTCTTATATTAATATACACTATGGGATCAAAGGTATCCGGACACCCCCAGAACATGGGTTTTTCATATTAGATGCATTGTGCTGCCACCTACTGCCAGGTACTCCATATCAGCGACCTCAGTAGTCATTAGACATGAGTGAGCAGAATGGGGCGCTCCACGGAACTCACGGACTTCGAATGTGGTCAGGTGACTGAGTGCCACTTGCATCATACGTCTGTACGCGAGATTTCCACACTCCTAAACATCCGTAGGACCACTGTTTCCGATGTGATGGTAAAGTGGAAACGTGAAGGGACACGTACAGCGCAAAAGCATACAGGCCGACCTCGTCTGTTGGCTGACAGAGACCGCCTGCACTTGAAGAGGGACGTGTGTAATAGAGCACTCCGTGAAGAATGGGCTGCCATTCCCTAAGAAACCTTCCAGCACCTGATTGAACGTATGCCTGCGAGAGTGGAAGCTGTCATCAAGGCTAAGGGTGGGTTAACACCATATTGTGTGTAATAGGCAGACATCTATCCAGACCATCACACAGGAATTCCAAACTGCATCAGGATCTACTGCAAGTACTATGACAGTTATCTGGGACGTGAGAAAACCTTGGATATCGTGGTCGAGCGGCTGCTCATAAGCCTCAGATCACGCCTGTAAATGCCAAACAACTCATCGCTTTGTGTAAGGAGCGTAAACATTGGACGATTGAACAGTGGAAAAACGTGTGGAGTGACGAATCATGGTACATAAAGTGTCGATCCGATGGCAGGGTATGGGTATGGCGAATGCCCAGTGAACGTCATCTGCCAGCATGTGTAGTGCCAATACTAAAATTCCTAGACGGTGGTGTTATGGTGTGGTCGTGTTTTTCATGGAGGGGGCTTGCACCTCTTGTTGTTTTGCGTGGCACTACCACTGCACAGGACATCATTGATGTATTAGGCACCTCCTTGCTTCCAACTGTAGAAGAACAATTCGGGGATGGCGATTGCATCTTTCAACACGATCAAACACCTGTTCATAATGCACAGCCTGTGGAGGAGTGGTTACACGACAATTACATCCCTACAATGGACTAGCCTGCGCAGAGTCCTGACCTGACTCCTATAGAACACCTTTGGGATGTTTTGCAACGCCGACTTCGTGCCAGGCCTCACCGACCGACGTCGACACCTCTCCTCAGTGGAGCACTCCGTGAAGAATTGGCTGCCATTCCCTAAGAAACCTTCCAGCACCTGATTGAACGTATGCCTGCGAGAGTGGAAGCTGTCATCAAGGCTAAGGGTGGGTTAACACCATATTGAATTCCAGCATTACCGATGGAGGGCGCCACGAACTTGTAAGTCCTTTTCAGCTAGGTGTCCGGATACTTTTGATCACATAGTGTACGTCGGGATACTTTTGATCCGGTAACGTACAAGGCGAACTAATCGTTTGAAAAGTGTTACGAATTGCAGGAAGAATTAAAATCAGCATCCCTTGATGCAAGAAAATCCCCGAAATCGTTGGCCTACTCGAGCAGTCAGCTGTGAGTTGGTCGTAGGTTGTGTTCCAAAACTGAACAGCATAGAGACAGAAGTGATGACACTTTCTGCAGGAGCTGACCATCGTTTTGCTGGACAATGTTCAAGCACGTACAATCCAAACTGTTACTGATTTGTTTGACTAATGGGGCTGCTAAGTGCTGTACCACCTACTGCACTCCCCTGACTTCAGCCCTCGTAATTTCAACTCGATTTCTTAATTGAAGGAAACTCTTCACGGCATTCGCTTCAGAACTGTTACAAATTCGTCGGGCAATAGACCAGGCCGCTCGAACTGTCAACACAACTGGCACTGCTAAGAGTATTCCACGACTTCCACATCGCTGGCAACGAGTTATACACAATACTGGTGACTACTTTGAAGGTCAGTAAAACTTTGAAACACGTATCTCTTTCGTACGAGCTGTAAATAAATAGTTGTCACTATTAAAGTTCCAACCCTCGTATAATTGAGGAGTACAGATGTAGCTTTAGAGTAAACGAGCTGAATCGTAAATGTGTAGACAGTGTTACTAGCTAGTGGATGCCAGTTCGTGAGATACTATTAAAGGCGATAACTACGTTGTACAGTGAGCCGCGACGTTGTTAAGCGGACGGAAATTCCCAAGCAGGTCGTTCGCATGTCGGGGAGAGTATTCGAATCCCGCTCGCGTCGCGACCATGCGCTCGCGAGGAGACTGTTTGCTCGCTTTGGGGAAAGCAGGCGATATGTGACTGCAAGCTGCCAGCGAGAATCCAGGTTGTTTGCTGCATCTGTGGGTGCGGCGCGCTGCCAACTCGCCTTGAACCAACGCACGAGGTCGAGCTCTGGGAAAACGCAGAGCTCGCCTGCAAAAGCGGCACGTATCCCATCTGGATTCTCCTACTCTTAAGCGGGCTTGTTGGTAGCCGCAGATAGCTTCAGGCCATTGCTTCCATATTCACTTACGCAAGACACATATCGTTTCTTCCTGTGACAAACACACTCCCGTAGCCAAGATCGCTTAACACGTAGTGTGAGGAGTTCTGTCCGGTTGTAGCATGATCGAGTGCTTGTGTGGAAGAACATATCAACATGAAGTCAGGTGATGACGTAAGGTTCCTGATCACCAGACACAGCTCCAGTATCCTGAGCCGAATGCAAGGTATCTCCGTAGTGAGTCATAGAGTGAGAAGGAATGTGGTTCTAATATCGGTGATCCGTCTCGCGGCAGACATTCGGTTAGTCACCCTAGTGGGTAGTTTTCAAGAGAAGAGAACTATGTGCCACTACGGAATTTCAAACGCGCCCTCCTCGTTTTTTTCAGCAACACAAATACGGCACGAATATCTATACTAATTCATCACATACATGCACTAAACAGTCACACGGACGTCACAGCGTTCATCCTTCGCTAATGGAGTTTGACATTGTGCGCAAAGAAACAAAACGTTTCCAGTCAGATTGTTGAAGATACCCTTCGAAGTCTCCCAACCTAACGCCTCAGCTCTTTACTGTACTTTTTTTAAGTGTCACATGTTTCTTAGCTCATTACATTAATTAACCTCGATCATCTGTCGGATTCTCGATACCTTTTGACTCACACTATCACACTGGTAAAAACCCGCATAACAGCTGCAGCTTATTGGAATATTGTCAAAGATTGTGGCTTCTTTAACGTTCGAGACAGACTTGTTCACAGAAAGTGTTAGTGCAGGAAATGGATGCTTTGAAAACGCCCCCGTACGGCCACTCGTTTTAGAATTGGTTCATCTGTTATTCTGACGTTAAAACGTCTTTTCTCCCGTCGGCCGAACTTTCATATGTGACAAAACAGTGTCAGATTTTAATCACTAATGACTACGGGACTAGTAATGCGTAAAAAATGGTTGAACCTACAACGGATAGACGATGTCTGTACGTGTATTCACGCAGTAAGTTTTTTTATTTTTTATTTTATTTTTTTAATTATTATTTTTTTTTTGCGCCTGTGACATCACGTACGAGCGTAGGTGAATGCGTATGATTGCTACGAATTAACTATGCGTAAATTTATAATAAGATAGCTATGTGGCCTTTCAACCCTTCTGCTCAGTCTATACAACGAATAAGCAGTGAGAGAAATAAAAGAAAGGTTAGGTTCAAGAGTGGGATTAAAATTCAAGGTAAAAGGATATCAGTGATAAGATTCCCTGATGGTATTACTATTCTCAGTCAAAGTGAAAACGAATTACAGGAATGGACTGAACAGTCTAATAAGTATAGAATATGCATTGAGAGTAAATAGAAGAAAGACGAAAGTATTGAGAAGTAGCAGAAATGAGGACAGCGAGAAAATTAACATCAGAACTGAGGATGGCAAGTAGAGGAAGTTAAGGAATTCTGCTAACTTCATAGTAAAAGAACCCATGACGAACGGAGCAAGGATGAAATAAGAAGCAAACTGACGCTAGCGAAGAGGACATTCCTGACTGAGAGTCGTCTACTAGTGTCAAACATAGGCAGTACACCACCGGCCATAAGAAAGAGGGTTGCCAAGCGCCAACCCCGCCGGCATACATCTATGGTCTGAAGACAGTCTTGTAGTAAGATAAAAACCGATCACCACATTAAAAAAATTATGCGATCAAGACTGCTTCCAGTTTCTTTATAATAATTATAGATCGCTGTTTCCTATAATAAGAACTATGTTCTTTAAAATGTCAAAAATAGGCCTTAATTTGGGGAAGGAATTGGTGACAGTGTGCGTTTGGAGCACAGCATTATATGGCAGTGAAGCATCGACTGCGAAAAATCGGAACGGAATAGAATCGAAATGTTTGATTGTGGTGTTAAAGACGAATGTTGAAAATTAGGTGGGCTAACAACGTGAGAAATGAGGAGGTTCGCCGCAAAATCGGCGAAGAAATGAAAACATTGACAAGAAGAAGGGCCAGGATGATAGGACATCTGTTAAGAATAACTTCACGGAACTAGAGGGAGCTGTCGAGGGTAAAAATTGCGGAGTAAGACAAGAGATTGGAATCCTGTGAGCCAGCAAAACACCGAGGAAGTAGGCTGCAGTGCTATTCTGACATAAAAAGGTTGGCACAGGAGAGTAATTAGTGGTGGGTCGCATCAAACCAGTCAGAAGACTAATGACCCAAAATAAAAGTTATAAGTTGGTGCAGCGTGAAAACTAATTTAGCTAGGATAGTGTGTCGTTGTGAAGAGCTGGCGATGCACTCCTAGGATCAAAGTTAAGACAGTAAAACATGCGCTAGGATGTAGGTGAAAATTTGTAGGCCAATTGAACTGAAAATTACAAAATAATCAAAGATGTCGTCTCTTATAACCCGCAATTCAGATGAAAGCTCGCATCGATGGGATCCAAATAGCCTATAAAGCCCAGTACGAGCGAATACGAGAACTACGGCAGCGTCGACAAAGGAAAACGACAGTCCAACGCGATTACGTGGCTAGCCCATGGGACGTATCATCACACAGTAGTATATCCAGTCCACAGCACACGGTAGTACGTCCAGTCCACCGAAGCTCATGTCATGTACGACTGTGATCTGCCACAGGCGGTTGTCCATCGATACTACACACGATGTTAAACATCTCTAATACACTTGTTCGACTTCATGAGCCCACAGATCCTTGCTACAAGTGATAAACTTGTGATTTATCTATTTTACAATCATTATGCTATTCTTTGTGTCCACTGTATTAAATATATTGATAATTATGGTGCATCCCACTACTAACACGTATGACGGCACAGTGTGTGGATCGTCGCGCGTGTGCGCTCACATGTCAGATTAACCGCCAACTGTATCAGTGCGGGGGGGCATTAGAGGTAGGAATAAAATTGCCGTCCGTCCAATTTATCGGGACCGTCACCGTTATGGACCTTCTTGTCCCAACATCCCGACAAGACCCAATTTTGTCCTGATTTTGCAAAATAATGTTATAAGCTTGGCACAAGTACTGAAGCAGCGCCATCTGTTAGCGCAACATGTAAATGCAGCCTCAGTTAATGTTATTTGTATCAACAACTTTATATTGACAAGCTCCTCTTACAGATGGCATTGCATGTTGCGTATCCGTATCGATGATTCAAGCACTTTCTGGAACTAGCGCTATCATTTGAGAAAATACCAGCCCTCTCCAGTAGTACGGGGTTGGAACTATTTAAGCAGCGCCACGCGGAAGATCCGGGCCCTTCCCGTTTAAATAGCGCGATCTGGTAAGACGATTCTTTCTTAACTACGAGCTGACTTGCATGGAATGAAATAAATACGTAAAAGACAAAAAATACTCGCTGAAGAAGATGAAATCTTCCGAAAATATATTGTACCAGCTACTTCTGCCGCAAAAAGATCCATGTAACCGTGCTTTAAATAGAAAGGATTTATATTAAATAAATTTTGTGCTTAATTTCTACATCCCCATCCCAGAGTGTCCCGACGAGGTCCCAGCTAGACATGGCAACCCCAGGCAGGAAGCGTGCACACGGCGCGAATAAGCGCTAACTGAGACTCTTGTTGTATTTCTGGTTTGTGTGGTGCACACCAATGCTCCGTGTCTTAAGGAGTCCTGAGAAGCTTAATGTTCAGAGGTTATGAATAAAGCCATGTTTGTGGGACTTGGATCACTTTTGTGTATTATTTGGTTACTACAAATTAGATTACATATCAATATGGAACACTTCCTATGATTTTATCGCGAAGTTTTCACGAAAAATCTATGATTCTGGTCGACCTGTTTCTTTTTTAATGACCCCTAAGAACATTTTATTTTATTGTTGTAATAGTGAATTCCACTTATTTGCTGGCATTTTCTTTGAATGACCAAATCGTTTATGCAGAACAGCAGTGAAATCTGTGACCCTGGATACCTTTTACTTTTTGAATGATATCTAGTGTAGGTTCTGATTCATTTACGGATGAAGTGTGGGATGAATGGGTCATACATTCCTCTTTTCTTGCGAAGCTCACATCTACATCTATATCTCCAACTACACCTACATCTCATAGATACTCCGCAAGCCACCGTACACTGCGTGGCGGAGGGTACCCTGTGCAACTACTTGTCATTTCCTTTCTCGTTCCACTCGCAAATAGAAAGAGTGAAAAACGACTGTCTGTATCCCCCTGTATGAACCCTAATTTCTCGAACCTTATCTTCGTTGCCCTTACGCGCGATGTATGTTGGCGGCAGTAGCATCGTTTGGCAGTCAGGTTAAAATGCCGGCTCTCCAAATTTTCTCAATAGTGTTCCTCGAAAAGGAAGTCGCCTTCCGTCCAGGGGTTCCCATCTGGGTTCCCGAAACATCTCTGTAACACTTATGTGTTGTTCGACCCCACCGGTAACAAATCTAGCAGCCCGCCTCTGAAATGCTTCGATGTCTCCCTTCAGTCCGACCTGCTACGGATCCCAAACACTCGAGCAGTACTCAAGAATAGGTCGCACCAGCGTCCTATATGCGGTTCCCTTTACACGTGGACCACTCTTTCCTAAAATTCTCCCAATAATCCGAAGTCGACCATTCGCCTTCCCTACCACAGTTTACATGCTCGATTTATTTCATACCGTTTTGCAACGTTACGCTCAGATATTTAAATGATGTGACTGTATCAAGTAGTACAATACTAATGCTCTATCCGATGACCACTGGTTTGTTTTTCCTACTCATCCGCATTCACTTACATTTTTCTATATTTAGAGCTAGGGGCCAGTCGTCACACCAACTGGAAATTTTGTCTAAATCGTCTTGTATCTCCCTACAGCCATTTAACTTCAACTCCTTATCGTACACCACGGCATCATCAGCAAACAAACGCAGACTGCTGCCCACCGTATCAGCCAAATCGTTTATGTATATAGAGAACACTTCCCTGGGGTACCCCTGACAATACCCTTGTCTCTGATGAACACTCCCCGACTAGGACAACATACTGGGTTCAAATATTTAAGAGGTCTTCGAACCACTCGCATATCTGTGAACTGGTTCCATATGCTCGTACCTTCGTTAAAAGCCTGCAATGGAGCACCGTGTCAAGTGATTTCCGGAAATCTAGAAATACGGAATCTGTCTGTTGCCCTTTATCCATTGTTCTCAGTATATCATGTGAGAAAAGGACAAGCTGGGTTTCACACGAGCGATGCTTTCTAAAACCATACTGATTCCTGCACAAAAGTTTCTCCGTCTCAAGAAAGTTTATATATTCGAACTGAGAATATGTTCAAGGATCTGCACCAAACAGAAGTTAGGGATAATGGTCTGTAATTTTGCGTGTCCGTTCTTTTACCTTTCTTATATACTGAAGTCACCTGCGCTTTCCTCCAGTCGCTTGGATCTTCGCACTGGTCAAGAAATTCGCGATAAATGCAAGCTACGTAAGAGGCCAATGCCGTAGAGCAATCTTGGTAAAATCGAACTGGGATTCCATCCGGACCTGGTGATATATTTGCTTTCAAATCTTTCAGGTGTTTCTCTACGCCAGGTATGCTTATTGCTATGTCGTCCTTACGGGATTTTGTTCGATGGTCAAATGTATGTATGTTTGTACGATTCTCCTGTGTGAGCGATTTCTTGAACGTGAAATTGAAAACTTCAGCCTTCGTTTTGCTATCTTCGATTACAACGCCAGACTGGTGAACAAGGGACTGAATGGAAGCGTTTAACCCGCTAAGCGATTTTACATACGACCAGAATTTTTTCGGGTTCTCTGCAGATCTTTTGCCAAGGCGTTACGGTGTAGTTGTTGTATGCTCCGCGCATAGATCTTTCACAGACCCACGAATCTCTACTAACCTTCGCTTGTCGTCATTCATGAGTTCCCTTTTGAACCGAGAGTGCAGCTACCTCTGCGTCCTCAGCATCCGTCGAATTTCGGTATTTAACCATGATGGGTCTTTTCCATCCTTTATCCACTTACTAGGCACATAAATCTCCAGAACACGATTTATAATCTGCTTAAACTTTGCCAATAATTCCTCTACATTCATCTCATGTCAGTTCACTGTCTAACCGAAATGTTAATAACTGCTTATCTGTTCTGTCTAGCAGAAACACTCTCCTAACCTTCATGACTGATTTATTAACTCTCGTAATCAGAGTTGCTATAATGGCATCATGATCGCTAGTCCCCGTTTCTATACTGACAAGGTCCGACCTATTTGCAGCTACGAGGTCTAAGATGTTTCCATTGCGTGTGGGCTGCCGACCTAGCTGCTCAAGACAGTTTTTACAAAACGTGTTCAAAAGTACTTCACATGACTGTCTGTCTGTACACCTCCCCCCCCCCTTCCCCCTCCCCCCCCTCGCAATGAATCCATAGAGCTGTGGCTGAGCGGTTCTAGGCGCTTCAGTCCGGAACCGCGCTGCTGCTACGGTCGCAGGTTCGAATCCTGCCTCGGGCATGGCTGTGTGTGATGTCCTTAGGTTAGTTACGTTTAAGTACTTCTAAGTCTAGGGGACTGATGACCTCCGATGTTCAGTCCCATAGTGAAAACACGTGTGAAATCTTATACGACTTAACTGCTAAGGTCATCAGTCCCTAAGCTTACACACTACTTAACCTAAACTATCCTAAAGACGAACACAAACCCATGCCCGAGGGAGGACTCGAACCTCCGTCGGGACCAGCCGCACTGTCCATGACTGCAGCGCCTCAGACCGCTAGGCTAATCCTGCGCGGCTAAGTCCCATAGTGCTTAGAGCCATTTGAATCCATAGACATCCCAGTTATACTCGGCACTTCAAAGTCGCCTCCAACTAGTATTGCATGATCGGGGTACTGACGCGCTATTGACCGTAGATTTTCTTTGAATGACCCTAGAACTGTCACGACAGAATCGGATGGTCGGCAAAAACATCCAGCAATGACCTTGGTTTCAGCTACACCTGTTATGCATGTCCCCTTAACTTCACTGCCACACCAACTTCGACCTCAATAGAGACAATATTTTTGTCAACTGCAACGAACACTCCCCCTCTAACCTGTCTTTCCGATGTACGTTCCACGACTCGCTAAATATCTGAGCCTTCCAATTCGAGTTTCAGCCAGCTGTCGGTCCCAAGAATAATTTGAGCACGAGACCTTCCGCGGAGGGCAGTAAATTTAGGAAGTTTATTATGATTACTTCGACAGTTTACTGTGTCTTTATTCTGAAAGCCGTTTGTCTTCCCTTGCTGCATATCGACTGCCGCGTGTTTATCATAGCACCTCAACCTACTGCCTAACCTAAAATACCCTCATGTGCGCTCCACAAGTACTCTGCTACCTGAGTAGTTTCTTCCTTTGTGTGGTGCACCCTAACCTGTCAAGAGGAGTCCTACAAAGCTCCACACGACAACGCAGGTCTAGAAATCTGCAGCCAAGACCGTCACAGAGTCAACGAAGCCTTTGGTTGAGACCCTCGACTCGGCTTCAAACGAAAGGACCCCGATCAACTCTGGGAACAACGCTACAAATTGCCTCTGCTTGCACCCCGCGTGCGAGGCCAGCACTCTTCGTCAGCTCCGCCAGCCTCCTGTAAGAACTGAGAATCGCCTCAGAACCCAAGCGACAGGCGCCGTTGGTACCGACGTGAGCCACGACATGCAGACAACAGCACCCTGCACCCTCGATATCCACAGGCGAGGCCGCCTCCAGGTCTCGGATGAGGCCCCGAGCGCACATTGGCTTTCTTTCCACCCCTGAACGCTATGTGCCTAAGGGGCTCCATAACTTATCTGCGTTTATGATAGTTTGCTTACTGAGAACTGGTACTGGAATCTGAGATTCCGTATCTGTCGAATAAATCAACCCATCAATTTCCTGTAACACATAAGAGACCTGAACTGACCAGCGACTATCGGTGCTGTGCTTCAGATTCGTTGTACACGCCTCAAGGTTCAAACAGGTTCAGACACGCAATTTTTGCTCGCCATACTCATACGGTATGACTGGTAAAAGTTGGGACTTGATATTCTTGCATCCTCCAGGCACGGATTCACATTTTTTTGCGTTTATATTGTAAGTAGGCTGTAATGTAAATAGGTTGTTTAGGTTTTCATGTTGGTAACGTCACGTAGCGCTCTGTATGAAAATCACTGACTGTGCTGTGTGCAGTCTGTGGCTGGTTTGCATTGTTGGAATTTGCTATTGTAGTGTTGGGCAGTTGGCTGTTAACAGCGCGTAGCGTTGCGCAGTTGGAGCTGAGTCGCCAGCAGTGGTGGATGTGGGGAGAGAAATGGCAGAATTTTGAGAGCGGACGATCTGGACGTGTGGAGCTGAGTCGAGAAATGGCAGAATTTTGAGAGCGGACGATCTGGACGTGTGGAGCTGAGTCGCCAGCAGTGGTGGATGTGGGGAGAGAAATGGCAGAATTTTGAGAGCGGACGATCTGGACGTGTATCCATCACAAACAGTAAATTTGTAATACTGGATATCATGAACTGATATATACAGGGTGTTACAAAAAGGTACGGCCAAACTTTCAGGAAACATTCCTCACACACAAAGAAAGAAAATATGTTATGTGGACGTGTGTCCGGAAACGCTTACTTTCCATGTTAGAGCTCATTTTATTACTTCTCTTCAAATCGCATTAATCATGGAATGGAAACACACAGCAACAGAACGTACCAGGGTAACTTCACTTTGTTACAGGAAATGTTCAAAATGATTTCCGTTAGCGAGGATACATGCATCCACCCTCCGTTGCATGGAATCCCTGATGCGCTGATGCAGCCCTGGAGAATGGCGTATTGTATCACAGCAGTCCACAATACGAGCACGAAGAGTCTCTACATTTGGTACCGGGGTTGCGTAGACAAGAGCTTCCAAATACCCCCTTAAATGAAAGTCAAGAGGGTTGAGGTCAGGAGAGCGTGGAGGCCATGGAATAAAAAAATTGGTCCGCCTCTACCAATCCATCAGTCACCGAATCTGTTGTTGAGAAGCGTACGAACACTTCGACTGAAACGTGCAGGAGCTCCATTGTGCATGAACCACATGTTGTGTCGTACTTGTAAAGGCACGTGTTCTAGCAGAGCATGTAGCATCCCGTATGAAATCATGATAACGTGCTCCATTGAGCATAGGTGGAAGAAACTAAAATGAGCTCTAACATGGAAATTAAGCGTTTCCGGACACATGTCCACATAACATCTTTTCTTTATTTGTGTGTGTGAGGAATGTTTCCTGAAAGTTTGGCCGTACCATTTTGTAACATCCTGTATATACAGGGTTATTACAAATGATTGAAGCGATTTCACAGCTCTACAATAACTTTATTATTTGAGATATTTTCACAATGCTTTGCACACACATACAAAACTCAAAAAGTTTTTTTAGGCATTCACAAATGTTCGATATGTGCCCCTTTAGTGATTCGGCAGACATCAAGCCGATAATCAAGTTCCTCCCACACTCGGCGCAGCATGTCCCCATCAATGAGTTAGAAAGCATCGTTGATGCGAGCTCGCAGTTCTGGCACGTTTCTTGGTAGAGGAGGTTTGAACACTGAATCTTTCACATAACCCCACAGAAACAAATCGCATGGAGTTAAGTCAGGAGAGCGTGGAGGCCATGATATGAATTGCTGATCATGATCTCCACCACGACCGATCCATCGGTTTTCCAATCTCCTGTTTAAGAAATGCCAAACATCATGATGGAAATGCGGTGGAGCACCATCCTGTTGAAAGATGAAGTCGGTGCTGTCGGTCTCCAGTTGTGGCATGAGCCAATTTTCCAGCATGTCCAGGTACACGTGTCCTGTAACGTTTTTTTCGCAGAAGAAAAAGGGGCCGTAAACTTTGAACTGTGAGGTTGCACAAAACACGTTAACTTTTGGTGAATTACGAATTTGCTGCACGAATGCGTGAGGATTCTCTACCGCCCAGATTCGCACATTGTGTCTGTTCACTTCACCATTAAGAAAAAATGTTGCTTCATCACTGAAAACAAGTTTCGCACTGAACGCATCCTCTTCCATGAGCTGTTGCAACCGCGCTGAAAATTCAAAGCGTTTGACTTTGTCATTGGGTGTCAGGGCTTGTAGCAATTGTAAACGGTAAGGCTTCTGCTTTAGCCTTTTCCGTTAGATTTTCCAAACCGTCGGCTGTGGTACGTTTAGCTCCCTGCTCGCTTTATTCGTCAACTTCCGCGGGCTACGCGTGAAACTTGCCCGCACGCGTTCAACCGTTTCTTCGCTCACTGCAGGCCGATCTGTTGATTTCCCCTTACAGATTCATCCATAAGCTTTAAACTGCACATACCATCGCCGAGTGGAGTTAGCAGTTGGTGGATCTTTGTTGAACTTCGTCCTGAAGTGTCGTTGCACTGTTATGACTGACTGATGTGAGTGCATTTCAAGCACGACATACGCTTTCTCGGCTCCTGTCGCCATTTTGTCTCACTGCGCTCTCGAGCGCTCTGGCGGTAGAAATCTGAAGTGCGGCTTTAGCCGAACAAAACTTTATGAGTTTTTCTACGTATCTGTAGTGTGTCGTGACCATATGTCAATGAATGGAGCTACAGTGAATTTATGAAATCGCTTCAATCATTTGTAATAGCCTTGTATATTATGACTTTTGAACACTATTAAGGTAAATACATTGTTTGTTCTCTATCAAAATCTTTCATTTGCTAACTATGCCTATCAGTAGTTAGAATCTTTTATTCAGCTGGCAGTATCGGCGCACGCTGTATTGCAGTAGTTTGAGTAACGAAGATTTTTGTGAGGTAAGTGATTCATGAAAGGTATAGGTTATTGTTAGTCAGGGCCATTCTTTTGTAGGGATTTTTGAAAGTCAGATTGCATTGCGCTAAAAATATTGTGTGTCAGTTTAGTGATGATCAGAATAAGTAAAGAGAGAAATGTCTGAGTACGTTCAGTTTTGCTCAGCTGTTTGAAAATCAAATAACGTAAGGGGTTTATCAGCACAGTCATTCATAAATTTTTCTAAGGGGACGTTTCAATATCTACACTTGTTGCACCAGCATTGTCGTTTGGATGGATTTCCGCACTTCTGTTCATTAATACTTTTCCATAATTGTCTTCTAACCTAGCAGCAACGTTCTTCTCAGCGTAATTAATTTCCTAAATGAACAGTGATCCAAACCTGACGACACTTCTATTGATACGGGTAACGGGAAGTACTCTATTATCTAATAAATATTACTCTAATAAAACTGCTAGACAGATACGCATGCGAACTAATTTTCTAAAAATCTCTCTTAAGAAAATCCAATTCGCAATTATTTACTGTTTGTAACAGCGCATAGAGGCTTATTTAGAGACTGTTAACACAAGGATTAACTGCAGTTTTTTGGATCATGGTGCTCGTGGTTTTGCAGTTGTCGTCTTCCATTTCTGGTCTTCTTGTTGAAGTTTGATAGCTGCCTTCTTGTTAGTACCTTGAGCTTCTCTTTAGCCCAGTACCACTTCAATTTCCTGCTGAACTCTATCTTCCGTTCTTCGGACAATTTTCTGGTCCCAGTGTGGTTAACTACTGTAAGAGGTGTTAGGAAGTGTCTGGTTTCAATAGCTAAAGGACAGTGACACCTGTTAATTTAATAAGTCGTTTCTCATATGAAGTTCTGCCAGCTCTTCTCTATTTGTTTGATCCACAGCGACACAGTGGCTTTACCCTTGTTGCCTACTTTATCGAACGAGGTGGCGCATTTGCTGGCACACTGGATTCGCAATCCGGAGGACGGCGGTTCAGATCTACGTCCAGCCATTCAGGTTTACGTTTTCTGTTATTTCCACAAATCGCTCGCGGAAGATGCCGGGAGGGTTGAAAATGTACCATAGATTTATTTTCCCATCCCTTTGGCTTACACCATGTTGGCGGGCCACTCGCCTGGTGCTTTTACTAGGTTTCGTCTGAATACCCTGTAGAACCCGGCCCTCCAAATCTGGTGTGCGCTCAGTCCGCCGTCTCTCTGCACGTTGTCCGTCTAAAACTTCATTATTTCGTCGATTGCCTGTCAGGAATCGGTCCCTGAAGTTTGTCGTCTTTATTAATGTTCACCCTGTAAAAATACATGGGAGAATCACGTTTGGTGGAAAGAGCGCAGTCGTGTTATGAATGAAAGGTACTGGTGGCAGGTTTGTGTTATGTCACCATAACGCTCTTGATGGAGAAATTCGTCACAAGGCCGTTCTACGGCAGCTGTGGATGCGGGTACACAGCGCTTATAGAGTTATCGCAAACACAGAATTTACGCCATCGTGCGGTTTGCTAACGTTTTGTGACATTTCGCGTCACACACTGCACGCCTTTTTCTGGGCGTTATTAGCTGATTGCGAATACGAACAACCGTCAGCTGTGTAGGGGAATGACGAGGGTGAAAATTTATGCCGAACCAGAACTCAACCAGGATGTCCCGCTTTACGCGAGCGGTCACCTTTACCCGCTTTGGCTATACGTGCACGTTTCACGGTCAGACACAAACGTCCATATGTCGTTGTTCCTGTGTCACAACCTGTACTCGTACACATATTATGTTATTCTCGTACGGGAGAAGACATTTTAATTTCAAGTCGCTGCAAGATATTGGCGGATAAATATGATATTGCAGTGTCCGTGTTGTTACGAAGAACGATGCGATGTTGAGGTTGTTGCTGTTGTGGTCGGCGGTCCAGAGGCTGGTTTGATGCCGCTTCCCATGCTACTCTATCCTATGCAAGCTTCTTCATCTCCGAGAAACTACTGCAATCTATATCTTTCTGAATGTGCTCTGTGTATTCATCTCTTGATCTCCCTCTACCATTTTTACCCTCCACACTTCCCTCTTTGATGCCTCAGAACGTGTCTAACCAAACGATACCTTCTTCCAGTCAAGTTGTCCCACAGATTCCTCTTCTTCCCATTCCTATTTATTACCTGCATAGTAGTTGTACCTTTCACCCACCTAATCTTCAGAATTCTTCTGTAGCACCAGATTTCTAAAACTTCTATTCTCTTCTTGTCTAAACTAGTTATCGTTCATGATTCACTTCCATACACGGCTACACTCCATACACATACTTTCAGAAAAGACTTCCTGGGACCTAAATCTATACTCGATGTTAACAAATTTCTCTTCTTCAGAAACTCTTTCCTTGCCACTGCCAGCCTACATTTTACATCCTCTCTACTTTGACCATCATTAGTTATTTTGCGCCACAAATAGCAAAAATCGTCTATTACTTTAAGTGTCTCATTTCCTAGACTAATTCCCTCAGCATCACCTGATTGAATTCGACTACATTTCATCATCCTCATTTTGCTTTTGTTGATGTTCATCTTATATCCTCCTATTAAGACACTGTCAATTTCGTTCAACTGCTCTTCCAGGTCCTTTGCTGGCTCTCACAGAATTACAGTGTCATCGTCAAACCTCAAAGTTTTTTTTCTTCTCCATGGATTTTAATTCCTACTCCAAATTTTTCTTTTGTTTCCTTTGCTGCTTGCTCAATATACAGGTTGAATAAAATCGGGGATAGGCTAAAACCTTGCCTGACTCCCTTCTCAACCACTGCTTCCCGTTTATGCCCCTCGACTCTTAATACTTGCCATCTGGTATCTGTACAAATTGTAAATAGCCTTTCGCTCCCTAGATTTTACGCCTGTTTCGAAAGAGAGTATTCAAGTCAACATTGCGAAAAGCGTTTTCTAAGTCTACAAATGCTAGAAATGTAGGTATGCCTTTCCTTAATCTGTCTTCTAAGATGACTCGTAGGGTCAGTATTGCATCACGTGTTCCAACATTTCTACAGAATCCAAACTGATCGTCCCCAAGGTCGGTTTCTACCAGTTTTTCCATTCGTCTCTAAAGAATTCTTGTTAGTAGTTTGCAGGCGTGACTTATTAAACTGATAGTTCGGTAATGTTCACACCTGTCAATATCTGCCTTCTTTTGAATTGGAATTATTATATTCTTCTTGACGTCAAGGGTATTTCGCCTGTCTCATACATCTTGCTCGCCAGATGGTAGAGTTTTGTCATGGCTTGCTCTCCCAAGGCTATCAGTAGTTCTAATGGAACGTTGCCTACTTCTGGGGCTTTGTTTCGACTTAAGGTCTTTCAGTGCTCTGTCAAATTATTCACGCAGTTGCCCTCCAGTATATCACCCTTTTATAGACGCTCTATACATGGTGATTCACGAAGATATGCAAATATTTTAATATGTAATTCTACAAGTAGAACTAAAGAAAAAAGTTCAGGTAAACATAGGTCTGCAAATATTTAGTTACGCATTTACAGCTAACAAAAAAATTTGCCTGAAATTTAGCAACTTCGCTAATACGAAGTCGTCGCAAAACTGTACGAGGTTAAAGTAAAGCACGATTTCCATTTATTTTGTTGTTATTGGTCTGGGGAATCTAATAAAACGTGTCCCAGACGTGTATCTGCAGTAGTTATCCAGAACATCCAGAGAGGCAAAGATTATTATACAAGTAAATTTGTTCACTTTCCATTAAGAATGTAGGAACGTTTATGTCATTGTTGGCAACCGTTAGTGAGGTGTTTCAGTCGTTTCCTAAACTTGAAAAAAGTTAGTTTTCTGTATTGTTAACTGAAAGAACGTAATAACAACAGTGGGCCAAGTAGTTAATAAATTAAAAATTTTACGAAATTACTTCTTTGCTTCTCTGGATGAACATGGAAAACTACTGCAGATACACGTCTGGGACATGTTTTATTAGATTCACCAGATCAATAACAACAAAATAAATGGAAATCGTGCTTTACTTTAACCTCGTTAAGTTTTGCAATGGCTTCATATTAGCGAAGTTGCTAAATTTCAAGCAAAACCTTTTATTAGCAGTAAATCAGTAACTGAACATTTGCGGACCTATGTTTATATGAACTTTTTTCTTTAGTTTTACTTGTAGAATAACATATTAAAATATCTGCATATCTTCGTGAATCACGCTGTATAATTCTTCCACCTTTCTGCTTTCCCATTTGAGTTCTTGATATTCGTACGGGTGGTTCTCTTTCACAGGTGGTTATCTTTTCTCCAAAGGTCTCTTTAATTTTCCTGTAGGCAGTATCTATTTTACCCTTCGTGATATATGCTTCTACATCCTTACATTTGTCCTCTAGCCATCCCTGCTTAGCCATTTTGCACTTCCTGTCGATCTCATTTTTGAGACGTTTGTGTTCCTTTTCGCCTGCTTCATTTACTGCATTTTTACATTTTCTCCTTTCATCAATTAAATTCAATATCTCTTCTCTTATCCAAGGCTGTTTACTAGCTCTCGTCTATTTACTACTTGATGCTCTTCTGCCTTCACTATTTCATCTCTCAAAGCTACCCATTCTTCTTCTACTATATTTATTTCCCCCGTTCGTGTCAATCGTTCCCTAATGCTCTCTCTGAAACTCTCTACAACCTCTGGTTCTTTCAGTTTATCCAGGCCCAATCTCATTGTCCGCAGCTCGTGGTCGTGCGGTAGCGTTCTCGCTTCCCGCGCCCGGGTTCGCGCGTTCGATTCCCGGCGAGGTCAGGGATTTTCTCTGCCTCGTGATGACTGGGTGTTGTGTGATGTCCTGAGGTTAGTTAGGTTTAAGTAGTTCTAAGTTCTAGGAGACTGATGACCATAGATGTTAAATCCCATAGTGCTCAGAGCCCAATCTCATTAAATTCCCACCGTTTTGCAGTTTCTTCAGTTTTAATCTACAGTTCATAACCAGTAGATTGTGGTCGGAGTCCACATCTGCCCCGGGAAATGTCTTACAATTTAAAACCTGGTTCCTAAATCTCTGTCTTACCATTGCATAATCTCTCTGTAACCTATCAGTGTCTCCAGGCCTCTTCCACGTATACAACATTCTTTCATGATTCTTAAACCAAGTGTTAGCTATGATTAAGTTATGCTCTGTGCAAAATTCTACCAGGCGGCTTCCTGTTTCATTCCATACCCCCAGTCCATATTCACCTACTACTTTTCCTTCTCTTCTTTTCCTGCTGTCGAATTACAGTCTCCCATGACTATTAAATTTTTGTCTCTCTTCTTCTACTTAATAATTTATTTTATCGAATCACACATTTCTTCGATCTCTTCATCGTCTGCGGGGGTAGTTGGCATATAAACTTGTACTACTGTGGTAGGTCTGGGCCCCGTATCTATCTTGGCTACAACAATGCGTTCACTATGCTGTTCGTAGCAGCTTAACCGTGCTCCTATTTTGTTATTCGTTTTTAAATCCATTCCTGCATCACCCCTATTTGGTTTTGTATTTATAACCCTTTATTTTCCTGACTGGAAGTCTTGTTCCTCCTGCCACCGAACTTCACTAATTCCTGCTATATTTAACTTCAACCTATCCACTTCCCTTTTTAAATTTTGTAACCTACCTACCGAATTAAGGGATCTGACATTCCACGCTCCGATCCGTAGAACGGGTTTTCTTTCTTCTGATAACGACGTCCTCCTGCGTAATCCCCACCCGGAAATCCGAATGTGGAACTATTTTATCTCCGGAATATTTTACCCAAGAGGACGCCATCATCATTTAACCATACAGTAAAGCTGCATGCCCGCGGGAAAAATTACGGCTGTTTCCACAAGGACGATAGCGGCGTCGAGGAACCAGAAGAATGGTGTCGGTGCATCGTGTGTGTCATTTACTTTCCAACAGTGGCGTCGGACTAACATTGCGCAGTGGAGCTTGCTCTTCTGTGGCGAAACTCACCTCCTGCATGTCGAGCGTGAACCCGAAGTGAAGTGCGTTGTCAGTGCAAGTGCAGTGTGTGTGCAGCTGACCTGCCTTCCGCATACTGATGCAAGACCGTGTTGTAGAGGCCGTCCACCTCACACGGCTCATCGCATGCAGCTGCACTTAAGTGTGGCAACGCAGATGACTTGTTTTGTGCCCAGGTGTACGAGAACAAGCACGTTTAGCGCGTTCGGCCGGTGACAAGGCTACAGTTGGTGCAGTGGCTCAACACTTTCTGACGTCTTGGGAAAGTCGAGTGCAACCGAACCGAGACCGAACTTCCTGCAGGCGACTGAAAACTCATTTAGAACGTTACCGAAGCACGATAATTTTGTACGTTAGGAGTTACGTTTTCTTTCAGTATAGAGACAATTGGCATTTAAATTGACCTAATTACTCTAAATATCTTGCTTCGGAGTGTGATCTTCAATTTTTGGGCAATTTTGCGTGTAGAGATATAGATAGCATTGTAGACAGGGCACTTTGCCCAAGGAACAGATCTTAAACATACACTCCACGAAAAAAAAGAACGACGCAGCACCAAGGAATTATACGAATGGGACGGAAATCGGTGGATATGATGCACATTTACAGACAAACAAATTATTACAATTTCAGAAAAATTCGATCATTTATTCAATGGAATATTCACGAATTTAGAAAGTTAATAACGCATTAGTCCACCCCTGCCTCTAATGCAAGCAGCTATTCGGGTTGGGACTGATTGACAGAGTTGTTGGATGTCCTCTTGATGGATATCGTGGCAAATTCTGTCCAATTGGCGCCTTAGATTATCAAAACCCCGAGCTGGTAGAAGGTCCCGTCACATGATGCTTCAAACGTTCTTAATTGGGGAGAAATCCGGCGACCTTGCTGGCCAAGGTAGGATTTGGCAAGCACGAAAACAAGTGGGTAGCCCACCGCTGTCCGGGGCGTCTTCGTACAATTACCTCGTCATTTGGGCACAATTCAAAGCGAGACCTGCCACTGAAGACAGTTCTACTCCAGTCAATGAGATTCCAGGCCGAAGACGTGTCTAGAGACACCCTGGACAGCAGAGGGACACCAACCTGACTGTCGCCCGTGAAAGGGCCGGACAACCAGGAGAGACGGGCTGGTGTGACATTTCACTTAATAGCGGGACCCCTTTGGGTGTCATCCGGGGTGCCCTTACAGCACAGCGGCACGTCGAGGCTATTCTGCGCCTCGTTTTGTTGCTTTTCGAGGAACTCCATACAGAGCTTGCATTTCAGGAAGAGAGTGCCCACTCGCACATGGCGAGAGCGTCTACTGCTTGTCTTCGTGCTTGTCAAACGCTACGTCTGCCAGCAAGGTCGGCGGATCTCTCCACATTTCAGAACGTATCGAGCATTATGGGCAGGGCCCTCCACCCATTTCGGGATTTCGACGACCTAATGCCCTAGTTGGACAGAGCGTGGTATGATATACTTCAAGAGGGTACCCTACAACTCTATCAATCAACGCCAAGCAGAATAAATGCTCGTATAAGGACAGAGGTAGACCAACGCATTATTAACTTGCTGAACTTGTTAAGCCTTTTCTCTTGAATAAGTAATACATTTTTTAAAATTGTAATCATTTGTTAGTCTGTGCATGTACATTACATCTGCCGATTTACGTGCCATCCGGATGATTCCTTCGTGGTGCTTAGATTTCAGAATCTAGAACATCTGGTAATTTTACCTCCTCCGCCATGCTTCTTATCCCGTCATATGGGGTCTTCGGTATTCATCATCTGACAAATATATTTTTATTTTAGCTCTGCGGTCGGATGCCCTTCCTTTTGTCAAGGTCGACACTTTACCTAGAGGATGGAAGCCATGACCTGCTACCTGTCAGTGAATTGTGTAAACTGTGATCTGTGAGTTATCGTACACAATGGCAAGTATCGGAACACTCCGATGTAATGCAGAATTGAGCACTAGATGTCACGAGACGCGGACCTGCCTGTGTAAAAGGAGGCGATGAGAATTGTGTTGTCAGTTTAGAAGCAATAGCAGCAGAATGGACTTGTCTGGAGAGATTAGTGACTTCGGACGTGAGATAATCATTGTATGTCTCCTGAGTAACAAATCCATCAGAGTCGTTTCAACACTTCTAAAGCTGCCCAAGTGGCTGTTGAGATATGGTTGTGAAGTGGAAACGCGAGGGATCAACCAAAGCAAAACCACGGCCAGGCAAGCCTAATGTACTGACGGACAGGGAGCTACAAGCATTGTGGAGGGTGGTTGTAAAAAATGGCATGAAATCAGCGGAAGGAATCACTCGTGACTTCCACAGTGCTGCCAGCAGTCCAGTTAGTACAGTAAGTGTGCGTAGGGAGTTAAAACGAAGTGAATACAAAAGTTGAGCAATTCCTCATGAGCCACACTGAACTGTAGTCCTTGTTTAGCGACACTTGAGGTAGTGTAAAGAGCCGACTCCGGTGGACAGTAGGTGACTGGAAATGAGCGATCTGAATGAGGAATCACGGTGCTTCTTGGGGCAATCCAGTGATAAGGTTTGGGTTTGGCGAATACCTGGAGAACGTTAGCTGCCATCAAGCTTAGTGCTAGCAGTGAAGTATGGAGGAGGTAGTGTTACGGTATGGCCGTGTTTTTCGTGACAAAGATGTTTTCGCCTTATTGCGCTTAAGAAAACGATAAATTGGAAAGGATATGGACACATTTTCCAGAATTGTGTACTGCGCACAGTACAGAAACGATTCGAAGACGGTAATTGTTTGTAGTATCAATAGTATCAACATGACAATGCACCCTGTTATAAATCTGCATCTGTGAGGCAATGATTTGTGGACACTGACATTCCTGAAGTGGACTGGCTTGTTCATTGTCTTGACCTGAACCCACTGGAATGCCTTTAGGATGAGTTAGAACGTCGACTTCGCTCCAGACCCCGGCGCTCAACCTAACTACTTTCACTGATTTCTGTTGTTGAGAAAGAATAGGGTGTCATTCCTCCATAGGCATTCAGACACCTCACTGAAAGCATCCTCGGTAAAGTTCAAGCCGTTCTAAAGACACCACACGTTAATAGGCGCCCGGATACTTAGGTCAAATAGCTTATAAGAGGGGGCCTTTGGGGATAAGTCAAGTGTTGGTCGAAGCGAATCTGTAAAACATCCTCAATATCAAAATCAGGCTGGCAAGTGCAGCAGACCAACGGCCGTTTATCCATCTCGAGAATTTGATCCTTATATAGCCCATTTCTCAAGCTAGCGCGCCTTGCTTTAGGCTACACAAACAGGTATTTCTATGTCGTACTAGTATCGGTAAAGTTGAACATGACTTGAAAGCAGTGTATATAAAAATTATACAAGGCAGTATGATCCTCTTCTGTAACAATGGCAACAGATTTAAAGTGGTTACACGCTAAAAATGTTAAGTATTCTTAGTACCTCACCTACTAAGTTTTTCTTTAACTCTGTCACTCCTTTGAAGTTTTCTGAAAGATGCGGAACCTCCAACATGACGCAATAATTTTAACGCAAAATTTCAACAGGCTTCCCGCCAAAATTTAGACTCATAGAAGCATCGTGGAACCAAAACCCTTGCTGTACAGGTAACACCCGTTCCCATCAGCGCTTTCGAGCTTGGCTAGAACTTGGATGGGTAACCGTCCAGGTCTGCCGAACGCTGTTGGCATGCAGCGTGCACTCAGCCCATGTGAGTCTAGTTGAGCAGCTACTTGGCTGAGAAGTAGTGGCTCCGGTCACGAAAGCTGACAACGGCCGGAAGACTACATGCCCCTCCACACCCGCATTCAGGGACGCCTATCGGCTGATGATGACACGGCGGTCGAACGGTACCGTTAGGCCTCCTGAGGCATTTTCGAACAGAGTTTGAGTTCGAGAGAAGTATTGTGGAAGTAGTTTGATGTTGCAACAAACGCATCGAATTTTTTAACTCCAGCAACCGTTGAATTATTATATGTAACCTTCGCTGTGGTGATTCAGAAAGATTCGCTCTACTTTCTCCTGTTCCTTACAAAAACCTATTTCCAAGAAATAAGCTTCCTTAATTGTAACAGAAGGGAGGTGTTTCAGTCTGTGGGAAGAACGACGGGTGACTACCAAAGGCGGTCCCAGGGCTTAATTACTTACTAGAAGCCGGTTGTGGTGCTGAAGATTAAGCGCGCTCACAGACCAGGTATCTCCTGCATCAAATGCGCAGAGTGCTTGCCAGAGACTTGAAACGGAATCTGTAACTCATGTATACTGCTTATCGGATTTTCGATGTAACCCTTTTAAGATGAGGTCTTAAGCAACGTGCTTCCAACTCTTTTGGAGCGTACAACGAAGAGGGTCGATTCTCATGCACCAAACGACCCGATGCGCCCGATCTTTCGTGACAGGGGATGCTCGCCGCATAGTTCGTCATGGGCGTTCCCTGCGCTCGCGTTAAGCTTGCGACATTCGCTGCTCTGTTGATTCATTCTTCCCGTCACGGTTCACTTCCGCAGTTAGACTGTGACTTTCACACGACTGCATAGGCCTTGCGTTCGAAATCGATCTAGCTAGCGCTCTCACTTCGAGCTTGGCGAGGGGGCGTTCGAACGATCGCCTTCGACAGGTACAGAATAATTAAGAACACTTCTGCCTGAGAAAAAAAATTGGAAGTTAAACTCACATATTCATTATCTTGCCAGCTTGACGAATAAGACACAAAGCAGATTTTTAAGTGTGAAAGACACTTCTTTAATTAGTGAACCATGACACTAATCTCAATGGGTGTAGTTTCAATTCTGTCGTCCCATTTTCCACTTATCATTTGCAACATTCATACCGTAAAACATGAAAGAGTCTAGGCATCCTATTTCTGTAGATGAACATATAGTGGACCAATCACACTTTTATTTGAATCGTCTTTCTTCTGACTGTTTTGATGCGGCCCACAACGAATTCCTCTTTACCTCAGAGTAGCAGTTGCGCACTACGTCCTCACTTATTAGTTGGTTGTATCCTAATCTTTGCCACCACTACAGTTTTTACCCTCTATAGCTCCCTCTCGTACCATGGATGTCATTGCCTGATGTCTTAACGCGTGTCATATCATCCTGTCATTCAGTGTTTCCACATGTTCCTTTCTTCGCCAATTACGCGGAACATCCTTATTCCTTGTCTTACCACACCAACAAATTTTCAACATCCTTCTGTACGACCACATCTCAATCGCTTAGATTATCTTCTTTTACGGTTCTCCCACAGCCTGTCATTCACTGCCATAAATTGCTGTGCGCCAAACGTACAATTTCTTTCTCGGAATGGGGCCTATGTTTGATTCTAGCAGATTTCTCTTGTCCAGCAATGCCCCCTTTGCTTGCTCGAGCCTAGATTTATATCATACTTGATTCGTTCATCATTCGTGATTTTGCTTCCAAGGTGGCAGAATTCAAAAAATGGTTCAAATGGCTCTGAGCACTATGGGACTTAACATCTGAGGTCATCAGTCCCCTAGAACTTAGAACTACTTAAACCTAACTAACCTAAGGACATCACACACAACCTTGCCCGAGGCAGGATTCGAACCTGCGACCGCAGCGGTCGCGCGGTTCCAGACTGAAGCGCCTAGAACCGCTCAGCCACACCGGCCGGCTGGCAGATCATGTAACATAAATGACCATACCAGTTGACTGCATTGAATTAGAAACTTAAATTTTTTACACCGCCAAGGGGCCATAAACATAAATTCCTCTTAGGTACCTCTACCTCTACCTGTTCCTGAGGAAAATGTGCCTTAACATCTTAACAGACGGACGACAAATTGTTCCTTTAAGGGTTTCGTTTTTCCGACTAAGGTACGGAACCTTAAAAACACACACACTGTCACTAAATTGGCTTTACAGAGGTTGGGGGGACAGGGCACATATTAATAAATTTGACTTGTACGTTTTGTTAATGAAAAACACGTATTGAGATTGCTCGGTCTTGTTCTTCGTGATATTCGGAATTTGGTGAATCTTATGCCAGACTGTCTCGGACCCCAGAAACATGCGCACGTCATCAAATGATTGATGCAGTTAATCTTATTTTCTAAAGTATAACATTTGCTTTTTCTTTCTGTACTCAGTATAGGCGTTGTGACTCTATGCCTCGATTGAATAGGGCTGTATGAAGGTTCTCATTGTTCTGCGCAGACCTCTGTAAGTGGCCACCTTGTTAACAAGCTGTAGCGTAATCTTGTTTCATCTCGTTCTTGCCTTTCTGCCCCTGCGTAGATGTCGAGCAGCCGGGATAGTCATATTAACGACGACTTCCCACAGAAGGTTACACGTGTAACTAAAAGGGGAGCTACATGAAAAGATGAGATGGAGATGCAATGACGCCAGCCCTGATAAGATTAAAATTGAAATATGTTTGCGAAGAAGGTGATATCTTGGGCTAGTAGGCATGTACTAGTAGGCACGTGTATTTAGAAAATACAGCAGTTGGATAACGAAAAACGTCACTGAAAATCTTTTATTGTTCTTAATGCAGCCTAAGTAAAGCTCTATACACGGAAAACATGCAGATTTCATTGAGCTCATGACATCGTCGACTCGACCACTTTGCCGTTGTAGAAAGTAAACCTCAGCGCAGAAGATCTTTCTTAGTAAACATCTCACGAAAGTGCAAAGTGGCAAGCGAGGGCACGTCCTACCTGGCAGACTGTTGAGACTGGCGATTACATTATTTTTGTGATTTCTGAGATTTTCTCGGAGTAGTTGATGGTATGTGTGCACGTTTTCGAGTTTCGAGCCAATTTAATGATTACATTTTTGTGCACAACGTTTCGGCGATTGCGAAGGGGAAGTGAATCCCCTTCAGGTTCTGCAAGCGTTGGTGTGTTTGCTCGCCGCTGCACTCCAACGAACTTCTAACGTCGAGCTATCGAGAACTCGTAAGACCAATCCTTGGAACACCTAAAGGAGAGAATTGCATTAAAGATCGAAATAACGTACATACAACTGGTCTGTGAAACTACCTTGGCCGTCGATACCTTGCACACACCATCAAACAGCAACATTTTTATTGCTTTGCATTTGCACCACAATTATATAAACAAATAAATTCCCAGTTGGGAAATGCAATAATAAATAAATATGCAAAACGGAATAATATTTGTGAACCCAGTAGTTATAAGAAAGCACCTTCGGCAAACTCTCGAACAGCTCTGCTCCCTGCATAAGAAGAGGGGATAAGACGTGAAAATGGCATCTCAGTGTAGTACTAAATGAACGTGTAGAAGTGTACTCCAGTGCACGAGGAGCTCTGAGCTGGTTTTATGAAAAACAAGAAATTTGTGAAATTGGTGCTCCGTAAGTACGTAACAGCATTTGCAGCATCTGTTTTGCAGTCTTGTACAAACACCAAGGCACAGAAATAAGTAACATTGTCGATCCTACAGACCAGTACATGTACATAAATACGAACGCAGTTATCCCAGCACTCACGTCCATCAAAATTTTTCGGCATTAGGTACCTGTTCTGGTAAATCACACTGTAACAGAGTATATCTAAATTAATTGTAGATCTAATGTAATAATTGCCGACGGCCTTACAGGAGTGGTAACACCGGTTCCCGTCGGATCACGGAAGTTAAGCGCTGTCGGGCTTAGGTCTACCGAACATTGTTGGAAAACGGGGTACATTCAACCCTTCTGAGGCCAGTTGAGAAGCTACTTCATTGAGAAGTAGCGGCTCCGGTCACGAAAGCTGACAACGCTTAGGAGAGTGATGTGCCGACCACATGCCCCTCCATGTCCGAATACAGGGACACCTATTGGCTGCGGATGGCATGGCTGTCGGTCGGTCCCGTTGGGCCTTCCGAGGCCTGTTCAGGCAGAAATTTAATAATTCTTCGATTCGATTGGATTTTTTGGGGGAGGAGACCAGAGCGATGACCTCGCTAGGTCATCGCTCTCATCGGATTACACGAGTTGTACGTTAGTAGCAGTAGAATCGTTCTTCTGTCTCTAGAAATGCAAGTTCTGTGAATCAGCTCAATAATGGTTCGCGAAGAGAGCATCTTGTTCCTTTCGGGGCTTCTTATTTGAGTCCACTGAGCATTTTTGTTGATAAACCTACCGGTGACAAATCTAGCAGCTTTCCTGTGAACTCATTCGATAAAAAGGTAAAGTCTGGAGCGCAAGCCCATGACCGGCCATCGGGCTAACAGCAGGCAGGGTGCAATCATTCATGGCCGCGGCATAGGAGGGGAGGATGGCGGGCTCATCTCCAGGGCCGCCTTTTTACCCCCAGAAAGATTCCCGGTACTCCCCTGACAGCAAGCTGACTGGACCTGAGGCCATCCTGGAGGGACTGGAACGATGAAAAATCTCCGCTGCTATTCGGGGTTGAACCCAGGACTTCCAGGGATGGAGGTAAGTGCTGTACCCGCTAGACCACCATGGCCACTGAAGTTCATTATCTTCTCTTAATCTGACGTGACGAGGATCCCAAATATCCTGTCAGTAGTCGTGAATGGGACCACAGTTGTTCTGTACACGGTCTCCTTTATAGGTGAGCTACACTTTCCTATAATTCTCTCGATAAACCAAAGTCAGCCATTCGCCTCGCCAACAACTGACCTTACATGCTCGTTAGTTCTGTATCCCTTTGCAAGATTATACCTAGATACACGTTAAGACAAAAAAAAAAGACATACTGCGAAGGAAGTATCCGACTGGGACAGAAATCGGTAGATGTGGTGTACATGAACAGACAAACAAACCATTACAATTTCAGAAAAAAGGATGATTTATTGAAGAGAAAGAGCTTCACAAATTGAACAAGTCAATTACACTTTGGTGTGCCTCTGGCCATTATGCAAGCAATTATTCAACTTGGAATTAATAGAGTTGTTGGATGAACTCTGAGGGATGCCGTGCCAAATTCTGTCCAATTGGCGCGTTAGATGGTCGAAATTCCGAGCTAGTCGAAATGCCCTGTCCATAATGCTCCAAACGTTCTTAGCTGGCGAGAGATCTGGCGACCTTTTTCACCAAGGTAGGGTTTGGCAAGCACCAAACAAGCAGTAGAAATTCTCACCGTGTGCGGGCGGGCATTATCTTGCTGGAACGTAAGCCCAGATGACTCGCCATAAACGGCAACAAAACGGGGCGTAGAATGTCGTCGACGTACCGCTGTGCTGTAAGGGTGCCTCGGATGACAAACAAATGGGTTCTGCTACGAAAAGAAATGGTACTCCTGATCAACACTCCCCGTCATCTGGCTGTATGGTGGGCGACAGTCAGTCTGGTACTCCATGGCTGTCCGAGGGGCCTCGAGACAAGCCTTCAAAAAAAAAAAAATGGTTCAAATGACTCTGAGCACTATGGGACTTAACAGCTAAGGTCATCAGTCCCCTAGAACTTAGAACTACTTAAACCTAACTAACCTAAGGACATCACCCACATCCATGCCCGAAGCAGGATTCGAACCTGCGACCGTAGCGGTCTCGCGGTTCCAGACTGACGCGCCTAGAACCACACGGGACAAGCCTTCGCTGGTCGTCGGGGCTCGTTACTGAAGACAGTTCTACTCAATTCAATCTTTGGTTGCCATGCACGGCATCGTTAAAGCATAGCAATACGTCGACGATATTCTATGCCACGTTCCGTTGCTCTTCATGGCAAGCCATCCAGGATGGTGACCGCCTGCACACGGCGAGAATTTCTACTTGCTGTTTTCGTGGCAGAAAGACTGCAGCATTATGCGCAGGGCCCATCCAACTAGCTCGGGATTCTGAAGATCTAACGCGCCAGTTGGACACATTGCGGCACGATGTCCCTCAGAAGGACATGCAACAACTCTGTCAGTCAATGCCAAGCCGAATAACTGCATGCATAAGGGTGTTATTGACAGTCTCAATTTCTGAAGCACTGTCTCTTGAATAAATAATTCACTTTTATCTGTAAGTGTACACCGCGTCTACAGATCTCCGTCACATTGTGATAATCCCTTCGTGGTGCGTCATTTTTCTCTCTTACAATACATTTGATCGTCGTTTCTATATCAAGAAGCTCACCATTAATACTGTATTAGCCGGCCGAAGTGGCCGAGCGGTTCTGAACGCTACGGTCTGGAACCGCGCGACTGCTACGGCCGCAGGTTCGAATCCTACCTCGGGCATGGATGTGTATGATGTCCTCAGGTTAGTTAGGTTTAAGTACTTCTAAGTCCTAGGGGACTGATGACCTCAGAAGTTAAGTCCCATAGTGCTCAGAGCCATTTGATCCAATACTGTATTCGAGCATTACCTCCCCCCCCCCCCCCCCCTCCCCCCGCGCACTATCTTAATTCAGTTATACTCTTTATTCTGTTTCACGGTTAAGGAGGATACGGCAAGAAAGGAAGAATGAATTGATTGTTGGTGTTAATAACGATGATCCTCCTTTACCTCCTCTGCATTACTGCAGATGACGTGTCACTGAGCACATTTGTTCTGTGCATGCAGTACACGTGAGGCGCCTAGTTGTTTCCATGGCACTGTGTGGAATACGAAGGTTCTGTTATAGTTCACTAACCTGCTGACTTCAAGTCGATGTCCCCAGCGCAGATAACAGCACGCAGGTCGTAGATTCTGTATCTTGAGGCTGAAACTGACTTTTAGCGAGGTTCTGTTGTGAAATAATGTATCACTTCTTTGGGAATGCCACTCGCGTGTTTTAATATAGCCACACGGGAAGACTACATGATCTTAATACAAGACCTTCTGGTACAGAAAAGTACATGATCAAACACAATGTTTACGAAAACGTATCTTTACACTATTTGTGGCACGTGTCTGTGCCTCATGACTACCGGAGTGAATCTTTTAATACTGAATACTGGCAAATACATCCTGCCACAGACAACATGACTGTACATCTCGACTGGCTAATCCAGAGTGACGAACAGGAACTTAAATAAAAATTGGAAACACATCCTACGACAGACAACATCTCTGTTCTTCTCGACTGCCTAATCCAGAGTGACGAACAGCCCGAAACACTTCGCGCGCCATACCAGAAAAGGTGTGACCTGAACGCTTCCGAAGTGCTTCGTCTGCAATTTCGTCAGTCTTACGTTTTTAATTTAAATTGTTTTTAATAATTCTATTAATGACTGATTGATAGTCAGCTGTTGAGAGATATTTATCTTAAAAAGTGAAGTCATTCCAATGAGTAGTTTAACTAATTAGTTTAACTAACATTTTGGCGCCCTTGCTCCGAACACAGCAGCCAATCACAGAGCAGTAGCATTGTGCAGGCGGTCTTTCTCACGGGAATGGTACCGAATCTTAACATCTGTCACAGGTATCTCACACCACATTTCGTCATCTACGGGGTGAAAAGTATTTAAACCGGCAAACTCTGGGAGGTTGTAGGGACATCAAAACAAATATTTTTCCCTAATGTCATTTTTTCCTATGAGGAGTATTTAAACTGGTAGAGGAAGATTTCTCTGGCGGCAAATTAATTAAACCAACAAACACTTTTCCATTTTTTTATGACCAAGAGACAACACATTAACACAACCCAATATTTCAATTACAGTAGATTTTCAAAATTGCCTCCATTGACACGTAAACAAAGGTTACACGGTCGGATCATGTTCTGTCTGACACGGGCAGAAACCCCAGGAGTATCCTGAATTGTTCCTGCTGCTGCTGCTATCCGGGCAAGCAGAACCTCTCCTGATGCAACAGGAGTTGCGTAAACAAGGTTGCGCGTCTCTCCCCACACAAAAAAGTCCAGAGGGGACATATCTGGGGATCGAGCAAGCCATGGTACAGGACGACCTCCTCCAATCCACGTTTCTGGGAACCGTCGGCCCAGGAATCGACGCACACGACGACTGAAATGTGCGGGCGCACCGTCATGTTGGAACCACATGCATTGTCTTATAGGGAGCGGGACGTCTTCCAGCAATTCGGGCAATGCTCTGGCGAGAAAATTGTAATAGTGCCTGCAATTTAATGGCCTAGGTAGCAGATACGGCCCAATTAAACAGTCCCCAACAACACCGACCCACACATTAACGAAGAGCCGCACTTGATGAGCGCTATTAACTGTGGCATATGAGTTATCCTCACTCCAAACATGCGAATTGTGCATGTTGAAGACTCCATAACGCCCGAATGTTGCTTCATCGGTAAACAACACAGAGGTTGGAAATGTAGGATGCACTTCACACTGTTCCAGGTACCACTGTGAAAACTGTGCTCTGGGTGGATAATAAACTGGTTCCAGGTTGTGGACACGCTCTAAGTAAGATGGACGTAACAATTGCTCTCGAAGGACTGTTCTTACATTCGTCTGATTCGTCTCCATGTTACGTGCAATTGCGCGAGTGCTGATTGAAGGGTCCCGCTCCACATGCTGCAAGACAGCTTCCTCAAATTGCAGCGTTCTTACCGTGCGACGGCGTCCCTGTCCAGGTAACCTGCTAAATGACCCGGTCTCACGCAGACGTTGGTACACAGCAGCAAAGGTCGTATGATGTGGGATACGGCGAATAGGATATTGTTGTTGATAAACCCGCTGTGCAGCTCGTCCGTTGTGGTGCGCAACGTAGTACGCACCAACCATACCAGTGCACTCACTCCAGGTGTATCGCTCCGTTCGCAAACAGAGACAATGCGCTACTACACTGGTGGAAAGCAGTTGCCTACAACTAGAGAGCGTAATACGCCCTCTAACAACTGAAGATCGTAATATGGCCTCTAACGACTGAAGAGAGTAATATGGCCTCCACCGGTTTAAATAATCCTCATAGAAAAAAATGACATTAGGGAAAAATATTTGTTTTGATGTCCCCTATAACCTCCCACAGTTTGTCGGTTTAAATGCTTTTCACCCTGTATTGCTCTGGGAACAGTTTCTTGGAGACTAATATGATGGCTGACTAAGCCAGAAATATTACAGGGAGCAGTTTCCGTCCGCTGGTTTCACCGGGCTGTTACCCTCCACAGAAGTTTCAGGCTCTAAACGTGAGGCAGCTACTCTGCTGGCGCACACACCGCAAGTATCTAGGCGTGAACGAGAGGAGCGCAACGTAATGACGGTGGGAGGGTAGGGTGGAAGCGGGGCGCCCCCTTCGCGGTGAAAGACGGCCGGGCCGGCGCCTGCGAGGCGGCACACTTGCTAGGCGCCTGGCGTCCCGTTAGCGCCGCGCGGCTCAGCGACGCCCTGGGCGAGGAAAAGGGCGCGAAAGTGAGCGGCCGCCCCTGCACGCTCACCGGTGGACCAGAGGCACGGCAAGCCTGTAGCGGGCTAGCGCACTGCAGCAGCAGAAGGGGCAGGTACTGAAGCCAACGCGTTCCGAAATCAAGGCACGGCTGTTAACGTCAGTGCTTTAACAGCTTCCTTTCTGCCCGCTGTGGTTTCGCGAGTACGACGAGTCTGAGAACTGTGGCGCTGCAGTCGCTTCCTAATCGCCGACTCGTTTGTTCACTGAAGCGTGCACGAGTTCATGGCTGGTAGTGACAGAACGGAAGTTTGTTGTACAATCTTGCTGTTGTGCACTGACGTGAAGCAAAAGTCGTGGGACACTTCACTTTATTGATACATACTGTAAGAGGTCTATGATTAAGGAATTTGTTGCTAGCGCACTCGAGCAGATGGAATTTCGATGGATTGCTCTCGCGCTGCCTGCGATATGTAAGCTATAAGAGAATCCCAGACCAGAGAGCAGTGTTGACTGCAGTAGGAAATGTGTGACAGTAGGAGTAGTAGTAGTAGCTAGCAGTCGTGTGTGTCGAGTTGGCTGGGCCGGTCGTGGGGAGCGATGGCGGAGCCTGACCGTTGTAGTATAAGGTAAAAGCAGCCTGGCGCATATGTTGTATTGTTATATCAAGTCCCATGCAAATGTTTTTTTTTTAAATCTGTTAATAATAATCTTTCTCATAAAAATTAACTTTTGACAATCATTCATCTGAATTTAAAGAATTTACTAATTTCTCCAATCCATGATCATCCCGATTATTGTAAAGAAAAATCAGTTGTTTCTTTTTATACATGAGAAATCTATTGGTCAGCATTGCACTGAGCTGTGCCAGAAAAATTTCTTATAGGAGCAGATATATACGCGTTATCCGGCGATGCCGGCCGGGGTGGCCGAGCGGTTCTAGGCGCTACAGTCTGGAACCGCGCGACCGCTACAGTCGCAGGTTCGAATCCTGCCTCGGGCATGGATGTGTGTGATGTCCTTAGGTTAGTTAGGTTTAAGTAGTTCTAAGTTCTAGGGGACTGATGACCTCAGAAGTTAAGTCCCATAGTGCTCAGAGCCATCTGAACCATTTTTGAGGCCATTAGCACTCGTTCATGTTCCCAAACAACGACGGAAAATTTCTACATGACTATGCGTCTTGTCACCGGCCCACAAATGTTCGCGATTGCCTTTTAGAGCATTCTGAACAGTTCGAGCAAATGATTTGGCAATCTAAATCAGTGTGAACCCCATCGAACCTTTATGAGACATAAGAGGTCAATTCGTGCACAAAATCCTGCAGCGGCAACACTTGCGCAATTATGGACCACTGTGTAGGCAGCATGGCTGAGTATTTCTGAAGGGGACTTCCAGCGACTTGCTCAGTGCATGAAACGTCTAGTTGCTGTATTATGCCGGGAAAAAGGAGATCCGACACGATATTAGGTACCTCCCATGACTTTTGTCATCTCAGTATAAAGTAGCACTTAACAGGCCGAAATGACCGATTGTCGCGATCAGATGTCCTCCAACGAAACTGTGTTTTGTGAGACTCCGGAGAGTTCAGATGAAAATTAAATGATCCAGTGTATTCAAATGCAAATGTGCTACAATAGAGGAAGGGTGATGTCTGGAAAAAGTTCGACATCAGACGGAACACATACAAGTTCGTCCAACACAGACAGAATCGCTGTGTTCTTGTCTACTCCATGTCCAACAAGACAATACCTATGTGCCCCGTCCAACGAAAATAGGCACAGACCAAAAATCGCGCTGTTTCTGTATTCTTTTGGTCATGGAAACCTTGTCTTTATTGGGTAATAGCGAGCTGTTTAGCATTCTATTCATTTTTCTAACTTTTTCGAACACTACTGTAAATTTATTTTTATAATTTATCATCATTTACAGAATACACTTCACTCTCGTGACCTGATTGGTTGGTTGATTTGAGGGAGGGGACCAAACAGCAAGGTTATCGGTCCCATCGGATTAGCGAAGGATGGGGAAGGAAGTCGGCCGTGCCGTTTCAAAGGAACCGTCCCGGCATTTGCCTGAAGCGATGTAGGGCAACCACGGAAACCCTAAATCAGGATGTCCGGTCGCGGGTTTGAACCGTCGTTCTCGCGAATACGAGCCCAGTGCGCTAACCACTGCTCTCGGTCTCGTGTCCTGCTTCCTTGTATTATCGTCACAGACTCAGAAACGTGTCGAAAGTGTTTAGGATAATTGTTAGACATTATCTGAATAAGATATTAACATCAATTTACGGAACTCTAAGTATGAAAAACTGTGTATGCATATGTTATATTATTTTGTGTTATGTTAACCAGGGACCTAGAAACGACGGAGAGGGTACGTCCCGCTGCAACCACAGTGGTCCGCAACCCCACGATGACTACCGCGGTTCACTTTACCCCTCCGCCGCTCCACACCGGACCCAGAGTTATTGTGCGGTTCGGCCGTTTCAAAGGAACCGTCCCGGCATTTGCCTGAAGCGATGTAGGTTCAAAAGGGTTCAAATGGCTCTGAGCACTATAGGACTTAACATCTGAGGTCATCAGTCCCATAGAACTTAGAACTACTTAAACCTAACTAACCTAAGGGCATCACACACATCCATGCCCGTGGCAGGATTCGAACCTGCGACCGTAGCGGTCGCTCGGTTCCAGACTTAAGCGCCTAGAGCCGCTCGGCCAAACAGGCCGGCGAAGCGACGTAGGGCAACTACTGAAACCCTAAATCAGGATGTCCGGTCGCGGGTTTGAACCGTCGTTCTCGCGAATACGAGGCCAGTGCGCTAACCACTGCTCTCGGTCTCGTGTCCTGCTTCCTTGTATTATCGTCACAGACTCAGTAACGTGTCGAAAGTGTTTAGGATAACTGGTAGACATTGTCCCCCCAGGGAACGTCTCACACCAGACGAGTATAACCCCTATGTTTGCGTGGTAGAGTAATGCTGGTGTACATTAATAGATATGCGATCTCTGGATAGTTTTCTGTATCATTTGGCGTTCCAGAACTTTCTGTTTGCTGCTTGCGGTCTGCTTCTAATCTAGGAACTATAACACTGCGTACCTTCAGTGATACATACAAATAACGTATGTCATATAATTTTTTTGTAGCCAAATGAAACACAGAGGAAACGTCAGACTGGATCCAAGAATACACGCAGATTCCCGTGACTAACTACGTAGATATCCACTATATCCACTTGGAAATGAGGCTGTCCACTCGGAAATGAGGCTTCAAACGCTCGCAACAGTCCATAGACGTTTACAGAAAATGTGTTACGGACGCAAATACATTTTTTTTTAATTCTGTATCATAAACAGACGCAACTTTCCAGATAACAGCCCAACATGGATGGAATAAAACTGACAAACATCTGTAGCAATAGGTACACTGACGCGCCAAAACATCAAGACTACCTGGTTGATAGAGTGTCGGTCGACATGTGGAACACAGAACAACAGAGATTCTACGTGATACGGATTCGACAAGTCTTTAGTAGGTTTCCAGAGGTTTGTCGCACCAGACGTTCACGCACAGGTTACGAAGTTGTGGGCGCGCAGCTGCCGCCCGATATCGTCCCAAATGTGTCCCAACGGCTTCAAGTCAGACAAATTTTCTGACCAACATATCAACCTCGTTTCGCTATTATGCTCTTGAAACCACTGTACCACCATTATGGTCTCGTGACACGAAGGGTTATCCTACTGGAAGTTGCCGTCGCCGCCGAGGAAGACATTAAGCATGAAAGGATGCAGGTGTTTCGTAATAACGTTCAGTTCGTCAACAGCTACAATGGTGCCTTCGATTACCACCAGAGTTCCCATAGAAGCTCGGTTCAAGTCCGCCATAACACAATAATGCTCGAACCGGCCTGCATCAGTAGAGAGACGAATGTATCGCGGTTCGCCTGGAACTGGACATGCCCAGCGACCTGGTGTAACAAAACTCGTGATTCATCCTACAAGGCGGCACATATCCACTGATCCACGGGTCAGTGTCGATGCCCCCCTGCCCACTGCACTCGTAATTGACTATGTAATTGGGTCAACATGAGTAGGAAGAGGTCGTAATATTTTGCCTCATCAGTATAATTACATCATTTGATCGTATTTTTAAACATTCTACTGTGCATGATCTTAGAATGTACCTATCTTTTAATTTAGACAAATACTTCCGTAAGGAAATGGCTCTAAATGGCATTCAGAATTCCCGTAAAAACAAAAGAATTGCCGGCCGAAGTGGCCGTGCGGTTAAAGGCGCTGCAGTCTGGAACCGCAAGACCGCTACGGTCGCAGGTTCGAATCCTGCCTCGGGCATGGATGTTTGTGATGTCCTAAGGTTAGTTAGGTTTAACTAGTTCTAAGTTCTAGGGGACTAATGACCTCAGCAGTTGAGTCCCATAGTGCTCAGAGCCATTTGAACCATTTGAACCAAAAGAATTAAATACAACCAGCCATCCGTGCAAAGTACACTACTGGCCATTAAAATTGCTACACTACGAAGATGACGTGCTACAAACGCGAAATTTAACCGACAGGAAGAAGATGCTGTGATATGCAAATGATTAGCTTTTCAGAGCATTCACACGAGGTTGGCGCCGGTGGCGACACCTACAACGTGCTGAGAGGAGGAAAGTTTCCAACCGATTTCTCATACACAAACAGCAGTTGACCGGCGTTACCCGGTGAAACGTTGTTGTGATGCCTCGTGTAAGGAGGGGAAATGCGTACCATCACGTTTCCGACTTTGATAAAGGTCGGATTGTAGCCTATCGCGATGGCGGTTTATCGTATCGCGACATTGCTGCTCGCGTTGGTCGAGATCCAAAGACTGTTAGCAGAATATGGAATCGGTGGGTTCAGGAGGGTAATACGGAACGCCGTGCTGGATCCCAACGGCCTCGTATCACTAGCAGTCGAGATGACAGGCATCTTATCCGCATGGCTGCAACGGATCGTTCAGCCACGTCTCGATCCCTGAGTCAACAGATGGGGATGTCTGCAAGACAACAACCATCTGCACGAAAAGTTCGACGACGTTTGCAGCAGCATGGATTATCAGCTCGGAGACCATGGCTGCGGTTACCCTTGACGCTGCATCACAGACAGGAGCGCCTGCGATGGTGTACTCAACGACGAACCTGGGTGCACGAATGGCAAAACGTCATTTTTTCTGTTTACAGCATCATGATGGTAGCATCTGTGTTTGGCGACATCGCGGTGAACGCACATTGGAAGCGTGTATTCGTCATCACCGTACTGGCGTATCAGCCGGTGTCATGGTATGGGGTACCATTGGTTACACGTCTCGGTCACCTCTTTTTCGCATTGACGGCACTTTGAACAGTGGACGTTACATTTCAGAGGTGTTACGATCCGTGGCTCTACCCTTCATTCGATCCCTGCGAAACACTACATTTCAGCAGGGTAATGCACGACCGCATGTTGCAGGTCCTGTACGGGCCTCTCTGGACACTGAAAATGTTCGACTGGTGCCCTGGCCAACACATTCTCCAGATCTTTCACCAATTGAAAACGTCTGGTCAATGGTGGCCGAGTACGTCACAATATGCCAGGCACTAATCTTGATGAACTGTGGTATCGTGTTGAAGCTGCATGGACAGCTGTACCTGTACACGCCATCCAAGCTCTGTTTGACACAATTCACAGGCGTATCAAGGCCGTTATTACGGCCAGAGGTGGTTGTTCTGGGTAATGATTTCTCAGGATCTATGCAGCCAAATTGCGTGAAAATGTAATCACATGTCAGTTCTAGTATAATATATTTGTCCAATGAATACCCGTTTATCATCTGCATTTCTTCTTGGTGTAGCAATTTTAATGGCCAATTGTGTACTGTGTATGAACTGAGGTTGACGTGTTACTGGTTTGATGATCTAAAAGGTAAATATGAAGGTGATGTATATGTATCCTGACTGAAGTGACGAATGATAATTAGTACCAGAGTCATGATTCGAACTCGGCTCTCTCTCGCACTACGCATATGCGATGCGAATGAGACTTTGGATTGAGGAGGGACGTGTGCTAGGGCAGTCCGTGTAGTTGTGCAAAACCACTGTGCCAGGGTGGCGAAGTGTGTGTGTGTGTGTGTGTGTGTGTGTATGTGTGTGTGTGTGTGTGTGTGTGAATTCCTAAGAGACCAAACTGCTGAGGTTATCGATCCATAGGCTTACACACTACTTAAACTAACTTATGCGAAGAACAACACACACACTCGAACCTCTGGCGGAAGGGGGTGACGTAGTGGTTAGTGCATCTGCCTGGTCAGGAGAAGACCCGGGTTCGAATCCCAGACTTGGTACAAATTTTCATTCGTCGCTTCAGTCTGCGTATATACATCACAGGTGTTTGAGACTTGAACAGTTCTCTGAAAGCATACAGTTTCATTTCAAAGATGTAGATGTGATTGTGTTTGCATCTGTTGCATCCAAAACTATCCTAAAGAGAACGTGAACTGAAAAACGCAGGAGTTAAAACAAGGAAGATACTCAAACTGGCGCAAATAGCGAGTATCAGAATAAATCAGAATGAAATAAATATTATTAAAAACAGCAAAGGATGAGTGGTGGAGGAACAGTCGTATGCAGAAGCAGTTTGTCTATTACTCATAGGATTACAGCGCATCGAGCGAATAGTAAGTCATGCAACAATAAGCAGCACCTGGTTGGCAACCCTTGCATACATTTCTTTTCTCATTCAAATGAGCTGCTTTCTCGAAGCAGAATGGAATCAGGACACGTCCCTATGAAAGTTGGTTGGCCGTTCAGCACCTTACTGTCATGCAAACCTCCTGGACGGCTTCAAAATAACCAGTCCCCTTCGACTCCAAAATCTGCAGCTCCTTTGCTGTTCCGTATCAGTCAGTAATGAAATACCGCACGTAAATGCCTCTGTATTCGTTAACCATGCTATTTGTAGCATTCTGTAAAATTTTTGTGGGTTAAATGGCGAAATTATGTTTGTAGCCGCGCATGTTTCAGAATAGCCAAACATACGACAAGGAAAACATGTAGCCCTTTTAAGGAAATAGACGTATCTTCAGTCTGCCGTAATTAATTAATTGAGTTTGCCGCTGTAGCTCAGAAAGGATACCTCAATATTTATTTACGTTTTATTTTATATTCTTAAAAGAAAAACTAAAATTTACTGACGTAAGAGGCAGAGTGAACGGATTACTACTCTATTTCACGATTAATTCAAGGTTGTCTGAAGATTTGGTAGACGACAACGATATTCTTGACCTATCAAGTCCTAAAAAGTTGGAAAGTAGCTATGAAGCAATTTGTTGCAAGAACATGGCATGTATACAAGCACAGAATTTTTAAAATAACGTTATTTGTAATTTTATGCAATGAAATGATTGTGTTAAATCCGTAGATTTTCTTGCCGTGTTCGGCAAAGCGCATCTTGTAACGGCGCATAACAAGAACAGTTCGCACATTCAGACGACTACAAGTTCAGCGGAGCGGCCTTGTTGGCGGAGGCCTGGGCAAAACGTGATCCGAAAGGTTTCCACTCCAGTCAATAATCACAAGCCATGTTCATCTTAACAGTCCAGTCCAGAGTCCCACGCTCAAAGACCGTCACAACAGTCCAGGGTGCCACTAGCGCTCTAGTCAATGTTACGGAAGCGTCTGATCCAGTCGCGAAATGCCAGTTTCACAACCGGTATAGATAGTCCTGTTAACGGTAGAAGCTCCACAGGACATTTTGCCCGTATGACTTTTGATTGTACTACAGATGATTAGAAACGTGAGTATTACTCAGTAAATATGTCTCATTCCTTAAAATGTCGTATGAGCGTTATTTTTGGTCTTATAGTGAGTGAGTGAGTTCGAGAGTGCTTGGGATAATGAATTCTTGATATTATCAGGACGAAAAATTTTTTCACATAAAATTTAATGGATTTCATCTGAATGAGTTCATGGAGCGATACACAAATTTTTCCACTTGTGTTGACAATATAGCAGCAAGCATTCTTTATAAGCCAATGTATTTCTTTTGAAGTTTCAGTCGTTTCAGACGAGCGTCGGCGGCCACTGACCGCACTTCTGGACCGTAGAAGATAGTTGGAAACATGACGGGGCGCCAGATTGTTAATTCTGCGTTGTCTATTAGCTCGTCACTGTTAAACAACGGGTACAATGGATAAAACCGACGTAAGCAGTGCACTCAACAATGGTTTAGTCTAATTCCAAGATATTTGATTGAGACACACCAAGTCCAATACGCCTCCAGAAATTTTGAGTTGGCGGTTGGGAGCCTGAGCTTGCTAATGATATGGGTCCGTTCCGCGTTCTTTCTTTTGCCCGTTATTGTCATTTAAATTCCTTACGAAAGGGCGGGCTGGCAGCGCTCTTCAGCCAAAAGTTACGCAGTTTACAGGAAGTTAAAATACATATTAATAGAGAAAAATAAATGAGTTTTATTAAAAACATGTTAATAGACTGTTTTATTATTCTCAAAACTTTTAGATGCAGGGGGTGTATAATTGTGGAATTGGAATCGCACCGACGTAAAGTCATTGAAGTGAAGGCAGGAAGAGGGAGAATAACGAAAGTGTTGTGCGAGGTGGAGCGTTGAGACTAAGGCTGGGAAAAAGATTTCATCTTCGGGTAGTAGCAGCTGGTTGAAATTCCGGCACGAGAGGATGGGTAAGGCATGAAGGTACATGGGAAGTGAGACGTGGATGCAGTGGCGCAGCAGCGTACCTGGGTTGGTGTTTAGTGGGCAGCATATTGGGTGCCGCGACTGAGTTTTGACATTAATGTGATGGATTCGAAAGCGCTCAAAGAAAAGGTATGCGAAGTGGATGCGTTGATATACGATGCAGCTTTAGGATGGGTAGGTGGATGCGGAAGGCGAGGTGGAGTGCATAACTTTCCAGGATTTCAAAGTGTTTGCAGAATTGAGGGGAGAAGAAGACCCAGGCTATGTTGGCACAAGTTGGAATGGGGAGGATGAGACATTTATAGGTGAGGATGTAGACCCCAGGTGCGGCTTGTTATTAGTTTTAGTACTTTTTGTAGGTTTCTGGCTTTATGGTGGACGGTAAGAATGTGTGCATTCCTTGTTAGTTTTCTGTGGATGATTAGGGCTAAATACCTTACTGTGTCAGTCAGAGGGGTATGTTGATTGTAGCTGGAAAGGAAACGCCTATTGGTGCGACCACTGGTTTGGCTTTTCTGTGGATTTACTTGAAATTTCCCTGTTTTCCACCACTCGACCAGGAAATTCAGGTCGGGTTGGAGGCAGGCAAGAGGGAGTTTGATAGTGTGGTGGGTAGCTATACTATGTGATCAAAAGTATTCGGACATCCCCAAAAACATAGGTTTTTCATATTAAGTGCATTGTGCTGCCACCTACAGCCACGAACCATAGCAGCGACCTCAGTAGTAATTAGACATCGTGAGAGAGCAGAATGGGGGCTCCGCGGAACTCACGGACTTCGAACGTGGTCAGGTGATTGGGTGTCACTTGTGTCATACGTCTGTACGAGAAATTTCCACACTCCTAAACGTACGTAGGTCCAGTGTTTCCGATGTGATAGTGAAGTGGAAACGTGAATGGCTCTGAGCACTATAGGACTTAAGGTCATCAGTCCCGTAGAACGTAGGACTACTTAAACCTAACAAACCTAAGGACGTCACACACATCCATGACCGAAGCAGGATTCGAACCTGCGACCGTAGTGGTTCCAAACTGTTGCGCCTAGAACCGCTCGGCCACCCGGAAACGTGAAGGGACACGTACAGCACAAAAGCTTACAGGCCGACCTCGTCTGTCGACTGATAGAGATCGCTGGCAGTTGAAGAGGGTCGTAACGTGTAATAGGCAGACATCTATGCAGACCATCACACAGGAATTCCAAACTGCATCAGGATCCACTGCAATTACTATGACAGTTAGGCGGGAGGTGAAAACACTTGGATTTTTTGGTCGAGCGGCTGCTCATAAGCCTCACACCATGCCGGTAAATACCAAACGACGCCTCGCTTGGTGTAAGGAGTGTAAACATTGGACGATTGAACGGTGAAAAAACATTGTGTGGAGTGACGAAACACGGTACACAATGTAACGATCCGATGGCAGGGTATGACTATGGCGAATGCACGGTGCACATCTGCCAGCGTGTGTAGTGCCAACAGTAACATTCGTCGACAGTGGTGTTACGGTGTGGCCGTGTGTTTCATGGAGGGGGCTTGCACCCCTTGTTGTTTTTCGTGGCACTATCACAGCACAGGCCTACATTGACGTTTTAAGCACCTTCTTGCTTCCCCCTGTTGAAGAGTAATCCGTGGGTGCCGATTGCATCTTTCAACACGCTCGAGCACCTGTTCAGAATTAACGGCCTGTGGCGGTGTGGTTACACGATAATAACATCTCTCTAATGGACTGGCCTGCACAGAGTCCTGACCTGAATCCTATAGAACACCTTTGGAATGTTTTGGAACGCCGACATCGTGCCAGGCCTCACCGACCTACATCGGTACCTCTCCTCAGTGCAGCACTCCGTGAAGAATGGGCTGCCATTCCCCAAGGAACCTTCCATCACCTGATTGGACGTATACCTGCGAGAGTGGAAGCTGACATCAAGGCCTTACCGATGGAGGGCGCCACGAACTTGTAAGTCATTTTCAGCCTGGTGTCCGGATACTTTTGATCACATAGTGTAGATGGCGGCCGGTTGCGACCGGTATTCCTGCGCGTCTATTGGTCACTTCTATAGCACGACAGCAGTCCACGTGTAAAGGCTTGCGCCGTCTGGTGGCGCCAGCGCGGTCCAATTTCTCCGTAACATCGATAAGCCTCCCGCTGTAGTGACTACCACTGGCTGTTTGCTTCGTGCCGGAAAACTTGGGAAATTGCGTCATTCCGCAGTCGGCTTCTGATCCGCGGCTATTTTCGCTAGATATGAGAGATGAAATGTTCGAATGTTTTCCTTTGTGTTGCATTCGGACCCTCAGCTATTAGTGTGGGAGACTTTTTTTTACTATTCCAGTGGTTTGTTGCTTAAGAGGTGATATACACTTGTGTTCGCTTAGCCTAAGAATAGCCAGAAGATTAAGAGTGGACCTATTGGAGATCTCTTTTGACGTAACGCCAGTTCCAGTCCGTTTGTTCAGTTCAGAGAGCAGACGCGTCCCCACTGTAAGCCATTCCGCACGGCCAGGTGCGCAATTCTACGGGACCGCGCGGAGAAAACACGAGAAACTGCTGGCCGTAGTGGAGCCTCTCTCTCTAATTGTTCGCGATCAGCGAGTGAAACCGAAGTAATGGTGGGTGACGAGCATTTTCTCCCGCCACCCCATATCCCTTAATCAGCCGTAGGTTATCGAGACCTGGCCGTCTTTAAGGCCGTGACAATGATTTGCGCTTATTGCTGCATAATGTCATGGCATTTTTATGGTCGCAGCGGGTGCAGCACTTCTTATTTCGTTAATTCGGAAGATTGCACTGCGCTGCCACTAGAATGTCGTCAGTAAAGTACCATGAGTCTTGGCAGTGAGTCGTTTCTAGTACTTCCTGAGACGTATGTTGGTCAGGTTTATATCTAAGCGAAGGATTTCAAAGAATGGAATGTTAGTGTTTGTGATAAGTAAATGGCGCGAAAGCAGGAAACAAGCTGCAATCAACGGGTGTTTTATTCAGCTTTTACCATGGCTCGAAGGATATAAACCCATCTTCTTCAGAAAAAACATGTAACAAAATTTCACATTGGAAATCCATACAACGAAGCGATCTGACACTTGTCCAATGAAAATGTGCTTTCAACGCACGCCATTTATACTTTATAAAATATTCTGGCTCCTATGATTAGGACTTGTCAAGTAAAAATAATTAAAATCCAAAAATAAAACCAATCAAATAAAATGCCAGTCACGTTATGAGCTGCACGGTGCATTTTAACTGTTTTTACTTGACAAGCACTGATCATACAGGCCAGCATATTTTATAATGGATACAATAATGTGCGCTGACAACATATTTTCATTGAACGAATGTCCGATCGCTTCGTTATTTGGATTTCCAATGTGAAATTCTGTTGCATGTCTTTCTGAAGAAGAAGGGTTTACATCTGTCGAAACAATGGTAAAACGTTGAATAAAACCACCTTTCGTTGCAACTGATTGGCTGCTTTGGACTCATTTATCGATCTCTAATCGTTGCTGTAGCGCAGCCATGTTCAAAATATTTGTTTGTAATAATTTTTTGTTAAGTCATTGGGAGAACATATGTATTTCTCGTACCTCTTTTACAAAAACTTAACTTCTTGTGAAATCCACTCCTAAACGACGTTCTGTTTCTGTCAACGTTCGCCGTGTAATGTTGGACTTTCCACTGTCTCCGAGTGCTTACATCAGAGTTGGACGAAGAACCAGTACTTTCCTCATACGTCCAGAAAACAGAATCGAGCTGTGCTATCGCTCGACAGCCTCTTCGAAGAATCCAACCTCGTGTTAAATTCCAAGCGGAAATTTGTAAAGAGTTGACGTCCTGTTGACACCTGGATGTATTTAGCTTTCATAAAGTGAGGAAGCAAACTGTTGCAGTATGCCTAGAATCTAGAAAGTTGCTACGCGTAATGTTTTTTACTACAAGATAAAGGGTCCTATAACTTTTACATAATATAGTCTACACCACATCAGGATTTAAAGCGAATAGCCGATAAATTAAACTATCGTTCTCTGTCACATGAACGCCCACAACCCTTAGTTGACACGAAAAAAGCCGGCCGCGGTGGCCGTGCGGCTCTAGGCGCTGCAGTCCGGAACCGCGGGACTGCTACGGTCGCAGGTTCGAATCCTGCCTCGGACATGGATGTGTGCGATGTCCTTAGGTTAGTTAGGTTTAAGTAGTTCTAAGTTCTAGGGGACTGATGACCTCAGATGTTAAGTCCCATAGTGCTCAGAGCCATTTGAACCCATTTTTTTGACACGAAAAATCGAGTGACCTCGTCTGTGAAGAATCACACAGCTTAGGAACATTTCACCGTTATCTATCTTCGTTAACAGGGGCAATCACAGGTGTTTTTAGCGATCATTCAGCTTTTTGCGTAGTTGAATTTTAAAAAGTTATGGTGCCCATCTATTTTGCATATCATCATAGAATTTGATGTAACAATCTGGAAAGTACAGCAAATAACTGATTTTTTGGGCTTTTTTTATATATATTCTACAAGCTTTTCGCTGATTCATGTTACTTCGGTTGATTTACACTTTTGATGCTGCCAGCTTCCGTAAATGTGCTGAATCCTACACAGTGCATCGTTAACGTCGATGCAGCTCTTATCATCGATTATCAGAATGTAGGCAGGACTCCAAGCATCAGAATAAAATCGATACAATGTAAGAGACGCCCTGTTTATATGGCACAGCTAAAATGATACCATTTCACCAACCGATATGCAAGCGAAGTGCTACAGCCGAACAAGTACTGCCTTCAAAAATTTCGTAATGCTGCATGGTGATACAAAAATAGGCAGTTTAGTCGATCTTTACACTTCTTTTTCTGAAATCTTGTATATACACCAGGGATTTTTGTGTACGCTGAAATTTTATGACCACAATACAAGTTGATTAAAGGATGCGGCTTTGCTCTATTCATTATGCATAGCCGACACCGAATGACAACGCTTTGTATTATGTAGGACAAGGTACAATTTTGTCTACATGTGCGTCTAGAACGGGACTGCAACAAGCGTTATCGACTGTAAATAAACGGACCGACTATCACTGTCAGCTGAAATCTGAGATAGGAGGAAGGGCAGCATCGGTCATAAATTTTCAATCTGTTTATTGCAGATCGATTTCAGCTACTGTGTAGCTGTTTTCAGTGCTACGTGAGTACAAGAGCGTAATGAGAATCAGGCACTAAAATATAAATTAAAACATGATCAGACATACATCATCTTGTAAACCGCTGTTAACAAGCTGCTGTATATGTGATCTGGTTTAATTTATGTTTTAATACCTGATTCTCATTATGTTCTTGTACTCATATAGCACTGAAAATAGCTACACAGTAGCTGAAGTCAATCTGCAGTAAGCAGATTAAAAATTTGCTAACGATGCTGCCCTTTCTCCTGTCCTGGATCTAATTTAATCCTATACCTTGCAGAAAGAAACCTGAAGATTGTCATTTGAATGACGTTATGACTGAACAGGTTTCATAGAATAGAGCAGCTGATTTGTTTAAACAATTTGAAAAAAAAATTCAGGCGTTCAATTTGTAAGATGAATACACATGAGTTCGTAGTACAAGTATGTGTGTATCGCAACCTCTTTGGTAGTAGCTTTTCTAGTTTCATGGCACAAGGCGTATGAGTGACGCAGTTTAGACGAGGCCGACCTCGAACCATGTCCGCCCCTGGTAGTTGAGTGGTCAGCGCGGCAGAATGTAAATCCGATGGGCCCGAGTTCGATTCCCGGCTGGGTCGGAGATTTTCTCAGCTCAGGGACTGGGTGTTGTGTTGTCCCAACCATCATCATCATCTCATCCTCATCGACGCGCAAGTCGCGGAAGTGGCGCCAAATCGAAAGACTTGCACCCGGCAAACGGTGTACCCCACGGGAGTCCCTAGTCACACGACATTTTACCTCGAACCCTGTCCGCCCCAGTAGCTGAGTGGTCAGCGTGACGGATTGCCGTCCTCTGGGCCCGGGTTCGATTCCCGGCTGGGTCGGAGATTTTCTCCGCTCAGGGACTGGGTGTTGTGTTGTGTTCATCATCATTTCATCCCCATCCGGCGTGCAGGTCGCCCAATGTGGCGCCGAATGTAATAAGACCTGCGCTATGGCGGCCGGACCTGCCCCGCGAGGGGCCTCCCGGCCAATGACGCCAAACGCTCATTTCCATTTCCACCTCGAACCATCATGTGACAGGTTAACTGCTTATGGAGCGAGTCCAAGAATTCCTTCTGTGGCCTCTCACGCCTTTGATGATTATTGAGCCATCCATTTACTGTCTTCACCTGGACATATATCTTCAGTTTGACGCTCTCTATCGTTGTCTGCATCTCCTCTTACCAGTTAGCTATATGGGAGCGACAAGTCTCAGGTATTGTATGTAGTAAGATGATCGATATGAAATCACGGCACAAAATGTATACGTTTTCATTACGTGGCTATGAGAAAGGGTTCAAAAATGGTTCAAATGGCTCTGAGCACTATGGGACTTAACATCTGAGGTCATCAGTCCCCTAGAACTTAGACCTACTTAAACCCAACTAACCTAAGGACATCACACACATCCATGCCCGAGGCGGGATTCGAAACTGCGACCGTAGCGATCGCGCGGTTCCAGACTGAAGAGCCTAGAACCGCTCGGCCACAGCGGCCGGCACGAGAAAGGGAATATATCGTTTCGTACCTCTTAGGAGCAGGCTCGATTCTACTCAAATAATCAGGGAAAATGAGTAATGGAGCACCATGTACATTTCAGTCGTTTATACTCTCATCTGCAACGATAGGATAAAAAAGATTAGAAGAGACAAACACTCTCGGCGCAACTTAGATAGTCAAGAAAGTAATAACAATCACTGATCTGTTCATGAGTAGCTTCGAGGGCTGTCCCCGTATAACTACCATTCTCTAATTTTGACGCGGAATGTTCCGTCTGAGACGCCCTGCTAAACCCGCAGGACAGGACAGGTAGTTTAAGTTGTGGAAAGGGGTCAAAATAAACGGCTGTCAGTTACACTCGAACATACAACATTGCATTTGATCAAACATACAAAAGCCAAGAATTTTTTTTTTAAACGCAGCTTTAGTTTTGGAACCCAATTAGCGTCTGAATGCGCCGTACCATCTCATGCCTTAAGGGCAAGACCACTTTAATTTAAAAACGGCTGAAAGCCAATAACTTAAAGCTCAACTAAAAGCAGAAATTTAAAAGGCAAGACCTTGTCTTAAAACAGTTCCTTAATTAGGCTGAAGGCCCAAAGAATCTGACACTTTAAGTGCAAAACAACTTAAATTCAAAATCAGCTGAAGGCCCAACACTTAAGACTCAATAACATAAATTTTAAAATTGCTAAAGGCCTTACGTAAAACAGTTCTTACATTAGGCTGAAGGCCCAAACCATCTGACGCCTTAAGGGCAAAACAACCTTAATCTAAAAGTTGGAGCCGACAAGAAAAGGGCGCTCAGAAGCTCCGAGGGTCGGTCTGGAATTCAAACATTAACGCTCGCTTAGGTGAGACAGGCAGTCGGTCCAACCATTGTCGATCCGACGACAACCCAACCGGCAGAAAATCAACGGACCCACCGACAAGATGACCTCGGCTTCATCTGACCAGCACACAACAGGGAGTTCAACGGAACAACGTAGAAGATATTGGCGCCCACAACCAATTATACATTGAGCTGTCAAACTACACATCATGCTTCACAGCGACAAAATGATGAGGAAAATACACTGGCTGAATTTACGTCAACGGCCAGGGCAGGTAACCGGAACGTTAACGGCCACAAGGCAGAAGATTCCGCTGGTGCACTTCAAATAACCAAGTACAGTTAAACTCCACCGGAGTGTGGCTAAACTTTGCCAACTTGAAAACACACATTGTTGCCCGCGAGAATATCCCAACAGCCGACAACGAACTCCAAACGACACAATGTGAACAGTCGTGACTTGCTGGTAGATTAAGTCAAAACTCAACCTTCGTGTCCAGGGTCGGTGAGCCACGAACCTCGTAGAAATGGGAGCAGCGCCACACACTCCTACACCGCATAAAGGCCGCCAGCGAGCCTGGCCAAACTACTAGTTCAAGGTGCGAATATCGATACACACCGCTGCTGCCACCCGCGGAAAAAAAATGTGTGTGAAATCTTATGGGACTTAACTGCTAAGGTCATCAGTCCCTGAGCTTACACACTACTTAACCTAAATTATCCTAAGGACAAACACACACACCCATGCCCGAGGGAGGATTCGAACCTCCGCCGAGACCAGCCGCACAGTCCATGACTGCAGCGCCCAAGACCGCTCGGCTAAGCCCGCACGGCACCCGCGGAAAGAGAGGATAACAGCATAATCGCGATAACTGCGGGAGACTAAATGCAGAATAGCAACCAAGGTTTAATCCAACGCATAGCATGAGCCAGCCACGGCTCACCGTCATTTGTTAAGTAAGTTTCTGTGTTTATGTGACTCTCTCCATACTTCCAGATTGTTTGGCTGTAATATTGTCATTAACGGCTTGTGAATGAGCAGACCTACAGAAGCTAAGTGATAGTGTTAAGTAAAAGTCCTATCATCAAAGACCCACCAACAGTTAGGGTAAGGGCAGGCTCCGAGCCATGGAGGCAAAATGCCAAGTACCTCGACACATTACACTACAGATTAGCGAGCGCTAGCATCGTCAGGAACCATTAAGGAAAGCAACAGAGTCGTCACTGCCCCCGCGTAGTGGATCCCCGTCTCTCAGTCTTCGTTGTACCGAGTCTAAGGCCACCACCCACCTCTTGGAGAGAGTCCAGCGACCGCAGAACCAAGCACGGAAACAACTCTTCTTCTCCCGCTGGGCTTCCCCGTGGCAGTCCTACCAGGTCTGGCAAGCGTCCCATTGCTTCGGGAAAGATTCAGAAGGACAGTTGAATGAAGAAGTCCAAGGTCCGCGCGCAGGAGATGCAAATTCGCTGGTGCGACAACGTGTTCCGGCCAGGTCAGCTGACTGCCAAGCAACATGAAACATTATGTAAATTGCAGCGCACAGCATACGAATTCAGAGCACACTCGTAAGACAACCCACAAGTAGCCATTAAATACGCCGGTGACGCAAGTATCTTATTTTTTTACTCCGCAGAACGCCCAAGGACACTACATCCAGTGAAAGAAACATTGTCCGTTTAAGCTCTTCTCCGACTATGGATGTTCCAATACTCGATTCGGTAGCTATTCTATTACATAAAATTGTATCGATACCTCCACGAAATGTATAAAAAGTGGCGATATCAACTTTATCGTATGGTAATGGCTCGTTATATATTTTTAAGCTTTTCTGGAATAAGACTACAAGACAGAATTCGAAAATTATGTTTTTTTTTTCATTAAAAAACTCTCGTTCAAAATCAGTACTCGAACCACTTTCATTTCCAAGGTAGTACTGAGATCTGATGTATTTCTTACAGGCTGTGGGTTATTCAATCGCCTGGATAGTCATGCGTGTTAAAGCGGGGAAGTGGGCCGGCTTCTGATTGAATCCGCCCAGTGGTTCAAATGGTTCAAATGGCTCTGAGCACTATGGGACTTAACATCTACGGTCATCAGTCCCCTAGAACTTAGAACTACTTAAACCTAACTAACCTAAGGACATCACACGACACCCAGTCATCACGATCGGCCCAGTGGATTAACACCGAGAGGCGGTGTGCAAGATTGTCTGGATGTGGTTTCTAGACGGCTACCCACATCCTACTAGATGAATATCGGCCTGATACCCAAATCTTGCCTCAATAGCACGATTCACAAACAATTTGGAAACGTGCACTCACTTTCACATGACTAACACTGTACGCAGAGGTTTGGGGTACACGCGTGGAGGCGGGGAAGGGGGGGAGGGGAGCAGAGAGAGGGGGAGGGAACACGTTGGCGACACCAAGAGTGTCCAACTACCCCTTAAATTAACCGTGCCGGTCCTGCGCCGACGTTGGATGAAGGCACAAAAAATGAATGTGGATTTTACCTAATTTTTACTACTGCACTTGTTTTTCCTCTTTGCTACATCCATATGGCATACATTTCTTTTCTCAACATACTAGTGCTGAAAGGTTATTCTTTTCCCCGTCACCATTCAATACTTCTGATACCGATACTCTGGGGTCATATAATAGTTACAGACGTAACATTTGTGCAGTTGACACTGAAGTATTAACGAGAAAGTAAAAAAAAAAAAAGGATGGAATTGAACATACAAAACCGAAGGTGTGATAATGCAAGCTGTGTTGATTTACCGCTAAACAAAGGATCAGAAAGTGTTACAGACGTAGCAGAACCGTCATTTTTCATTGAACGCCCCTCTGGTGTTTCTTACGATACTAAGAGTGTTTTGAGTGTTGGGTATTGTTATCAATAATCATAGGTACAGGAACAAAAGTATCGATAGAATTAATAATGAAACGCTCTCATTCTTTATTGATCCCTGTCTGCAGAAAAACAATATGGGATCTATTGGTCCGCCTTGATAACAGGTGTAACAAACTGTTTCAAGACGGACCCATGGAGCTTATATTGCAAATGCAATGTATATTCTGCACTTCTGCGTATTAAAGCATACCATAATCTCAGAGGTATGTTCACATTCCCTAGAGACAATCTTAATGGCGAGACAGTGTGATCTTACGGAGTATGAACGTACATGGTCGTAGGTACCAGACTGATTGTACCGTCTGTCTTTCCATACTTCGGGAATTCTGTACTGAAACTGCAGAGCAGCTGTATAGTACAAGTATTAGGGGGGCAGAAAAATAATGTCGTTCCTGCGTTTGTCGATACTCGTTTGCTATTTATCAGCTCACTGTCTACGTCAGAGTCCTGCCAAAGACATTACAAGGAGAGTGACTTGTTCACTCGCAAGGAATTAAATCTTAAGTTTTTTACAATGTATGGCCAAACGGCCAGCCATACACCAGAGGAGGTACATATCCACCATCGAATGCCGTTTGAATTTCGCAAGGGTGGTAACGCAACAGTTGCTAGCAAAAAAAATTACGATGTTTACCCAAATGCATTAGACGTTCTTACATGCCAGTTATGGTTTTATAAGATCAAATACGGTAATTTTGATTTTTCCGACTCTTATCAATCAGGAAGACTAACAATACTAGACCATGACATGTTCAGTGCGGAAGTGCAACCAAATGCGTTTCAGACAATCGCAGAACTGTCAAACACTCTTAATAAGACGTGGTCGACCACCCAAGAACATTTGCAACAGACTGGTAAATACACTGCAGACCTTTACTGTGGACAGCTGGATCGAGTAACTCAGTCTTGAATTGAAAAGTGTCCAGCGGTTGTCAACAAAAAAATGGTTCAAATGGCTCTGAGAACTATGCGACTTAACTTCTGAGGTCATCAGTCGCCTAGAACTTAGAGCTAATTAAACCAAACTAACCTAAGGACATCACATGCATCCATGCCCGAGGCAGGATTCGAACCCGCGACTGTAGCGGTCGCTCGGTTCCAGACTGTAACGCCTAGAACCGCACGGCTACTCCAGCCGGCGGTTATCAACAGAAAAGGCGTTGTTCTGTAACACAATAATGCAAGACCGCAGTGCGCAAGACGAACACCGGAAAAAAATTAATGAGTTTGGGTGGACGATACTGCCTCACACATCATATTCGCCCGATACCGCGCCTTCGAATTTCCAATTATTCCGATCGCTTCAGGATTTTCTAAGTGGCAAGAAATTTTAATATGTGGATGATGTCCAAAATACTGCCTCCTGTCATTTTGCTGTCAAACCATTTGACTTTTACCGATCTGTCATTGAAAATTGCGCACTATGGTGTAGCCAAAGATGGTAGAAAAGGAGGGTAATTAGATCACTGATTAAAAATAAAAACTTCTAAACAAATTATCTGTTTGAATTTAATGTAAAAAACGACATTAATTTGCAGTCCCCCTGATAACTGTTGCTGTAGATAACACATTTCATTACGTACTTGGAAATCACTGACACAACGATGCAGTGATGCACTTCTACCCGCAGGAAGGCAGATCGTGCATGGAGTCAGCACACCGACGTTGCGAAGGCGGTTAACCTTGAGAGGCAGCACGGAGGACGCCTGCTGCCAGACACACATAACTAACTGGTGAGCAGGGATTTTTAGCAGGCATGACAAAGACCTTTCTTCTTCTACTGCGTTCGAATAAAAATTTTTTTTCGCGCGTGTCTTTACAACTCGGCGAGTTCTTGCATTTATTTCGAACTTCGTTAATTTTATTTCCCTTATCACTGCCAAACGGTGCCAGAAGTTAAGAAACGCTTTTAGGACTGTTGCGGTAGAGGATAAGAAACATCTTGCTGGGAGCCTCGCCGTTGTGCCTGTTAAAACTTACGTCATGAAGTTCCATTGTGCTGCGGTACCTAGGTTACATCGCCTTTCAACTCCTGCGATTTTCTTCGACTTTGTTGTCGTGAGGGAGAGGCTGGATTTTGTGGATGATCTTTTGTGGAATGGTAACTCTCTAATTACTTATTTTCCGGAAATAACAAGGAATAAACAAATAAATCAAACTGATATTCTCATGTATTACATTTGTCGTATTACTGATAAGTTAAACTTGCTACAAGAGGTAGTCACAAAACAATTGCTGATTTCATCTAGAAAAAATACAGTTACGTAATTAATCGTTTGTTTACTTAGAGGTACCTATCTGTAGTTTTTGTGCACACAGAAAACCCTGCGCCATAGTATCTCAGCATGTTGCTAGAAGAGCAAAAACAGAATGTCGTAGGCAGACCATTTATTGAGTGAAGATGGGTGCCATTTTGTTTCGGCAAGTATGTCGGTTTTGTGGCCCATTTTGCGATACTTGGCAATATATCCAGTGTAGACGCGATTCTGAAGGCACGTAAGGCGCCGGTCCATTGATTTTCTGACTTTCTAATTTACCTCTTCCCCTCTCTACAATTTTTCTTCTATCGTTTCCTGCAATTTAGGATGCCATGTCAGCTACCGTATCGCAGATGAAAGCGCATGCATATAACAAATAAAAAAAAAGAAAAGAAGGCCAGGTGCAAGTAGAACTCGTGCACTGAGGGTTCCGCGCAAACTTAATTATGTATGCAGACAGTTCATACATGCCGGGAATCGAGGATCTCTACGATTTTTGTCTGTGATGGACATTGATACTGGCAAAATAACGGTTCCAGGAATTCCAAGAATGTTTTAATTTCAAGTTTGAAGTCAGATAGCCTGCCGGAGTGGCCGTGCGGTTCTAGGCGCTACAGTCTGGAGCCGACCGACCGCTACGGTCGCAGGTTCGAATCCTGCCTCGGGCATGGATGTGTGCGATGTCCCTAGGTTAGTTAGGTTTAATTAGTTCTAAGTTCTAGGCGACTGATGACCTCAGAAGTTAACTCGCATAGTGCTCAGAGCCATTTGAACCATTTGAAGTCAGATAACTAATGAAAATTTGTTCGATTGATATAATTACAAATTAACAATTTTCGGAGTTTTTCGTTTGGCTCTACTGTGAAACTTTGCATTTTACCAAATTTCAGGATTCTAGACCGAGGGGAAGTACCCCATAGGTTCTGATGAGTGAGCTTGCAAGTATCAAAATGTATGACATAAATGGCCGTATCTTTTGTTTGCATTGACTTAGAAGTTTCACTTTTTTTACATCGCCAAGGGGCCGTAGACTTTAATATGAGACATAAATTCCAAGTTGATACGTCTACTCCTTTCTGAGAATAAGGGGTTTGAACAATCGGACATGCAAAGCAAGCACACTAACAGACGGTCGGACGGACTAAAATGTGATGCCGTATGGATTCCATTTTTCCGATGGCAGTACAGAACCGTAAAAAGAATTTTCAAAATTAGATTTCGATAACTTATGCAGCTGCAGAAAACAGAGCCGTAGTGCCGTAACGGCACCTCGGAATATTCGACACTGTCACAAACTATTTTATATTCCGGGCAACTGCAGCTATTGAAAGGCATGATGTTAGGAAGAACTCCACTTACAGCTGGTAAAATTTCTGTTTATTAAAACACGACCGACTTCGCAGCTTTAAAACACATCATCGGGTGAACCTACGTGGTGAAAAGCAAAGTACAGTGTCACCACATTTTGTAGATATTAAAATTAGTAAACAAATGTGTAAAATACACTCACAACGTTAAAAGATCATAGGCATACCCGTCGCTCCTAGTCAAAATTTACTATTCAGAGAATATCGTCAATACTATGGCGAGCGAAACGTAAAGTAGAAATGTCCAATTCTTTAAAATTGCTCTTGTAACTCCTAGTTGCGAAGTTGTTGTCGTATCGTCGCATACGCCCATAATTTGATCGTCCTTCTCAAGTGGCGTCATGTGGCTTTAGCGACAAACAGGATTAAATTTCAGCGTGGCCCTAATAATAGGTTGTGACAGAAACATACAGATAACAATACTGCTGATTTCTGGTGTTTTATTTGCATGTTGTTTGCCACTAGCTTTACGTCAGCTTTGACGTAAGGCTGTTTCACGAGCGATGCTGTTTGTCAGCTTGTGCTTGTGTAATAGTCGAGGACAAAATTTCTGAGGTAGGCTGCGGGAACCATATTTCTGAGATTCGCCTAACTAATCACACACTTATGGCCCTGTTTACCCACGGATTTATAGGTACAGAAAAGTGGATCTTCGTCTCTCGTGCTATGTATGTCGACTGTAGTCGCAGAAAAAAGGAGGAGAAAAGAAAAATCTTCACTGAAAGACGTAGAATCTGTATTGACGTAGAATGCATTAATAATTACGAGTAGTCCGCTGTACCACGCTGGCTTCAGAAAATGTGAAGATCTCTTCTGATGGGCAACACCTGGCGAACTTGAGCCGTGACGAACTGAATGCTAGACACAAATTAACTTCCGACAGAAGTATGTGAAACTGTTGGTGTTCTCAGGGGAAATAAGAAAGTGGAACACTAAACATGACTGTCTGTATTATTCTCCTCTCCGAAGAAGTAATGAAACAGTAACAGAAAGCAACATGCTCTGCGGTTTCTTCACGTTCAAAAGTTCCATCACGTGCCCGTGACCTCTCGGGCACACACTCCGCATGTTTGAACTGAAGTAGCCTATCTCACAAATAGTGATCATTAAGTATGATCTGCTAAACGTGTTGCGATCAACAGATAGATGCCTGAAACTTCCGCCAAGATTAAAACCGTGTGCCGGACCGTGTCTCGATCCATCACACAATTTTAATCTACGAAGAAATTTGAGCCGGCCGGAGTGGCCGAGCGGATCTAGCGCTTCAGTCTGGAGCCGCGCGACCGCTACGGTCGCAGGTTCGAATCCTACCTCGGGCAGGGATGTGTGTGATGTCCTTAGGTTAGTTAGGTTTAAGTAGTTCTAAGTTCTAGGGGACTGATGACCTTAGAAGTTAATTCCCATAGTGCTCAGAGCCATTTTTGAAGAAATTTGATATCAGCGCACGCTCCGCTGCATAGTGGAAATTTCATTCTAGATAAACCATTCATTCTTCATTAAAAAGTTCGATTAATGATCAGACAGTGAATAGGTAACACGTAATATGTTTATGGTGTTTCTGTGTGAATATTTTGCTGTGAAATAAAGCAGAGGCCATAGTGTTATTATTGATGGGCGTTTGCATGTAGGTAATTTCGTGGCTCATGAGGTGGTGTTTAGTAACTGAATGAACAATTTCCACACTACAAATTCAAAATTCTTCTTTAGATTCCTGTTTGGTACTAGTACTTCCTCTAGAAATTAACTTGAAGTGATGTTGGTTCAAATGGCTCTGAGCACTATGGGACTCAACTGCTGTGGTCATCAGTCCCCTAGAACTTAGAACTACTTAAACCTAACTAACCTTATGACATCACACACACCCATGCCCGAGGCAGGATTCGAACCTGCGACCGTAGCAGCAGCGCGGCTCCGGACTGGAGTGTCTAGAACCGTGAAGTGATGTTGCTTCGTCATTTGATTTCATTTTAAAGTTTAGTGTCCACTGTAACTGGTAATGTGAGCATATACTTAGAAAGGACGAAGGCTTGACTATATATTTCACTGTGGTGTTCAAACCGTCTGATGACAACATTACATTTTCCTTTAAATGACTGTTAATTCCCTGATGTTACTCTCGATAATTTACAGATGTCAACAATAACGAATTTTAAGTGTCTAGTTTTATCCACACGATGCTTCGTGGATTAAAGAAAACACGAAAAAATTGTTACTGAAGGCGTTATCATTCATGTTTCCTGTGAATTTTAACTGTTATTTAATTTGCAAAGATATAATCACAATGATGACGTAAATATGCTCTCATTCCATGGACGAAACAATAAAAACTATTGAAGTTCATTTATATTGCAAGCATTACAATATTCATTTTGGCGTCTTTCGCTTCCAGTACAGATAACTTTACAGTTCGTGCAATACGGGCAACTGGAAATGCACTTCATACTGCGACTAGGATTCAGATTTGTTTAAGGATCTTAAAGTGAACAGTCCCAATTTGTTGAGAACTCTGAACAGAAGTTAATAGGCTGTTCCTTACAAGAGTGTGGTGACGGAGGAGTTACACATACGTAATCGCTTATGTTTGTTCTGTAGCGCTGACCTTTCTGAATGTCGTAAGATTACGTGGTTCTGTCTACTTCGCATTCACACATGGAAAGAGAGCGCTAATCAATTCCACTCTATGTAGGTATTTTCCAAAATGGCCGAGACCGTGCTCATGGTTTAATATTCCGAGGACAGTGGCGTGGCTTTTGGGTATAATAAAGCTTGCATCATTGGGTATAGATCTGTAAAAAGTTCTCCATTAATATTAGTACTACTATTTCTTAATTCATCTTCCTGTTTGCTGTATTGCTGTGAGCCGCTTTAGGAAATAGGTCGGGTTACCTTGGAAGGTACGGTGCACTGGATGTCTCATTCGTTCCTTGTAGCGAATAAATTAGAACGGGATTAGTATGAATTCTTTGTGTAGGTTTTGCGTGCAACTGACTTATTTCTTAATTTAATTGATCACTGGGTGTTGCGTGGCTTCCATATTCATTACTGCTAGACGGGACTCGACCAATAAAAATGTTATCCCGGCTACAGTTTTCCGTTTACTTTAGTGCTTCTGAAAAATGGTTTAAACTCTGTCGACGCACTAGAGTTTCCTACTCACAATTTATACCGTTCCCAGGATTGGGCTATCTGGATTAATCATTGTTATTAAACTCACATCTAGTGCTACTGACATTCTTCGCCCCGCACATGTACGGCACTTTGGCGTCGATCGTCTGTCCTAAGAATTGCTTTATTGCCGTGACGTGTCCCTTAGGGTTACAAAAACTGTCACTCACATTTTTTACAGTTGTGTATGTGAGGAAAATTGATACAAGTTGCCTTAACCTGCGACAGCATTTATCAGATGGGAAGCATATACTATATTCTGAAACAAGTTTTTGTTTTTTGCCACATGCACCTGCGCATATAAATTAGTAATAGTACATTAACTTCACCAGCAAAAGGATATTTTCAAATTTTGCAGTCAGACATATCGTCAACACCGTCTTCAACAAGAATATAGGAAGTTTTTAGATCTTCAAACCGGAAAAGCGAATGTAGAAAACGTGTCATTGGAACGTATCTGAACTAGCTACGTTTTATGGCTGATATTGTGTTGTTTGCTTCCATTGGGCCTAAATATTAACAAAGAATGAACGACTGTAATACAGCAAGTTCGTGTTGAAAACAGTTATGACGTATAATCAAGACATCGAAAATGTTATAAAAACAAAAAAAATAAAGAGTTTAATTTCCCATAAACGGCGATATCATAAAAGGAGCTGCGTAATGTCGGATTCGGGAAGATGGGAAAGGGGTAGGGGGGGGGGGTATGGGGGGCGAGGAAATTGCTCCTGTCTTTCTGAAAGGAACCATCCCGGCATTTGCTTTCAGCGATTTAGAGGAATCACGGAAAAATCTAGATGGTCAGACGGGTATCTGAATCTCCGTCATCCAGAATGTGAGTCCAGTATACTAAGCATTACAGCACCTTGCCCTCAGAGAAAAGAATGTACGAGGGTTGCCCATAAAGTAATGCACCGCCGTTTTTTCTTCAACAATTCTTTATTGAACATAATGATAATTATACACACGAGAGAATTGTGTTTTATCTACATCCCTATTTTTCCACATAATCTTAATCCCGTTCTATGGCCTTCCGCCAACGCGAAACAAGGACGTGTATGCCCTTTTGGTACCAATTCTTGTACTGATGGCGGAGCCAATGTTTCACTATGAGAACTTTCTTTGCTTATTGTGAAATGCAGCGCCAACTGCCGAGTCGTAATGCGTCTGTCGCGCGAATGACATCAGCTCGCTGCAACACAGCCGTGGATGCCCTCCCGGACCGCTGCTAGCCGTGGGTCTCTGCCGAACCTTCTGATGACCTCACCCTCCGTGCCCAGCGACTAACTGTTGCTAGTTGGCGTATAAACTTGTACTACTGTGGTAGGCGTGGGCTTCGCGTCTATCTTGGCTACAAAAATGCGTTCACTATGCTGTTCGTTGTAACTTATCCGCGTTCCTATTTTTTATTCTTTGTTAAACCTAGTCCTGCATTACCAGTATTTGATTTTGTACCTGTAATCCTATATTCACCACATCAAAAATCCGGTTCCTCCGTCCATCGAACTTCACTAAACCCACTATATCTAACTTTGACCTAATAGAACAGCGAATGTTGAGCTAAATATAAGTTCTTTGACACCCATGTTTTTAAACAGTAGGCAGCTAATTTCATAAATATAATATTAATCGGCCAACTAGAATACAAGTTCCCAAATTATCTACGGGTTCTACACACATCAAAAGAAGTTTTGCATCACCCCGGTTCCCAGAACTCCTGAAGATAGACGTTGACTGTGGATATCGTGTCACAGATAGTCCCTTTGACTGGACAGAGATGTCACTTAACCCGCCCAAAGACATAAACAACCATGTATGAGCAGCGCCTATTTGACGGACGGGGTCCGAAAGCCGATCAGTTCCAGTCATTTCACCAGGAAGGATGTACACGGGTCGTGTTGTCTGTCGTTCAACCAATACCGCTGTTCGATCGCGTCCGCATTGTTACTTTGTGCCAGGAAGCGCTCTCAGCAAGGGAAGTATCCAGGCGTCTCGGAGTTCAAATGGCTCTGAGCACTATGGGACTTAACATCTGTGGTCATCAGTCCCCTAGAACTTAGAACTACTTAAACCTAACTAACCTATCACACACATCCATGCCCGAGGCAGGATTCGAACCTGCGACCGTAGCAGTCGCGCGGTTCCGGACTGAGCGCCTAGAAGCGCTAGACCACCGCAGCCGGCCGTCTCGGAGTTGTTCGGACATGAAGATATAGGGAGACAGGAACTGTCGATGACATGCCTCGCTCAGGCAGCCCAAGGTCTACTACTGCAGTGGATGACCGCTACCTGTGGATTATGGCTCGGATTGACCCTGACAGCAACGCCACCATGTTGAATAATGATTTTCGTGCAGCCACAGGACGTCGTGTTACGACTCAAACTGTGCGTAATAGGCTGCATGATGCGCAACTTCACTCCCGACGTCCAAGGCGAGGCCCATATTTGCAACCACGACATCATGCAGCGCGGTAAAGGTGGGCCCAACAACGTGCCGAATGAATCACTCGGGATTGGCATCACGTTTTCTTCACCGATGAGTGTCACATATGCCTTCAACCAGACAATCGTCGGAGACGTGTTTGGAGGCAACCCGGTCGGGCTGAATGCCTGAGACACACTGTCCAGCGAGTGCAGCATGGTGGACATTCTCTGCTGTTTTTGGGTGGCATTATGTGGGGCCGACGTACGCTGCTGGTGGTCATGGAAGGTGCCATAACGGCTGTACGATATCTGAATGCCATCCTCCGACCGATAGTACAACCATATCGGCAGCGTATTGGCGAGTCATTCGTCTTCATGGAAGACAATTCGCGTCCCCATCGTGCACATCTTGTGAATGACTTCATTGAGGATAACGACATCGCTCGACTAGAGTGGCTAGCATTTTCTCCAGACATGAACCCTATCGAACACGCCTGAGATAGATTGAAAAGGGCTGTTTATGGACGACGTGACCCACCAACCACTCTGAGAGATGTATGCCGAATCGCAGTTGAGGACTGGGACAATCTGGACCAAGAGTGCCTTGATGAGCTTGTGGATAGTATGTCACGACGAATACAAGCATGCATCAATGCAAGAGGACGTGCCACTCGGTATGAGAGGCACCGTGTGTACAGCAATCCGGACCACCACCTCTGAAGGTCTCGCTATATGGTGTTACAACATGCAATGTGTGGTTTTCATAAGCTATAAAAAGGGCGGAAATGACGTTTATGTTGATCTCTGTTCCAATGTTCTGTACAGGTTCCTGAACTCTCGGAACCGAGGCGATGCAAAACTTTTTTTGATGTGTGTATAATTTGACCAAACATCTACCTGTTTGTTTGGTACTAATTATTGTTGAGAGGGTAGTGTCATGTATACTCGACTTGTTATAAGGACGGAAGTTTGACGAATTTTCTTTTTTGTCTGTTTGCAGGTAAATCATTGCTGCAAATGGAAGATTGTGCTGTGCAAGGAAGACGCTGCCCTTCACAGCCTGGGACGTTGCGCATCGCCTGCCGATGTGACGTTTCTGTGGTATGTCGCTGGCTGAGTAGTCCTATGTCATCTGGTGATGTCAGGCACCAAATGAGAAGCGTACGTAACTTGCCGTGTACTAGAAGGGGAGTGGCCACTGCCGTACCTGTTCTGACCGCGAACGTACGTCAGTCATTCTGAGACCTTAATAAAGTACGTTATCATTCCTAGTACTGCCGAACAAACTGTGCACTTGGGGCTCTCCTACCTGAGATATGATGTCATACACGAGTATGACAAATAAAAATGGAAAAGAAAGCAGTGGAATTTGGGAACTTGTGTAAAACAACAAACAAGTACTTTAGGAACAAGATACGAAAGATAATATAAATGAAGTTTTGTGAAGTAATAGTCATCCCCACACTACTCTATGGACGTGTGTGGGTCTTTTACAAACGACAGGAAAGTAAAATCCAGGGAGCTGAAATGAGATTCCTTAGGATTTTGAAAGGCTGTGAAAGGGTTGATAGATTAAGAAACACTGACATTAGGTAATAATTAAAAATACTTAACGTAAGAAACAAAATTGAAGACTACAGAAGGAAATGGAATGAGCTTCTAGAATGGGTGACCAGTAGCAGATTACCTTATGTAAACTCAGAAATTATAGCGTGGTAGGGCTATTTGGGGAGCAAAATAACTGATGATGGTCGAAGTAGAGAGGATATAAAATGTAGACTGGCAATGGCAAGGAAAACTTTTCTGAAGAAGAGAAATTTGTTAACATCGAGTATAGATTTAAGTGTCAGGAAGTCGTTTCTGAAAGTATTTGTATGGAGTGTAGCCATGTATGAAAGTGAAACATGGACGATAAATAGTTTAGACAAGAAGAGAATAGAAGCTTTCGAAATGTGGTGCTACAAAAGAATGCTGAAGATTAGATGGGTAGATCACATAACTAATGAGGAGATATTGAATTGGGGAGAAGAGGATTTTGTGGCACAACTTGACAAGAAGAAGGGACAGGTTGGTAGGACATGTTCTGAGGCATCAGGGGATCACAAATTTAGCATTGGAGGGCAGTGTGGAGGGTAAAAATCGTAGAGGGAGACCAAGAGATGAATGCACTAAGCAGATTCAGAAGGATGTAGGTTGCAGTAAGTACTGGGAGATGAAGAAGTTTGCACAGGATAGAGTAGCATGGAGAGCTGCATCAAACCAGTCTCAGGACTGAATACCACAACAACAGCAGGGCGAAAAACCCTGGGTTGCCAAGGAATAGGTAGGTACTGTAACAGAAAAGGCCTAGTAAATGAAGTGCAGAAGAAGAAGATTATTACTTAACAAATGTCGGGTTTCCTGAAATGAAAACAGTTTGTACAAATACTGAACGACGTCATAGCTGCCAAAACCGTACTTTAGCCGATTGAACACTTCCGTTGTTTTCTCTTTTCGTGGTGATGTTGAGGATATTGGACATTTTTCCCCCTTAAGATGAACGTTTCTCTGCACAAATAAGGCGTTCGCGGGAAGTTAAGAGTGGTTGAAACAGTCTGAGAAAAGTTGTATTGAGAAATAAATGCATTCGATATCTTCTCTTTTTCGTCCAACTTTTGTGAACCATGCAGTTTATGTGTCGTGAAATGTGTTATGTAACTTACCCATTTTCCTGGATTTATACTGAGACCATAGATGAATAACTTAAGTATAACTGTATCCAACTCGAAGACCGAGCATCGCACGTAATCTGAATAGGTTAGGCAACTGCACCGAAATAATTTAAATATTTTCAGCGCTAGCATCTATTCCGTAGAGTTGAATCATCACATTTTCTTCCTTTGCTACTGTCTTTCAACGCCCGTTGTGAATACTTGACCCACTTGAGTTCTCGTAATTACTTTTATGCAGTGCAAGGCTGGGCAGTAAAGAACCGTGGATTTTGGCTGAATCTCTGTTTCTCAGTTGCAACACACCTGTCCGGTCCGCCTTGGGACACTGGAGCCATGTCATGGGTCCACTGCAGTTGTGTAACTCCTTTTTGGCGTCTTGTACTGGCCGTGATGTTGATTCAACTGATGAACGATGTTAGTGGCCTCATGCGAGATCTCATCTGTGTATCCTGCGAGAGCAGATGACGCATTTAGCATCGGTTGACTGAACTCAGTCGTATATCTTTTAATGCTGCATCTGCGCTTAACAGAAAAGCTGCAACGAAAACATACATTACTAAGGTCAGCTGGAAGAATAATGTTCAGGACACGAGTGCTGTGCACTTTCATTCTATTGTACGCAGAAAATTATAAGGATTTCATTCGAAATAATGCGTCTCTCAGTACTGGGACTAACTTTTCTTCCCAAACAGCTATGTCTAACACTTACTGCACCTCGGTTGGCTGTATTCCATACTTCATTTCTAGCAGAAAAGTGTAAGAAATCCACTAAAAGTGATCACCGAAACCGATGCAGAATTGAGGAGGAGTGTTGAGTAATTAGTCTGTCGGACTAGGTAAGTGTTGCATGTACTCGAATATCACGAGTATGTAGAGGAAGAAGTAAAAAAGTCAGGTGTTATGTCAGTCTTTTATCGTACGTATTACGCAAAAGCTGTCCTGCCTTATATAGTTTATGTTTAGTGACTAACGCATTGTGAGCATCGAAAGTATGAAAAGACCTAGTGACACCAGCGACTTTCCTCTATATTCTTCGAGATGATTATGCTGTTCATTTACATGCTTGTGACATGAATTTGACTCAAGGTGATTGGTTAACATCTTGGACCGGGAGTTCTATTGGAGGGCCCTAGTAAAGGAAATTCATATTAAATGGCTTATAGACGCCACTGAATACCAAACTGTGCATGGCAGGATGTGGTTTTGCATTACAGTGGTGTCGAGCGCGAACTCAGTTCCTTAACCACACGTATCTCGAGTTACTGCATCAGATTTCAAGCGTATAATAAGAACCCGAGACAGAAGCCAATAGGCAGTTTGTCAACAAATGGCCACGAAAGCCTAAACAATTTCGTATAATAATACTCCCATGGTTCTAAACCGTCTCGGTATCTGACATTATGAATATACATAGAGTTTACTGAAGCGAACACGCACAGGAGGACATGGTTATAGTTAAGATTGCTGCGCAGGTGACTCCATGTGTTTTTTGTCCAGTGTAATTTGTACTCTGTTTCCGACATGCAGCTGACTTTGTTCCTTGCCTCAACACTTAACTGTCATCGTGATTCACTTGCCCGCTCTCGGTTTACGCTTTATGAAGATTGCAGATATTAGAATGATGTAGTGGCGGGTACGTGAGCCGTCTTCACCTCCTAACGTACCCGTCGAGTCAACAGAAGAAGCGAAACTTTTCCTACTGCTCCGCAGTCCGCATATTTTGTCTGGAGTAATTTCTTTCGGTTCTGCTATGATGGGTTAATATTTATTTCACTATATGTTGGGAACGCCGACCACTTCACGTTGCATTCTGACAGACAATTTATCTTACATTGGACTTCTTAGATGGAAATCTACACCACCGCTGTTCTGCGTAAAACACTTGCATGGTTCATCACCGGCTAAGGATGTTGAGTATGAACAGTTCTACTATTTATCTAAACCGCTTGATACCGTAAATGTCGTCTGCGGTTCTGCATTCGCAACTTAACTTCAGCATTTCTTTAGGCCAACAGTTAATAGCAGCAGGTTGTCCGCAGTACATTTCGTTCATCACGCAATATTTCTACTGTGTCCTATTGCTCAAAAGGGGAAAAGTGACTTTAATGTTGGAATATCTGTCATATGTGCAGTAGCTAGTGGTAATAACATGTTTGGAGTTGTTGAATAAGGACAACATGGTTTTTTATATTGACATGTTGTAATCTAATACATTGTCTGACAAAAAAGCTGAGGCACCCATAAATGGTCGGGTGTCATTTTAACTCAGTACAGGTACACACCATCGCCGGCTATGTAAATAAGAGATACAATTCTCTGTGACAGTTAGAGCGGCCGCCAGAGTGCATTAGTGTTGTTCGTGTTTAGTGTTGTTAACAGGCCTGGTGGGGTATACAGGGTGGGTCACCTAAAATCTAGCGCCGCAAATATTACCGAAATGGAAAGTACTATGATGCACGGGTTTCTCAAGATGAACTGGCAGTCGGGGACTCGTATTCTTAGCCAATCAAAGGATTGTAACAATACCTAGAAATCGTATTTTTATGCAAATGAACACCTTTTCAAGTGGAATAGTGTCTATTGACGTTAAGAAACTAAAAGTAGGGTAAATTAGAATGTTAGTCGTGTTTGTTGCAGGGACCTAGTGCGAACCGTCCACGAAATGTATTTTGAAAAGTTCCCACACCGACACTGGTTTGTGCCATTCAACCTACTTAGTTGCTAGGTGTGGTGTTGTTATGTTTGCTTACAATGTACTTATGTGTTCCTTGAGTGCACTTGGTAGTCAGTTAGTGTGTGACAGTCCAAGCAGTAGGTCGCGAGTGGACAATGGAATTTACCAACGCAGAAAAAGCCGACATGCTCGCGGTGTATGAAGAGTGTTGGAAGAATGCAGTTCGTTACTGTACGTTGCATGTGGTAAGATATACCAATTACGTCAACCATATCGGCAATTATTTATCAGTATCTTCAACCAGTTATGTGAAAGTGGTAACGTAACACCTAGACAACATAACAGAAGGAAACAAGTGACGAGAGGAGAAAGGGAAATTAATGTTCTTGCTGCTGTCGCATTTAATCCGCACGTTAGCTCCCGCGCAATCGCACGAGAAAGTGGCATGAAGCAGGCAAGAGTCCTATGCATTCTTCATCGACAAAGATTCCCTCCTTATCACATCTCTCTCTATTAAGAGCTACATGGAAACGATTATGAGAACCGTGTTAATTTCTGTACATGAGCATTAAGACAGGATTCTCCAGATGTATCATATATCTTGTTTAGTGGTGAAGCCACTTTTACCAGTCATGGCGTGGTAAACCGTCGAAACATGCACTATTGGTCCGTTGACAGCCCTCGTTGGCTTCATCAAGTGGAACGTAAGATTCCATGGAGTGTAAAATGTATGGTGTGGGTAATGAACTACCAGCTCATAGGCCCGTTTTTAATAGACACAAAATTGTACACGGACAAGTATCGCAGCCTCCTAACAGACCCTCTTCTATGGGCGCATGCAGCGCAAGCTGTGGCTGCTCTGTTCGGTCGATGGAACTGCTGCTCTGTTCGGTCGATGGAACTGGGAAGTACTGTACCATCCACCATACTCCACGGACTTAAGTCCTTGTGACTTTGATTTGATTCCGAAGATGAAGGAAGCACTTCGTGGCATTCGCTTCAGAACTGTTCCAGAGATGCGACAGGCAGTAGACCGCTCCATTCGCACCATCAACAGAGTAGGCTCTGCTAACGTTATGCTACGCCCTCCACATCGCTGGCAACGGGTTCTACACAATGCTGGTGACTACTTTGAAGGACAGTAACTCTTTTGTATCGGTTGTGAATGAATAGTTGCCACTATTTAAGTTCCAACCCTCGTATTTAGTCACATTATCTCTGGATTTGGACAGCTGTGAATCTTATTCTGCAATGTTCTATTACAAGAGAATAGAAGTACGCATTTTTCTGACGCAAAGGGCGGCCAAGATGAGCGTTTACAATCACGCCATTCATATCCGTTTCGTACATACTTGAAAAGGATGCCTGCCTTTTTGTTACATATTGTCAAACCTAAAAAAAGTAGCCTTTCCGTCAACTTTAAAGTCCGTCGTGAATTTTATCGTTTCCTGAATGCTGCTCAAGTTCTTAACCAGGACTTAATCATTCAGGAATGAACTGTTTCATCGTGTCCTTTGGATTAAGAGGAGATTCCATTTTACAAGCACCGAATGAGACGGGACCATCTTTTCCAGACATTCAGAGAACTGTGCACTGGTTGTGTTATAATGGTGCTTCTGTCTGATGACTTATGCTTTGCCGGCCGGGGTGGCCGAGCTGTTCTAGGCCCTACAGTCTGGAACCGTGCGACCGCTATGGTCGCAGGTTCGAATCCTGCCTCGGGCATGGATGTGTGTGATGTCCTCAGGTTAGTTAGCTTTAAGTAGTTCTAAGTTCTAAGGGACTGATGACCTCAGAAGTGATGTCCCATAGTGCTCAGAGCCATTTGAACTAATTTTTGAACTTATGCGTTGATTGTATAGTTCTGCTTATGATGCTACATATTTTTTTAGTTTAATTCTGAAAGCAGTAAACATGCTCGATCCACCTTCAAATGGTTCAAATGGCTCTGAGCACTATGGGACTCAACATCTTAGGTCATAAGTCCCCTAGAACTTAGAACTACTTAAACCTAACTAACCTAAGGACATCACACACACCCATGCCCGAGGCAGGATTCGAACCTGCGACCGTAGCAGCCTCGCGGTTCCGGACTGCAGCGCCAGAACTGCACGGCCACCGCGGCCGGCTCGATCCACCTTGGTGGTGGCCTGTACGTTTTTATTGTTTATTGAGGTTTTAAGAGAAACCTCTCCACTAGGTGTGGGAACTTTCAGAAGAAACCTTATCCAGGCTTGCCGTGCCTGTGTTCCTCTCTTATTAGCAGATTCAATCCTTTCTTTGCGAAAAATAAATACGATTGATGACACGTATAGTTACAACACAAGGGGTTTTAGTGACGTTGATACGTGGGTTTTGTTCATTGGTGCTACGGTACAGCGTTACCCTTATTCGCTCACGTAGAGCGCAAATAATTTGTGGTCACCGAGCGCCACTCACTTCCCGGATGCAGGCGGCATCACGGCAGCTGCCAGCTCTGGACACACGCGCTCCTGTGTTCGCCGGTCGCCACCCACTCCCACTGTTTCCGCCGTTCGCTCGTCACGATCCGCAACCACGAAATTGGTAGCCCACGTTTCTGCTCTGCCGTAAACCGACCCAGTTTCGCTATTTTCTATGTGCACATTCACAAACGGAAACGTAGGTGCATAAAGTCATCCCTTGTGACGGGCCACCATGCAAAGATGTTCTTTTGGAGGCTACGTTGAGTCGCCTTTCGTTAACATCACAGCCATATACAATGAGTCACCGACTGGTTCCCACATTTCATTATTAATAATAGAGCTCTCCTGTAGAGCTGAAGTTGTGCAGTTCAATTCTAAACAAAGACGCGATGTAAAACAGTTCTTTTTCCATATTGTATGGTTCTTACCCTTTTGTTAAAAAAATTTAGAGAGAGTACGTATTGTGCATACACTCGTCATCAAATTACACACTTGCCTAGTAGTATAAAGCTCCTTTGAATTGGATGACTTCGGTAACGGTTAGTTGCACAGATTTTTCGAAACATAGAAAGCGTTGGTTCTTATCCATGACCGTTGAAATGTCGCCCCCAACTCAAAGGCATTTGTTGGAACTGTTGCCAGCCAGCGCACATCTAGTACGACAGCGCTCGAAATATTCCCGATACGACTGAGTCCGGGCTGACGTGGCGAGACGACACCATTCTAACGTGAATGGGGAAGAGGTGCCAGTACTCCTGTCGTATGGAAAGTGTGTCATTCGCGAGTCCGTAACGTAAGAGAGGCCTGTGTCAGCTTCAGCAGGTCAGTGGAGGCCCTTCAGCTGACTAGCCGAAAGAGACATACCTACGGTTTAGACTTCCAACACGGAACAGTTTGTTAGAATGATTCTTTACAGTGCATCTGCAAAATTCTGGGTGTGTGGCGAAGTCCAGATACACAGTGGATTTGATATTTACGGTACTTTCCCAGGTAACTTTACCGTAGACAGGATTTTTCTGGATCTTCAAAGTCAAAAAATGGTTCAAATGGCTCTGAGCATTATGGGACTTAACATCTCAGGTCATCAGTCCCCTAGAACTTAGAACTACTTTAACTTAACTAACCTAAGGACATCACACACATCCATGCCCGAGGCAGGATTCGAACCTGCGTTCGTAGCGGTCGCGCGGTTCCAGATTGAAGCGCCTAGAACCGCTCGGCCACCACGGCCGGCCACCACGGCTAGCCTCTTCGAAGTCGCGAAATGTCACACTCAGAAGGGTTGTTTCAAGAGGTAAAAAGTATACAGAAAGAGGTAAAGATTCTGACGGGAAACAACTATAGGAACGTATGTTGTATAGTTACGTTTTACGAGGTACATTTATTAGAAAACCTTTCAGTGTTTGCATGTGGGGTAGAAGAATGTGCGCATCCCTTTCGCAGATATATTAGAATTTTCGCCATACACACAAGAAAAGACTGTATTAACCATGTCTGGTTTAAGAATAATGGGGTAATTTCACAGTGTAGTTCGTATTCTGTACTGTTGGACCACAAATATTTATTTACGCACGTTGACATGATATGCAATTACAGACATTGCAAATGAAAATGCAAAGGCTTTTGTTCAAGTTGTATCACAGTTTCGCAAACGAATACCTCGTACAGCAGTGCTTTCTAGGGTCGTGGGTACATGGTGTCAACGTTATTCTCTTCGCAGTTGTTGTGTGTTCCGCAGTGAAATGAAATGATCGAATTATTGGCAGGGAGGCCCCTTCGGGGGGAGTTAGGCTTCAGTATTGCAAGTCCTTTTTAGTTGACGCCACTTCGGCGACTTGCGAGTCAATGATGATGAGGGACACGCAAAAACCAGTTCTCTGCCGGGAATCGAACCCGGGCCCCCCGCGTGGTAGGCTGTATTTTACTGCTACGCTACGGAGACGGACTGTGCCGCAGTGAAAGGTCCAGTAAAATGTCAAATGTGTGAATGGAGTAGTGAACAGTCTACTAGCAATTTGACGCAACCAAACTGACAGCTGTAGAAACAGTTTGGCACAAATTAATATTCCAATACATACGATTGCCGCAGACAGTACGTGAGTGAGGGCTGTGCCCTTATCACAACAGGATATGCAGAGTCTTGAGGAAGCAGAACTCCAAGCGGCAGAATTTAGGTTGATCTGATTGCTGTCGAGGAAGCTGGATGTAATCGTAAATCTGCAAGCACAAAGTGAAAACAACGGGGTAATGTCATATAGTACATCCTCCTAAAAAAGCTGCAAAGTTTGTTGAATTTGGTAGTCGGATTTTTGAAAATCTGTTGTAAAAGAAAACTGTCAATAAAGCAGAATAATCAAAGATGTTTTAATATAGATCATATGTTTATGTGGTGTTCCCGTCAAAATGAACCATATTTGTTCCTTGAATTATGTCAGTTTCTTCCTGAAACACTAAGTATTTTCAGATAAATTATTACCGAAATTAAAATGGCAAAACACCGACCATTATTTGTGCAAGTCATATCCGATATCGGTTTTAAAATTAATAAGTTCATCTTCCGACTACCATACACATTTTTTCTGTGTCTTTTATGTTATGGTGTTGTTGATTGAGAGGTATTAGCAGTACCTACTGTGCTCAAAGTTTCTTACAGTGGTGGTGGCGTAGCACAAAAAGAGGTATTAGGGAAACTAATAAGATGGTTATTAACGGATTCGTTAGAATAAATGATAATCGCTAGTTAATGTTTTCGCCTTCAGTAATATACTTTTTTATTTTCACACAGCAATAAACTCGTGATGTCAGTTTCTGACAAGACAGTGCCCTGTATTTTTGCCAAAGCTGTTGTTGTTTGTGGTTCCTGTGGAGTTTAATAATAGCCCAGGAGAATGTTCGACGTCACAACAGCGTCAGCTACAGGACGGTGAGCTGACGCGGGACACGAATGACGAAGCTGCTGTCAGCCGCGGGAGGGGCGTGCCCAGGGTGGTTCTGCCCACGCCTCCCCGTCCATCCGCTCCCTCGTGTGCCAGCATTACTTCATGTCGTAGCTGGTGACGGGGCGGCGCGTCTCCCAGTCATGCCGACAAAAGCTGCAACGCTCTACCACTTTCAACAACAAAACAGGCCTAGTGCTGTTGTAATCACTTTTTGTCTCGATCGCGAAACAATAAACGTTTTGTAACTTCTTCTACTTATTTACTTGTTAGTGCCGCAACACACGATGTAAGTGACATCCTATGTATATGAATCTAATGTAGTTTACCAGGTGTAGAAGTATGAAACCGGAATTTCCCTATAAATGGTGCTAGCCGTCAGTGTAGGACACGTGAGACTGCGTCTTCAGCGGCATCTGCTTTCTGTATTGGCTGACGACGGATGTCAACACACAGTAACTCAAGTTCCATACATCGGTATCTGCTTCAAACCCGTAAACATGTCGAGTTTTCTGCCCACGAACTACGATTTGCGGACAGTATTGTTTTTCTGTTATCATTTCAAGAAAACTGCTGCAGAATCGCGTCGTATGCTTGTCGAAGGTTTCGGCGAACATGCTCTAGGGAAAACACACGGAAAAAGTCCGAAGAGAACGAATTGCAGGCCTTATTGGATGAAGATGATACTCAAACTCAGCAGGAACTCACGGAACAATTGAATGTGGCGCAGAAAGCCGTTGCTCTTTGGTTGAAAACTGTGAGAAAAGTGAAGGTGCAGAAAGTGGGAACATGAACTGAATGAAAGACAGCGAGAAGATCGAAAGACTACTTGTGAAATGCGGCTCGCCAAATACAAAAGAAAGTCGTTTCTCCATCGAATAGTGACAAGTGACGAAAAATGGATATATTTCGAGAATCCTAAGCGTCGTAAATTATGGGTAAATCCAAGCAAACCATCGACATCGACTGCAAGATCAAATCGCTTTGGAAAGAAGACGATGCCCAGTGTTTGGTGGCATCAGAAGCTGCTAGATTCTGGTGAAACCGTTAACACGATCGCTACCAACAGTAAATGATAGGTTTAAATCGAGCTTTATGTGAGAAACGACCGGAATATGGAACAAGGCAACAAAAAGTCATATTGCTCTATGATAACGCCCCATCACACACAGCAAAATGGCTCAGGGAAACGATTGAGGCGTTCAGTTGAGAAGTACTGGTTCGAATGAAAATGTACGAAAATTACTCGCTGACTGGTTCACTTCAAAAGAACTGTACAGTAAATAGCAATGGAGATTATTTTGAATAAAATATTGTATATCAGTTTCAAACAACAGACGTGTAATAATTGCAACAAAATGCCGATTTCATACTTCTACACCTGGTAGCTACTGGTGTTGCTGTTATATTTCGAAGTACACTTTACTGTAATTTAACTTGTATCTGTATCATTATTACATTTCAATGCACATTTTATTTTGTAATTTATTTGTTATCCTACTACGGAATTTAAAATATCTTCTTTCATAAAACTTAGGATGACAATCAAGTCTATGGTGGATGGTTAGTCAAGTGACAAATTTTAGCGCAAGATTACCCAAGTCTGCTCGAGTTTACAGTGGACGCAAGCTGGTGAACCAACGAAGTTTACGCCTGTGCAAGCGGTATTTACTTCAAGCTGCGACGTGCTACTGTCTGGAAGGCCGCTCTTTCCCACTGAAATTCCTACAAAACTAATCTAGCCTTTGCTGAACTTTCCAGCAGAAACTTTCCCTATATTTCTCATTATGCGAGAAAACATGTACTCAGCCCTAGTCTTATTATGTGGCAATATACACGTGCATGGTTGGAGCCGTGTGCATATTATAGTGCCCTCTAAGTTCTCACAAGAACAGTTAACTAATTTGACTGGTTCGTTTCTCCACAGTTGGAGCTAAACGTTGCTACAGCTAATTTTTTAGCTGGAGTGCAGCCGCTGTGAACGCAGTGTCCACACAAATTTCTTCTCTGCATCATGCATTAAGCGCTCCATTCTGCACTTGACGCCAGTTGAGAGAAGAGTCGACGAAAATTTCTCTCTTGTCCTACTCATGGCAGAACTGCCTCCATCCACTTGAGTTACTTTTTCATGTCACGGCTTTTTTCGACCAATAGGAGCGTTCCTCTTCTCTCCTTCCTAGTGCGTTTCCGCCAATCGAACTTTTTTGCCAGTTCTAGATGCCTAAAGTACATTGACCTTTCCGTGTGTCACACTCGCTGGACGAAAATGCGTCACTCTTTTGTTCATATCCCGTTAGAATTCCGAAACTTTTCTAAAGCTTCTTCTCTGCCCTTGAGCAGATGTCCCCACTACAGGAGGCCCTCCGGCTTGAATCACCTGGTCTGGTCACTGGTCTCCTTCCTGCCACCCCTTTAAGTGGTTTCCGGCGTAACTCCCGCAGTGCAGCTTTGCTACCCCGTTGTGGAGATGGCTTTACAAAACTAAATCGACTCGAGTCGCATTCCCTGTTCTGCCTTCTGCTTAAAGAAATGCATTGTATAGGAATGGTGTGTTAATTACCGTCGATTGACTGTCATCCCTTTTTGCATTACATATTGATAGGCAATGTTCTCATAACTGTCGATTTATGATAGGTGTCATTTTCATCTTCTCATTGCAATTTGTAATGGTCTCATGTAAGGTGCAATTCTGACCATTTATTCTGCCACCTTACATACCTTTCGCAATGCAGACCGCTGCGATACTTGCAAGAAGAGAGTCAATGTTCTATAAGGTTCGGAGAGGGATGTGGAACCAGGCTGAGTCCAATGCCATGGCCAGTTGTGCTAGATTTCTCGGCTGAGGGTCCATGGCACTAACGGCCCGATCGAGGTGGTCCTACGGATTACCGACTGGGTTAAAATCCGTGGAATTTGATGGCCAGCAGGTATGGTGAACTCATCCTGCTGCTCTCTGAACAATGCACTTACACTGTGAACTTTGTGACATGTTGTGTTGTTCTGCTGATAGATGCTGCGGAAAAGCAAACTGGATGTATGGGTGGACATGGTCTCCTAGGATGAATGCACACTTGTGTTGATCCAGTGTGCTTTCGAGAATGACGAGATCTCTAGGAACTGCCACGAAAACATTCCCCAGACCATAACCCCCCTCCTCCGGGCTGGTCTCCTTTGCTTCCAGACGTTTCACGGCGTACACGCCAACGGCCATCTGCCCCATGGAGCCATGACTCACCTGAAAAGGCCACCAGTCGCCAATCAATAGACGTCCACTTGTGTTATGGGGACATGAACCAGGGGCCTGCTGCAGAGGCTCATATGCAGCAATGTTCGCTGAACGATTGTTGAGGAGACTCTGTTAGTAGCCCCTTGGTTCATCTCAGCGGTGAGTCGTTCAACAGTTGCACGTCTGTTCGCCCTTACACATCTCCGCAGCTGTCGTCAAACCTGTAACCTATGGACCGGTATGACAATAGCTTCCTCGGCGCCAGTTTTGGATAGCCCCATTCTACCACTGATGGTATACCTTGACCACAGCAAACAGTTCACAAACATAGCCGTTTTGGAAATGCTTCCATCCTTAGCACGAAAGCCATTGATTATACCCATTTGCACGTCAGATAAATCGCTCCGTTTCCCCAGTAAGACAACGAATGCACTTTCTCGCCCCCCCCCCCCCCCCCACCCGACGCGATCTATGTACCCTCCACTGCTACTCTTACCCCCTGCCGTCTGTGAGTGGTTATTGTACGTTGGTCGAAAGTAGACTGCACCATGTAGATGTGTCGTAACGGCAAAAACTACAGGATAATACCAAGATTGGAGTATATGCAACAAATGATTGAGGAGGTTGGGCGTGATTGGTGCTCTGTGATTAATAGATGGTCACAGGAGACGTGTTAGCGGGTCACATGAAACCTGTTAGAATGATGATGACAAAAAAAAAGTATTTCGACGTACGAACAGTACGTGACTGACGTGAACTGGTGATAAGCACATTGCACGAAAAACACATTTCACCTCCAGGGTGCGTCAATGGAAGTCACAAAGTAAGAGCAAAGCTCGTCCTTCACTGCTTCCTGCTATGTTGAGCCCTGTGATTTTTAGCTGATTTTTCGGCCTCCCGCTTTTCACACAATAGAAGTTTTCCTTGTTGATGTAGCAAGATGTGTAACATAGAGATTTCGGTTATTATGACTTTCAAAGATTAATTTCTGTATAATCGTCGTAACGCTCATATTTGTGCCTCGTATTGACACCGACTGGAGCCGAAAATTGTAGTGCTCGTAATGTGCTTCTCATGCCACGTCAGTCGGGCATTGAGTGTTTTGATATATTTTAAGTCTTTGACGTTATTTTGCTACAGATCTGATGATGAGGTTAACCCGAAGCGCGATATGTATGGCAATTGACTGAGAAGGAATTTAGACGACGAAGACAAAAAGAAATGGCAGCTGTGTCGTATAATGACTGTAGATTTTTAAAATAATATAACACGATGGGCATGGTGTCGCTGAAGACCTTGACAACACGCGTCACCCGTCGATCTTGCACTGACATGACGTCGCGCTTGGCTATTACGCATCGAGGCTTACGTACTGGTCTAGATTCGGAAACCGCAGAGGGCTCGTCAGACAATAAGCGTTGGTGTCGTGGCGCCGGAAGCTGTGCTGCGGCTGGGCTTACAGCGACCTGCTGCCGCCGGTGTTTTGTCTGTCAGTGCGGACACGTCGGGCCGAACGCTGGCCACTGCCGACCGAGAGAGCGGCTTCTGACAGAAGCTGCTGACTACTCGCGTCACACGTTCTGCTTAGCTGGAGCGTCAGGTAAGAGCGAGTGCATAAGTAAGTTGCTAACGATAGAAACGATACTGTACGAGGATATACAGGGTGGTCAGAAACAGCCTGAAAAGCTTGCAAGGGTGTTGTAGGGTAGGTTGTGCTGAGAAATAATTGTTAAGAAAACAAGTCGATACGTTGCGCCGTTTCCGACATAATTATCATTGAAAATGGCCAGTCAGGACGCTGGGCTCGCAGATTCAAGCGGCCCGCTAGATACAATTACTTTTAGTTGTTCTCATAACTTAGATGATAGCGGACTGCTCAGCCTTTGTATTTCTCCCTTGTTCGCTTTTAGGAAATCAAACGGAGAACACGTTTGGCGATAATGCCTCTGGCGTGCCGCCTGAAGCCGCTCGTAACGACCCGATTGGCTAACTTCAATGCTAATTAACTCGGAAACGGAGCAACGGATCGAATTTTTTTCTTAACAATTATTTCTCAGCACAACCTACTCTGCGACACCCTTACAGGCTTTTCACACTGTCTGTGACCACTCAGTATAGACTTAAAAGGGGCGGACCGCTTCACAAGAATCACGTAGAAGCACCAAGCCACCACAGGGCGCGGCGCTACTGGAAGAGAAGCGGCTTCTTTGTCGCCTCTTTGAGTTGCTGGTGCTGCCGCGCTGCCGTGTTTTGATTCCGTCTGAATAGGACAATCAAAAAGAGGTGCCACTGTTCTGGAAGGAAGAGTAACTAAAGGTTTACTAACAAGCAGCCAATTTATCCAACTGTTTGGCGGTTGCAAATGGTAAACATTTAAGTGTCATCAAGAATCTGACTGTAGTCGTGTTATTACAACAACAAAACATTTTCTCGATATTGTTACTGGTCATGTGTGATTCCCACCACAGACTCATGTTAATTGACGTTGGAGTACATAAAGGATCGCCGGATTGATCTGTGTTTAAGAACTGATTGCTTTGAATGAAGTTGGTTGACAATGAAACTAAGTGTTCTCAAACCAGACAGTTGTATGAAGGCTGCGCTTACGTTAGTTCCTCTTGTAATCGTTGGTGAGTAAGGTTGCGCCGCGCCGTCTTTCTTACTGCGTTAATGTGGACACAGTTTGTTTTCAAAGAGTGTTCAGTTAAAGTCTCTGTAGGGCTAGAGAAGACTTTGAATATATTTTTGGCATTATTGCTAAAGAGTGCAGAATTTTTGATCGGCCTTCGAATGTATCGCCAGAATTTGCTGAAGATATTATAAAAACTTGTTATATGTTGCACAGTTTTTTTCGTGATCGAGTCAGATACATCTGAAGACACTTTGAGTACTTGTGTCTGTGTGTTACATGACACGTCAACTGACTGATACTGAAGCGGGAAGAAATGTGAATGAGCGTCACTCACATTCTTCACTGAAGAACCTTTGCCTCCAACGTCCGGTAAAAGCTTTAATTTTCTGCAGTTTATCTGAATATTCCACACACTCCATGTTCCATATCGATGGATATTGTTCAACTTCATAGATGAAACTAACGCTCTATCAGCACAAGCGCGACTGAGAATCGCTTCCCAGTAGCTCCATGTGAAGGCGGCTTTACTCGGTGAATTTCACTGATGAAATCTTCCCGGATTGTCAGCCTACTAACGGTTTTTTACTTGTCCTCGCCTGCACGTGCCAAGTAGGAAATAGATATGGTATTTTGGTTTTAAGTATCGACGTACTGAGTTCTCGTTAAATCTTCTACATGATATCAATGCTGGCGACATATCGAAGATAAAATATCCTTTTTTGATTTAGCAAGATGAGCGATACTCTTTTGAAAGATGTTCTTAAATTCGTCAAATGAAAGGGTTGTCATTGTTGATTCGCACAAAAGTTTTTGCAAGAATTTTTTAACTGACATGAAACATTTTCTTTGTTTTTGAAGTAAAGAAAATACATGGGGCTCATTAACTACACTGACTATGAGCTCTTTCTGCCACCACATTTCACTAATTGCCACGGCATCTAACTACAATCTGTCCATTTTCCTTTTTCAGTTCTTTCACCTGTCTATCGATTAAGAGATCTAACATTCCACACTCCGATCCGCATAAAGCCGATTGTGTTGACATCTTCTGAGTAGTGCCCGTGCTGAGGTACGAATGCGGACTATTTTACCCTCGGAATATTTTACTCAAGAGGATGCCGTCGTAATTGAGCCGTACCTTAGAGTTACATATCCTCGGGAAACGAAACAGCTGTAGTTTAATTGCACTAAATTTAATTTTTACAGTTATCACACAGAAAACAGTTCTTCTAAACTGAAAATGGTACTTGAAAATAAGCAAAATGAGTTTTCTAGTTCTGCTTAAGTATCTCAGTTTAATATTGTCTCAAAAAAATGATATTCAACTGTGTTCAGTGCGCACAACATGTGAAGTGACAATCTAGGTGAATGATGTGTTGCTGTGTCCATTTCAGTCTCTGAAGCCGATGATGTACTTAATGAATTTGAATAAAAAATGTACACGTCTATCATTACATCCGAAAAACGTAGGCAGACGATGTTAATGCGCCTCTTTCTGTTGTTAGTCCGTTTATTAAATTCCTTTAGAAGAGCAGCTTCAAGCTAGCGGCCGATCTCAGTTTCGAAGAGCATACATTTATTGACTGGAAGAAACAACTTGGTAGTGAAATTTTTCACTTCTTCAACATTTTCCAGCTTCGTAGTAGGCAACATGGGTGGAGATTCAGGACTATAAACAAGAATGATGCTGACGATGATTGAAAAATGAAAAAAAATCTCTTGATTACATTGAATGCGAAGCACCCATGCATTCTCAGATCCTGTACTATTTTCGTAGTTTCTCCGTAGGTAATTCCTCCAGATTTTTCGCGTGTCTCAAATGATTACTGATGTTTCCTGAACGTTACATGAATTTTACAATGTCTCTAATCTTCCCTATTTCATGTAATTTTTCACGCTAATACTAGAATTGCGTAATTTTCGTTTTGTTAAGTTCATTTATGAGCACAAAAGTGAGTACTTGCTTTTAATAGTAAAAGTAAACAGAAAATAGAATTATGAAAGCCCGTACATCGAGTAAACGTATCGATATTGACTGTATTGACATTATAAGACCGATGCAAGAATAACGATTTTTTGATATATCGATTCATCGTTGTCGAAACATAGCTTCAAGACAACTCTGTTGTTGTTGTTGTGGTCTTCAGTCCTGAGACTGGTTTGATGCAGCTCTCCATGCTACTCTTACCTGTGCAAGCTTTTTCATCTCCCAGTACCTACTGCAACCTACATCCTTCTGAATCTGCTTAGTGTATTCATCTCTTGGTCTCCCTCTACGATTTTTACCCTCCTCGCTGCCCTCCAATACTAAATTGGTGATCCCTTGATGCCTCAGAACATGTCCTACCAACCGATCCCTTCTTCTGGTCAAGTTGTGCTACAAACTTCTCTTCTCCCCAATCCTATTCAATACTTCCTCATTAGTTATGTGATCTACCCATCTAATCTTCAGCATTCTTCTGTAGCACCACATTTCGAAAGCTTCTATTCTCTTCTTGTCCAAACTATTTATCGTCCATGTTTCACTTCCATACATGGCTACACTCCATACGAATACTTTCAGAAATGACTTCCTGACACTTAAATCAATATTGGATGTTAACAAATTTCTCTTCTTCAGAAACGCTTTCCTTGCCATTGCCAGCCTACATTTTATATCCTCTCTACTTCGACCGTCATCAGTTATTTTGCTCCCCAAATAGCAAAACTCCTTTACTACTTTAAGTGCCTCATTTCCTAATCTAATTCCCTCAGCATCACCCGACTTAATTAGACTACATTCCATTATCCTTGTTTTGCTTTTGTTGATGTTCATCTTATATCCTCCTTTCAAGACACTGTCCATTCCATTCAACTGCTCTTCCAAGTCCTTTGCTGTCTCTGACAGAATTACAATGTCATCGGCGAACCTCAAAGTTTTTATTTCTTCTCCATGAATTTTAATACCTACTCCGAATTTTTCTTTTGTTTCCTTTACTGCTTGCTCAATATACAGATTGAACAACATCGGGGAGAGGCTACAACCTTGTCTTACTCCCTTCCCAACCACTGCTTCCCTTTCATGTCCCTAGACTCTAATAACTGCCATCTGGTTTCTGTACAAATTGTAAATAGCCTTTCGCTCCCTGTATTTTACCCCTGCCACCTTCAGAATTTGAAAGAGAGTATTCCAGTCTCCATTGTCAAAAGCTTTCTCTAAGTCTACAAATGCTAGAAACGTAGGTTTGCCTTTTCTTAATCTAGCTTCTAAGATAAGTCGTAAGGTCAGTATTGCCTCACGTGTTCCAGTGTTTCTACGGAATCCAAACTGATCTTCCCCGTGGTTGGCTTCTACTAGTTTTTCCATTCGTCTGTAAAGAATTCGTGTTAGTATTTTGCAACTGTGACTTATTAAACTGATAGTTCGGTAATTTTCACATCTGTCAACACCTGCCTTCTTTGGGATTGGAATTATTATATTCTTCTTGAAGTCTGAGGGCATTTCGCCTGTTTCATACATCTTGCTCACCAGATGGTAGAGTTTTGTCAGGACTGGCTCTCCCACGGCCGTCAGTAGTTCCAATGGAATATTGTCTACTCCGGGGGCCTTGTTTCGACTCAGGTCTTTCAGTGCTCTGTCAAACTCTTCACGCAGTATCATATCTCCCATTTCATCTTCATCTACATCCTCTTCTATTTCCATAATATTGTCCTCAAGTACATCGACCTTGTATAGACCCTCTATATACTCCTTCCACCTTTCTGCTTTCCCTTCTTTGCTTAGAACTGGGTTTCCATCTGAGCTCTTGATATTCATACAAGTCGTTCTATTATCTCCAAAAGTCTCTTTAATTTTCCTGTAGGCGGTATCTATCTTACCCCTAATGAGATAGGCCTCTACACCCTTACATTTGTCCTCTAGCCATCCCTGCTTAGCCATTTTGCACTTCCTGTCGATCTCATTTTTGAGACGTCTGTATTCCTTTTTGCCTGTTTCACTTACTGCATTTTTATATTTTCTCCTTTCATCAATTAAATTCAATATTTCTTCTGTTACCTGAGGATTTCTACTAGCCCTCGTCTTTTTACCTACTTGATCCTCTGCTGCCTTCACTACTTCATCCCTCAAAGCTACCCATTCTTCTTCTACTGTATTTATTTCCCCCATTCCTGTCAATTGCTCCCTTATGCTCTCCCTGAATCTCTGTACAACCTCTGGTTCTTTTAGTTTATCCAGGTCCCATCTCCTTAAATTCCCACCTTTTTGCAGTTTCTTCAGTTTTAATCTACAGGTCATAACCAATAGATTGTGGTCAGAGTCCACATCTGCCCCTGGAAATGTCTTGCAATTTAAAACCTGGTTCTTAAATCTCTGTCTTACCATTATATAATCTATCTGATACCTTTTAGTATCTCCGGGGTTCTTCCATGCATACAACCTTCTTTCATGATTCTTAAACCAAGTGTTAGTTATGATTATGTTGTGCTCTGTGCAAAATTCTACCAGGCGGCTTCCTCTTTCATTTCGTAGCCCCAATCCATATTCACCTACTATGTTTCCTTCTCTCCCTTTTCCTACACTCGAATTCCAGTCACCCATGACTATAAAATTTTCGTCTCCCTTCACAATGTGAATAATTTCTTTTATTTCATCATACATTTCTTCAATTTCTTCGTCATCTGCAGAGCTAGTTGGCATATAAACTTGTACTACTGTAGTAGGTGTGGGCTTCGTATCTATCTTGGCCACAATAATGCGTTCACTATGCTGTTTGTAGTAGCTTACCCGCATTCCTATTTTCCTATTCATTATTAAACCTACTCCTGCATTACCCCTATTTGATTTTGTGTTTATAACCCTGTAGTCACCTGACCAGAAGTCTTGTTCCTCCTGCCACCGAACTTCACTAATTCCCACTATATCTAACTTTAACCTATCCATTTCCCTTTTTAAATTTTCTAACCTACCTGCCCGATTAAGGGATCTGACATTCTACGCTCCGATCCGTAGAACGGCAGTTTTCTTTCTCCTGATAACGACGTCCTCTTGAGTAGACCCCGTCCGGAGATCCGAATGGGGGACTATTTTACCTCCGGAATATTTTACCCAAGAGGACGCCATCATCATGTAATCATACAGTAAAGCTGCATGCCCTCGGGAAAAATTACGGCTGTAGTTTCCCCTTGCTTTCAGCCGTTCGCAGTACCAGCACAGCAAGGCCGTTTTGGTTATTGTTACAAGGCCAGATCAGTTAATCATCCAGACTGTTGCCCTTGCAACTACTGAAAAGGCTGCTGCTCCTCTTCAGGAACCACACGTTTGTCTGGCCTCTCAACAGATACCCCTCTGTTGTGGTTGCACCTACGGTACGGCCATCTGTATCGCTGAGGCACGCAAGCCTCCCCACCAACGGCAAGGTCCATGGTTCATGGGGGGGGGGGGACGACTCTGTTAACATGATAAATTTTCATCAGTCGTTTTAAGCGACATCCGTAACATGCTCGAACGCAACAACGTTTAACTAAAACTGTAGAAAAGTTCCAACAGTACTAGAAGTGTGAAAGTATAAAACAAAAAATGAACTATTGTAACTACATTTACTGTTTATGAGCTTATCAGAAATTCCCATCGACTTATTAATATCGTTGAGACACGCAATCAAATTTAGGTTTGTGAATCCAGTCTATAAACCGGAGCTGTTCTGTATTGAGGTTCTACTCTCAGGTAAAGGTCGACGTAAGAGAAGGTAAGTACATCGTTATCTAGCAAAATATTTCGAGTCGGGGTGTTGAAGCTATTAAAAGTTTACGTTCGTCGCAAAGCGGCTAGTGACTAAAGGTTAAAATCAGTCTCACCAGCTATTGTTTTCAATATTTCTTCTTTTCTGTAGTCTTTTTTTTATTTTTTTACAGTGTCATTCCGTCACAGTGAAACGATAAAGCGGAGCATTTTTCGATCAGAAAATTAGTTGAATAATACCGTCCTCTCCTAGAGATAGTTTCATTGAAGGCAGCGTGCCCAAGCCTTGACTGTGGACAGGACCACATGTTTACAAGGTTGTTTCGACAGCGATGCAGAAGTTTCGCTGGAAAGCCCTTACTCGTCCTCCATATGGTCCCAAACACTCCCCATGCCATTTTCATATTTTTGCAGCCCAGAAGAAAGACATTCGAGGCCGTCGATTTGCTTCGGGCGAAGGGGTGCACGCCTGAGTACAATCGTGGTTCCGTAGGCAATTGCAAATATTTTTCCATGAACGCACTGGCCGTCTTTTCTCACAGGGGGATAAGTGGATTAACAGTTATGACGATTACTTCTGAAATAATAAACAGTTTATATACCTTTTTCCATCTGTCTCATTTTCATTAGACTGGCCTTATATGACAACACCTTTCCTAACGTTGACGTAGGAATGACGAGGGCAAGATTAGAATAACAGAGGCGTTTAAACGACCATTCTACCAGCGCACCGTATGTGAATGGAATATACGCTGAGGCGTATTCAAATACAGACTAAAAGCGTATCAAAATACAGATATATGTTAACGGGCAGAATACGGTTCAAATACAGACTAAAAGCGTATCAAAATACAGATATATGTTAACGGGCAGAATACGGTGCTGCGTTCGGCAACGTCTATGTAAGACAAGTGTCTGGCGCAGTTGTTGGATCGCTTATTGCTGCTAGCGATGGGACACAACATCTCCAAGGAAGTGAAGAAGTGGAAATTTTCCCGTACAGTGAACATCTGGAATCTGGTAAAACTGAAAGGTAACGCTGTGGGGACTACATAAAATGATTGAGAATGTATGCAAAATTTACTGGAGTTCTTACAACGTTTATTTTTCAAAAGAAAAAAAAAATTCATAAATTACGCTAAACAATTCACCCCGTCTTGAGGCAGTCACAGGGCTCTAGAGGCGCTAAATCTCGCAACCCCCCCCCCCCCTTTCCACACTACAGCACAAACTCATGTCAAACCAGGGCAAGAGTTAAGAAACCTGCGTTTCTGAAAAAAAAAAGAAATCGTCAATTACTGGCTTTTTTAAGTTTTCCCAAGGGAGAAGATGATTTTCTCTGCAGTCGTGTTGCTTCCCACACCAAGAAGTGAACAGATACACTCTTAAAGATCTTTGTCTAAATCGCCTGTGCCTTGGAGCTTGTTAGTCCTAGCTATGAGGTGTAATAATGATTCTATCTCTAAACGTTTCTCAGACGCCGGAGGTTCTTACACAACCGGGGTGGCCGATGGAAGTGGTTCACAGGCCTATCTGCAATATCGGCGAACACGAAAACTTGTGAATTTTTATTATGCGTGGCTCTGCACACAATGCCCAGTTTACGACTCCACTGTGTAGACGCGTTCCTTCAGTCCATCACCCCCAGCCTAGACTTCGGCTAGCGCCAGTGTAGGCATCGCGGCAATGTTCTGCTGGAGACCCGTCTCGACGAGGTGCTGCCCTGTCTGCCCTGTACGGCTGTGGGCCTCTCCGGCAGGATATACTGATGGGCTCCTCGCCAGTTGCTTCCAACTCCCAACATTCCGTTTCTAAGAGCTAGAACCATAAATATACATCATGCTTTTAGCACACTACCCAACTCCATCAACGTCTGCACAAGCCGTTAACTTTCTAGAGTCTCGCTAAAGGTGCGTCAGGTTGTAACAAAATCTTTGTCAGTTTTCTTTATACGAAAAATAGGTGAGAGAGTAAGTTGTCCTCTCTCAAAACATCAAACCTCCGACCTCGCTGCGGCTAGGAAAAGATCCTGCAAGAAAGGGACCAATGACGACTGAAGAGAATCATTCAGTGTGACAGAAGTTCACCTCTTCTGCAAATTGCTGCAGATTTCAGTGCTCGGTCATCAGCAAGAGTCAGAGTGCGAACCATTCAACGAAACATCATTGTCGGCCGCGGTGGCCAAGCGGTTCTAGGCGCTTCAGTCCGGAACCGCGCGACCGCTTCGGTCGCAGGTTCGAATCCTGCCTCGGGCATGGATGTGTGTGATGTCCTTAGATTAGTTAGGTTTAAGTAGATCTACGTTCTAGGGGACTGATGACCTCAGATGTTAAGTCCCATAGTGCTCAGAGCCATTTGAACCATTTGAAACATCATTGATATGGGCTTTCGGCGCCAAAAACCCACCCCTTGATGACTGCACGACACCAAGCTTTACACTTTCTCTGGGACAGTCAATACCGCCATTGGACTGGTGATGACTGGAAACATGTTCCCTGGTCGAACGGGTTTCGTTTCAAATTGTATCGAGCGGATGGAGACAACCTCATGAATCCATGGACACTGCATGTCAGCAAGGGACTGTTCAAACTGGTGGAGGCTATGTAATGGTGTGGCGTGCGCAATTGGAGTGATATGGGACCCCTGATACGTCTAGATACGACTCTGACAGCTGACATGCACATAAGCATCCTGTATGATCACCTGCATCCATTCATTTCCATTGTGCATTCCGAATCTTGGGCAATTCCAGCAGGACAATGCGACACTCTCCACGTCCAGAATTGCTACGGAGTGGCTCCAGGGACACTCTTCTGAATTTAAACACTTTCGCTGACTACCAAACTCCCCAGACATGAACATTTTTGGGAATATCTGAAATGGCTACAGTCAAAAGTAATCACCACAAGCATTAAGACATTTATTCCACTGGGAGGCGAGACGATCGGTTCGTCTTTCATAGGAAGTGGTCGGCCGTTGATAGATCCACAATAGCACCCTTTCTTGCACTTCTTGGGGCCATGGAATGGCTACAGTCAAAAGTAATCACAATGCGCGTTTAGACATTTATCGCACTAGGAGATGAGACGATCAATTCCTCTTTCTTAGAACATGATCGGCCGCTGTTGGATCCACAGTAGCACCGACAAGCGACTGAAACCGACGTCCACGCATATCTTTCTTCAGGTCTCCAAAGATGTGAAAATCACAAGGTAAAAGATCTGGGCTGTACGGAAGACATACAGTGTTTCCCAGCCAAATAGCGGAAGAGTAGCCTACCTCCAATTGACGGTGTGGGAGCGGGCGTTGTTGTGCTACAGGATGATCCCGTCCAACATCACTGCTGGGAGTTTTGACTTTATGAGGCGTGGCACTTTCTGCCAAGTGTCACATCATAGCGCTGCGAATTGATTGTGGCCCCGTGCTCGAGGAACTCGACGAGCAGAGGGCCCCTGGCGTCCAAGGAGAAGATTATCATGATCTCACCGGAACTTTCCCAAACAGCTTTAGATTTCTGTGGTGGGGGAAATGTTGGGTGTTTCCACAGTTGGGTTTGCCGTTTGCTCTCGGGCTGTCGGAATGGCGTCGAAGAAAATCATCCTGTTGCGCGATAACGGTCGCCCCCACATTGCTAATCGGACGAAGGCTACGATTCAGCGATTTTGTTGGGATACACTGCAACATCCTCCGTGCAGCCTGGATGTTTCGCCGTGTGACGTTCACATCTTTGGCGAGATGAAGAAAGATCTGCGTTGACGTCGGTTTCAGTCGCGACCGCGTTCTACGAAACAGGAATTGATTTTCTCGTTCCCGATGGGATAAATGTTTTAAGGCGTGTGGTAATTGCTTTGGAATGGAGCCCTTCATGGTCCCGCTGAAGCGGGTGTTTCGTTTTCATTTGACTGCCCCTCATTATGAAAGCTCCGTGTCTGTAGAACTTCCCAGTCTAACGCCCCTACTGTTATCTACAGCCACTAAAAAATTCACGGTCATTCGTAATTGTAATCACCAAGGTGAATCACAAAAGCAAGAAGTCTTTTCTAGTTAGCGACTAAACTTCGACAGTGACGAAACATACCACGCCCCCTTTTGGCTTCAATTAATTAATAAGAATAAGGGTACATTATTTACCAATCTTTCAGGTCGAAACTGACTGCAATGTTTCGCTTCTTATTCTATTTAAGGTTCGTATTAGAAAGGCACGGAATATCTGCTTCTCCTGGGTTCTTGTCATCCTAAAACGTACGTTTTCACCTCGTCTGACAACAGAGTCGACTGCATTCCAGTCCCGTACTACGACCTCACTATGGGCCGAGAGCTGTGAGTCATATCACGCACATGTGCATACGACTGTGTGACAACGCACGATGTTTGCAGCTGTCTAGCCTTCTGCATCTCGAATTACCAAACGAACATTAACGTTGCAGAGCAGTCGTATCAAAAACCACCATGTTTTTGCTTGTATTGGCTTACTCAGTGCTGACTCAGAGATCTATGAGGAATAGTCGGTCGAGCGGTCGTTTTTGTACTAACGTCCTCATTCACTGCATCATCACGTGGCATATCCTCAGTTTCACCGCTCTGGGGCGACTGTTCTGCTTAAGGTATCCCCTGTGAATCGAAAATATGTTCAAGTGTTAAGGCTGGTCGCTACTGCGAGGCCACAGGACACTAGATATTTATGTTCGCTTATTATATTTGTTAACTATGGGTGAAACCGCATTAGATATTACGAGGGCTATCTGGAAAGTAACAGACGTTTTGAAAGAAAAAGTTGACAAAATGGGAAAACTAAATTTCGTTGCGTATAATTTGAAGGTACACTCGTAGACTGTTTTTCTGCACATTCCCCATTCATATTTGGCACTTATCATACCGTAGCACAAGTTTTTCAATACCGTCTGTCTAGAAATCTGCCGCCTGCGATTTCAACCACTGGTTTACACAAGTATGCGGTTGGGCTTTAGTATCAAAGCGTTGAGTAACGAGTCATGTCTACATTGCTGGTTGGTAAGAGGTGTAATCGCTCGACTGTGTGGCGGATGATAAAACATCTCCCATCGGAAACCCCGCAGCAGCTCTCAGTTACGATTGCCCGTGTGTGGGCGTGCGTTGTCGTGAAAAAACAAAACTTTTGCGCTGAGTTTTCCTCCAAGCTTGTTTTGTATCGCCCGCCTTAGCTTTGTCAGTGTTTGGCAGTACCTCTCTGAGTTCATTATTATGCCACGTTCAAGGAAATCAAATAGACTCACTCCCAAAACACAGTAGCCGTGATCTTTCTTGCTGAAAAGGTTTGCAAACACTTCCCTGGCTTCTTGGGTGAATTTTTGTGTTCCCATTCCATCAGCTACCTTCCTTTCATAGTCTCGAACCCAGTTACGATACGGTCGATAACTTTGTTACCATTTTTCTCATAATCTTCGAGGAAGCTCAGTGCTGCAGCCAGATTCTGTTTTTTGTGGTCCTCCTTTAGGATTTTGGCAAACCACGTAGCACAAAATTTCTGGTAACCAAGCTCTTCTGCCACAGTATCAAGCACCAAACTACATGAAATTTGGGGAAAGTTCCGTAATCGTAAATCGACGGTTTTCAGGAATTTTGCCGATGATTTTCATCACCGGTCCGCCTGTCACAAGGCTGAGCCTACACTTGCAGGCATCATCATGAACATTGGTAGAGCCGTTTTTAAAATGAATGCACCATTCCCTCACACGGTTTTCGGTCATTATTCCTTTCCCGTACGCATCACAAAAGATCACGGTAAATTTCAGTTTGTTGGCATTTTTTTGCCAAGAAAAACGTAATCACAGAATGCACCTCCCAAGGGCGCACATTTTAACAAATCACAGAAAGCAAAGTAGCAGAGATACAGACCACTCACTACCACCGCTGGATGCATACTTGAGCGTAGGAAAGTTGTGGCATTAAGGTGGAGGCTGTAGCCCTGCCCACCGCCGCGGTAAACCAAAACGTCTGCTACTTTCTGGATAGTCTTCGTATTTCACTTAATTCTTGACCTTTCATATGATTCTGAATTTTCTTTAATTAAACAGGAGGTAAACTTTCGTGAAATCTTCTCGGGTGATCAGCCGAGTAAAGGCGTCGTCTTCTCGCAACGTTTCGAAGGGTTTCGTACCCATCATCTTCAAGCGAAGTGTCGAGATGCTGTGTTGCGCGGTCCTATAAAGGCTCCTGGACCAGTGACTGATTCCGGGCGCCGACCAATCAGGTACCTGCGGAATCGGCCGCCGCGCCAGTGGTGGAGGGTTCGCGGCGCGGACCGGGTGTCGAGTCCCTGCCGGTTCCTAATACGTCTGTGGCCGCTACCGTCTTCGTGCCGGAGCGTTCTCTTCTAATTTTAGTTATTGCGGGATTCCAAGCTGTACTAAGTTGGAAACCAGTGTCTCGATTGATCAGGTTGCTGTTCAACCGAATTTCTACAGCCTCTTTGAAAACTGAATCCCAAAATCCTTTAGCGTCACACAGCTTCTTCGTACCCTCAAAGAGGAAGGTGTGTCCTTCGTTAATGCTATGTTCCGCTACCGCCGATTTTTCTGTCTGACCAAGGCGTACATTTCTAATGTGTTCCGAGCGCCTCTGCGTGATGCAGCGCTGCGTTTGTCCGATGTATTTCGTACCACATTCACATTCAATACTGTATACGCCCGGAGTCTGCAGTCCTAGGTGGTCTTTGACTGAGCCAAGTATGTCCTTAATTTTACTTGGGGCATGAAAAATTGTCTTTATGTTGTGTTTCTCCAGAATGCGGGCAATCTTGGCTGTTGGCGGTCCCGCGTATGGTAGAAATGCCAGGCATCTGGTCTCATCTTCTTCTTCTGGTGTGTCTACCTTCCTGCTCTTGTGTAGGGCGCGCGAGATTTGCGTCTCATTATAACCGTTGCTGCGGAAGGTTTTCCTTAGGTGTTGTAACTCTGCAGGTAGGCTATCATCATCACAGATAGACTTGGCCCTGTGCACAAGTGTGTTAAGCACTGAGTTGCGTTGTGCTGGGTGGTGGCAACTCTGTGCATGAAGGTATAAATCCGTATGTGTCTTCTTCCTATACACAGCGTGACCCAAGGTGCCATCAGGGTGCCTCTTGATTAGAATGTCAAGGAAGGGCAAGCTTCCGTTTTCTTCCACCTCCATGGTGAATTGTATGTTGCTGTGTATGCTGTTGAGATGTCGCAGGAAGTCTTGCAGGTTCTCTCTGCCATGTGGCCACACGACAAAAGTGTCATCCACATATCTGTAAAAGGCTTTAGGTTTCAATGGGGCGGTGTCCAGGGCTATGTCTTCAAAGTGCTCCATGTAAAGATTAGCGATGCCTGGAGCTAAGGGGGACCCCATGGCTACACCATCCACTTGTTCATAAAATTTGCCTCCACACTTGAAGTAGGTGTTTGTTAACACATGCCGGAACAGCTTTATTGTGTCCTCACTAAAGCGTGTTTCGAGCAGCGCTAGGGAGTCTTCCAGCGGTACTCGTGTGAAGAGTGAGGTGACGTCAAAGCTGACAAGAAGATCTTCTTTATCCAGGCGAAAGCCTTGTAGTACCTTCACAAACTCCGCCGAGTTCTTGACATAGTGCTCACAGTGACCCACGATCGGTTTGAGCAGTTGTGCTAGGTACTTGGCTAAACCATATGTCGGTGAGTTGATGGTGCTCACTATGGGTCGCAATGGAACTCCGTCTTTGTGGATCTTAGGGAGCCCATATAGCCGTGGTGGTGCCGGTGCTCTGGGGTACAGCTTCCTGATGACGTCCTTTTCCAGTCCAGAGTCATTGAGCAAGGCGATGGTCTTGCGAGTCACGGAAGCTGTCGTGTCCTTGTCCAGTTGCTTGTAGGCAGTATCTTGTAGCAGTGAGTTTATCTTCTGCCAATAATCTTCTTTCCTCAGTATCACCGTGGCATTGCCTTTGTCGGCAGCTAGAACGACAGTGTCCTCATCCTCACGTAGGGCCTTAAGAGCCTTCCATTCAGCAGACGTTATGTTGTTCTTGGGCATTTTTGCCTTCTCCAGGACCCTGCACGTCTCTCTCCTAACTTCCTCAGCTGCCTCCGTAGGGAGGCCGCGCACGGCTTGTTCGATGCTGCTGATAATGTCTCGCTTAGGTAGTGTCCTGGGTACTGGAGCAAAATTAAGTCCTCTCGACAGCACTGATATTGTGGTCTCGTCCAGTTCTTTGCCTGCCAGATTGATGACAGTCTTGGCATTGGTTGTGTGGTCGGCATGTTGCCGGGCTCCAGACAGTCTGGTGAACTTGCCACACTGTTTTTCCGTGGCTTTTCTCTTGTGGATCTCACTGCTTGCATATGTGTTTCCGTCGATCCACTCCCATGTGTGTGGTGGGAGATAGGATGCCAATCGAAGGTGTTGAGTAAGCAGCATCCTTGCGTTCTTATCTAACTCCTGCCTGGTGACCCGTATGTGTTCGCGTACCAGGGCCGCACCGGCTCGTTGTAGTATGCGTCTGGATCTTGTCGTGCTAACAGGGTGTCGCAAGTTGGCAAATTTCGGCACGGTGTCGAGATAAAGAAGTGTTGCCGAAATTTGCCAACTTGCGACACCCTGTTAGCACGACAAGATCCAGACGCATACTACAACGAGCCGGTGCGGCCCTGGTACGCGAACACATACGGGTCACCAGGCAGGAGTTAGATAAGAACGCAAGGATGCTGCTTACTCAACACCTTCGATTGGCATCCTATCTCCCACCACACACATGGGAGTGGATCGACGGAAACACATATGCAAGCAGTGAGATCCACAAGAGAAAAGCCACGGAAAAACAGTGTGGCAAGTTCACCAGACTGTCTGGAGCCCGGCAACATGCCGACCACACAACCAATGCCAAGACTGTCATCAATCTGGCAGGCAAAGAACTGGACGAGACCACAATATCAGTGCTGTCGAGAGGACTTAATTTTGCTCCAGTACCCAGGACACTACCTAAGCGAGACATTATCAGCAGCATCGAACAAGCCGTGCGCGGCCTCCCTACGGAGGCAGCTGAGGAAGTTAGGAGAGAGACGTGCAGGGTCCTGGAGAAGGCAAAAATGCCCAAGAACAACATAACGTCTGCTGAATGGAAGGCTCTTAAGGCCCTACGTGAGGATGAGGACACTGTCGTTCTAGCTGCCGACAAAGGCAATGCCACGGTGATACTGAGGAAAGAAGATTATTGGCAGAAGATAAACTCACTGCTACAAGATACTGCCTACAAGCAACTGGACAAGGACACGACAGCTTCCGTGACTCGCAAGACCATCGCCTTGCTCAATGACTCTGGACTGGAAAAGGACGTCATCAGGAAGCTGTACCCCAGAGCACCGGCACCACCACGGCTATATGGGCTCCCTAAGATCCACAAAGACGGAGTTCCATTGCGACCCATAGTGAGCACCATCAACTCACCGACATATGGTTTAGCCAAGTACCTAGCACAACTGCTCAAACCGATCGTGGGTCACTGTGAGCACTATGTCAAGAACTCGGCGGAGTTTGTGAAGGTACTACAAGGCTTTCGCCTGGATAAAGAAGATCTTCTTGTCAGCTTTGACGTCACCTCACTCTTCACACGAGTACCGCTGGAAGACTCCCTAGCGCTGCTCGAAACACGCTTTAGTGAGGACACAATAAAGCTGTTCCGGCATGTGTTAACAAACACCTACTTCAAGTGTGGAGGCAAATTTTATGAACAAGTGGATGGTGTAGCCATGGGGTCCCCCTTAGCTCCAGGCATCGCTAATCTTTACATGGAGCACTTTGAAGACATAGCCCTGGACACCGCCCCATTGAAACCTAAAGCCTTTTACAGATATGTGGATGACACTTTTGTCGTGTGGCCACATGGCAGAGAGAACCTGCAAGACTTCCTGCGACATCTCAACAGCATACACAGCAACATACAATTCACCATGGAGGTGGAAGAAAACGGAAGCTTGCCCTTCCTTGACATTCTAATCAAGAGGCACCCTGATGGCACCTTGGGTCACGCTGTGTATAGGAAGAAGACACATACGGATTTATACCTTCATGCACAGAGTTGCCACCACCCAGCACAACGCAACTCAGTGCTTAACACACTTGTGCACAGGGCCAAGTCTATCTGTGATGATGATAGCCTACCTGCAGAGTTACAACACCTAAGGAAAACCTTCCGCAGCAACGGTTATAATGAGACGCAAATCTCGCGCGCCCTACACAAGAGCAGGAAGGTAGACACACCAGAAGAAGAAGATGAGACCAGATGCCTGGCATTTCTACCATACGCGGGACCGCCAACAGCCAAGATTGCCCGCATTCTGGAGAAACACAACATAAAGACAATTTTTCATGCCCCAAGTAAAATTAAGGACATACTTGGCTCAGTCAAAGACCACCTAGGACTGCAGACTCCGGGCGTATACAGTATTGAATGTGAATGTGGTACGAAATACATCGGACAAACGCAGCGCTGCATCACGCAGAGGCGCTCGGAACACATTAGAAATGTACGCCTTGGTCAGACAGAAAAATCGGCGGTAGCGGAACATAGCATTAACGAAGGACACACCTTCCTCTTTGAGGGTACGAAGAAGCTGTGTGACGCTAAAGGATTTTGGGATTCAGTTTTCAAAGAGGCTGTAGAAATTCGGTTGAACAGCAACCTGATCAATCGAGACACTGGTTTCCAACTTAGTACAGCTTGGAATCCCGCAATAACTAAAATTAGAAGAGAACGCTCCGGCACGAAGACGGTAGCGGCCACAGACGTATTAGGAACCGGCAGGAACTCGACGCCCGGTCCGCGCCGCGAACCCTCCACCACTGGCGCGGCGGCCGATTCCGCAGGTACCTGATTGGTCGGCGCCCGGAATCAGTCACTGGTCCAGGAGCCTTTATAGGACCGCGCAACACAGCATCTCGACACTTCGCTTGAAGATGATGGGTACGAAACCCTTCGAAACGTTGCGAGAAGACGACGCCTTTACTCGGCTGATCACCCGAGAAGATTTCACGAATGGAATACGCCGAGAAAGTCTCAAATCACAGGAGGTAAACTGTCGGAAATTTTTATATTTGCGTAATAGTGGGCGACGAAAACGACTGGCCTGTGTGCATTCTGGGATGTACAGGGTCATCTATTGCTGTAGGCCGCATACCACCAAATTGCATTTGGAATAAGTTGTGCGTAACGTATCAGTTTCACTAGTAAACATTTCCAAGGGGTGGATGGAAAGAGGAACAGCAGTTACATTAAAATTGCCGTCATGGCTAATCAAAAAAGAATCGACGCATTTCTTTCTACCATGTCTCTTCCCATTTTTTAAACATGTCTCCGATACTTTGACCAAACATAGCTGTGACGAATGACACTGATCTTATATCAGTTATGTGCATATCTTCTTTTAAACATGTTTGGTGAGAACACCAAAACGATTCTTACCTGCTTACCGAAATATAGATTTATGTGGTCTCAGATCTTGACCGTTTCATTGCATAGTATATCGGCAGCTATCATCACCGCTTTTGGGAAATCAAGTCGTACACGACAAAAAAACTGCATTCGTATTTGGAAGGAGCTGGAGGCATTTTTGACTCTCAGAATGGAATACGTTAGACCCGGTGGCGAGTGTTCAGTGAAAACTAAAGCCGCGCGGGATTAGCCGAGCGAACTAAGGCGCTGTACTCATGGACTGTGCGGCTGGTCCCGGCGGAGGTTCGAGTCCTCCCTTGGGCATGGGTGTGTGTGTTTGTCCTTTAGGTTAAGTAGTGTGTAAGCTTAGAGACTGATGACCTTAGCAGTTAAGTCCCATAAGATTTCACACACATTTGAACATTTGAAAACTAAAGCAATGTCGGCTGTGTCTAAAACACAGAAAAAGATCTATGATGTTTCCGGTACCTATTTTGCTGAAACAAAAAGTGAAGTAGCGAGAAGCAGAGGAGGAAGATAAATGAATGGATTGAGAGGGTTTACGTTGTTATTTCACTGATTACAAAATCGAGTCTTATTTACAAAGAATTTGGCAGCTTAAGTCCACTTATCAGTTTGAGGCTGCAGCGCCTCTGGCCTAGATACAAGAAATTATTAGGATGGCAGGAATAATGAAGCCGTTTATCATCTCCTGAGGCAAGATGGCCCGCAATTGTTGTAACTGTTCCTTGACCTGCTGAATCCTGCCACCGGGAAGGTTTTGAGGTCCAAACTGGTCTCACACTTGCTCTATCGTGACAGATCTGGGTATCTTGCTGGCCACGGGATTACCTCAATATCACGCAAACAGTTCGTAGAGAAATGGGTGATGTTCTCCTGTGGGGAAACGACACCACGACACTGTCGCTTGTGAAGTAACACACGAGGACGCAGGATGTCCGCGAGATGCCGTTTTGCCGCCAGAGGTTCCTCACACTACCAGCTCTGATCCGAAGTCCTGCCAGTAACTCCCCACGCTATGACTTAATGAGTAACACTTCTCCCCACTCACCACCGCACTTGCCAACGATGGTTATCTGGGGTAGTGCAGCTAACGTGCTGATAACGATGTCTCACAAGAGTACGCAGCATCTCCGTATCGTTTGCAGTGATCACCTAATATCAGACACTATTAAAGCCCCTTTCATACCCTACGAAGCTTGGTAACAACACTAATCACGAACAACGCTAACGAACTCTGGCAGCCGTTCTACCTATTACAAAGAATTGCAGTTCTGATAACGTCCATAAACGCAGATGAGTGTACGTTTGTGAGGTAACATTGACATCCGTTTATTTTATTATTTATTTATTTTTGACGGAGAACCGGTCTCAGTCCATTGCTCTCTCTCCTCTTCCGCTCCCTCCCTTAAATATAACTTGCCATTCCTCCCCCCCCCCCCCCTCCCAACGCACACATTCTTAGCTTTTAACGTTTCATAGATACCTACAATTTGTAAATTAATAAGTGTGAAATATAAAAAGAGTGTTTCAATATTATAATAATATTTTGTTTACACTAACGCTTTATATATCGCTTTAGTGTTAAACTCCAAGAAAATGCAGTTCAGAGCTGTGCAGGACTTCGGAAGTATTCATCTAAGATTTGAAAAATAGATGAGTGTGATTTAAGAACTATAATGCTACTAACGCTCACAACTTTGACAACGTCGTAATTTACACACTATAAAACCAAAGAGTGCACTCAGCACTAGCTGTATTTCGCTTAGCACTGCGAAGGTGAACAAAGTTCTGGAAACTATGGCTGCGCGAATGCCGTTTCTTTAAGTAGTTTCCGCCTACGTTCGGGAAGTCAGTCTTTCAGATGTTTTTTACTAGTGGAGTGTCTTTCACTTTCTGTATCGCTTTACTCACCTGCCTGCGGTTTGCCAGCTCCACCTGTAGACTCAGGAATCGTGACGGATTTGTTGTTGACAGCCAGTGAACGGTCAGCGTTACCTGGCTGGAACGGTCTTTGCAACCGTCCTGGCTGCAAGCCGTGTCGCAGACAAGACTCGCATTATTCTTGCTACTTTGTACTCCCAAGTTATCCGCGAAATTTGAAAATTTATGTATGTAAAAAGCTAAACGCTTTTACTAGCATGTCAGATCTCCCACACCTCGGTTCCACGCTTGGTGATAAGGCTGGCCATTTCTGTCCGTCTCAAACAAAGATACCAATCTGTCGTTAATGGGAGCACTCTCGACAAATAGAGGATGAGCTTTACTAGGAAGATTTCTCCTATTACGAAAGTTGGGCTGCTGTAGGCGACAGCCGGTAGACACGGTGAGGGGGTCCGGCACGGCGCGGCGCAGAATCAGGATGTCCGGCGGCGGCGCAGGGTCGCAGTTCGCGCCGCCCCCCGCGGACCCGTGGGCGGCGCCGCGGCCTTGATGACGTCAGCTGATGGAGGGCGGCAGCCGCCTCTCTCCCGGACCTCAGCAAACGGTCGCGTCACGCGAGGGGGGTCGGGGTGCCGCGCGCCGCGTTTCACTCTCGCGGACTTCGCTGGCAGCTGACCGCTTAATCAAGCCTCAGCAGTTCACACATTGTCGCTATTGGTAATGGACAAGACTACTGTAACGTGGCTTCGGGGTCTACGTCCACAGCCTGCAAGCTAGATTGTGCGGCAAAGCGTGTTTCGGGTGCCACAGTAATTTCCTATCTTTCTTGTTTCATGAGCCAATGATTGGCAGTTGGATCTCGTACAAGTTGCATTTCTCTGACTGGCCGTTGTGGACATTTTCTGAGAGGTATGTAGAAGGACGTAATATGTTGTCTGACTCATCTTGCAATATAAGATCTCCTTCACTGGAGTTCGATGAGCGGAATCCTTCACGAAGCCAGCCACTGTTCTTTGTATCTGCAGTATTGTCCGCGATCCGTGCCGCACTTCCAAATACGCACGTCACCATTTACGCCGCCACGTTTCCTACAGCCGCCGCCGCGCGGAGTGGCCGCGTAGTTAGAGGCGATATGTGACGGATTGCGTGGCCTCTCCCGCCGGTGGTTCGAGTCCTCCCTCTTCACCTTCAACAACGGTGTTAACTCGCTTGGAACGCAGTTCCGGCGGTATGATCTTATTTGTTGCCTATCCTCTCACGGATGGTTTCCTGCATTTTGTCCCCATTTAGCAAAATTCTCTATATTGCTAGCAAAATAACACCAAGAAGTGTGCAGAAGTAAATGAACACACAAAATTAGGCAGTGGAACGTAACAGCGATATGGTGACATTCAACTCCGCGTTCCGTCATGAGATACAGAAAGCAAAATACAACGACGCCGAGGTTGAACTTTGTGCGTTGCGTCTAGACGGCATTCGATACGTTTCCGCATTGTCACCTAGTGAACTAAATCCGAACTTACAGTATACCGAACTAGTTTTTGATTGGACGCACGACTTACTAGCGGAAAGATGCCACATCTTTTCCCGGGTTCGATTCCCGGCGGGGTCAGGGATTTTCTCTGCCTCGTGATGACTGGGTGTTGTGTGATGTCCTTAGGTTAGTTAGGTTTAAGTAGTTCTAAGTTCTAGGGGACTGATGACCATAGATGTTAAGTCCCATAGTGCTCAGAGCCATTTGAACATTTGAACCATGTCACATCTTTCTAAACTGGTTGAAAGCGTCAGATGGAAATAAGTTCTGAAGTACCAGTGGGGAGTGTAATAGGGTCTTTATTGCTCATTTCCTGGTGGATTTCGTCGGAAACTCCATTATGCTGATCGTCAACGGAGATGTTGTATACTGAGTGGTTAGAAACATTCTGAGACGCTTGTAAGGGTGTTGCAGGGAACGTTGTACTGAGAAATAACTGTTAAGGAAAAAATTCGATACGTTGCGCCGTTTCCATGTTCTTTACCACTGCCGTTTCCATGTTATTTACCACTGAAGTTAGCGGATCAGGACGTCGGGCGTCCAAGATCTAGCACCTGCACGCGCTAAAATGCGGTAATGCACAGACATCTTTGATGCCGGCCGGAGTGGCCGTGCGGTTCTAGGCGCTACAGTCTGGAACCGAGCGACCGGTACGGTCGCAAGTTTGAATCCTGCCTCGGGCATGAATGTGTGTGATGTCCTTAGGTTAGTTAGGTTTAATTAGTTCTAAGTTCTAGGCGACTGATGACCTCAGAAGTTAAGTCGCATATTGCTCAGAGCCATTTGAAGCAGCCATCTTTGGATCCATGAGTTACCACGTGTTGAAATGCTAATTATCAGTTTAATGGTTCAAATGGCTCTGAGTACTACGCGACTTAACTTCTGAGGTCATCAGTCGCCTAGAACGTAGAACTAATTAAACCTAACTAACCTAAGGACACCACACACATCCATGCCCGAGGCAGGATTCGAACCTGCGACCGTAGCGGTCGCTCGGCTCCAAACTGTAGCGCCCAGAACCGCACGGCCACTCCGGCCGGCATCAGTTAAATGGTTCCTTTCTCAGAAGTGATAAATTTAAGTTAGGTGAGCAAAAGCTACGTTTGTAGGGTTTGAAGAAATTAAACGGAGAACATGTTTGACTTTGCGAGCGCGGCGATCCGATTGGTTACTTCATAACTAAGTAACTCGCAAATGGCGCAGTGAGCCGAATTGTTTCTTTACAGTTTTTTCTGAGCACAACGTACCCTGCAACACCCTTACATGCTTTTCGGACTGTTCCTGACCACCTTGTGTAAGGAAGTAGTGACGACCTGCAGAGCATCGACTCTTGTTTCAGGAATTAGCTACTGGCCCTCAACGCAAACAGATGTAATATTGCATAATAGGCGGAAAGACCCGTTATCGTTCGACCACGCGACTGTCAACTAGTCACCGGAAACAGTAACAACTGCAAAATATGTCGGGCGGTTGTATACCGGCTGATCCTTTCACACCAGAAGCAACATGACAATCCTACAGAAAAGGACCTTATCAGGCCCAGCACTGACGATTATCTCTGTAAATACTGAAGGCCCGTCTGCATGCAAAGAACGTCTACTACAAGACCTCTGTCAGAAAGAGAAATGTGACGTCCTGTGTCTACAAGAAACTCACAGAGATAGCACACTCAAAAGACCCAAGATAAACGGCATGCGACTAGTAGCTGAAAGGCCACACCGACAGTGTGACAGCGCAATCTTTACGAGGCCAAACATACAGATCCTTTCAAGCAGTATAAACGACATCAATGATACTGAAGTGCTAACCATTGAACTTAGTGACTACACTGTTACATCAGTGTACAAACCACCAACTGTGGACTTTTCCAGCTCCAACGAAAACAATTTTAATAAAGACAGAATTAATTTTGTAATCGGTGATTTCAACAGCCACAGTACGCAGTGGGGCTACCAAGAAGACGACGACAATGGCACGGCTGTGATCTGCTTGGCCGAGCTAAACAACCTAAAACTGATACATGACAATAAACTGCCTGCTTCCTACAACAGTGGCAGATGGGGGAGAGGTTATAACCCGGACCTCATCTTCGTTAGCCATCAAGTAACGTCCCAATGCTCAAAAGGAGTTTGCTCACCAATACCAAACACCCAGCACCGTCCAATAATGTGCCACATCACATCTGTTGTTAAACCCCATAGCGTACCTTTTCGCCGTAGGTACAATTTTAAGAAATCAGAATGGTCAACCTTTCAAAACCTCATGGAAGATTCTGTAAACAACCTACCACCTGAACCAAGATTCTATGACAATTTCGTGAAGGCTGTGCAGTGGTGTTCCAAGCAATCGATCCCTAGAGGATGCAGAAGCAATTATGTTGAAGGCCTTACGCCAGAATTAGAGGATCATTTGCAGCAATACCTGACACTGTTTGACGCAAACCCTCTATCCGCGGAAACTATCACTGCGGGCGAGCAGCTAACCGAGTCACTAGCTAAAACCAGGAGAGAGAAATGGCTGAGGACAATAGAGGAATTGGACATGAAAAGGAGCAGTCAGAAAGCCTTGACACTACTTAAACGTCTCAACAATGACCCGACTTTCTCTCCAGGACATGCTCCCGTCACAGCCGACCAAATAGCCCATCAGCTTCTCAAGAATGGGAAACCCGACACCAAAATCAGGAACTCGGAGACCAAAATAAACAGGATTGAACACCATGAAAATTCAACTCTGGCCACCCCTCTCACAATGACAGATCTGGACAAAGCCATAGCGAAATGCAAGCTAAGGAAGGCCCTGGGCCTGGACGGGATTTTTGTTGAACAGATTAAACACTTTGGTCCCAACGTTAAACAATGGCTACTGAAACTGTTCAACAATTGCATGGAAACAGGTCAGATTCCCACAATCTGGAGGAAGGCTAAAGTTATTGCCATTTTAAAACCAGGCAAAAATGCTGATGACCCCAGAAATTTCCGATCCGTATCACTTCTCTGCCATATCTTTAAAATCTTTGAAAGAATACTCCAGGATCGCCTTTCCAGTGCCATAGAACCCTACCTAATCCCCCACCCAACAAGCAGGTTTCCGCTCAGGAAAAAGCACTACATCTCAGGTAATTAACCTCACGCAGCTGATTGAAGACGGCTATGAGAACCGGAAAATAACCGTTGTCGCCTTTATAGACTTGACAGCCGCATATGACACCGTCAACTTACGTCTGCTAATGAAGAAGCTGTATGCCATTACCAGGGACTTTAAATTCACATCCACAGTTAGAAGTCTGTTAGAGAACCGTAGGTTCTCTGTGGAATTCCAAGGTATGCATAGCAGGTGGCGGGCCCAGAAAAATGGTCTCCCTCAGGGCAGCGTACTGGCACCCTTACTTTTTAACATATACACCAACGATCAACCACTGCCAGCTGGTACGGAAAACTATATCTACGCCGATGACCGTGCTATGGCCGTACAGGGTGACTCCTTTGAGGATGTTGAGACAAAGCTCACGGATGCGCTAGGCATGCTCTGTCAATACTACGCCGACAATCAACGCAAGCCGAACCCTAGCTAAACACAAGTTTGCGCCTTCCATCTCCGTAACAAGCAGGCATCCCGTAAGCTGCGTGTTTTCTGGAAGGACACACTCCTCGAACACTGCGTTAACCCCAAATACCTAGGAGTAACCCTAGACAGGGCTCTGACGTATAAACAGCACTGTATTAACACCAAAATGAAGGTGAGCGGCAGAAATAATATTCTTCGGAAAATAACGAACTCCTCCTGGGGCGCAAAGCCAGAGGTAGTGAGGACCACATCACTAGCAGTTTGCTTCCCAGCAGGCGAATATGCAAGCAGTGTCTGGTACAACTCTACCCACGCTAAACAGGTCGACATTGCTCTGAACGAGACCTGCAGGCTCGTCACTGGATGTCTGAAACCGACGCCAACAGACAAGCTCTACCATCTTGCTGGGATTGCACCTCCTGCAGTGCTAAGAGAAGCGGCAGCCTATGGTGAAAGAGCGAGGGCTGAGATGGCAGAGAGCCACCCCCTCCACAAAATTCAGCCAGCCACCAAACGCTTGAAATCTAGACGCAGTTTTCTCAGAGCAACCGAAGATTTTAGAGACCAACCTGGATCTAGGGTGGAGAGATGGAAGCGGTCGGGAGAAGGGCACTGGATGGAACCAAAGGAAAAATTGGCACCAGGTTACGATGAGGATTGGGTGGTCTGGAGATCACTAAACAGGCTACGCACCAACACTGCACGGTCAAGAGATAACCTTCTGAATTGGGGATATTCTACTACATCTAATCTCTGCGACTGTGGAGAGGTGCAGACGACCCAGCACATGTTTAACTGCCCTGAATGTCCTTCACACTGCACTTTAGAGGATCTGATGTTGGCAACCCCAAATGCTGTCGACGTAGCCCGCTTATGGGCCAAATGCCTATAACATTTTGTTTCTGTGCACACATATTTGTATATATATTTTATATATATTTTCATATGCCTGTAATTAATTTTTTTCTGTGTGCTATTCATTTTTTTATATTCCTGTATCCAAGGTGCTTCTGACACGAATAAAAAAAAAACGGAAACAGTAACAACTGCAAAATATTTCGGAGTTTGGGTCCGGAGCGATCATTGGAAGAGTCCTAAAGACGTGCGATTCATCCACGAAAAAGTAACTTACAAGTAACCTCGTTATGCTGTTTTTTCGGTATTGCTCAGCACATAGTATAGTGGAGGAGATATAGATACAGTACTGTTGTGACTTCCTTTGCACGCTGTGTGGTTCTTAAGTGAATACAGGAGCGAGGAACAGATGGTGTTGATGAACAGAGAATTCAGATATTAATATAGTCTACATCTAATATTAATTAGTAAAAATTGTACATAACTTTGTTGATGTATTTGCAGCGTCAGTTGCTAGCAGTAGATCTGAATGTAGAAACATATACAGATACGAAAGATTTATAAATCTGCAACTCTTCAACACAACATCTATTCAGATGTCATGCCCTGGCTGCTATGAAAGTCTCTAAATGTCATTCATCCGGCAAACACTCAAAAATGGTTGAAATGGCTCTAAGCACTATGGGGCGTAACATCTGAGGCCAGTCCCCTAGACTTAGAACTACTTAAACCTAACTAACCTAAGGACATTACACACATCCATGCCCGAGGCAGGATTCGAACGTGAGACCGTAGCAGCAGCTAGGTTCCAGACTGAAGCGCCTAGAACCACTTGGCCACAGCAGCCAGTGGCAATCACTCAAAATGGGCACAGTGCACAAATGTTCGAACTTGTACACCCGCCGCTGGAGCTCCGCAGTTACTTGTATCTCTTTGGAAGCGGCTTAATCGTTCGTCGCAACGCCCACGTACCGTGGTGGCGGCTGTACAAAATGTTCAAATGTGTGTGAATTCCTAAGGGACCAAACTGCTGAGATCATCGGTCCCTAGACTTACGCACTACTTAAACTAACTTATGCTAAGAACAACACAGTGGAGGCCGGCCGGTGTGGCCGAGCGGTTCTAGGCGCTTTAGTCTGGAACCGCGCTGCTGCTACGGTCGCAGGTTCGAATCCTGCCTTGGGCATGGATGTGTGTGATGTCCTGAGGTTATTTAGGTTTAAGTAGTTCTAAGTTCTAGGGGACTGATGACCTCTTATGTTAAGTCCCATAGTGCTCAGAGCCATTTGAACCATTTGAACACAGTGGAAGAATTTGTATTGAGTTCTGAGTCACAATGAATTATGCGACACTCAGACGCTTAGCGTGTGGCAGATGCCTGGTAAACGATATTTACCAAAATGAGTAATGGCCATATTGAAGTTCAGCGGAGATAGTATGAAGATCTGGGGCTGTTCTTCCTGGTTCGGTCTCAGACTGTTGCTCTCCTTGATGATGGAATAAAAGAACGAAGTTTTGTAAGTAAACTTAGGCAATAATCTAATTAATACAACGAAAAATCAACGAAAGTTGCAAATTTCACTTTTATTTGTTTGATAACTAGTTTCGGGTGGGGGCCCAGTTTCAAATCTTCCAGATAGTCAAAATGGTATTTCCCAAATAATAAGAACCATATTATGGGAACCATTTTGACTATTTGGATGATTTGAAAATATATTTTGGGAAATAACATTTTGACTATTTGAATGATTTGAAAATAGGGCCTGCCCCGAAAATAATAAAAAAAGTGGTTGAAATGTCTCTGAGCACTATGGGACTTAACATCTGAGGTCATCAGTCCCCTAGAACGTAGAACTACTTAAACCTAAATAACCTAAGGACATCACACACGTCGATGTCCGAGGCAGAATTCGAACCTGCGACCGTAGCAGCCGCGTGGTTCCGGACTGAAGCACCTAGAACCGCTCGGCTACAGTGGCCGGCCGGGAAATAGTCTTCACGTAAATAAAAGTGTTTTTCCGTTTTGTTGATTAACAGCAGCCGCTGTCCTGCAATTATTTCAGCATGCTGGAAGTTAGTAGCAACTGTGTGGAATCAGATGTTTTACTGAACAACTTGAAGTATTTCTTGTCAGTGAAGAGAGATTAATTTTCAACGTACTTCGAAATAAATCAGAAACATTTGCTGAGTTGGTGTGACCAAAACCTCGACCTCAGTTCTGTCGAGCATCTTTGGAATGAACTAGAAGGTCGGTTGCATGGAAGCTGACTTTTCTGAAAACGCTGTCACTCATTCACATTGTTCTCTTATTAGCAGGAGAGATCTTACACACCACCAATTGTATGACTAGCGTCGTTGGTACGAATCTTCGTGCGTATCGGGAAATTCTTACACGCTAGTGCAGTTCTACCTTTCAGTGCAGCCGAACAGGAAAGTGACTCAGAAGTAAATCAGATGCCCGACCCTCTCGGGAAATACGGTTTACGGTGAAGGTTGCGGCTGGGTTCGGCGCGCCTCGCCTCCAGTCAGACGGCCAGTGAGCGGTGGCGGCTCGCCTTGGCTGCAGCTGTCGTTACCACGGATCTGCGCTCGTCGCTGGCGCTGGTGAGTTTCCGACCAGTGGAAAGGCACTACTTGCAAAGCACTTGCGTTGAACATTCGCTGTGAACCTACTCGCTGTTGCGGCCTTTACGGCGATCTGCGGGCTTATGTACACCTTATCACAGTTTCAATTTCTGTTTCGTGAAGTGTTAACTTGCCATCTTTCTTCTAAGTCACAGTGCTGTTGTCGATATTTTGCCACAGTTTCACTATTATTCTGGGGTGATTCTGTTACGACTGTCTGTCTGGTAGAAAGAATAAAGGAATATTAGTATCTGACGTCCATTCGACCACAGACTCGTTGGATACATGAAATGGATTCGCAGTTGCGAATACAGACAACTATGAATTGTATACAGGAATGATGAGAACGAGAATTTGTGCGGACGGGGTCTCGAACCCGGATTTCCCGCTTATTGCGAGCGCTCACCTTACCACTAGGCTATCCGAGCACGTTTCAGATAATACCCAAAATTCCATATTTGGTAAACCATGTGTCTACAACCTGGTCTCGTACGTCCATTAGGTAGATTTCCGTACAGGGGAGCCATTTTGATTGAAAGTCGCTTGCCCGGTGTTGGCGGTGCCTGTTTTGGTCAGTAGTACGATGCAATGTTCCTTCCAACATGCTAGCATTCAACGGAGTTTCGATTAAAATGCCTCCCCTGTACAGGAATATGTATAATGAATCTATGAGAGCAGGTTGTATACAAATGACTGACGAATTATCGAAGTTTGGGTCTGGCCGTAAGTAGTTTTCGGATAGCGTAATGGTAAGGCGACCGCTCGCAATAAGCGGGAAATCCGGGTTCATTGTCGTCATTCTGTTATACAGCTGATGATTGTTCGTTTTCGCAACTGCGACTACGTTTCATGTATTTCATAACGACTGTAACTCTCGCAGTTCCTGTTTCGCCGAACATGCATGGATGCATGTGAAAAACATAGACACTGCAATATCGTGAGATCATTAGAGACAGCGCACAGTATCGCACTGTGGAAGTATGGAGAAGGAAGACGGCCGTGCCCTTTCTATGAAACCATCCTGGCATTAGGTTTATGAGATTTAAGGAAATCATGGAAAAACTAAATCTGCGTGGTTAGAGGCAGATTTGAACTACCGTTGTCCCTGCCAAATACGGGTCGCCTTGTATCTCTATGCATTTCTGTCTTGAAATAACATCCAAACTCACTTTCAACAGCTGTGTAACATCTCTTGCCGGCAGTAGTGGCCGAGCGGTTCTAGGCGCTTCAGTCTGGAACCGCGTGACCGCTACGGTCGCAGGTTCGAATCATGCCTCGGGTATGGATGTGTGTGATGTCCTTAGGTTAGTGCTCAGAGCCATTTTATAGTCAAGCTGTGCCACAAATTTCTCTTATCCCCAATTTTATTCAGTACCTCCTCATTAGTTATGTGATCTACCCAACTAATCTTCTGCATTCTTCTGTAGCACCAAATTTCGGAAGCTTCAATTCTCTTCTTGTCTAAACTGTTTATCGTCAATGTTTCACTTCCATACATGGCTACACTTCATATAAATACTTTTAGAAACGACTTCCTGATGCTTAAATATATACTCGATGTTACCAAACTTCTCTTCTTCAGAAACGCTTTCCTTGCCGTTGCCAGTCTACATTTTATATCCTCTCTGCTTTAACCATCATCAGTTATTTTGCTCCCCAAATAGCAAAACTCATCTACTACTTTAATTGTCTCATTTCTTATTCTAATTCTCTCAGCATCACCCGATTTAATTCGTCTACATTCCATTATTCTCGTTTTACTTTATTTGATGTCCGTCTTATATCCTCCTTTCAAGACACTGTCAGTTCCGTTCAACTGCTCTTCCAGGTCCTTTACTGTCTCTGACAGAATTATGTCTTCGCCAACCTCAAAGTTTTTATTTCTTCTCCATGCATTTTAATTCCTACTCTCAATTTTTCTTTTGTTTCCTTTACTGCTTGCTCAGTATACAGATTGAATAACATCGGGGATAGGCTACAACCCTATCTCACTCCCTTCCCAACCACTGCTTCCCTTTCATGCCCCTCGACTCTTATAACTGCCATCTGGTTCCTGTACAAATTGTAAATAGCCTTTCGCTCCCTGTATTTGACCCTTGCCATCTTCAGAATTTGAAACAGAGTGTTCCAGTCACCATTGTCAAAAGCTTTCTCTAAGTCAACAAATGTTAGAGACGTAGGTTTGCCTTTCCTTAACTTATCTTCTATTACCTGCTTTCTTTTGGATTGGAATTACTATATTCTTCTTGAAGTCTGTGGGTATTTCACCCTTCTCATACATCCTGCTCCCAAGGCTATCAGTAGTTCTAATGGAATGTTGTCTATTCCCGGGGCCTTGTTTCGTCTTATGTCTTTCAGTGCTCTGTCAAACTCTTCACGCAGTATCATATCTCCCATTTCATCTTCTTCTACGCCCTCTTCCATTTCCATAATACTAACCTCAAGTACATCGCCCTTGTATAGGCCTTTATATACTCCTTACACCTTTCTGTTTTCCATTCTTTGCTTAGAACTTTGCTATGCTAAGCGTTCACTATGCTGTTTGTAGTGGCTTACCCATACTCCGACTTTTTTTATTCATTATTAAACCTACTCCTGCATTACCCCTATTTCATTTTGTATTTATAACCCGGTATTCACCAGACCAGAAGTCTTGTTCCTCCTGCCAACGAACTTAATTAATTCCCACTGTATCTAACTTTAACCTATCCATTTCCCTTTTTAAATTTTCTAACCTACCTGCTAGATTAAGGGGTCTGACATCCCACGCTCAGATACGTGGAACACCAGATTTCTTTCTCCTGATAACAACGTCCTTCTGAGTAGTCCCCGCCTGGAGATCCGAATGGGGGACTATTTTATCTCCGGAATATTTTACCCAAGAGGACGCCATCATCATTTAACCATACAGTAAAGCTGCATGACCCCAGGGAAAATTACGGCTTTAGTTTCCCCTTGCTTTCAGCCGTTCGCAGTACCAGCAAAGCAAGGCCGTTTTGCTTAATGTTACAAGGCCAGATCAGTCAATCATCCAGACTGTTTCTCCTGCAACTACTGAAAAGGCTGCTGCCCTTCTTCAGGAACCACACGTTTGTCTGGCCTCCGTTGTGGTTGCACCTACGGTACGGCTATCTGTATCGCTGAGGCACGCAAGCCCCCCCACCAACTACACTACATTGCACGAACGCAACTGACGAACGTGACGCTCTCCATTGTTTCTTATCGCCATTGTTTTTTCTGCTGGACACAGAACGACGCGTTTGTCATCTTATCACAGGACCGCCCACATTTTGCAGCAGTTCAAGGCCCGAGGGAGACAAAGAAGTTGCCTAGTAACAACTAGAGCTGCAAGCTCTCCTGTTTTTATTGTAGTTGTCGTGCTCTCGTCTCCACTGGACACGGAATATCTACAACCTTGCAACACGTCGTTGGACAAAGAAGACTTGCACGGACACAGAACGTCCAGAACCTTACAAAACGTCATGGAACAAAGAAGAATTACAGACAGAAGCGTGCAGTCGACAGTTCTCTCTCCTCCTCCTTTCTCCCCCTACTATATTTTGATAGACGATCTCACGGACGTGTGTCCTCTCTAGTAATCGGACGCACAATGCAGTTTCACACATCAGTCTTCTACTTATCTCTGAAATGGCTCCTGACAATTGCCATTTTATCTAGACCTGTTAATAATGTTACTTGACCCCCTTGAAAGAAAGTCTTGGTCTGCTGCCCGTTATATGCGTGCACTGTGATAGCGTGTGTAAACTTTGTATGATGTGGTGTGCCCCCTTGCACCGAGGACCTCACACAATATTTCGTTAGGAAGGTGCTATTCATATTCCTTGTGTTGCTGTTTTTTCTTCTTTTTTTCCCAGGGGGTTTAGTACATCGAAATAATCCTGGGAGCAACTGTGGATATAGCTGTGGTAATCGTGGAGTCGCTAAGTACCCTAGCGTGCGACTGCAGGGATTTATTCCTTTCACGCTCCCCGTGAGACCCACATCCCCAACTTCACGTCCACACGCTAAATTTGTAGTGCCCTGCCCATTACACTCATTGCTCGCGGCAGACAATATTACTGAGTCCCGTAAGAGTTCGGGCAGTGCGTGTGCATCCAGCACAGAAGAAGAAGAAGGTCAATGGCCGGCTAGCCTTAACTATATGAAGATGGTACCATTTTCATATAAATGTTGCAAAGTATTAAGAATAAGTGTTCTATCTGAGTTTTTGCTACAGAATACTATTAAGTTTTGAACAACATGGAACAAGATCAAAACAGTTTAGGACAGAGGGAGAAACCTGTGAGACCAAAACTGAAAGATAACGTGATAGAATTTCCTTGGGAATAGCTCTGATCACGAAGCTTATTTACGTTTACTTTAGTATAGTAGCTTATAAAAGAAGCAGTTTAGTGGTTACTTTGTGTTAGGACTGAATCTACTTCTGCAAGTGGGGATTGATAAATAATGTACTGTGCCTAGGCGCTGACAGTTGGCATGGAGAATTGGTATAGCAGTGTAGTGTGTAAGTAGGCTGTTTAGGTTTATGTTGGTGACGCCACGTAGCGCTCTGTACTAAAATCGCTGACTGCGCTGTGTGCAGTCTGTGGCTGGTTGGACTAATTGTTGGATTATTCGCTATTGTAGTGTTGGGCAGTTGGATGTGAACAGCGTGTAGCGTTGGGCAGTTGGAGGTGAGCCACCAGCAGTGGTGGATGTGGGGAGAGAGAGAGTTTTGAGAGGTTACTACGAGCGGACAATCTGGACATGTGTCCGTCAGAAAAAGGAAATTTGTAAGACTGGATGTCATGAACTTCTTCCATTTGCTAACTATGCCTATCAGTAGTTAGTGCCTTCAGTAGTTTGAATATTTTATTTAGCTGGCAGTATTGGCGCTCACTGTATTGCAGTAGTTCGAGTAACGAAGATTTTGCCATTCTAGATGCGCTTGAGTCAACGAACAGTCTAAGGAATATTGACAGAGACGCAGTAATTCACACTGATAGCAGAATGACGCTAGATTCGTTACGAAAAGCGAAGAATCGTAAATTCTTTATTGGAGAAATATGATCCAAAATCAGAAAACTGCAGATGAACAACTGGCAGATAAATTGCGGATGAATTGTAGCTCATACAGGGGTGTCGTACAATCAACTGTGTCATGCTCTAGTTAAAAGAGCAGCCCGATCACTGTAAATAGTGAGATAACAGCAAACACCTCTAAGTTCATTAAAGAAAAGACTAGGAGAGGAATTCAGGAAATTATTAACGGAATAAAAATTCACTTCAGTTGTATAATTGTTTTCCATTTTTCTAGTAACCCACCCTCTATGTTAGCTTCTTTGTTTCAGTCTCATGCGTTATCTTGTGTGGGACTGATCCCCGTAACTAACTGGCCCGACCGCCATACATTGATTTGTTAATTAAATGAGTAATACCACTTTTCATAGCTTTCCCTTGTTTTCCGTATGTCAGCCCCTTGTTTCTAAAAGCTAGTTCCTCCTCCTCTTGTTCGCAGTCGATGGCATTTGATGATAGAGATTTATGCTTCCGAAACCAGTTGCGCAATAAAAAAGACAACTTGCTTACAACTGAAGCGAATTTTAATTCTTTTAAGATATTCCTCAGTCGCTATATTCTCCTAATCAAATACTGCGTAATTTAGAAACGAATGGTAATTTGAGTCCCAACACACTAAACAGTTACACGGTCGGGGCCGTGAATGTAGCGACGGAAACTGAACACAGAGGGTCTGGTGTCCATTGCACAAAAAAAATATTACATGAGCACTGCATTATGTAAAACTGAGATCAAACCCGTCAGGTCTCTAAAAAACTATCCTAATTTTTAAAATTTCATTTTTTTAGTACCATGCAATGAAGTACCCACCTGACGTCTACTCGCAGCCTCCCGAGTAACCGCGTTATTCACATTGTTGATACCTTATTTAAATTGGCTAAATAATGTAGTCACGCTGAAAGTAAAAAAAGTCTTATTTAATCTTGATTTTGCTATTGCTAGAAAATCTTGGTTTATACAAGGAAAATTACAATGTCAAATTTTGCATCCAAGTAGAGATAACATTACTGCAACGTTTGAACTTTTGAAACAAGTTTCCTGAGATGCTGCTCTACATCGGACGCCTTGTTACGCCTGGTGCTGCGATTCGGAAGGGGGTCAGTCAGTAAATGGTGTCACTAACGAAGCCACCGATATCAGCTGGTGCTGCTCATATTCAGGGAATTACGGATCTTGTACACTCCAACTGTCATCTTTCGGGCAGCTTGTGGAAGAAGGCTGAATCTGAACTGAATCGTGTGAAGGCATTTTAACCAAAGAAATTAATTGTGCAGTTAATTGAAGCAAGTCTGTTTACAGCTGAAGAGCCGAAAAAGTATCGAATGGACAAATGAAAGGCATTATTTAAATAAGCTGACGATGATAAAACATTCATTTTAGGAATCATCACAGGAGACGACTGTTGAATTTGCGGCTATTACACTGCGACTGGTCATCGCATTGAGTTGGCAACGGATCTCAGTCACGAGGCAGTCACGATCGAAATAAAAAGTGATGGGTATGTGCATTTACTGTTTTTGCCTGAATGTCAGACAGTGAACTTGCATTATTGTGTAAACGTCTGAAAAAATCGTGCGATAATACTGGCAAAAAAACTTTGTGGCAAGACAACTTGCGATTCCATTACCGTGACACTGTGGCCACCCATTCAGATCTGTCAGTTCGCGAGGTTCTCTTCCTCATCCACTCTACTTTACAGAATCATTTGTTGTGTTTCTTTTTTTTCCAGAGTTAAAATCAGTGCTGAAAGGACGTATTTTCGACACTGTCTTTGATTATGTCAGGTACATTCCAGGAGAAGCATCCAAGGACTGTATAGCGGAGTGGCAACACCCCTGGGAAAAGGGAGTGAATAAAGAAGGGAAGTAATTTGAAGTAAACAGGAACTAACCATCTGTATGTATCATAGCACTGGACATATTATAAAAATATCATGCTATGTTTTAACAGGCTTAAAAAGACCTTGTTTAGTTAATTATACGCCGCTCGTGCTTTTTACTGGTTTTCCAAATCTATCCCAAGCGAAGAAGGAAGGAAGTTGAGGGTTTAATTTCACTTTTATGACAAGGTGATTAGAGGCGAAGCAGAAGTAGAGGGCGGGAGAAAGTCCTTGCGTTTTCAAATGGGCTACGCAGGCACTAGCCCTAAGCAATTTAGGGAAATTAAAGCAGCCCAAACCTGGATGGTTGCTCTGCGATTTGAACCCACTCCTCCTGAATACGAGTTTTGTGCGTTAGCGGTTTGCTATCTCACTCTGTCAAACCCTGTCCCAACAATAAAACAAAATTAGCCCCTAAAATTCAGAGATACCAGTATGGACATGCGTGCTGCAGATTGATTCCTTAATCAACGAAGAAGCTGCAACGAAAATAGAGCTCACTGTTTCCCATTAAACGTGGCATGTTAACCTTGGTAGCGTCTTTGGTTAAGCAGCTTGAAGTGCTCAAACTTTCTCAGCGTAGAACTGTTGTACTGAAGCGCAGAATTTGTTCTACGTCGACTGAAAGTCGGTGAGCGAGCAGTTGGCTTTCTAGGCTGCAAATAATTGGCGGGGAAGTTGTGTGCCGACGGTGAGGGCAAGTCGTGACTGCCAGGTTGGCAGCTCGGGAGGACGCAACTGCGAAGGTTTGCACTCGCTGCCCGTCGAACACTGCAAACGAGTACCTTGCAAACCGTCCCCCGTTGCCTCTCAGCTTAGCCTCCTCCAAAGTCACGCAACTGTCGTTATACTGAGTTGTGAAACATCACATCGAGTAACGGTCCCGTCAGGGATCGACTGCAGTTGGAAATGTATTTTCCACGTCAGAAGCTAGTCAAGAACAGGCAGACCACGATAAAATCTAAATTACCCTTCTCCTGCAGACTGTGAAAAGCGATTACTTGCAGTTACGAGCGTATGAGTCGATAATTGTCCTCCTATAACTCCCATAACAACATATGCATATTCCTGCAATTAGGAACTATTTATGCGATGAGGCCGTTTCATCCTAGATATGTAGTTGCTTGCTTTCCCAGTAAAGTATGGTTCTGAATGGAATGTATTTCCTTTTTCATTTTGATGATTTGTGTATCACAAACAGTGCCGCCTTATTCAAAACATAATCTTAACTGGTTTCAAGGAGTTGAATGTTGCATTTTACATTAACGCTTTTAAGTACCTCTCACCATGTGGGGTCAACACGCGCTATTATCTTCTATGTCATGATGAAATGTTGAGAACTAATAAAGAGAGTGTCAACCTATGAAATGCGGGGACGGCACCCCGTTGTTTGGTGCGGTTCATAGAAAATGAATGGCTATAAAATCGGAATGAATACATACCATTAACCATTAGAGTCTCAAGGTATATCCATCACAGACAATCTCTCTTAGATCTCCTTCCTTCTAACATTTTTTGCAGTGTATTTCGAAAGTAATGAAAGAAAATTTTATCTCTGATAAATCTTTATTTGTTTTCATTCCTCGCTGTAGGCTTTCTGTTGTCACCATTTACAGCGCGTCTTTATGATGTTTTTCAACGTCAGGCCGTATATAACAGTAACTCTTACAAAGGAAAGGCCTCAGACACGGCGAACCGATTCGGCATATATTTGGCATCTCGCTTCCGTGCGACCTAAAATGAGAAATTCTAAGGTATCTGGGCTTAGCACCCGTCTCCCCCACCCCTTTTTCAGTAAACCACCGCGTTCATGACGCGCAATCGGCTCAAAACTGACGGAATTGATAGACAGTTGAAAACTTCACCACATCCGGGGTCTGCAAATGCCTACTTTCCTAGAAATCGAGAAAAGAAACATTTTTGACAGTCACTTCTTTATCCACAAGGTAACCATTGTGTAACGAAAGCGCCACTGACAAAGCGACCAAGGCAGCTATCTGGTGAGCAGCAGACAGCCTATGTTCGATTCCCTAATGCATTCTTTTTTCACGTTTGTATTTTTTTCCGTTTCAAAACTGGTACGAATTGAAGGGTTAATAAGATAAGAAAACCAATAAAGAATAATAACAAGGTTGGCAAATAAATTTCTCAAACGACTTGTATCATTAAAGAATTACAATTTGAAGCCTCGTTCCGAGTAAGAGTGCTAAGAAGATAAGCATTCGATTCACGTTATCGCTTAACGAAGAGAAAAGAACCCTTGTAGCATGTGGTTGTATACATAAAATAACGCATTCATACACGACATAACTTTCCATAACAGCGTCTGGAAAATTGTTACCTAAGTTTTGCTGTGCCTATAAGAAACTAATTATTAATTTGGTCTCATTCTAACATGGCCAGGCGCTTTGATTATTATAAATCTCCTGGAGACGAGGGATGAACAATGTTTCCTAGTTTTTCAGTTTTCTAAAGATGTGTTATGTATGAATTTATGCGTAGATGATGAGCATGTTTCGTGACAATAAACGAAGCTTTTTGTGGAACGAATCCATTTCTCTCCCCTTGCGTTTTCCGATATCACAAAAATTAATCTTTATAAATAGAAAACAAAATCGGTTTTTCAATAACTGTTCCAAATTTCATTCCCGGGACGAAAATAGGAACTGCACGGGCGATGAAATTACAAACAAGGACAGACTTATTATAATCGTCGCTGCAGCAACATAGCCAAACCCTTGACTATAGCGATTACACACCAGAAGCCACAGCACAACACTGAAATACAGCCAAATATTTGAACACAAGTCATTACTCACACTAGGAACTCCAGGCTGTTTATTTGACTGTTACGTAAGCTACACGTGCTTCACACAACAAACTTGCTCAACAAAACAGTGAACTCAGGTCATGCACTTATCGACAGCGAAACATCTGTTACCAGCTATGGAAACGGAAAATTTCTAGGGGGGAGGGAGACGAAATTAGCATCGGGGACGATAATATGGCCTCTTATCTTACAAACGAATTTTTTAACTATGAAATTTCCGGGCGAATAAAAGCTGTGTACGGGATGGGGACTCGAAAGTGGGACTTTCCTCCAGCAATGTCAGTCCTGCAAGGTATGCAAGAGAACATCTGTGAAGTTTGGGAAGTTGGATGAGATAATGGCGAAAGGAGGGCTGGCTGCGAGGGCGGGTCGTGAATGGAGCTGACTTAGCTCAGCCTGCAGAGCACTTACCCGCGAAATGCAAACATCCCAGATGGGAGTGGTCTAGTGGGTGCCGGCACGGTAGCTCGGCGTGTTCGGTCAGAGAGTTAGTTTCCCTCTGTAACAAAAAACTGAGTGAATAAATCAACGAAGAACCTAAACGGGTGTCATCGTACGTCCGCCCCGAACAAATTCAACGAACAATATAGAACCAAATGAAATTTAAAAAATCTGGCTAGCGTTGCTGCCTCTGGATAGCGGGCTCCCGAGTTCGGTTCCCGGCCGTATTTGGCGAGACTGGACTGTGTAAAAAAATTGGACTGTGTAAAAATTGGAACTGTGTACGGGCGCTGTTGACTGTGCAGTTGAGTGCCCCAGAAACCAAATACCATCATCCCTGATTGGAGTCCCGGTCAGACACGCAGTTTTAATCTGCCAGTCAGTTTCAGATCAGCGCATACTCAACTGCAGAATTATACGCTTTTTGGAACACTGTTCTTCACATCTCCTTATCAGTGATCCGCATTAGACAGCCACATGTCTTGATGCATAATGCACAGACTGGAACAGGGAATTCCAAACCAAATCCACTAAGACACCAGGGATAGTTAAGCAGTTTTAATTATCACCTCGAAAATAAAGTTGCGTAAATACTTTTTGTTTACAAAATGGCGAGGCCTATTTCTGAGACATCAATGGGCCGCGCCATTTTGTTCTGGATCCTGTAGCGACGTGCTGCGGTACTGTGCCGCGGTAATTTCAGTGTTTACCAGGACGGCCGACAATTACCTACAGGCTAGCAAAAAACCGATTACGTACCGGAAATTTTACCAGCCGATAGGTCATCAGTAAACTACAACGAAAGCACGGTCTTTCGTTCCCGTTATTGCAACTACAAGTCCATGAGGTGCGACCGGCTGTAGAATTGCCGGTGCTGCGCAGGTACTTCCTGTTGCGCCCACATTGAGTGTAATTTCCTCCCCGCGGATCCTTCGGAAAACTACCGCGGCGCCGTGAAAGCCAGATGGCTCGGTGCGCTAACCTCTTTTCGGCGCGCTGTTATTTATCTTGCGAGGCGAGGTAAATAACGTTATCGCAATCGTCAGCTGCTCGGCAAGGTCGGAGAAAGCCCCGGCGCCTCCAGGTGTGCTGAGCTGCGCTGCGCTGAGCTCAACAGAGCCGAGCGCGGCCGTGACTCAGCGGCCGCCCGCCGCCGGAATCCCGGTCAGCCGGCCGCGCAAGAACACACGCCGACCCCCAGCCATTGTGCGCCAGCCCCGACATTGGCCTTGGCCCACATCTCGCGTATTTTCGTCACTAGAGCGAGACTGCGTTTTCTTCCTTGGCCCCCCTTTCTTTTTTCTCACATTCCGTCGTGGCACGCCTCTTTTTAGGTGACATTCGACCTGAAGGTTGCTGAATCGATACCTTCCTGTACGTAAATACTCCACAAGCAGAGGGTGCATTGTACCAACATCATCAATTTTCTTCCATATTACATTCGTGTATTGAACGAGGCAGAAAATGACAGTTGTGTCTCTGTAGGTGCCCTTACACAGAAAGAAAGTATTATTTGCACAAAAGCGAGCAGTAAGAGGAATACGTGGTGTTCACCCACAGACGTCAAACAGGCACCTCTTCAAGGAGCCAGGCATTTTAACTGCGCCATCACAATAGGTATTTATCCCAATAAAGTTCTAGGCGCTACAGTCTGGAACCGAGCGACCGCTACGGTCGCAGGTTCGAATCCTGCCTCGGGCATGGATGTGTGTGATGTCCTTAGGTTAGTCAGGTTTCAGTAGTTCTAAGTTCTAGGGGACTGATGATCACAGCAGTTAAGTCCCATAGTGCTCAAGCCATTTTTGAACCCAATAAAGTTCGTCATAAATAATCCTTTGCAATTTGAGAAGGACAGTGATCTACACGCCTGTAACACTATAGGGGAATTAACCTTCATTACCCATTGTTTAAGCTCTTAGGGGTTCAGAGAGGAGTTCAGTATGCAGCAATAAAAATTTTGGATCGTTTGCCCAATGACAATAAATGTCAGATAGGTAACGAAGCAAGGTTTAAATCTAATTTAAAATCATATCTTCTGGACATCTCCTTCTATTCCAGTGACGATTTTCTACTTAAAAAGTGGTAGCCAGTAAAAATAAATAAATAAATAAAAATTGTTTTTAGGTGGAGTTGCATTAGCAGAAATGAAATGATGTTGTGTTCATTAATGTTAACATTAATCACGTAGACATATCTTGTAAACTGACTCGTTCCACATAATTTCGATAAAAGAATCCTTCAAATCATCTCTAGAACACGTAACTAACTAACTAATCACACTTATACACAGGGTAAATGATAACTGTCTACAACGTACCACACTGGTATAGGGACTGGAAAAACCGACCAGTTAAAACAGATACTGGTACTTTAGCTGTCAGTAGCCGGTATGTTCGGTATTTGTTTGGTCTCGGTCCTAACAGATTTTGTTGTTTTTTGTTAAAAACTGGTATATCAATTTGCATAGCTGTCGTGCTGAAATTTTTGGTTTTTAAATAAAACTGTTTTTCTTAAAGAAATATTTAAGTTTATTCGTAAAATTTTCATTGCTTTGAAATATTGGCGTTTTACAGAAAATGGAAGAAGCGATCAGTGATATTTTAATGACAACGCCGACAGTTGCAAACGAGCAAGGAACACACTACATACGAATCAGTGCAGCATTACTGAAACAATAATGTAGATTAAACATTTTTGGAAGATGGCTATCAGCCGGCAGTTGTGGCCGTGCGGTTCTAGGCGCTTCAGTCTGGAACCGCGTGACCGCTACGGTCGCAGGTTCGAATCCTGCCTGGGGCATGGATGTGTGTGATGTCCTTAGGTTAGTTAGGTTTAAGTAGTTCTAAGTTCTAGGGGACTGATGACCTCAGATGTTAAGTCCCATAGTGCTCAGAGCCGTTTTTGAAGAGGGCTATCAACAGCCGTCAAGTAATGTATAAAATACGTGTTTGACCATCAGCTGTTTTTATTTAATAATGTATGTATAATTATTTAATACTGTAGATACTGCCATGTGACATGGTCTATTAGGCGATGTGCGTGCACGTGCATCGTGCAAGACTTGCCAACATTTGGCCTCTCATTGCGGGTACGATAATTCATTCGCGGTTTACAATAACACTGGAAAGAAGCTGATCTCCTGCCTGTATGTACATTATATGTCTTTATCTGCGTGTAGCCCTTTGCAGCAGACGACATTTGAAGTTAGCCAATCAGGCCGCTGCATGCGCAGATTCATGCGGCACGCCAGAAACGGTGTCGCCAAACGTGTCCTCCGTTTGATTTCCTAAGACCCAAATAGAGAGCGATACAAAAATTGGAGGTGGGGTGGAAGTAAGAATCGAACCCGAGCCAAAGGCTGAGCGGTCTCGTGCACTATCATCTGCGCTGTGAGAACAACTCACACTAAATGTATCTGCCAAGCTACGTGAATTTGCGCTCACAATGACCCCAGCGCTGGAGAGGGGAGTGGATGGCTTCAGTATGGAACCTTCCAGGTTAATGACAGATCCAGCTTTCCATGGTGTCCTGCACTTCCTTGTTTACAGGTGAGCCTCTGATCTTCCAAAGGTAAAGGGCTGAAGATATGGTTCAAATGGCTCTGAGCGCTATGGGACTTAACATGTGAGGTCATCAGTCGCCTAGAACTTAGAACAACTTAAACCTAACTAACCTAAGGACATCACACACATCCATGCCCGAGGCAGGATTCGAACCTGCGACTGTAGCGGTCGCGCGGTTCCAGACTGTAGCGCCTAGAACCGCTCGGCCACCGAGTCCGGCGGCTGACGACAAGCGAGTCGCATGGGGAGGTAGCAGGGCTGTAAAGAGGATGAACCCTGGATCTTCCAGCGAAATTTCTGAAGGAGCTCGAGGTTCTCGGCCACATGTTGTCCTGGGGAAGCACTGTCCCATTCGAGACCTCGTCCATCACGTTTTCTTGATGATCTGTTTGAATCTTAGTAACGTATTCGCAATACTACTCAGCGTTAGTTGTTGCATGCCGTTGTTGGCAGTCTATGAGTAGGGGAAAAAACGGCCTCTGGGGCAGTTTTTTTTGGACGAGGGGAGCCGGGATACCGCAACTCCATTCTGGTCCGTCTGGAGGCAGAGTCGAAGTTGTGACACCACGTTCAGTCTGAGAAATGAAATCTATTCCTTTCTCCGTGTATCTCAACGGATCGCTCAGGCAAACATACATTCTCGCCGTGCTCTGATTCTCTGAAAGAGACTTGTGCAACCACTGCTCAGAAACTTTGCCGTAATGAAGCTTGTCATGGATTATGTGATCATAGCTCCTTTGCTTATCGAATGTTCAATACCAGTGTCCCATGCAGGTATCCGACGATTCGTACGTCTGAACAGCTCCACAGCCGCAATCGTGGCACTAGTGGTGACAATTTGCGGACACCCACAGTCTGGCATGCCCTTGATGTTTACACGCCCCGCCCCATGACACTTACACCACAACGATACTGTGCACCGTGCGAGATTCTGTTTTTTTTTTTACACCTGCGACAAATTTGTAAAGCATGCTCCCCTTCTGAAGAAACTGGATGACTGCTCTTTGTGCTGATCAGGAGGAATCAGTCATGCAATGAACTGCAAAAACACTTCTGCAGATATGAGATAATTTCTGTGAGGCCATTAACTCCGCCTGTGCGACTGGGAAAGCCACGACGCCATCTCTTGAAAAGCGCATTCGCCTACTGGGATCACATACAACGCCGCTACAGCGAAGGTCTCCCATTCAGTTGGGCATACCTTATACCTAGTCCGGTGAACTAGTCTGTGTGTGCGTGTGTGTATGTGTGTGTGTGTGTGTGTGTGTGTGTCCATGTGTGTTTGTGTGTGTACGTGTGTGATGGGCTGGTTGATGTTAAGCAGGGAGGAAGGGGACGTACTTGGCTGAGGGGACGTGAAAACGAGAATGTGTGAAAGAAGTTTGAGACTATTTTGGAAGTCTGAGAGATGTTTTCTGTCCATTTACAATACTGGCCATCAAAATTGCTACACCACGAAGATGACGTGCTTCAGACGCGAAATTTAACCGACAGGAAGAAGATGCTGTGATATGCAAATGATTAGCTTTTCAGAGCATTCACACAAGGATGGCGACACTGCAACGTGCTGACACGAGGAAAGTTTCCAACCGATTTCTCATACACAAACAGCAGTTGACCGGCGTTGCCTGATGAAACGTTGTTGTGATGCCTCGTGTAAGGAGGAGAAATGCGTACCATCCCGTTTCCGACTTTGATAAAGGTCGGATTGTAGCCTATCGCGATCGCGGTTTATCGTATCGCGACATTGCTGCTCGCGTTAGCAGAATATGGAATCGGTGGGTTCAGGAGGGTAATACGGATCGCCGTGCTGGTTCCCAACGGCCTCGTATCGTTAGCAGTCGAGATGACAGGCATCTTATCCGCATGGCTGTAACGGATCGTGCAGCCACGTCTCGATCCCCGAGTCAACAGATGGGGACGTTTGCAAGACAACAACCATCTTCACGAACAGTCCGACGACGTTTGCAGCAGCATGAACTATCAGCTCGGAGACCATGGCTGTAGTTACCCTTGACGCTGCATCACAGACAGGATCGCCTGCGATGGTGTACTCAACGACGAACCTGGGTGCACGAATGGCAAAACGTCATTTTTTCGGATGAATCCAGATTCTGTATACAGCATCATGATGGTCGCATCCGTGTTTGGCGACATCGCGGTGAATGCAAATTGGAAGCGTTTATTCGTCATCACCATACTGGCGTATCACTTGGCGTGATGGTAAGGGGTGCCATTGGTTACACGTCTCGGTCACCTCTTGTTCGCACTGACGGCACTTTGAACAGTGGTCGTTACATTTCAGATGTGGTACGACCCGTGGCTCTACCCTTCATTCGATTTCTGCGAAACCCTACATTTCAGCAGGATAATGCACGACCGCATGTTGCAGGTCCTGTACGGGCCTTTCTGGATACAGAAAATGTTCGACTGCTGCCCTGGCCAGCACATACTCCAGATCTCTCACCAATTGAAAACGGCTGGTCAATGGTGGCCGAGCAACTGGCTCGTCACAATACGCCAGTCACTACTTTTGATGAACTGTGGTATCGTGTTGAAGCTGCATGGGCAGCTGTACCTGTACACGCCATCCAAGCTCTGTTTGACTCAATGCCCAAGTGTATCGAGGCCGTTATTGCGGCCAGAGGTGGTTGTTCTGGGTACTGATTTCTCAGGATCTATGCACCCAAATTGCGTGAAAATGTAATCACGTGTCAGTTCTAGTATAGTATATTTGTCCAATGAATAACCGTTTATCATCTGCATTTCTTCTTGGAGTAGCTGCTTTAATGGGCAGTAATGTAGTTTTTTTTTATTAGTCTAAATAAAGCCTTGTTGCTAAAATTCCATTTCGAGTGTCTTCCCCATAGTTTTGGTTTGGCGGATCCGAGCTAGGCTGTTGGCCGCGTTTCCGTAGTTGAGTGTCTGCTACTGTGCTGTGGATGGGAGGGCCTGGTTTCCTGGTAATTGAGCGCAACACAGAGCCAATCTGCCGGCGGATGCTGGTGGCGTGCAGCCGGGCAGGGAACAGTTATCCTGCCGCAGCCACTGCAGACTGCCGCGGATCCGTCACGCCGCGAGCTCCCGCAATGTCACGCCCAGTGCGGCTGCGGCGGGCGCTCCATAACCGAGTTCGGCCGGCGCGCGCTTTACTGTTTACAGCTGCAGCGGTAGAGAGCACGCTTTTAACGTAAGCACCACCTGGAGAGTTCTATGAAACCCCACAAAAGCCTCTATCAGCTTGACATAGTCGTTGGAAAATTATGGTGGGATGTTGTGTATCTTTCTTGTTTTATTTATGAAGGCGCTGAGTGCACCCAGACGAAGTGACAAGAGCAAACAAGAAGGAACAACGAAACAGAACAGAAGATTACGTTCCTGCTACACGTTGGTGCAGCTCCCGCAATAATAGACCGAATTCTGTCTGACAAACGTATCACGTCTATACAGGTTGTCCCAGGAGGACTGGTTGGTATTTAGAGGTATGACAGGGAGTACCATTCGAAGCAAAAAAGTCTAGTACTACGGGCAATCCTTAAGAGCTGTGACGACTTCTTCATCTTCGATGCTGTGAAACATATCTCTTCTACTGCAAGCTCTTTGCTTTTCATATTGTGACAGGTGGTAGTATGCACCAAAACAAGAAAAAATACCCAGTAAACACCGGTTCTGCCGTGCGTACGTGTACCGTAAGAGCTACGAGCTCCTGTTAATCTTCGTTACTGTGAAACAACTATTTTCTATTGAACAAGTGCTCATTGTTCTAAAGCCCATGTTTACTAGAGAATTTTTTCTTGTCCATACTACCTCCTCCTAAAATACTGAAAGCAAAGAGTTCTCAGTAGAAGAGATTTGTTTCACAGTACCGAAGATGAAGTTCTAATATCTCTTAATCGTTTATTTGGCAATGTTGCTCTGAACCGAGGCCTACGAGAAAGACAGGCCGCGGCGCGCACGTTACGAACGTAGTCTTGCGCTCGCTTGTTCGCTCGCTCGCTCGTTCAAATCAGCAGACAAACTACGTTTCTACACCTGTTAACTCGTAACTAGGCGTGTCCGTACAAACTAAAATTGAATCTTCTACTGGAATCCGCTATTATGGAATCTTAGTCCTATAACGATGGGAAGTCCATGGGCCTACTTATAATTTGTTAAAGCTGTACTGGCGTACAATTAAACAAAATCATGCTAAAATGTTTATCAGTTTCATAAGGCACCACTTCCAGCATTTAATGAGTACTATTAAGCAGGAGAGACTGCATGCTATAAACAAGCCGTTATACCATTTATATCGAGTATTGATTAAATTTTGCTGTAGTACTGTTAATCAGTAAGACTTCATAATAGCAGATTACAGTGGGAGATGCAATTCTCGTTAGTACTTACGCGCCCAGCTACGAGTTTACAGGTTTAGAAACGCATTTTGTCTGCTGAGCTGAGCGAGCGAGCGAATTCAGGACTACCTTAGTGACGTATGCGCCGCGGCGTGACTTTCTCGTGGGCCTCGCTCTGAACCAAACCTTTCTTTGACGTTGATGCATACGAACAAAATTTTTTCTCTGTGATGCAGAGATATTTAGTACTCCTAGCTGCAAAAATTGCCAGCAGCGAACTTCCGAGTTGTACTCTTCGCATTGCTCTCTGTATTAGCGGTACCACGCGTTTTAAACATAGTTTTTTACAGTGTGTATCTTTTGTTTGCACAGTACTCCTTGCATTTATTCAGTAGTAGAAGTTGTAATGCTAAATATCTTATGAGTGTACAGTGTGGAGTATATAAAATTGGGTCAGAAATGATGTCGATCATAGACAACATTGTCAATCTACGGTCAATTTTTATTAATCTTGGTCATGAAAAGCGTTTTGCTTGTAGCAGCATTGCCAATCTGTGATTAGTATTTACAGGACGTAATGGATGCACAAGTCTTCTATGATACAAGGAGACGGCGATATGCTGTAATGTCGCCTTAAATGGTGAAGGAGGGCCTGAGAATGAAATCCTGGGAGATAACAGTAACAATGGTGTTGTCAACTGAGAGCCTATTCCTTCTAGGAAATCCGGTTTGGTGATAGAAGAATCAGACACAGATTCAAAAAATGACAGTGTTGATTGTGAAGAAATTAATGCCACAGTGTTGGATACTTTGCCTAGTACGTTGAATAACTACAAAACTAAGAGCCAGGGGAACAAAAGCCCACGGGAGCAGCAATATTTGTGCTTTACAATGAGAAATAAAAGTGGAATACTACTGTGTGTTCCTGTTGTTGTGTGGGTAGAATATGTACCTCAAACTAGCAATGCTGCTTATAAGCAACATTTGTATTTTCGAAACACAAATATAAAAATTTCGCAAATTATTAATACTGTACATATGTCTACATAAAATGATTATAACAACACGAATAATTTTTCCAGTTGATACTGCTGTGTTTGCCAAATAGAGGGTTAAAGTATGCATTTTAGAGCCCATGTTTAGAAGAGCTTTTTGCTATGAACGATCGCTCCTGTCATTACCCTGAATATTGACCATTCCTCCTGGGATACCGTGTATTTCGACCACTCATAAAAATAAGGAACCTTCCGGGCAGCGTGAAATACAATTTCGAACTTCGTACACCTGGGTCTATTACCTTCCATGCGAATGTGGAAAATCTGATACCAATCAAACGGAACGTTTTGTGTGTGTGTGTGTGTGTCCCTTCGTCATGTTTAACATATGTAGAACGTGAGACTCAGGCAGGAAAATAAATTTTCTCTGGCCGAGGACAGTTTAACGGAAAAGTACATGCCTGTCTGCTCAGCTGATTGTGAAACGTCCCCTTAGAAAAATTATACATGACTGTGCTTAAACTGACACACAATATTTTTTAGCGCAACGCAATCTGACTTTCAATAATCCCTACAAGAGAATGGCCCTGACTAAATTAACCTATACGTTTCACAAATCACTTACCTCACAAAAATCTTCGTTACTCAAACTACTGCAATACAGCGAGCGCCAATACTGCTAGCTAAATAAAAGATTCAAACTACTGAAGGCACTAACTACTGATAGGCATCCTTAGCAAATGAAAGATTTTGATAGAGAACAAACAATGTATTTACCTTAATAGTGTTCAAAAGTCATAATATATATATATATCAACTTTTATATATATAAAAAAATCAGTTCATGACATCCATTCTTACAAATGTAATGTTTCTGATGGACACACGTCCAGATCATCCGCTCTAAGAAATCCGCCATCTCACTTCCCCACATCCACCACTGCTGGCAGCTCACCTCCAACTGCGCAACGCTACACGCTGTTCACATCCAGCTGCCCAACACTACAATGGCAGACAACAATGCAAACTAGCCACAGACTGCACACAGCACAGCAAGTGATTTTCATACAGAGCACTACGCGGCGTTACCAATAAGAAAACCTAAACAGCCTACTTACAATTGTTCCTAGGACAGCATTTCTAAGGAGGGAATCAAGAAATGCGGATCTGCGAATCTTGTTAATCTGGAGATGAGTTTATCCCCCAGCGCAACCTAGCAACCAGCCTCTGAAACAATAATCAGTGTGCATCGCGTAATGTAGCGGTGGTCTCCAGAAGCTGCGTAATCAGTCTGCCGGGTCGCTGTTGGACTGTTGTGGAGTAGCAGTTCCGAGATTTAAACGCCCGTCGTCGATATCTTTATGTTTCTTCCTTTACCTTTCTTTAAAACAGTTGCATTGTTAGTTTCACAATGCAAACTTTTTTCCAGAAGCCTGGCCACGGCCCACATGCAGCATCGTTTTATGAACTTAAGAGACAACAAAGTGCTTTTCTGACCCTCTAAAAATCCAACTTCGTCTCCAACAGTTTTACTGTACGTCGTGATGCAAGCGGTGTCTCCACAAGATAAGGTTTTCGTAAAACGCGGGTAATACTTTTAAGACGAACCAACTTACATTTCATAGCCATCTAACTCAATTAAATAACACCATAAAACAGGTAAGCTGACACGAAAGCTTCATCTAGTAAGCTACCCCACAATACACATTGTAATTACCAAGAACTAGTGCGAATTTAGAACGACACATCCCACAGATTTTCCCCCGTAATATCGAATCGCAGTGCCGTTGCTTCCATACAAGCAACCCCTACTCACTGTAAAAGTACTCTCGACTTGCCGTTGGCTCTCGCTCCGGAATTTTATTGTCTACATCTGCATCAACTTATATACTCTACTGGGTGCTGTTCGGAGCATGACGGAGGGTGTTTAGTAACAATGTTAATGATTTTCTGTCCACTCTGTCGAGTCTTGAGCGAGGAAGAAATGTACGCGCCTAATCACTACTGCCTCATACTCATAATGCTTCTCTAAATTTACTCAACTGGTTTTCGAGAGATATGCGTCGTCTTTCTTTAAAGGATGCCTATGTAAGTTCCCCAAGCACCTGTGCTACACTTTCATACGGACCGTACCGACGTGTTCCAATCATCGCAGCACCTCTCGGAATTCTTGGGGCGTCTGTCGGCTCTTTAAACCAGATTAGTCCAGTTTCCCATTTACGGAGCCGATTATTGCCGACATGGATGACTTCTACTCAGAAGTGGAGACACCAGCGTGAACACACAATTACGAACTTTCGGAATACACACTGGTGTGACAGAAGTCATGGGACAGCGATATGCATATATACATATGGTGGAGATATTATCGTGTACACAAGGTATAAAAGGGCAGTCGTTGATGGAGTTGTCATTTGTACTCAGGTGATGATTCATGCGAAAAGGGTTCTGACGTGATTATGGCCGTACGACAGAAATTAACTGAACGCGGAATGATAGTTGGACTCAGGTGCATGGGACGTTCCATTTCGGAAATCGTTAAGGAATTCAATATTTTGAGATCCACAATGTCAAGACCGAATTTCAGGCATTACCTCTCCCCACGGACAACAGTGGCCGGCGGACTTGACTTAATGTTCGAGAGCAGTGGCGTTTGCGTAGAGTTGTCAGTACTAACAGTCAAGCAACACTGCGTGAAATAACCACAGAAATCGATGTGGGACGTACGACGAACGTATCCATTAGGACAATGCGGCGATACTCAGCGTTAATGGACTATGAGAGCAGACGACCGACGCGAGCGCCATTTGCTAATAGCGCGACATCGCCTGCAACGTCTCTCCGGGGGTCGTGACCATATCGTTTGTACCCTAGACGACTGGAAAAGCGTGGGCTGGTCAGATGAGTCTCGATATCGTTTGGTAAGAGCTGATGGCACGGTTCGAGTGTGATGCAGACCCCACAAAGCCAGGGAGACAACTTGTCAACAAGGCACTGTGAAAGATGGTGGTGGCTCCATAATGGTGTGGGCTGTGTTTACATGGAATGGACTGGGTCCCGTGGTCCAAATGAACCGGTAATTGACTGGAAATGGCTATGTTCGGCTACTTGGAAACCACTTGCAGCCATTCATGGAGTTCATGTTCCCAAACAACGATGGAATTTTTATGAATGACAGTGCGCCATTTCACTGCGATTGATATGAAAACTGTGAACAGTTCGAACGATTGATTTGGTTATCCAGATCGCCCGGTATGAATATCATCGACTCATGGGACATAATCGAGAAGGCTGTTCGTACGCAATATTCTCCACAGAAAACACTTTCACACTTGTGTAGAGGCAGCATGGCTCCTTATTTCTGCATGGGACTTCCAACGACTTACTGAGTCCGTGTCACGTCGAGATGCCGCCTACGCCGGGCAAAAGGAGGTCCGACACGGTATCAGAAAGTATCACAAGCTTTTGTCACCTCAGTTTGTACCCCCTGTTTTCAATTAGTGAGGTCAACAAATTTACTGCACAGGTTTAGCGTTCTAGGTAATATCGTTTATTTGTTTATTTTTGCGAATCCGATATGTTAAATACAGAAAGCAAATTCAATAGAAATGACCAAAAAAATGCGACAGCTAGTCTAGAAAAAATGCTCTTTCTTGTAACATAGGGGTCAAATTTCGCAGTGAAGATCTTCACGATGGAAAATACACTGTTGCTGGACATATCGACATACGGGTTATTATATGGGGGTACGTTACCGAGCTAGGGTAGAAGGAACATGAAGTAGGAATAATTAAGAACATGAAAATATTAAAATTTCTGCGTTCGGACTAAATTCAAGTGGCGCTCCTTAATGGTTTATGCGCTTCAATTAAGAATCAAAACAATGCACAACCATAGTAGTAGAATCTATATGTTTTACAGGACGTAATGAGAGGCAGTTCTCTTTCTTCGGTCGTGCTGGCTTTGTATTTATCACTTCTGGGTATGGCAGGTGGGAGTTCTCTGGCAACAAGCAGAACCTAAATTAAATGAGGCTCACAATAGCCCATTGTTTCACAAAAAGTTGTTCTTTGAGATCATCACCTTATCTCTTTTGTTCTCTGGTGTCTCGGAGATAATGAGCAATTCTTCAGCTTAGACGAGGGCATAGCGAAGCAACTGGCTGTTGCTGATTGTATGAAAAAAAAAAGTTTACCCGTTAATCCATAGAAGTAACATCTGTGTCGTCTACACGGCCACAAGGGTTGTCGGGGTACCAACGTACCAGCTATGAAAAAACTTCAAAATACTTTTACAATTTATTGTTTTTGGTCTTACTGAATCCATCCGTGTCGTTCGACTATAAGATGTTCATTGTTTTTTCTTCCTTTTACAGAAGGCTTTATTTTCACTCAACATAATACTGGCAATTTTCCTTGTTATAATGTTACTAGCTTTTGGAAACTGTTAGCTTCATTATCATTAAGTTTGTTCTGATTGTCAGTTTTCATATTATACTGCGTAATTTGATAGACTATTTCATTCTGAGTAATGTGAAACTTAAATGTTACAATTTGTTTAACGCATGCAAGCATCGGAGTACAAAATGATGTAAGAATATAGCAAGTATCACTTACAAAATGCTGGAAGTATTAAAGAGTGCAGATAGGTTATTTCGTAAGCCAAACTTTGCCGACATAAATGCCTTACAGTTTGATGTTGTCGTATTGAAATATTACCCTTACTTAAACGTTTAGAGAGCCAACAGGACTGTCAGTATCGATACTCTACTGAAGTAGGTTGGCACAATAAGTCTCATAGACACTTTTATATTGTTATCTGTAACTCAACTGCATCTGAGGCGTGAAGTAAAGCGACCCCAATGCGAAGCCAAATATCAATGATCGCTAAGTAGTACAGGAAAATACAGCTAAACATTCTCTCGATACGCTGGTTCCGCACAATTAAGGCACATAAAAGTTTTTAAATTCAACACTTCGCAAGAGATTTAATTATCTTCACCGAGTACACGTTCGTGATAATCCGTATTGTGAAGGTCATGGAGGAACAGTAGGAGATATCAATCACATTTTTTTTTTCGAATGTAAGCAGTAAGCAGGCCAGTAAATTGATATCACACAGTAGTTAACGAGATCTCATCAACCACTACCAATTAATATTGGTAATATTGGTATTCAGTAAAATAATACATTAATTTTAAATCTAATTATGAATTTCTTAAAAAAATGTAACCTTATCGCTTAAATATTTCCTTTCTTTATTTCCAGGTAAATATAAATACGTCATACGAATGTTATGAGCAGGGCAGCGCGGGGTAGCGGCGCCCAAGTACTTGCTCCAAGAAGTAAGTGTATTTTTCCTATAATTGTAAGAACAGTGATGTAAAGGTGTGTTTGCGATGGAGAATATGGAGATATGGAATAAAACCCAGCGTGCTTCGCGAATTCGGCACGAGGGTAGAAACAGCCTATGGTGACGCCATCAGCTGACGTCACTACAGTCGTACAGCACAACCATCACCGCTCAGTTAAATTACATCCAACACTGACAGTCTGACTGGGTTACTGACAGCTAGGCTCTGCAGGGTGACTGCGCATTGCTCAGGTAGCCAAGCTCTAATCTGTCGATGTCCATGATACGAATGACGTCAGTATTCGTTTATAGATTTTCTTCTTTTGAACCCATCTCACCCTTTTAATTTTTGTTCATATGGCACTATTAAGTAAGTATACGAAACCCACCGTAGATAATACTGCTAGAAATTAAGAAATTATTCCTAAGGCAAAAGGTATGTTAAATTAGCGACACAACCCAGCAGCCAGAAAATGGGTTCTGGCGCATAAGCAGATGACATAACCTCATCCTGGCCATCGCCTCCGATGCTTTCCTTGATTACATTGATCGGAATCACAAAAAAAAAGATCGGAATCACGAAAAAACAGTTGGATTCTAAGTGGGGAGTATTACCCTAGTACGGAGGCCTACTACAATTTCACTATAATCTTTCACGCGAAAAAAAAACATGATGCCATATATTTCAGACAGCCTCGACGTGATCGATGGACATTGTCTGATCTTCAGGCAATATTTACCCAAATACGGGAATACTAAGATGCATTTGTTTTTTAGGTGTAACGAAAAATAAAATCGCTTCCATGACGACAGAGGATATGATTTCGCCTGACTGCTATATCCGTGACGTATGATGCTCTCTACGAACAGCTCGATGCAAACAGTCATTATCGTGCGTGGAGAGTATTTCCTAAGTGCACCCATGGAAAGGCGCTTATGTAGTCGTAGTACTTCGCCGGTGTGCTTCCGGTTGCTAACAGCTCTGTACGCCCATCCAAAACAATGCCTCCTAATAGCAGTAGCCCGCTGAACCAGTCCTTTTTCTACCATGCACCTATGATTCTATAGGCTTCTACACACTCTCCAGATGGGAACCATTGTACTGAAATGGACTTAGTCCGTAAGGAGCACATTTCTCCATTCCTTCATGAGGCTGGTGACTCTACAGGTGGTCAGTGCAACGTGTACCTTTTAACTGTGTGTAAAATATGTAGTATCGTTATTTATGTGTAAAACATGCCATATCAGTGTAAGGTGACTACATCCTCGGACATTTCATTGGTCACCTCACATTTTTACTAATACACATTTTATTAAATTTTATATGTAAATAATATATGATTTTGCCCGTGGACTCATTGTCCCTTTGATTTAATTCTTTAGTTACAAAAGTATTGTGAAAAAATAAATCGTTGAGAAAAATATTGATACAGTTATGAGTGTGGTAATGTACAGGTATATTCAGTAAAAACAAAAAATGCTTAAACACGTGTTTCGCATATTAAGAACAGAAAATATAACATATTAATAGAAGCGGATGGAATACGCTGCGCGACAGTAAAAATCTTATTATTCGGTATTTCAAATTACGAAATAAGTAGTTGCTCTTTATTTTTCTTTTTCTTTTTTAACTCTACTTCTGGCAGCTATACCTTCTGTTCATTTAAGGCCAAAGAAAAGGAAAATACTTTTGTTGGGGTAAATTACCAAAATAAATAAAAACACAGAGAATATATCAATTATAGCAATGTAAGCAACATACATCGCGAGAACTATTGCTTTTGAGAGTCGCATTGTGCAGATTGCATTAACCGTTTGCTAACGTCGGAGATCCTCAGTTGAGTCAGCACTTGTTGCTCCCTGATACTGGAGCTCACTACGAATCTAGATGCTGATTCCTCACACATAATCAGCACAGACGGCTCACATCAATTTTAATGGGCTTCTACACTCCTGGAAATTGAAATAAGAACACCGTGAATTCATTGTCCCAGGAAGGGGAAACTTTATTGACACATTCCTGGGGTCAGATACATCACATGATCACACTGACAGAACCACAGGCACATAGACACAGGCAACAGAGCATGCACAATGTCGGCACTAGTACAGTGTATATCCACCTTTCGCAGCAATGCAGGCTGCTATTCTCCCATGGAGACGATCGTAGAGATGCTGGATGTAGTCCTGTGGAACGGCTTGCCATGCCATTTCCACCTGGCGCCTCAGTTGGACCAGCGTTCGTGCTGGACGTGCAGACCGCATGAGACGACGCTTCATCCAGCCCAAACATGCTCAAGGGGGGACAGATCCGGAGATCTTGCTGGCCAGGATAGTTGACTTACACCTTCTAGAGCACGTTGGGTGGCACGGGATACATGCGGACGTGCATTGTCCTGTTGGAACAGCAAGTTCCCTTGCCGGTCTAGGAATGGTAGAACGATGGGTTCGATGACGGTTTGGATGTACCGTGCACTATTCAGTGTCCCCTCGACGATCACCAGTGGTGTACGGCCAGTGTAGGAGATCGCTCCCCACACCATGATGCCGGGTGTTGGCCCTGTGTGCCTCAGTCGTATGCAGTCCTGATTGTGGCGCTCACCTGCACGGCGCCAAACACGCATACGACCATCATTGGCACCAAGGCAGAAGCGACTCTCATCGCTGAAGACGACACGTCTCCATTCGTCCCTCCATTCACGCCTGTCGCGACACCACTGGAGGCGGGCTGCACGATGTTGGGGCGTGAGCGGAAGACGGCCTAACGGTGTGCGGGACCGTAGCCCAGCTTCATGGAGACGGTTGCGAATGGTCCTCGCCGATACCCCAGGAGCAACAGTGTCCCTAATTTGCTGGGAAGTGGCGGTGCGGTCCCCTACGGCACTGCGTAGGATCCTACGGTCTTGGCGTGCATCCGTGCGTCGCTGCGGTCCGGTCCCAGGTCGACGGGCACGTGCACCTTCCGCCGACCAATGGCGACAACATCGATGTACTGTGGAGACCTCACGCCCCACGTGTTGAGCAATTCGGCGGTACGTCCACCCGGCCTCCCGCATGCCCACTATACTCCCTCGTTCAAAGTCCGTCAGCTGCACATACGGTTCACGTCCACGCTGTCGCGGCATGCTACCAGTGTTAAAGACTGCGATGGAGCTCCGTATGCCACGGCAAACTGGCTGACACTGACGGCGGCGGTGCACAAATGCTGCGCAGCTAGCGCCATTCGACGGCCAACACCGCGGTTCCTGGTGTGTCCGCTGTGCCGTGCGTGTGATCATTGCTTGTACAGCCCTCTCGCAGTGTCCGGAGCAAGTATGGTGGGTCTGACACACCGGTGTCAATGTGTTCTTTTTTCCATTTCCAGGAGTGTATACACAACACCAATATGGTAGTCATTACAATGAGTTCGCGTTCAGCTTCAGCTTTCACTGACGATCTCTGAGGTTGTGCGAGACTGGAAGCGGCTAATTAGAAGTCATTTCCTCCGAGAGGCTTCTCGTGCCTTGCGAAGCTATGGTTTATCGAAGAAAGAGTAGGCAATCGTAGTAATTTAATCTGAGGTAACGAAAAACTCCGCATTGTACCGAAGGAAGACGGATGCTGCAAAGAGAAATGTTTGAAAAACTATATAATTAGCAATATAATTCAAGCATGGCGTAAAAACAAAAAATATATCTAATAAAAATATTTTAATTTAAAAATAGGAGGAAAATAACACAATTATCAAAACCTAGTGATCGTGTGCTTAAGACCTCTAATGAGATTAATACATCTAAAATAACATGTTTAGTAATCACTGTGAGAGAAAGAAAATATAAACTGCACCAGTTTTACATACGTTGCATCTTCATTTGCAGCTGTTGCAAGTACAAGGATAAGATTCATGTATAGGACTGGACTAAGCAGCTTCTGCTACCGTGCTCTCAGATCGGCCTGTTGTCTAACAGCAGAGGCAGCACTATGTTTCTATGTGAGCACATGTTACTCGAAAAGTCTCAGTAACACGAGGCCTCAGAATACATTTAACCGACTATGAAACATACTTACGTAACGCTAGAAATGGAAAGGAGGCCTCTCTGAAAACCTACTATATATAATACTTATTTTACATATTTTGTCAGTGATTGTGTATTGTGGCTGAGGCGAAAGCTTAATATCGATAGACACGGACGCCGTAGCGTTCACCGACAAATCACAACAACATACGGACAAAATGTGCATGCGACATATTCTTGTGAACCGCTCAGTCTTTAGAAAAATGCAAACAAATCTCTTTCAGTGGGGGACATTCAACGCTCCTTTGTACTGAAGAACGCCGTATACACTCCTGGAAATGGAAAAAAGAACACATTGACACCGGTGTGTCAGACCCACCATACTTGCTCCGGACACTGCGAGAGGGCTGTACAAGCAATGATCACACGCACGGCACAGCGGACACACCAGGAACCGCGGTGTTGGCCGTCGAATGGCGCTAGCTGCGCAGCATTTGTGCACCGCCGCCGTCAGTGTCAGCCAGTTTGCCGTGGCATACGGAGCTCCATCGCAGTCTTTAACACTGGTAGCATGCCGCGACAGCGTGCACGTGAACCGTATGTACAGTTGACGGACTTTGAGCGAGGGCGTATAGTGGGCATGCGGGAGGCCGGGTGGACGTACCGCCGAATTGCTCAACACGTGGGGCGTGAGGTCTCCACAGTACATCGATGTTGTCGCCAGTGGTCGGCGGAAGGTGCATCTGCCCGTCGACCTGGGACCGGACCGCAGCGACGCACGGATGCACGCCAAGACCGTAGGATCCTACGCAGTGCCGTAGGGGACCGCACCGCCACTTCCCAGCAAATTAGGGACACTGTTGCTCCTGGGGTATCGGCGAGGACCATTCGCAACCGTCTCCATGAGGCTGGGCTACGGTCCCGCACACCGTTAGGCCGTCTTCCGCTCACGCCCCAACATCGTACAGCCCGCCTCCAGTGGTGTCGCGACAGGCGTGAATGGAGGGACGAATGGAGACGTGTCGTCTTCAGCGATGAGAGTCGCTTCTGCCTTGGTGCCAATGATGGTCGTATGCGTGTTTGGCGCCGTGCAGGTGAGCGCCACAATCAGGATTGCATACGACCGAGGCACACAGGGCCAACACCCGGCATCATGGTGTGGGGAGCGATCTCCTACACTGGCCGTACACCACTGGTGATCGTCGAGGGGACACTGAATAGTGCACGGTACATCCAAACCGTCATCGAACCCATCGTTCTACCATTCCTAGACCGGCAAGGGAATTTGCTGTTCCAACAGGACAATGCACGTCCGCATGTATCCCGTGCCACCCAACGTGCTCTACAAGGTGTAAGTCAACTACCCTGGCCAGCAAGATCTCCGGATCTGTCCCCCATTGAGCATGTTTGGGACTGGATGAAGCGTCGTCTCACGCGGTCTGCACGTCCAGCACGAACGCTGGTCCAATTGAGGCGCCAGGTGGAAATGGCATGGCAAGCCGTTCCACAGGACTACATCCAGCATCTCTACGATCGTCTCCATGGGAGAATAGCAGCCTGCATTGCTGCGAAAGGTGGATATACACTGTACTAGTGCCGACATTGTGCATGCTCTGTTGCCTGTGTCTATGTGCCTGTGGTTCTGTCAGTGTGATCATGTGATGTATCTGACCCCAGGAATGTGTCAATAAAGTTTCCCCTTCCTGGGACAATAAATTCACGGTGTTCTTATTTCAATTTCCAGGAGTGTATTTCAAATATCCGGCGTGCGATCTGAATCTCGAGCTACGTAAGTTAGTTGTGCCATTATGCGCTTCAAATTCTTACGAGGATGCAACATTAGCTTGCACGGGAGACGAAGCTCTTCTGTTCACATCTAGAAATCTATTTTATCAGGGTTTCTTTCATAGTCAGACTACACTGGAGCCGCCAAAGAAACTGGTATAGCCATACGTATTCAGATACAGAATATGTAAATAGGCAGAATACGGCGTTGCGGTCAACAACACCTATGTAAGACAACAAGTGTCTGACGCAGTTGTTAGGTCGGTTACTGTTGCTACAATGGCAGGTTATCGAGATTTAAGTGAGTTTCAAAAAATGGTTCAAATGGCTCTGAGCACTATGGGACTCAACTGCTGAGGTCATCAGTCCCCTAGAACTTAGAACTAGTTAAACCTAACTAACCTAAGGACATCACAAACATCCATGCCCGAGGCAGGATTCGAACCTGCGACCGTAGCGGTCTTGCGGTTCCAGACTGCAGCGCCTTTAACCGCACGGCCACTTCGGCCGGCAAGTGAGTTTCAACGTGGTATTATAGTCGGCGCACGAGCGATAGGACACAGCATCTCCGAGGTAGCGATGAAGTGGGGGTTTTGCCGTACGACCACTTCACAAAGTGTCCGACATCGTTGCGACCGGAAAAAAATCCTGCAGGAACGGGACTAACGACCACCGAAGAGAATCGTTCAACGTGACAGAAGTGCAACCCTTCCGCAAATTGCGGCAGATTTCAATGCTGGGCCACGAATAAGTGTCAGTGTGCGAACCATTCAACTAAACGTCATCGATATGAGCTTTCAGAGCCGAAGGCCCACTCGTGTACCCTTGATAACTGCACGACACAAAGCTTTACGCCTCACCCGGACCCGTAAACACCGACGTTGGAGTGTTCATGACTGGGAACATGTTGCCTGGTCGGACGAGTCTCGTTTCTAATTGTATCGAGCGGATGGACATGTACGGGTACGGAGACAACCTCATGAATCCATGAACCCTGCATGACAGCAGGCTACTCTTCAAGCTGGTGGAGGCTCTGTAATGGTGTGGGGCGTGTGCAGTGATATGGGACCCCAGATACATCTAGATACGACTCTGACAGGTGACACGTACGTAAACATCCTGCCTGATCACCTGCATCCATTCATGTCCATCGTGCATTCCGACGGACTTGGGCAATTCAAGCAAAACTATGCGACACCTCACACGTGGAGAATTGCTACAGAGTGGCTCAAGGAACATCTTTCTGAGTTTAAACACTTCCGCTGGCCACCAAACTCCCCAGACACACACATTATATAGCATATCTGGGATGCCTTGCAACATGCTGTTCAAAAGAGAACGGCACAGCCCTGCAGTATTCTCGATGTCAGTTCCTTCCAGTACTACCTCAGACATTAGTCGAGTCGATGCCATTTAATGTTGGGGCACTTCTGCGTGCTCGCGGGGACCTACGCGATATTAAGCAGGTGTACCAGTTTCTTTGGCTCTTCGGTGTAGGATGGAACTGATAAAAAATGATGCATCGAAAGAATATGGACCAATTCGAAATGTTCAGCGCCTCTCACGTCGACTGAAGTCCCTAACATTTTATAAATAGATCGACCTATTAAAGATATTCGACATGTGGCATTACGCAGATATTAGAGTATACCTCTGTGTTCATGATATTCGCCACTTTTTGTCTACTAAAGAGACATCCACATGGTTTGCATTTACACTAATTTGGTGACAAGTATGTAGGGGAATAACAATACATTTCGTGAAGCTGTAGTATTCAGACAAAAAGTGTCAATTGAACCGGACCCTTGATACACTGATCCCAGTAGGCTGCCGCAAATTTCCGTTGCCAACATATGCCACGGCTGCGAACCCAAATAGCTAACGGTTACTACTCATTAAATGTAGTGTATACGATATTATATGGTATAGTAGTCCGCCAACAGTCTGTTTGTAATTGTCCTGTTGTCTTTTATTGATATAACAATTGACGTGTTGCGTTCATCGTTCAAAAAATAATATGGGAATTAAATTTTAGTGCATCGTGTCAGTTTCTAAAAAGAGTTTGTCGAACGGCGTTAATAGAAAATAACACTGCGCTCAACAGAAGGTATTAACACATAATATTGGCAAGCGACCAGCAATAGACTCTCGTAAAATATATGTTAAAAATAAGCAGAATTAATTCATTGCTCCAGTATCTCTCAGTTTGCGTAACATTAATCCCTTGTATTGGGTACTCAGAACAAGGTGAAGAGATAAGCTCAACGTACACTAACACACTCGTGAAAGATGACGTACAGAAAGTGTTGCAGCGAAGTGATTAATAGAACTGGAACCAGAACTTAACTTTATATAAGTAGTACAGAAATATATCTTCTCTGTGAATTTTGTTCAAATGGTTCAAATGGCTCTAAGCACTATAGTCATCAGTCCCCTAGATGTGGAACTACTTAAACCTAACTAATCTAAGGACATCACACACATCCATGCCCGAGGCAGGATTCGAACCTGCGACCGTAGCAGCAGCGGGGTTCCGGACTGAAGCTCCTAGAACCGCTCGGCCACAGCGGCCGGTGTGAATTTTGTGATACGCGTTGTTATTCAGCTTATTGCAGAAGGAGCAACGGAAGAAACGACATCATTATAGCTGAACGGGGTCATGACGTATTTCTGCGGTCCGGGATCTGAAAACTGTAAACGGAGGGAACCAGTCAGCCGCCAAGTAGCTGTCGCCGACATCGTTTCCTATAACAGCAAGTGCACTAAAGGGTAAGCCATTACGATCCCATCGCACTAAGCGATGACTTCTTTGTTTGGTCCCTCTGTCCCCAACAATCCGCCCTTCCATCCATCCAGCAACAGCATCTTATTCAGATATCTAAAACGCTGAATCGCGATTCGATTATAACGTGTGAAGTCCGTTCTGACTTTTCTAACATAACTCAGCCATACTATCGTATTCAGACAACCAAAACGTGAATCGCGATTCGATTGTAGAAAGTCCCTCTTAATTTTTCTAAGGTACGTTTAGACGATAGCCAGTTAAAGCAATTTGGCGCTTTCTCTCTCAGCAGGCAGGCAGAAAGAGGAAAGTCGCAGTTCGTCCACATGATACGGCGTCAGTACCGAGTAAACAGGGACATTCCGTTCTCAGACACAAAGGGAAGAACTCCCACACAAAGCGAACAAACAGCAGTGGAACAAAAGAACAGCTCTTTCCGAAAGATGACAGCTCCCATTCCCACGAACAAAGATGAATGCTTTTTGAACGTGTAGCCTCGCAAAGATAGATCGAAGGCAGGTACATGACTTTTTAGAAGCTGAATTAGGCAGTGAGCAACGGCTAATTTCAGTATCGCGCTATGTCCAAGCCGACGCAGTAATGGGGCAAAGGAAGCAGGAGTCGGAAAGAGAAGAGGGAAACGCGACATCCAGGAGAAACTGTATGCCTACATATGTACAACAGGGCTTCTATCTACCGTATTGTCCCGATAATAAGTCGCCACCGCATATAAGCCGCGCCCCCCTAAATTTCGAGAAAGAAAATATTTTGCGCGAAAATAAATCGCTGTCTGAATGAGAGGAGAAAAATTACCAGAAATTTATTTCTTGCATATTAGTTCAAATGGTTCAAATGGCGCTGAGCACTATGGGACTCAACTGCTGTGGTTTTAAGTCCCCTAGAACTTAGAACTACTTAAACCTAACTAACCTAAGGACATCACACACAGCCATGCCCGAGGCAGGATTCGAACCTGCGACCGTAGTGGCCGTGCGCTTCCGGACTGTAGCGCCTTTAACCGCTCGGCCACTCTGGCCGGCTGCATATTAGTGTTTAGTGTGTATCACAAACATTTGTTCTGACATAAAATACAACAAATTGGCACGTAACACAGCAAGGCCATATTTTGTCTTACTCACTCTCAGGTACCAGTACTCATTTCATCACTCTCTTGCTCCCATCGTTTTCTTCATTCTCTTCCCACAATACACAATCCTTGCTAACATACTGTGCTTTCGACGCGTAGCATTTCATGAACCACTTGATACGATGGTCCATAAAGCAAGAATCCACTCGTGCAGATGGGTGACTGATGGCTTCTTGATCTTTCCAGATGGTTTAGGGGCATGGTCTTCTACCAGAAACCAATCTGAACAGGAAACTTCCTTGCAGATTTGCAGAGGTCCTGATTTCGACTCTCGATGCGGTACACAATTTTAATCTGCCAGGAAGTTTAATATCGTCGCACTCTCCGCTGCAGAGTGAAAATATCATTCTGGCAATATGAAAATATTTTTGGAGATCACCGTTGAATGACTTGTTTACGGCCACATCCAGTGATTGTATTTTTGAAGTCATTCCTCTGGGTATTATGACAAGGTCGGTCTTTCGTGCAACAAGTTTATCTTTTACATCGGCAATTGTCAGTTTATGCCACATACGTAAAGAACACACACTCTTATGAAGTCTGGATATCTACGGAAGCAGGTACACGTTGGTGCCTCGTCTTAAACATGTACGAGTGGTACTTGGTGTCATTCGTGCGGCAGGCCTGAAGATGACGTGATTGGGTCGTCGAAACTGATTGCCTAATAAAACAATATCAAGGTAACGGCTGTTGGTACAGTATTAATACTCGTACATTTAATCGACCAGCCGCTGTCCCACGCTCCGGAGCCCAAGATAGAGTTACATTTACCATCTCGTGTAGTCTACTTGTACATAATTCTACTACTACCACGGCCCCTACCAGTTGTAGTCTTTACACAGGCAAGGTTCGCATTCATACTACAGTTACGGTAATTTTATTAAGTCATTATCAGCATTACAGCGTCAAGACTATGTAAAAACTGTAACGTTTAGCACTAGGTGAGTGTTATTACAACATTAAGCGAACGTTTCATGTTATTCGTGCCAGCTTCTGAGTAACTGTATTTATTATCAAAAGAACAGGAAAGGAGAAATTTAATGTCTTTCACCGACTGCCTGGCTAAGAAGCTGGCAATGAGCAACTGGCAAGCCTGGTACGTAGTAAGGAACATAATCCTCCTAGACTGAACGAAATGTTTTTTAAGTAAGTACCGTTTTGAAATTAAAGAAAAGACGTGCTAAGATATCTCAATAATTTTATTTTTACATGGAAGCCTATACCTTAATCTACTTTTCTACATAATTTCCGTCAATATTGAGGCACTTGTCATAACGTTGTACCAGTTTTTGAATACTCTCCTCATAGAAGTCTGCCGCCTGACTTGTTAACCACTGCATCACCACTGTTTTGACTTCGTCATCGTCGTGAAGACGCTGACCGCCCAGGTGTTTCTTTAAGTGCAGGAACAGATGCTAGTCACTGGACGCAAGATCGGGGCTGTACGGAGAGTGATCTAGAGTTTCCCATCGAAAAGATGTGATGAGATCTTTGGTCTGATTCGCCACATGCGGACGGGCATTGTCTTGCAGCCAAACGATGCCCTTGCTCAACTTGCCACGTATTTTGTTCCGAATTGAACGGCGCAGATTGTGCATGTCTTACAGTAAGCTGCTGCATTGATTGTCTCATTACGAGGCAGAAATTCCTCAAGCAATACTCCTTTTCTGTCCCAAAAAACTGTGCACATGATTTTCCGGACAGAAATTGTTTGCTTAAACTTAACTTTTCTGGGTGAATCTGAATGCCGCCATTCCATGGACTGTTGCTTTGATTCTGGTGTGACGTAGGCCACACATGTTTCATCGTGAAGAAACACCTGGGAGGTCAGCGTCTTCAAGACGATGACGAAGTCAAAACAGCGGTGATGCAGTGGTTAACAAGTCAGGCGGCAGACTTCTATGAGGAGGGTATTCAAAAACTGGTACAACGTTGTGACAAGTGCCTCAATATAGACGGAAACTATGTAGAAAAGTAGAGTAAGGTGCAGGCTTTCATGCAAAAATAAAATTATTGAGATAGCACGTCTTTTTTTAATTTCAAAACGGTACTTACTTAAAAAACATGCCTCGTACTTCAGGTAACTGCTGATTTCCTTCCCCGTAATTAACTGAACCTTGGTAGTGCTCCTGCTCTAATGATTTCTACGTTATGATGGATTGTACTTTTCGTATTTGCTTATTTTCTTTTGTAGGGTTCCGATCCAAGGGTTCTTACATCCAACTAGATAAAAATTTTGTGTAACTAACATAATATCTGAGCAAAACATTGACCACATAGGTAACAAAAACGCACAACATCACAATGTAAAGATGATTGTATAAACACAGATTCATGTTTTTGTGTTACGATTCACTAGTTCGTAACTAAATTTTAAACAATGGTATGTTTACAAGGAATCTTGCGATTAAGTGTTTCGTCTCTATGACAAAGAACAAATTATTTTTTGCAACTGACATGGTAATAGTTCCAGCTTCGGACCTTTATGTTTGTGCTGCTCATGGATGTCGTGCCTGTATAATTGACGAATTCATGTGGTGGCCCAGTAATTAAGTTTGCTGTAAAAGTTCTCGGTTATACAGCGGATCTCTTCTGGAACAGTTTTAATTTTTAAGTCATTGTGGGTGGTTGAGTTTCTCACGAACTTTGTAGAATTTAATATAATTTGCAGTGTCTTATTCAGGACAATCTGCTGTTGTTGTTGTGGTCTTCAGTCCTGAGACTGGTTTAATGCAGCTCTCCATGCTACTCTATCCCGTGCAAGCTTCTTCATCTCTCAGTACGTACTGCAGCCTACATCCTTCTGAATCTGCTTAGTGTATTCATCTCTTGGTTTCCCTCTACGATTTTTACCCTCCACGCTGCCCTCCAATACTAAATTGGTGATCCCTTGATGCCTCAGAACATGTCCTACCAACCGATCCCTTCTTCTAGTCAAGTTGTGCCACAAACTCCTCTTCTCCCCAATTCTATTCAATACCTCCTCATTAGTTATGTGATCAACCCATCTAATCTTCAGCATTCTTCTGTAGCACCACATTTCGAAAGCTTCTGTTCTCTTCTTGTCCAAACTATTTATCGTCCTTTGCTGTCTCTGACAGAATTACAATGTCATCAGCGAACCTCAAAGTTTTTATTTCTTCTCCATGGATTTTAATACCTACTCCGAATTTTTCTTTTGTTTCCTTTACTGCTTGCTCAATATACAGATTGAATAACATCGGGGAGAGGCTACAACCCTGTCTCACTCCCTTCCCAACCACTGCTTCCCTTTCATACCCCTCGACTCTTATAACTGCCATCTAATTTCTGTACAAATTGTAAATAGCCTTTCGCTCCCTGTATTTTACCCCTGCCACCTTCAGAATTTGAAAGAGAGTATTCCAGTCAACATTGTCAAAAGCTTTCTCTAAGTCTACAAATGCTAGAAACGTAGGTTTGCCTTTTCTTAATCGAGCTTCTAAAATAAGTCGTAGAGTCAGTATTGCCTCACGTGTTCCCATATTTCTACGGAATCCAAACTGATCTTCCCCGAGGTTGGCTTCTACCAGTTTTTCCATTCGTCTGTAAAGAATTCGCGTTAGTATTTTGCAGCTGTGACTTATTAAACTGATAGTTCGGTAATTTTCACATCTGTCAACGCCTGCTTCCTTACCCCCAATCCATATTCACCTACTGCGTTTCCTTCTCTCCCTTTTCCTACTATCGAATTCCAGTCACCCATGACTATTAAATTTTCGTCTCCCTTCACTATCTGAATAATTTCTTTTATCTGATCATACATTTCTTCAATTTCTTCGTCATCTGCAGAGCTAGTAGGCATGGGCATCGTGTCTATCTTATCCACAACAATGCGTTCGCTGTGCTGTTTGTAGTAGCTTACCCGCATTCCTATTGTTTTATTCATTATTAAACCTACTCCTGCATTACTCCTATTTGATTTTGTATTTATAACCCTGAATTCACCTGACCAAAAGTCTTGTTCCTTCTGCCACCGAACTTCACTAATTCCCACTATATCCAACTTTAACCTATCCATTTCCCTTTTTAAATTTTTTAACCTACCTGCCCGATTAAGGGATCTGACATTCTACGCTCCGATCGGTAGAACGCCAGTTTTCTTTCTCCTGATAATGACGTCCTCCTGAGTAGTCCCCGCCCGGAGATCCGAATGGGGGACTATTTTACCTCCGGAAAATTTTACCCAAGAGGACGCCATAATCATTTATCCATACAGTAAAGCTGCATGCCCTCGGGAAAATTACGGCCGTAGTTTCCCCTTGCTTTCAGCCGTTCGCAGTACCAGCACAGCAAGGCCGTTTTGATTAGTGTTACAAGGCCAGATCAGTCAATCATCCAGACTTGTTGCCCCTGCAACTACTGAAAAGGCTGCTGCCCCTCTTCAGGAACCATGTGTTTGTCTGGCCTCTCAACAGATACCCCTCCGTTGTGGTTGCACCTACGGTACGGCTATCTGTATCGCTGAGGCACGCAAGCCTCCCCACCAACGGCAAGGTCTATGGTTCATGGGGGGCAATCTAAAGTTGGTTAATATGTGTAGACCCACGATGACCCCATATGGGGCAGACATAAGCAGATATTCGTTTTGTTATTGATTTGTAAGCTAGGCAACTATTTTTCCTATTTAGTTGCTCTTCTGTTTATTAAGTGGTGTAAGGCAGCTAACACAGCGTTTGCTTCATTAGCTATTTATATTATATATTTCTTGAAGGTAAGGCATTTGTCCATTTGAACTCCGAGATATCTGACGAATTCAGTCCAAGGAATGCTTTCGCTGAATAACACCAGCGGGATTTGTGAATCGTGTCTTTCTGTTGCGTATAATTAGTTTGACTTTTACTCATATTTATTGTGACCCGCCATCCTGCAAATCATTAATCAAGCAGTAATAAAGCTCGTTAGGGTTTTTCATGGGTGTCACTTTGTTGTCGGTGCAGTAAATAGCTGTCCCATCATCGAACGCTGCTATTCGTTTTCGGTAGTAGCGGGGAGGTCCGGTGACTGGTGAGCTCCAGATGACTCAGTCGCCGTGTGAGAGGCAGCCGTTGCAGTGCAGGAAGCCCGCCATCTGCTCATGGTTGGACTCGCCTTTTCTCTCTCTGTCCAGCCGTCTCAGGTCTGTCACAAAAAGAAACGCCGCTGTTGTTTGCACAGCGGTCCCGTTTCTTTCCTCTGGCGCTCGTCCTCAGAAGACGGGCCGACCCAATTCACACGGAGAGAATTATCACTGTTCCACATAGCTCCGACCTCGAACACGGAGCGTGCGAGGAATATTCTCCAATGGCGATATTATGTAGATGTAGCTATAGGGAAAGATCACCGTACATCGCAAAGGAAAACATTTACAAGAAAATGGAAATAATAAAATAACAATAATAGTAACAAAAATAATAATAATAATGATGATGGTGATGATGGATCACTCTTGTTCAACTGTATATTGGAAAAAATAATACAAGTTTGGCGTAAGGAATTAAATTTTCGGAAAGTAGCCGACACGACAGATGATTTTGAAACTGCATCAGAACAAATTAATGTACTGAAAGAAGTAATAGAAAAAAACTGGTTTGCATATATTTCTTGAAGAAGAAAAACAGATTTAAGACACAAAGGATAATACAAAACATTTAAACACCAGACACGGGAAAGTAAAACGCGTGAATAGCTTAAAATATCTGGGCGAAGAGCTTACAGCCTGTGATCGAGATAAAGCATCCTTGAAAGCAAGAGACAGAAACATAGAAGCAGCATTTCAAATCATGCAGAAGTTTTTCAGCAAGAAGTGATTTTCCATCAATACCAATGTTTTTTGTTACGACTCTATCGTAAAACCAATGCGTCCATATGCATTTGCGTGTCTCATCTTATGACAGATGTTTTTCTAGCGGAATTAATCAGAAAACAGAGAAAGAGCTTACACCATATCCTTGGACCAAATTGTAAAACCGGGATTGACCTCTAAAAAAATGTAAGGTTCAGTTTCATGGCCACCTAAGAACAATGTGAAACACTGCAAATGGAACAAACGCATCTTTAATTCAAATCTGAAGACAAGAATACCGTGGTACATGAACGTTGAGAAAGAGTAAATGAGTATAAAACCTGGAGACGCCCAAAACAGAGACATCTTCAGAATAGCTGCAGCGACGTTTGGAACTTTTCAAGATGAGAAATGAAAAACTGGTGCCAAATGATCAGATGAACGCCGTGCTAGCCATTGTGCATAGATGATAAACATCTGGCTTCAGCGAAAAAAATAAAAGCTAAGCTCAGGTGATGTAACGTTTGTAAGCTTATCGTGGTCCTTATATGACCGACTAACGAAATAAATAAAGGTAGTAATTACGTTTTTATGTTATATTTAAATATTGCTCACTCATTTTTTACTTGGCACTGATAATGATTTAAAAAACAAATTATCACTTTGTTAACTACATTCTTCGAGAATTCGACAAACGATTCTGCAAGCATTCAAGACAGTTGTCATTTACAGTCGATAACATGTTAAAGGATGCAGTCTTAGGTCCTGCAGATAGTTCAAGAGTTCTCTGTGGGATGACGCCAGTGTCCAGTATTACTCCTGGAACAATGTGCATCAATTTCTGTTATCACAAGGGATTTTTTACTGCATCTGCCAGACCGTTGTATACTGCACAGCTTTTCATTGCAAGTGGTTTGCAAATTATGTATTTTGTGCGAAGCGATGTCTATGAAGAAGCTGATTTGTTCGGCTTTTTGTTGATCATTGTTGTGTCAGGACGGTTACAGCGGACCGTTTTATTAATTATAATGCTGCTGTTCCAATTAGTTTACTGTCAGTAGTTTCCCATAAAAGTGAGAGGATCGTATCTGTAGTTTAGAGGGGAGTGTTTCATTGCTTTAACTTCTCCTGAAGTATTCTGGCGACGTCATAATTTTTTTCCTAAATACCGTGCAAGTCACACCGTTTTTCATGCAGATGTGGTACAACGCGCATACTTATTTCATCTATCGTTATTTTTTCTCTGCTTCAGTATATGAGGTAGTTTCTTCGTAGCAGTGAGCTGAGACTGCTGTACAAAATCGCTCAATTTCTACATACAAACCTTCGTGTGTCAACTAGCTGTTAGTTGCTTGCAAATGCTTGCAGTGATCCAGTCTGAGGTCGTTCGGATGTTTCCCTTGTTGTTATTTCCTTTCCCGGCCGGGTTGGGGATTTTCTCTGCCCGGGGACTGGGTGTTTGTATTGTCCTCATTATTTCATAATCATCATCATCATTCGTGACAGTGGCTAGATTGGACTGTGTAAAAAATTGGGGCTGTGAAAAAATTGGGACTTTGTACGGGCGCAGATGACCGCGCTGTTGAGCGCCCCATAAACCAAACATCATCATCATTGTTTCCTAATCCAAGTAATCGTCTTAACATCAGTTGTTTCTGCCTTGGAACTGTTCCGGATGTTCCTGCCATATTAAATGGTGTGCAATTCATTTTGAAACGTTCGCTATCCACCGTGCCACAGAGCTTCCGTAGCGTCGGCCGATGCGCCATGTGACGCGCGAGATAAACTGCGCGGCGTATTGCTTCGTAGACTTCTTCGCAAACATTTGTTGTAATTCTTAGCTCTGGGTGCACTCGTTAGACCAACTGAGCAACTGCTCGATCGATTAGTAGTGGTCCCAAGATCAAGTAGCCCGGCAACGAACGAGAAGGCGATGTGCTGACCCCACGTCTCTCCATACCGCATCCGATGACGCCATTGGGAGAGGATGACATGGCGGCCTGTCGGGTCCGATTGGCCCTTCTAGGGCCGGAACGCGGAACTTATCTACCTACTGTTACACATATACTTTCAGTCTCAATAAGGGTCACCAGCTCGGATTTGACCCTCTAGACAGCGTTATATTGTCACTACTCCCACATCAATAACTGATACCCTGAAGCAATTCCACTGCTTCCAAAAGACTCTTAGAGTGACAAAACGAGCAGCACAAAAATCGCGCCACGGTCCCCAGCTGGCTTCTAGTCTCTTTCGCCTAATATCCTCCGTAAAAGAAACAGGATAACAATGTAAGGGTAAGAAGGGACAAAACAAACAAAACGACCTCACCTCACGTTTACACTGGAACTAATGGAATTTATTGTCGCCAGTAAGCCCTCGCATATTTCGTCACGTTGTTATCAAACACTACCAACAGCTAAGGTGGTCTCCAAGTTTTGGTATGAGGCACCTGTTCATTGAACGAGTGTTCACTTACTAAGTCGCATCACCGTTGCTAACGAAAGCCAGCAAACCACTGATCCTGACACACGCGTGCGTAGGGAACGTACGTGTCAACGCTTTCACTTTTCCACAGCAGAATAATGAATGGTGCGGACTCTGTGTCTCTATTCTATATACTTGCAGAAAAACCAAAATAAAATAACCAACAGACACATACATGGAAATCATAAGGATAAACAACAACAAAAAACACATTCCCACCTTACAAGAAAACAACCACGTTCAGAAAACCCGAACAGAAAAGAAACAACTCATAAATGACCAGACCAACCTGGCAAACCATGCACTCTTTTAAACTAATTGACCACTTAACGCGATATTAAATATATACGGTACTATGTCAATATCCCCGTCACTACCATCCCTCAGCCAGGCCCCGTTCACCAGTACAATCTCCTCCCAGTTTTTTTTCTATAACCACTAGCCTTTCAATATTCGAAACGCAGCACTCAAATCCCATCCTCCCCGCACTCATATCTCTGCGTGAACGTATATAGCATCTTCACTGACTTACACTAACAAACAAACACACACTCACACACACACACACACACACACATACACACATACACCACACACAACCGCCCTCTACCCTCCCCCACAGACCGCGGGACTGCTACGGTCGCAGGTTCGAATCCTGCCTCGGGCATGGATGTGTGTGATATCCTTAGGTTAGTTAGGTTTAAGTAGTTCTAAGTTATAGGGGACTGATGACCTAAAATGTTAAGTCCCATAGTGCTCAGAGTCATTTTGAGCCTCCCCCACAGTCTATGTCTCACCCCCTCCCTCCCTCCACTAAACAGACAGACAGACAGACACACACACACACACACACACACACACACACACACACACACACACACACAAACACACACACACACACACACACACACACACACACACACACACACACGCGCGTGCGAATTATACACTGAAGAGCCACAGAAACTGACACACCTGCACAATGTCGTGTAGGGCCCCGCAAGCACGCAGAAGTGCCACATCACGACGTGCATGGACTCGTCTAATGTCTGAAGTTGTGCTGGAGGGAAACTGACGCCATGAATCCTGCAGGGCTGCCCATAAATCCGTTAGAGTACGAGCGGGTGTATATCTTTTCTGAATAGCACTTCGCAAGGAATCCCAGATATGCTCAATGATGTTCACGTCTGGGGAGTTTGATACTCAGCGGAAGTGTTTAAACTCAGAAGAGTGTTTCTGGAGCCACTTTGTAGCAATTCTCGACGTGTGGAGTGTCGCATTCTCCTGCTTGAATAGCCCAAGTCCGTCGGAGTGCACAGTGGACATGAATGGATGCAGATGATCAGACAGAATGCTTATGTACGTGTCACCCGTTAAAAGTCGTATCTCGAGGTATCAGGGGTCCCATACCACTCCAACTGCCCACGACCCACACCATTACAGAGCCTCCACCAGCTTCAACAGTCACCAGCTGACATGCAGGGTCCAAGAATTCATGCGGTTGTTTCCATACTCATACACGTCCACCCGCTCGATACAATTTGAAAGGAGACTCGTCCGACTAGGCAACATGTTTCCAGTCATGAACACTGCAATGTCGGTGTTGACGGGCCCAGGCGAGGTGTAAAGATTTGTGTCATGCAGTCATCAACTGTACACGAGTGTGCCTTCGACTCCGAAAGCCCATATCGAGGATGTTTCGTTGTACGGTTCGCACGCTGACACGTAGTGATGGCCCAGCATTGAAATCTGCAGCAATTTGCAGAAGGGTTGCACTTCTGTCACGTTGAACGATTGTCTTCAGTCGTCGTTGGTCCCGTTCTTGCAGGGTCTTTCCCGGCCGCAGCGATGTCGGAGATTTGATGTTTTAGCGGATTCCTGGTATTGACGGTACACAAGTGAAATGGTCGTACGGGAAAATCCCCACTTCATCGCTACCTCGGGGATGCTGTATCCCATCGCTCGTGCGCCGACTATAACACCACGTTCTAACTCAAATCTTGATAACCTGCCATTGTAGCAGCAGTAACTGATGTAACAACTGCGCCAGACTCTTATATAGGCGTTGCTGACCACAGCGTCGTATTCTGCCTGTTTACATACCTCTGTATTTGCATGCCTTTACTGGTCTCTCCGGCGCTTCAGTGTATATTATTAAAATAGTAATCATAATAATATTTCACAGGGTGTCAAGGCTCAAAACTACGTGAAAAATTAATGAACAGTCATAAACACTATAATACTGTGCCGAGTGCGAACACATGGTTTGCAGAATTTGTGTCCAAGAGGCACAATCACCGTGAGTTAATTGGACGTAAACTTCATAAAGAATACTGTTTATAACCTATAACAACTATTATGCGATAAGATATGTATCCACATTTCCAGAATTACCAAGGAAGATGCTTTGTAAAGAAAAGCAAACTTGGCTGGTGTAAAACATGTCTTTAATTGATTGCAGTAAGCTCTCTTCCACCGCACCGTACAGTACTGGGGTAAGCTGCGTAACGTTATGTAGCTGTTTCGCCTGGTATGAACACACCACCATTTGATGACGACCTTCCCTTTTGTTCCGTCGACGTCCAATGTGAATCGTTCTTCACAATAAATATTTGCGTGAAACTGCACAGCCTTCATTTGTTTGCACCCAAGTGACTTTGGCGCCGTCACTTGAAAACACAAACTATCGCTCGTGACAAGCGAGTCTCAGTATTTGAATACCATGCCAGGGGCGCTGCAGTAGAGTCACTTCCCAGGAGTAGTCGATCTAGACAAGAAAGTCGCTCGTGTAAAAAGGGCTTTAACCACTGAGTCACCTCGCTCGGCTGCAAAGTGGAGTACTCATTGTGATTGTGTATTGTCGAGGATAGCATACTTAATTTTAGGCAAGGCGTCTGTTTCTAAAGACTCCCGTATGACGATAAACCTATGTTTTTCTGAATCAACGGAAAATGTCGTTGGCTGTTATAAAAAAGGAAGGCGATAGGACAACTTGCAGAAGTTACAGACACCAGCAACTTGGCCACATGTCGGCAAACGAGATACTTCAGTGTAACGACCTGCATCAACAAGCGGTTTCCTCTTCTACTACTGACAAGACGCGAGTACTTGAGCTGCAGAGCTAGACACAGCGCGCTCGGACTACGTCAAGGGTGACTTGCGTCATCGGCGGTCTAAGTGCTCCTGTCCTTCCTACGCGCTGTGGATCTGGTTCTCCCGGTACCACATAGCCTGATGCCTCTGCACTGGTAGTGGCTCGGGTGTAGTGTTTATTATCGCCTTTCCGCCGGCAGTTCACAGGACACAGTTACACTCTCAGCACCCGAGTGCTGCTCACAGCAGCGGACCCTGCACTCCGGTAGTGGTGTGGTGGAGCGATACGCCAAACGACCTGCAGTGCGCACCCTTGTACCTGTCGTTCTGAGGTGCTATGGCCTGGCGCTCGTACGACTACATGCTCTCCTTGCGTTTATACTTATCACTATAAACATTGAAATCTCGTTTGCGAACGTGCCAGAAACTTAGATCTTTTATTTCTAGTTTCCAGATATTTGGAAGGATCACAGCTAGGGACTAACCATGATTTGGAGCAGAATTCTAGGACATTTTTGACAGAAAAAGTGAAGCATCCAGGAAACATAGTCGGATGTCAATGAAACTTCGTACACCTACACATCATCGGCGGGGATGTAAACGATCAGAGTTGGAATTCTCTGTGACCGGTGGAACGGACACCGGTGGACCGGTAGGGAATATAACAGGCATGAAGAGCGCCATATGTTGAGTGATCACAGTGGAGGACTCGGAGAAGCCGCGTACTCGTGTGAGATCGCGTTATCAGCACCTGACAGAGTTTGAAAGAAGCTTCTTTGTGAGTATGAATTTGGTCGGCTGGTGGAATCATGCAATATCCAGATTTATGGGACAATGTTCCTTCGCACATGGCTCACGTCTGTATGAACTGTCTGCGTGGTGTTGAGCTACTCCCTGGATCAGTAAGAGCCCCCAATAGAACATGGGTGGGATCAGATTCGACGTAAGCTCCATCCCAGTTGCAGTATTCGGGATATCAAGGTCCAGTTATAACAGACGTGGGACAGCTTGCCTCAGGAGAGGATATAACAGCTTTACGTCATCTTTCCCAACGTAATCAATGCATACATCCAAGACAGATGGGGTGTAACGTCATACTGATTTGTGGGCTCATACTGCCAAAGTTTTCATAAATTTAACTCGATATTGTAATCACTGAAATGACACCATATATCGGTGATTTTTTTTTTTTTTTTTTTTTTTTTTTTTTTTTTTTTTTTTTTTTTTTTTTGTGCAGTGTATTCTGAGTGACTGAACAGTTGCCCGCGGAGAATGGGGCCTGAAGCAGTATTTTCACAATAGAAATTCATTTTTCCATAAACCATTAGGTTCTTCAGATATTGTATTATTTCCGGTCCGCGCGGATTGGTAGTGGTGGTTGCTATTGTGAACGGCGGCTCTGGTTTTCCTGTTTGCAGGGGACGGGGACTGTTCACAGCCTGAAGATAACGCGCCGCTTTTTTCTGAATCTTCCTTCAGAAGCAGCATAATGAAGTTTCCGGTGGAGTTCGGACGAACAAAGAAACCTTAGAGCGTGTGTGTCTGACTAACGTGTAAGGCAAAGGTACAGTTAAAAATAAATCACGGGGAGCACGCCCTGCGAGTACGCGGTCTGACGCACTGCTTCCCGAGAGCGAAGGCGTGCCAGTCCCCGGCACGAATCTGCCCGGCGGTTAGTGTTGAGGTCCGGCGTGCCAGCCAGCCTGTGTGTGCTTTTTAAGGCGGTTTTCCTTCTACCTCGGTGAATGCGTGCTGGTTCCCCTTATTCCGCTTCAGTTACACTATGTCGGCGATTGCTGCGCAAACACTGTCTCCACGTATGCGTACACCATAATTACTCTACCGCGCAAACATTTGGGGTTACATTCGTCTGGTATGAGACGTTCCCGGGGTCCAGTGGGGGCCGAACCGCTCGATAACCCTGGTTTCCGCGTCGGGCGTCGGTGGGGTGGGTGGACTACTGTGGCCTGTTGTGCGGTTGCCCCTTCGTCGTTCCTAGGTCCCCGGTTTAATACACGCAATACACAATACAAACCACGGGGAGCTTCTAGGCGAAGAACTGAGGCTATAATGGTCAACGTAGCACTACAAAAGATAGTGAAGGAAGCCTCCACCAATAACTTCAGTTGAACTAAAGTCAAACTTAAGATAATCACTCGACTGACATATACTGACGAAATTCCACGTTGCTCAGACCTAGTGAAGAACTGATATGAATGGAGGAAACCATATAGGCTGCACTGTTGGATTGTTCTTCTGGTAAATCAACCAAAAACAGAGAGTCTCCTCAGAAGGAAGTGTAAAGGCAGCGCAAGAGAAGCACTCCAAAAAAAATCTTAAACATGGCCAGTTGCAAGTGGCTGGCTCATTTTCAACCTATTCTCTCCAAAAAACTTATAATTAGAAGCAGATTCTGCGAAAGGCTCAGAGAAATCAAATAGCTGGGAGCGAGCTTACGCCAGACAGACAGAGGGAAAAAGGGTGAGCCAAGTCGACACGCAATCTTACAATTCCAGCTACTAAAGCCACCCACTTCGTCGAAGAAATTATAATTCCAGATTTCTAGTTATTAGACAAAGTCTACTCGGAAACTGAACTTTTATTGTGTTTTTGTTATTGAGCGAAACTTTTTAGTGAGCACCTCCGATCCAATTCTAGATGTAGACACTTGGAGAGTGGAGGGATCTAATGCAGTTATAAGTTGGATACAACAGTCAAGAAGTTGGATGCACTAGGCCAGAGAAGAAAATGCCTGGTATGGACTGGTTATACCGTTTAATAGAGCACCTCCGGATAACCTGTAAAAATCTCGCTTTTGTGTCAGATGGAAGAAGGTCACAGGGTACATCATGAAAAAAATGGAGACATTGACTCCTCTGGGGCCTGCTCTAGCTCGGTTACAGTAGGAGAGAATGTTGTTTTTCAGCCTATTGGCTGATTTTATAGTCAGTTGGAGGTATGCACACTAGTAACCGCCACAAGCAGTTTCCGACATTTTCTACTGTTTTTATTGTTACGAGACATGAGGTTGTGTTTTCTGCAGAGTTTGTAAATATATTGCCGAAAAAGAATGCTACAACCTCAAGGTCAACGTCATTTTATTGACATGTGAGATGGCAGGTAGTTCTTCATTGTAGGAGTATTTGATAACAAATTCAGACCAAATGGAACACACGTGTCACAGTGAAGAATTCGTAAACAGTCAGATCAATATACAGTGTATCCTCCCTGCGCCAACTAAAGCGTCTCTTCTCGAACGCAAATGGTCATAATACTTCCGTATAGACTGTCCACAGCATGTTGGTCATTTTATTGCAATTCTGCAATGGTTCTTGCCGGCCCTGGAGAACGAGAACTTCTTGTTTCATCATGTCCCATGCGTGTTCAGTTGGCGAGGGACCTGGTGATCTTGCTGACCGAGGCAGTTGTTACAAACCACGAAGAGAACGTTGCGTCGCAGTAACCGTATGTGGACGTGCGTTGTCGTGCTGAAACAGCACGTCACCTTTCTGGCTGTAGCACAGGGATAACAGCCTGTGCAGGGTAATGAGCACTTATTTTACCCTGCAGGAATACCAGATGTTACCGCGAGTTGTAACTGAAGCCTGGGATGGAACCTGTGCATCGTGGGCAAATGCACTCTGGATTAGGCAGCTCACCAGGTCTACGCCATGCATGGGGACATCCATTACTCTCATACAGACAGAACCTACTGAAGACAACTGAGCGCCATTCCGCTCTTCAGTTACCTCCTTCACGGCACCAAAGTAGCCTTGCTGGGTGGCGTCAGTGGTAGCACGGCTGGAGGCACACGTGATCCAGCTACCCGCGGGCACACAGTGCGACCACTTCAATGCAATGTTGCAAACAATGTTTATATTTAAATTCAGTGTAGTTCCCGCCTGCAGAGTCAAAACAGAGGGTGCGCAGACAAGCCTTTCGAGCGACGTCTAATCGCCGATGACCATTTCAGGTGAACCACTAACACTACAACCTCTCCGTAAGCATATATTATATCCTGGTGCCACTGAATACAGTCTGCTAGGGTGTTGCATTTTTGTTTCCCGGCAGTGTATTACCAAGTTCTACTTATTGACGTGCTGTGTAATACATTAAAGCTGTTTGGAGAATATTGTTCATTCTTCAGTTACAGCATTTTACGCTGAGTGAAATTCAGTACATTTTTAAAACAACTTATTTAATGTATGGAGGTTAAGCTATATTTCGTCGGTCGTGTATCATCCTGTGCCTTGAAATAGAAGAATGTCTTCTACCATGCAACGATTTTTATTTGCAAATGAATTGAATATCTTTGATGTCTTGACAGTGCTCCTTATAGTAAAAAATGGAAATTTATGTTAGTTGCCAATAACTTCTATTTCAAAACATTTTGACTTGTAACTGGTTTTTTATAATACAAGGGCTATTTGGAAATTAAGAAACGATATGTCGCGAAATGGAAACCTCAGTGAAAATCCAAACTGTTTTATTTGCAATAGTTAGCTACAACTTCCAGCCACTTATCTCCATAGTCGCCGATTCGACTTAGACGTTTGTCATAGTGTTGAACCGAGTTTCCAATACCCTCGTTACAGAAGGCAGCCGCCAGTGCTTTCAGCCAATTCTCTACGCTGGCCTACAGCTCGTTGCCTGTGCCAGAATATTCTCTTCATAGCCAGCGGTTCACGTGAGCAGTGATGAAACTCAGAGGAAGACAATTACGGGCTGTATTTTGGGTAATCAAACATTTCCAAATGAAAACGATGCAGGAGCATCTTCATTGCCCCTGCAGAATGCGGCTGAGAATCGTCTTGAAGAAGCAAACGCACGACAGTTATGTAATGTTGGCTGCATAGCTTCAGGCGAAATTTCTCACCAGGCCCTCGTACTTGGCGGGAGACACTATTGTTCTATGTATCCCTGTGTGCCCAGAACTAAAAAGAACTACGTAACGCGATCGACGGGCGTACTAGAGACACTACCCAACACATCAGTACAAAACTTCATCGGATTTTCACTGTGATTTCCATTTCGCGACCAGGCGTTCCTTACTTTCCCAATAACGTTCGTACCTCTTCTTAATTTTACTTCATGTGCTGGGTATTGGTTTGTAAAAGATTACACTATTAAATACAGTACTGTTAAGATTTACTCGATTGAAACACTTTAAATTTGAATAGAATATTTGTTCCTAGGTGCATGATGATGTTGTACCCTGGAATAGTTCTTCACATTTGGAAACACCTTAATTTTCTGGGGTAATTTCAGAAAAATGTAGCACACATAAAGTGAATGCTTTCATTTCAAAATGGAATAATAAAATACATTAAACCTCTATTACAGGGCTAACTAGAGGCGCAAGTCTGAAAAGTGTTCCAACATATAACACTCTTCGCTACGACCGCCGGGGCACAGCAATAAATAGAAGACAGGGAAGACAAGCTTTGCAGTTGTTCGTGGTTCCATGGACCTGTCGTGAAATGATGCTGGGATGGTATAAACGTGCCGGCCAAGGACATGCCGTTAAACCTCGAGTATGGGTCACAATCTATTCCACGAATAGATAATGAGGACTGGAAATTACTTCTGTTTCGCTTCTGACGTGCAGTCCGATACTAAGTAGTCAGAACGCCTTTGCACTGAGAGGTTTGACTGGTCGCGCAGCGTGTGCAGATGGCTGCCAGGAGCCGGCATGGCCAGCAGAGAGTTGCGGCAGGCCGCCCTGGGAGACAGGTAGCGGGTAGCGACAGTAACGGATGCAGCCGGCGAGTGACGAGGTGGCTGAGGCTCTGGCGGCCGCGAGAGAGCGACCCAGATCTCTCCGGGAAAAGCACGTCGCCAGCTCCTTCGCCACGGCGCGCGCCTAAGCCGGCACCCGCCACTGCCACGCGGTCACCCGCGGCTTTCTTTCGGCGAAGCGGAGCCAGCCTCCAGGGTCCGGCGCCCATCCGCGTCACACGACCCGTATCTCGCGGGCTGGCCACCGCGCCAGGGTCGTAACTACACTACTGGCCATTAAAATTGCTACACCGAGAAGAAATGCAGATGACGAATATATTATACTGCAACTGACATCTGATTATATTTTCACGCAATTTGGGTGCATAGATCCTGAGAAATCAGTACCCAGAACAACCACCTCTGGCCGTAATAACGGCATTGATACTCCTGGACATTGAGTCAAACAGAGCTTGGATGGCGTGTACAGGTACAGCTGCCCATGCTGCTTCAACACGATGCCACAGTTCATCAAGAGTAGTGACTCGCGTATTGTGACGAGCCAGTTGCTCGGCCACCATTGACTAGACGTTTTCAATTGGTGACAGATCTGGAGTATGTGCTGGCCAGGGCAGCAGTCGAACATTTTCTGTATCCAGAAAGGCCCGTACAGGACCTACAACATGCGGTCGTGCATTATCGTACTGAAATGTAGGGTTTCGCAGGGATAGAATGATGAGTAGAGCCACGGGTCGTAACACATCTGAAATGTAACGTCCACTGTTCAAAGTGCCGTCGATGCGAACAAGAGGTGACCGAGACGTGTAACCAATGGCACCCCGTACCATCACGCCGGATGATACGCCAGTATGGCGATGACGGGCCGGCCGTGGTGGTCTAGCGGTTAAGGCGCTCAGTCCGGAACCGCGCGACTGCTACGGTCGCAGGTTCGAATCCTGCCTAGGGCATGGATGTGTGTGATGTCCTTAGGTTAGTTAGGTTTAAGTAGTTCTAAGTTCTAGGGGACTGATGACCACAGATGTTAAGTCCCATAGTGGTCAGAGCCATTTGAACCATTTTTTGGCGATGACGAATACACGCTTCCAATGTGCGTTCACCGCGATGTCGCCAACACGGATGCGACCATCATGATGCTGTAAACAGTACCTGAATTCATCCGAAAAAATCACGTTTTGCCATTTGTGCACCCAGGTTCGTCGTTAAATACACCATCGCAGGCGCTCCTGTCTGTGATGCAGCGTCAAGGGTAACAGCAGCCATGGTCTCCGAGCTGATAGTCCATGCTGCTGCAAACGTCGTCGAACTGTTCGTGCAGATGGTTGTTGTCTTGCAAACGTCCCCATCTGTTGACTCAGGGATCGAGACGTGGCTGCACGATCCGTTACAGCCATGCGGATAAGATGTCTGTCATCTCGACTGCTAGTGATATGAGGCCGTTGGGATCCAGCACGGCGTTCCGTATTACCCTCCTGAACCCACCGATTCCATATTCTGCTAACAGTCATTGGATTTCGACCAACGCGAGCAGCAATGTCGCGCTACGATAAACCGCAATCGCGATAGGCTACAATCCGACCTTTATTAAAGTCGGAAACGCATCTCTCCTCCTTACACGAAGCATCACAACAACGTTTCACCAGCCAACGCCGGTCAACTGCTGTTTGTGTATGAGAAATCGGTTGGAAACTTCCTCATGTCAGCACGTTGTAGGTGTCGCCACCGACGTCAACCTTGTGTGAGCGCTCTGAAAAACTAATCATTTGCATATCACAGCATCTTCTTCCTGTCGGTTAAATTTCGCGTGTGTAGCACGTCATCTTCGTGGTGTAGCAATTTTAACGGCCAGTAGGGTAGTGGTCGTCCGGCGTTGGGTGGCGGGCAATGTACACCATAACTTGCACAAAGACGATAAAATAGTTGCCAGGCATTAAAAGAACGCTTGTAGCAACGTAAGAGGATGGATCACAAATTAATGCGTTCTGTATAATAAAAAATTTAATAGTGAAAATACAACACCGGGATTAGTATAGACCATAACCTGAACTGTCCTATGCACAACACTACCGTTCAACGTAGTCACCATGAATTTGTTCACACTTGCTCCGTCGTTGAACCAGGCACAAGAGCTATTCTGCAAAAATTCAGAGTTTTGCTTCTTGACCGATGTGGAACGATACGTGGTGACTTATGTTGAACTGTAGTGTTGTGTTGAGTTCTGTTCAGGTTGTAATCTCTACTATTTTCGCAGTTACATGTTCATTATTAATTTTTTATACCATCTTACTTTTTGAGCCATCCTTTTATATACCGGTTTTAATGAGTCAGGATAAAATGTCACTGTAATGGCCATAAATTGGTGAAACACAAAGCTATAGACACGTAAGTTCTATGTGTCATTACATCACTAACGCTGCAAAAAACGTCCTCCTTCTAACAAGTGTTGTCTGCACATAGAAGAGAATTGAGTGTTTTGGGGTAGGATAGCAGTGACTGATTAAGTGAGACTAGACACCTGAGATAGATAAATACCGTCGAAGCAAATTTTACAGGATGGAATGAGACCAAAGGGTCGCTTCCAAACTAGTTGCCGATAGCAGATGGAGACGACGGCCAGGTACCTAAAGATTTTTCATGCCCTTATTTACGTGTGTAATGACGCTACTTGCGCGGTACCAACTTCACATATCCCTTTAGTACAGCTAAAACAAGTCTACGGTGGCTTCTCTGGTTTCCATGAAGTAAGGGCGTCCACGTGGTTTCCATTTGATTCAAGGGACAAAATTTATTAGGCAAGTTGCCACCAGGTTGCACTCGGACATGCTACTGATGAGTCCTGAACGGAAATTACACACCGCGAACAGCCATCAGCAATCTACCAGATTTTTCTTTTAGTATATCAGAACAGAAATGTCTTGGCGTAAAAGTAAAAACGTAGGAGAGTGAAAATATTGCACGAAAGCGGGCCCATTAGTTTTCAAGAAAAGGAAACGTTCTCTTTCTATTGACGTCAGTTTCTTAGTTAGATCATTCCCGTTTCCTATAATCTCAACAACCATACAGGGCTACTGTGTAAAGTAACTCACCCCATGACTGACAACACTCAGTTTCGAAATGGGATGAAACCACGCTTCGCAGGACACCAAAACGTACCCATCTGAAAAAAATGCAAGGTGAAAATGTGTCTTTGAGAAAAAGGAACTGAAGAACTGCAAGAACAACAAGAAGAGCCGAAATAGCAGCGCGAGAAACCAAAATTACAGGATAACTGATGGAAGATCACACACAGTACAGAGACGTTTCTTATGCTCGTTCAAGAACAGTGCCAATGTTGTGAATCAAACGCCTAAATAAACCAAAGTACGCTTAAATCAAAATAAAACCTTTCAAAATGGCATACGAGGGGTAGTCATAAAGTTTTAATTGTCACCTCGAAAAAAAAAAAAAATTACGTGGTCAGCTATTTGTTTGCATGTACACGGTCCTGATACGCAGCTAAATCATCGCGCCACAGTAGCGTAGCACATCGCTAGAGGAACCAGAGCAAAAGGGCGCAGCCCATCGATAAATTGGAGTCTGGTGTGGTAGTTCGTTTTCTGCAATTAAAGGGTATAAACGTTGCAACAATACTTCCTGAGTTGGCAACAGTGCTCAATCTAGTGACACACTAGTTACATAGCGGAGACGCTACCAGTGTGGTCAAACAGATATGCTGACTAAGAACAATTCGACGAAATATCTCACTTTGAAGAACTGGAGATACGTGGCAAATGGAGGCCTTTGTTCTCGGAGACTGACGTATCGCAATCTAGGCGATAGAGGAAAAAGCGAAAATCACTCACTATTCATAATGTATATATGCACACTGAAGCGAGAAGTAAGAATTGGTGCCAAGGCCGGGATTCGAACCCGGATCTCCTGTTCACCACGCGACCATGGCACTATGGCTTCGCACAACTGCGCGGACTACTGTAGCACGCCCTCCTGCTCAATGCGAATTCCTATTCAGGCCTGTGCCCACTCGTTATTTCCCCCAAACCCTAACAACATTGCACAGGCTCTCCAACTTTATTGGAATAACACCTCAGCATCGAACGAGACGGGTAATCTTGCCTAAATTCCAGGCATAGATGCTTTTTTTTTTTTTTTTTTTTTTTTTAAACTGTCCTTGGAACCACATAGTTTCAATTGACTCATGGCTCAGTTTTTCACTATCTTGCACGATATTTTGAACACGAAAATGGTCATCGCTGCTGGGTTCCGCGACTAGTCACACCCACTCGAAAAGTCCGCCGAACCAGGCATCAGCGGAAATGTTGCAGCTGTGTCAGACCGACCCAGACGTCTCCTTTGGCCGCCTAATTTCTGTCGACTAGTGCTGCTTCTGTCACTATGGTTCTGAGACAAAGATCGTTGGAAAAGGTCATGGTGAGTGTGTATTTGAGACTGCCATTGGTTGGTACTAACAATGTATCCTCGTAGGGGACAGATCGTCACACGGGCATACGACCGAAGTTTTCAGACGAGGTTACGGGTGGCTATCTACATCTACATCTACATGGATACTCTGAAAATTGCATTGAAGTGCCTGGCAGAGGGTTCATCGAACCACCTTCACAATCCTCTATTATTCCAATCTCGTATAGCGCGCGGAAAGAATGAACACCTATATCTTTGAGTACGAGCTCTGATTTCCCTTATTTTATCGTGGTGATCGTTGCCCCCTACGTAGGGCGGTGTCAATTAATAGCACTCAACACTTCGTGTGAATAAAGAGCTAGTTGTGTTTCACGGGGACGTTGTTTTCTAAACCCATGTTGACTGTGTGTCAATAGACTGTCTTCTTCGAGGTAATTCGTAATGTTCGAACACAATATATGTTCTAAAATCCTGCTGCGTATCGACGTTAACGATGTGGGTCTGTAATTTAGTGGATTGCTCCTACTACCTTTCTTGAATATTGGTGTGACCTGTGCAACTTTCTAGTCTTTAGGTACGGATCTTTCGTCGAGCGAACGGTTGTATATGATTGTTACGTATGGAGCTAATGCATCAGCATACTCCGAAAGGAACCTAATTGGTATACAGTCTGGACCAAAAGACTTGCTTGTATTAAGTGATTAAGTTGCTTCACCATCAAGACGAATTGGCCCGGAAACTACTCAGTGGGCTGTTTTTGTGCAGGACACAGCCACACTTGCTGCTTATTTTACCCTTCAAAATTTGCTTCATTCCAAGATCTCTTCGGACAAGGCACAGTATAAGATCTTCTTCTTTTCTCAGATGAAGCAACCATTGTGTGGTAGGCGTATCCAAATTGACGGTGAGGTAATTTTCCAGGTGGACCGTTTCCTGAACAACCAAAATGCAGACTTTCAACCGATGTCTTCGTCAAGTCATTCGTCCTTGGAAAAAAGTGTCGCATTGAAGGACGAATGTGTTGGTAAGGACCGACATCCTCAACAAATGTCACGGTTGAGCTTGATTTTTAGAGTTGTAATTAAGACTTTATAACTGTATCTCGTAAAGTCATAAAGGGACAAATGACTCAGAAATTATACAATTCTGGAAAGTTGCGACGAGCCTGCATAGCATTCCAGTATTTGAGTTCAAAAGATACGTTTCGTGAGGAGTAACTGCATGAAATCAAAGACACACTACTAGATTTCGACTTGATAATTACTACATTGTTCACATTTAATCTTTTTTAACACCAGTGACGTTTCGCTGAAGACCTGAGATCCGTAGAAAATAAAATTACGTAATTTAAGTGGAATTAATTAAGTCTTAGGGTTCTGTCTAAAAGTATTTATGTTCACCAGTTAACTATAACACTTGTAACCGATTCTCCAGGAAAACTACTTTCTGCACTGCAAATAGTTTCACTACCACAAAATCTTACAGATACGTCTGTGGCATTGAACATTTGAAACCATTTCACTGTGGACTCTTCGTACCTGATTCTAAGGTTTATACAGTGTCGGGAAGCAATAGAAAAATCTGTATAATCTCATCGCCACACCCAAGAAAACAGTTATTCACGAAGTCCGCTGCGAAAGTAGCATCCATACAAAATATCTAACGAATTAAAATGCACACTCAATTCAGTAATTCAAATTAGCCACTGCATGGATTGAGTTCTTCAAGCTAAAGTCCAGCGGAATGTTCATATATCCCATTGGATAACTCCTGGTGTTCTGTAACATGCCAGTCCATCTGATGCACAGCGCCTGAAGTGATGACACATCACGCTGCATTTGAGCTGTCCTTGGGGAGCTGTTGGGGTTTACCCAACTTTTAGCGTACCAGGGAGCGAGAGGCGAAGAGCTCGTAGTGCCGATGAAAGTCACTCAGCTGTGCTCAGGCATGAAGACTGTTTGCCATTACTGAGATTCAGTAGTTATGTTGTGGCGCAGTGTCTACAAAGAGCTTCCTAAAGAAACTAACGTCGTTTCACATCGATTGTAAAGCTCTTCTCCATTCTACTTAGGAGAAACTGTTACCTTCGTAAGTGCGCTTCGTATTATCCTCAGACCTAATAATTGGAAGCAAAAGGTTTCAACAATGTGCAATGGGTTGAGACCCATTAAACTGATCAAAATGTACGTGAGCTAACCTCTAAAATCATGACGGTGAATATCTCGCAGATGCTTTGTGACCTGACATGTGATCCATTGCAAGAGAAACAACATTATACTTACCAGGACTTAATCGCAAAATCTGAAGTCCCACTGTGAGACTTTTATTGAAATATTCACCGGAAGTGGCCTGTGTGTACAGTGACCAAGATGTATCTAGGAATGTACTACAGGGCTTGACAATGGCTTGAGACCTGCGAGATTTCCAGGCGCATCTCTGCTTCTGGACCTTCATAAATTCACTGGTAGGGGAAATTGGTAAGACACTTGTTCCCACAGCACACACAGCAGAGCCACTATTGGACCTCTCGTATCACCGAAAATTTACTAGACTGTATGCAATGACCTCAGGAGACGACTGCCGCAAGTGGAGTCGATTTTCTGCAGTGCGGTGTCAATATTGTAGAATGCGTAATGAGTCGTGTGAGCTATTACCATCGCGGGACAACAAATAGTCGAATTGAGTGGGTGAGTGTTATGGCAGAATCAGAAGTTGTGACCTCATAACTGAAGAAAGCTACCAGAGGAAGCGTTGTGCGTGTGTACTGCGAAGAGTGCGGAACGTGTACGGCGGTCAGAGAGGACTGATACTTCTCTGAGCTGGCGGAAAGGAACCATTACGCCGCTCCTGCAAAAAATGCTACAGACCTTGCCATTACTTAAGGCACATTATCTTAATGACCCTGTCACATCAACAAGGTGTCTCACTACATTACCCTAAGCTCGGAAACCCTACATGCCGTTATACGTGGTAAATTTCATACTCTGCTGTGCCAAATTACCTCTGGCGTTGTGTTCATTGTGTTCATCGGGATTATTGGCAACAGGGGAGAAAATCTCAGCCGGCCACTGTGGCCGAGCGGTTCTAGGCGCTTCAGTCTGGAACCGCGCGACCGGTACGGTCGCAGGTTCGAATCCTGCCTCGGGCATGGATGTGTGTGATGTCCTTAGGTTAATTGGGTTTAAGTAGTTCTAAGTTCTAGGGGACTGATGACCTCAGATGTTAAGTCCCATACTGCTGAGAGTAATTTGAGAAAATCTCAGATGAATCATGCTTCAGCATAACGAGCTATTCTGACTACAAACTACTAGGGGATCAGAGCCAGCTTAAAACATACCGAAATTTCAGTTAATCGTGAACGTGGATCCGTTGCGTCGAATTGTACAGCGTGATTCAAAGAGAAAGAATTAATTTCAGTTCTTTATTGCAAACAAACAATGAAAGGCAGAAATATATTGCGCATGTCACTGGATAGAAGAAGGTTCAGTTTTATGTTCGCACACACTCAAATGAGCACCATGCGTTGCTCAAGAAACACCGAAACGGTAGTCCATTTCATTCCACACTCGAATCAACAGGTCCCCGTTTATTGAATCCACAGCTCCAACAATTCGATTTCTCAGTTCTTGAAGAGTAACTGTCTTAGGCGTGATAAATATTCTCTCTCTTATGAACCACAACAGAAAAAAGAACGGAAGATAAGAGGTCTGGTGAGCTGGGAGGCCAAATGCAATGAACAACATCTTGTTGTACATCTCTTCCAGTCCAACGTTGTGGGATGGTGTTAAGATAACGCCTCACCACAAGGGACAAAGTGAGGCTGTGCGCCGTCATGCATAAAAATGAAATCATTGGAAACTTAGTGAAGTTAAGGAAACAACCAATTTTGCAGCATGTCCAGGTATGACATTCCTGTCAGAGTTTCCTCCGCAGAAAAGAAAGTTACATAAACTTTGTGCACAGAATCGGCACAAAACACACTCAGTTTCAGCATGTCACTTTCATATTCGTCGACGACGACCTGTGACCTGCAATTTCTTATATCATGGCGGTTTACTTTAACCGGTAGATGAAACATCGATTCGTCCGCAAAGATAATTCGTTCGGAAAAAGTGTCCTCTGCCGTATCCTGGAGAACTGAAAAGCCAAATTCGTACCTCCTGTTATGATCGTTGGGACGCAGTTGGTGCAACTTGTAAGGCTTCGCATGCACGCATTGTTTCAGAGCACGCCAAACCGCTGTTTGACGAAGTTGAAGTTTCTGGCCTGCCCGCTTTGTAGACATCTGAGGCCGCCGTGTGAACGCATCTCGGCTACGCCAAACGTGCTTGCTCGATCAGTGTTTTCCCTCTGCATATGCCACCAACTTCCAAGATTTTGTTATGCCAGTGATGAAGCTGCTTATGCAGAGGCGGCTTCTTGCTAAATCAACGGCGGAATGCACGTTGCACTTGAACAATAGATTGACTTCACGCGAATTCCGACACACAGAACGATTTCTCCCCGGTAGCTGAGTGGTCAGCGCGACAGACTGTCAATCCAAAGGGCCCGGGTTCGATTCCCGGCTGGGTCGGAGATTTTCTCCGCTCAGGGACTGGGTGTTGTGTTGTCCTCATCATCATCATTTCATCCGCATCGACGCGCAAGTCGCCGCAGTGGCCTCAAATTGAAAGACTTGCACCAGGCGAGCGGTCTACCTGACGGGAGGCCCTCGTCACAAATATGTCGCGTAGTCGCCAAGTTGCTATGAAGAAACAACAACGCAGCTGTGTCGAAACTTTGAACCTTTCTCTATCAAGTGACATGCGCAATGTGTTTCTGTCTTGTATAGTTTGTTTGTAAGCAGCAACTGAAATCTGTTCTTTGTTTTTGAATCACCTTGTTTTCTGCCGCGATATTGGAAGCGGAATCCGACATTTATATAGTCGAGATAACGTTAATTTAATGCAAAGAGTCACCATAAAGTTTCAGTAATCACCTCGAAAAAATAAAATTACGTAATTAATTTTTCGTTTTTTTTCCAGGTGTATGCAATCTGGGTGCAGACTAAAATACTTGCGCCAAAACAAATAACTAGATTGCAGACATGTACTTGCAAAACTAACAAAAAGTAATTATGTTATTTTATTTGTTTAAGGTGATAATAGAAACTCCTCGTGTTCGTAGACAAAATGGCCGTTCCTGCACATCTTGCCATGTCACCGAGTCACTGATGAATAACAGCACCATATGACTATTCGCTCAATGAATTCTATACACCATAGGATCGACACTTCTGTTCTACAAACAGGCAAGGAATTCAGACCAGCTGGGACGTGCCAGTTGTATTGCAGGGGGTGACGGAACGACATGGCCACACAGCTAGTGAATAACTTTCAAAGCAGCCTTCAGAACAGAAGCGAATCACGTATTGCTTTTCATTATAGGAATACTCACAACTGGTCTCTTGAAACGCACTTGAGACTGACATCATAGCATATACTGCCCTGCCTTGTGTCCTTCCATGTAGGAGATATTCGACCCTGACATGTAAATGACATACGAATATCCTCTAGATTTTCATATGGTCATTCGTCTTTCCCGCAGTAGTTAAAAAAACTGCAGTACAGTGTTGTATTATAGTCGTTTCTTATCAACTACGGTACTTTTTTTGACTCATGAGTCTTCTGTATTGTTTGATACTGCCTGCCACAAACTGCTCTCTTGAGTCAAACTCGTCATCTCAGAGTAGCTCTTGCATCATACCTCATTTATTTGTTGAATGTATTCCAATCTCTATCTTCCACTACATATTTTATCCTCACAGTTCACTCTAGTTCCTGGGCGGCCAAAGGATCTCGTCAGGAGTGCCCCAGGAATTATTTGTTGAATGTATTCCAATCTCTATCTTCCACTACAAATTTTATCCGCACAGTTCACTCTAGTTCCTGGGCGGCCAAAGGGTATCGTCAGGAGTGCCCCAGGAATTATTTGTTGAATGTATTCCAATCTCTATCTTCCACTATAAATTTTATCCTCACATTTCACTCTAGTTCCTGGGCGGCCAAAGGGTATCGTCAGGAGTGCCCCAGGAATTATTTGTTGAATGTATTCCAATCTCTATCTTCCACTACAAATTTTATCCTCCCAGTTCACTCTAGTTCCTGGGCGGCCAAAGGGTATCGTCAGGAGGGCCCCAGGAATTATTTGTTGAATGTATTCCAATCTCTATCTTCCACTACAAATTTTATCCTCACAGTTCACTCTAGTTCCTGGGCGGCCAAAGGGTATCGTCAGAAGTGTCCCAGGAAAACATGATAGGACTGCTCTTATTCTCTATATACGTAAGTGACTGACTGAAAGATGAGCAGGAATCTGCGACTGTTTGCTGATGACCCTGTAGCGTACGGGGAAATGTCGGAATTGAGCACTGTAGGAGGGCACAGGATGTCAGACAGAATATGTATTTTGTGTTATGAATGGCAACTTGCTCTGTATTTACAAAATTGTAAGTTAATGAGGATGAGTATGAAAAACAATCCTCTAATATTCGCAAATACAGTATTAGTGGTGCGCTGCTTGACGCAGTCACGTCGGTTAAATATCTAGGCTTAACGTTGCAAAGCGAAAGGAAATGGAACGAGCACGTAAGGTCGGTAGTGGGGAAGGCGAATGGTCGACTTCTGTTTATTGGGAGAATTTTAGAAAGAGACCCGTATGAAACACTAGTGCGACGTATTCTTTAGTACTGGGCGAGTGTTGGGATCTCCGCCAGGTCGGATTAAAGGAAGACATTGAAGCACTTCAGAGGTGTGCTGTTAGATTTATTACCGGTAGGTTCGATCAACACGCGAGTATTACGAAGATGCTTCGGGAACTAAAACGAGAATACCTAAAGGGAAGACGACGTTGTTTCCGCGAAACACTGTTGAGAAAATTTAGAGAACCGGTACTTGTGTCTGAACGAAGAACGATTCTACTGCCGCCAAAGTACGTTTCATACAAGGACAACAAAGATAAGATAAGAGAAATTAGGGCTCGTACGGATGTGTACACATAGTCGTTTTTCCCTCGCTCCATTTAAGAGTGGAGCGGGAAAGGGAGCGAGCAGTGGTGGTACAGGATACCTTCCGCCGTGCACCGTAAGGTGGCATGTGGAGCAAGTATCTAAATTATTCCCTGATATCGCCATACATGCCCTACGATTCTGTCCGTTCTTTTTGTAAGTTTTTGCATATGTTGAGTTCTTTGCCGAGTCTGCGGAGTGCCTCCTCCTTTTTTATCAGCTCAGCTAAGATTCATCATCCTTCTATAGCGCCATATCTCAGACGCTTAGTCTCCTTCTTTCCGGGTTTGCACCATATCTCAAAGGCTTTGCCTCTCTTCTTTCCCGGTTTTTCCACGGACCACGATTCACTAACGCACAATACAGCCTCCAAACCTACATTCCCAGAAACTTATTGCTGAAATTAAGGTCAATGTTTGATGCTAGCATACTTCTTTTTGTGCGAATGCCTTCTTTGCCCGTACAATTCTGCTTTTTATGTTCTCCTTCCTTCGTCCGTCATGTTTTATTTTGCTACCAATGTAGCATGATTCCTTGACTTTATCTACTTCGTGATCACCATTTCTGCTACTCCTCCTTACTTTCTACTTTTCTACCCTCTAAATACTGCATGTTATGTTCTCATTTGACTGGTTATTCCATTCAACAGATCCTGTAACTCTTCTTCACTTTCTCTGAGGATAGCAATGTCATCAGACTCCTATCACTGATATTCTTTCGCCCATAGAATCTCACTCGTGAATATTTGTTTTATCTCGCCTATTGCTTCTCCGATCTAGAGACTGAAGAGTGGGGCGGAAGACTGCATCCTTGTCTTGCACCGTATTTAAACAGAACAGTACGTTCTTGGGCTCCAGTTCATATAGTGCAGTTACGGTACTTCAACATATTGTATATTACCTGCCTTTCCTTATAGCGTGCTCATATTTTTCTTGCACCAGTTTATTGAATACTTTCCCTTTGTTGAGCAATCTTTTGAACGAGTCTTGCTTCCATTGTGAAGTACCTAGCATGGTATTATACTGAGATGAAAAAAAGTCAGCGGGTAGCGATATGCACATGTACAGATGGCGGGCCGGCCGCTGTGGCCGAGCGGTTCTAAGCGTTTCAGTCCGGAACCGCGCTGCTGCTACGATCGCAGGTTCGAATCCTGCCTCGGGCATGGATGTGTGTGGAGTCCTTAGGTTAGTTAGGTTTAAGTAGTTCTAAGTCTAGGGGACTGATGACCTCCGATGTTAAGTCCCATAGTGCTTAGAGCCATTTGAACCATTTTGAACAGATGGCGTTAGTAACTTGTACACAACGTATTAAAGGGCAGTGCACTAGCGTAGCTGTTATTTATATTCAGGTGATTTATGTGAAAGGTCTCTGACGTGATTATGGCCATACGACGGGAATTAAGAGACTTTGAAAGTGGAATGGTAGTTTGAGCTAGACGCATGAGACATTCCATTTCGGAAACGGGATTGAGTATCCCACAATCCATAGTGTCAAGAGAGTGCCGAAACGGAGGTCCAACGTATCCGTTACGACAGTGCAGAGAAATTTGTCGTTAAGGGGTACGGGAACAGACGACCGACGCGGGTGCCTTTGCTAACAGCACGACATCGCCTGCAGCGTCTCTCCTGGGCTCGTGGCCATATTGGTTAGACCCTAGGCGACTGGAATACCGTGACCTGGTCAGATGAGTCCCGATTTCGGTTTGTAAGAGCTGCTGGTAGGATTCGAATGCGACGCAGACCCCATGAAACCATGGACCAAATTTGTCAACAAGACACTGTGCAAGCTGCTGGTGGCTCCATAATGTTGTGGGCAGTGTTTACGTGGAATGTACTGGGTCCTCTGGTACAACTGAATCGACCGCTATCTGGAAATGGTTGTCTTCACTTATTTGAGACCATTTGCCGCCATTCATGGACTTCATGTCCCTAAACAACGGTGGAAGTTTTACTAATGACAACGCGCCATACCACAGGGCCACAGCTGTTCGTGATTGGTTTGAAGAACATTCTGGAAAGTTCGAGCGAATGATTTGAGCACCCAGATCGCCCGACATGAAACGCATCGAACACATATCGGACGTAATTGAGAGGCCACTTTGTGCACAGAATCCTGCACTGGCAACACTTCTGCAATTATGGACGGCTGTTGAGGCAGCATGGCTCAGTATTCCTGAAGGGGAGTTCCAGTGACTTGTTGAGTCCATGCCACGTCGAGTTGCTGCACTAGACTGGGAAAAAGGATGTCCGACGCGAATTAGAAGGTACCCTGTGACATTTGTCACCTCAGTGTCTTCCACTACCAGAACCTCATGCGCAATGAATTTCTTTCGGAATGGGAAACGGAGGCGTCTCTGGGTATGTATGGGACTTTGTACCTACCGCAGCTTCTAGAACAGTGGAAAGTATGGATGTACGTGATGACAAACACCAGTCTATTCATCAGAGAGAGACCAAGACCAACTGTAAACCACATGGTGAACCGTATGCACAGGTGCAGAAGGGAGCTTTTGAGGATAGGCCTGGTGTTGGCATACTTTAGCCGGCCGGGGTGACCGATCGGTTCTAGGCGCTGCAGTCTGGAACCGCGCGACCGCTACGGTCGCAGGTTCGAATCCCGCCTCGGGCATGGATGTGTGTGATGTCCTTAGGTTAGTTAGGTTTAAGTAGTTCTAAGTTCTAGGGGACTGATGACCTCAGAAGTTAAGTCCCATAGTGATCAGAGCCCCATTTGGACCATTTTTTGGGCATACTTTAGGGGCTGTTTAAGTGTGCGGCGTAGATTTTGATGAACAAAAAAAAGTTTATTCACCCAAGTTTGTTTGTGAAATCTTAGCCAGTCATGACGGTCATAACAAGACATTAATTACGATGTCAAAACAAAGTCCTAGGAAAAAGAAATAGGAAAGGAATCAAGTCATTGACAGCGCAGAGAGAGCGTCCAACGTGAAATCGATGCTCCAGGCGGCGTTCAGCACTTAACACGTTCCGTATTGGCTACCTCTAGCAGGTAGATAGTGGGCATGTTGTCTGCAGATCACGTTCCTCGGGAACGAACAACCTTTGCTGAAGCGAAGGTGACCACAGTGAATTGTACTCGAATATTACACGTGAATAGTAAAATTAAAAAATAAATAAGTCTCAGTCTGATTGGCTAGGCTACCTTCTCATGTAAAACGAATTTTCTGATGCGGTGGTTAGGGTTCTGAAATAGCATTCTGAAGGAGTGGTGTACGAATTCCTGTAGAGTTTGTTTTCCGTAGTCCCCCTCAATCACTTGTTGTTGTTGTTGTTGTTGTGGTCTTCAGTCCTGAGACTGGTTTGATGCAGCTCTCCATGCTACTCTATCCTGTGCAAGCTTCTTCATCTCCCAGTTCCTACTGTAGCCTACATCCTTCTGAATCTGCTTAGTGTATTCATCTCTTGGTCTGCCTCTACGATTTTTACCCTCCACGCTGCCCTCCAATACTAAATTCGTGATCCCTCGATATCTCAGAACATGTCCTACCAACCGATCCCTTCTTCTAGTCAAGTTGCGCCACAAGCTCCTCTTCTCCCCAATGCTATTCAATACCTCTTCATTAGTTCTGTGATCTACCCATCTAATCTTGAGCATTCTTCTGTAGCACCACATTTCGAATGCTTCTATTCTCTTCTTGTCTAAACTATTTATCGTCCATGTTTCACTTCCATACATGGCTACACTCCATACAAATACTTTCAGAAAAGGGTTCCTGACATTTAAATCTATACTCGATGTTAACAAATTTTTCTTCTTCAGAAACGCTTTCCTTGCCAATGCCAGTCTACATTTTATATCCTCTCTACTTCGACCATCATCAGTTATTTTGCTCCCCAAGTAGCAAAACTCCTTTACTACTTTAAGTGTCTCATTTTCCCTCAGCGTCATCCGATTTAATTCGACTACATTCCATTATCCTCGTTTTGCTTTTAAGTTTTTATTTCTTCTCCATGGATTTAACTTTACTTTGGTTTTCTTTATTGCTTGCTCAATATACAGATTTAATAAGATCGGGGACAGGCTACAACCCTGTCTCACTCCTTTCCCAACCACTGCTTCCCTTTCATACGCCTCGACTCTTATAACTGCCATCTGGTTTCTGTACAAATTGTAAATAGGCTTTCGCTCCCTGTATTTTACCCCTGCCACCTTCAGGATTTGAAAGAGAGTATTCCAATCAACATTGTCAAAAGCTTTCTCTAAGACTATAAATGCTAGAAACTTAGGTTTACCTTTCCTTAATCTTTCTTCTAAGATAAGCACTTAAAGCAAACAATATGGGAGTTATTCCGCCTTTTACTACCGTAAAAAGTCTTATTTGGACCAAAGAGAAGGGCGTCAGAAACAGATAGAGAAGATGCAGTTACGGCAGTTTCTTGGAATGGTTCCATTGCAAAAGACATTGGCGATTGCCTGCCTCGACCATTTCCAGCCCGAGCTTGTGCCCCCATCACTAAAGGGCTGGTCGTCTACGTCACGTGAAGACCCGCCGTAGCTGGGACGCGCTGCGGCTGCAGGTGTGTGCGGAGCGCGTGGCCGCGCGAGGCGGAATCGCGTGACCAGCACGGCGCGGCACAGCGCTTCTCCGGAAGAGAAACCGGCGCCCAGCCACTCGCTACCCAGCCGCGGCCTCAGCGTGCGAAGGCGGGACGGGGCGCCCTGACCGCTGTCATCCCCGTACAGCGCCAGCCCGGATGCGCTGGCCGAGGCACGAGCACCCGCGTTAGTGACCTGAATGAGGTGGCGCTCGCAGGTGAGCACAGCAGAAAGAAGGAAGGAAGGCCAGCGCTCCTTTATAAGTTCTCTGGCCGTCCTGACGATTCTACAGGGTGTTTCAAAAATGATTTTACGACTTCTAAAATTCGTACAAACTTACTCATACGACTTAGTCTCGGTGTCATCTTGAAGGAAACTAGAACAAGTTTTAAATCACGCGGTACGCCAGGACGGAATCGCTACACCGCAAGCACTAACGGCAGTTGCAGCAAAGATGGTTGCTTTTACCGGTTCTGAGTGTCCTACCTGTGTATATGCAGCGCATTACTGGTTCCATCATATCAACCCCATGCCACTCGTTACCTGTACTGAGTCACATCCCTCCACCTCACTTACGGCGGAAACAAGCTCTACTGAGGGAGGCCAAGAAAATCTCTGCATCACCCTCTCTACCACTGCACCAGGAATTCTGTTATCCGTCACAGCTAGCATTGCGATCAAGAAGACCAGCAAGTGTTACTGCAGGACAACTCATCGCGGATGGTTCTGATCTAAATGAAAGCTGGAGGCATGAATGGCCAACAAAAACATTGGGAACATCCCACAAAGAAGCCAAAAGGTTTTGACCTACCTAGGAACCTCTAGTGCCACCTCAACAGGTTAAGAACTGGACATGGTTGTTGTAGCTACTTCAGGTACAAATGGGGCTGCATCAGTTCACCAGTGTGTGAATATAATCAAGAAGAGCAGACAATTGAACATTTAGTCCAACGCTGTCCACTTCATTCATACCCTAGAATTCCCGACGACTTGTTCACTCTCACACCCAGCTTAATTAATTCGTTGAAAAAAACGGACGTTAAGGCTTAACCTTGTCTTATATGATATGTATAATGTATAAAATCACTTGCCTTGTATCAACTCTATATTGTATAAAATCACCATACGAGTAAATAAAACCTGTGTATATTGGTTTGAAGAGTCGAAGTCTACGATAACTGCGCAACTTAATTTTCGTTTCTGAGATCCTCCTAATACATTTGCTATTTATTACTGACAGAAGTGTTTTATTAAAACAGAATGTTCGGTAAAAAATAACAAATCCTCAGGCGTTCTTGTTCGTCGGACAGCGTCGTAGAAAAAGTGAGACAATATTTTGTGAATAGCCCTACAAAATCGACCTGGTTAAGGGTAAGATTCGATACTCGTATAGGTATCAATACCTGTATCTTTATACATCATTAGTCCAATTTAAATTAGTTGCCGTCCGACGGTTAAGGTCAGATGTGAAAACGTGGCTGTCTGCAAACTGCAAACAAAGAGCTCCACTGCCTGCGGCGGCAGATCACTTTAAAGTCTCCATACTAAACTCCGTCCGAAAAGGCCTCGGAAGACCGAATGGAACCGACTGACCGCTGTGTCATACTCAGCCGATAGACCTCATGGATGCGGACATGGAGGGCATGTGGTCAGCACACCGCCCTAAGGCCGTTCACAGTTTTCGTGACCAGGGCTACTACTTTTCAGTCAGGCAGCTCCTCATTTGATCTCACAAGGGCTGAGTGCACTATACTTGCGAACAGCGCTCGGCAGACCCGGACGGTCACCCACCCAAGTTCTAGCCAAGCCCGACAGCGCTTGACTAAGCGTGATCTGACAGGAACCGGTGGTGTTACTGCGGCAAGGTCGTCGTCTTTAAAGTTTCTCTGTCCCTCTCAAATATCGTTAAAAACGTGTAATTAAAGTGTGGTATACGTCTCTAAAGTACCTACAAGTATGTTAAAAACCACAGTTTTAATTAGGGGCATATATGTGGTAGGGATTTTTTTTAAGGCCAAAATTTTCGCCTTCCTCGAAACAGTTCAAAACCCATTGTATCAAATCTCGAAAACTAGTGAAATGAATTTTTTTTTTTTTCGTCGACGACTAAAATTCCTCGCTCGACAACGGATCTTCCTGAAAATTATGTTTAATACATCCTTTAAATAAAATTCATAATATCTCTTTAGCTGACTTACTGCGCGCTTACTATGGATAAGCGTCGGAAAAGGCGATTTTTTTGCAGTTTTGTCAATATTTAATTCTTAACAAAAGTGAGGCTTAAAATCTTCATCCTAAAAAACTGGGGTAAAAATTCTGGAATTTTCCTATGATATAGATCTCTATGGTACCTCTAAACATATCAGAAATCTATTCGTAATTTTAAACAGTAGCACAGTTTCCAACATGTGAACTAAGAGACACAATGCTTTGTGTAGCGGAACTGGCAGTGCTGTGGGAGCCGACAATGCCAGCCTCCATAGACGTGTTGCGGTGCAAACAGTCGATTCCGTTTGCTATCAAGCTCCAAGTAACTTGAACAGGGCTGTAGAGACTGAGCTGAAGCTCGGGTTGCTGAAGGAACTGGATCGCGTACTTTTCAAAGCAACCATAGCGACGTTTGCCTTAAACGAATCTGGTTATGAACAACAGGATGGGGATTCGAATTGCACGCGAATTCAGTGTTTCATCACTGCACTAAGTCTCCCTGTGGACAAAGCAGCAATTCTCAATCTATGTTTGAGGCTTATTAACCAGGATGTTACCGTTTGTCAATAGAGAAATGACTCCAGTCGAATGATTTATAGCAAACAGCTTTGCTGAATGCACTGGCTACAATATCACTCTTTAATCAAGTTGTCGATGGGAAATTCAGAGCTTAGTCTCTCTTTCGTCTGAATGTGAGTTGTCAGCTGACATTAATGATGTTGGCACAACGAGGCTCACCACTCCACCATAACGTACCGATCTGTCAACTCAGTGCCACGCGTGTATCATAGACTGCATGGCTCAGTCCCCGATGAAAAACACGCCTGCCAGTTGCAGTGACAATTTCGAAACTCTCTCGATTCCAGACTCTAGTTTTTTGTTTTTGTTTTTTAGACATGTCTGATGCGTCCCGCCACGAATTCCTCTAGACTATCGCTAGCTTATTTACACGAACAGTTTCTTCGAATGCCTAACGATATCCACGCCTAAAATCTGCACATCAGCGTCTGACTTACTAATGATGATCAGTGACTTGGAAAGTTGATTCCACTGGCCTTTTTTTTCATAGTTCGAGCGGTGTGGTCAACATGCTCATAATGTTGCCAAATAACTGATAATCTAATGGTATGTATAAATGATACTTATTACGTGATCAATCGTGGATTGTGTAAGTAGCCAATGCGCCTGATTATCCATATTGCTTCGTTGTTTTTGCATCGTGAGTATCCCAGCTTTTGCGGCCTCATTGTTTCTATTACACCGATGCAATCTGGGGTTGCGCGATCTGTAATTATAAGTTTCTTTCAGATGTAAGACCAAATCTCGGTTCCACAGGCGAATCTGTCAATTAACATATCGACGAAACCACATGTTTCACCAGCAAAAGTTGTTCTGTGGTGGATGTTCTATAATTTTTCGATAGTAGCTATTTTTTTCGTTCACGATAATGTACCATAAGGCTTTAACGTTAGACAACAGACCACTGCTATGTAATTCCAAGGTTCTCGCTGTGTGGGGGTATACGTAACGTCACAAACTGATTCCAGGTATGTTAGAAATATTTTTTGGTCAAATGTTTGATCGTAGCGAAAGCATGACACTCTAAAATTACGCAATGGATTTTCGTTCGAGTCCTCGTAACCACAGGAAGAGTCGGAATTGGACAAATGGAGCATCAGCGTGAGGTGTAGTTTTACAAAGAGAGATTTTACTGCTTGAAAATAGTAAGGGCAATTCAGAAAAACCTAGTTGGTGATTAGAGGGAAAATTTTTGCCCAAGTTTTCATAAGTAAGCTAACAGTGGGAAATGGACAAACGGTGTATCAAACTCACCAGCGTGAGGTGTAGTTTAGCAAAAAAGTATTTAACTGCTTAAAAGCAATCAGTGTAATAGAAACCGTTAACTAGTGATTTGAGGGAAAACTGAAATACACTCCTGGAAATGGAAAAAAGAACACATTGACACCGGTGTGTCAGACCCACCATACTTGCTCCGGACACTGCGAGAGGGCTGTACAAGCAATGATCACACGCACGGCACAGCGGACACACCAGGAACCGCGGTGTTGGCCGTCGAATGGCGCTAGCTGCGCAGCATTTGTGCACCGCCGCCGTCAGTGTCAGCCAGTTTGCCGTGGCATACGGAGCTCCATCGCAGTCTTTAACACTGGTAGCATGCCGCGACAGCGTGGACGTGAACCGTATGTGCAGTTGACGGACTTTGAGCGAGGGCGTATAGTGGGCATGCGGGAGGCCGGGTGGACGTACCGCCGAATTGCTCAACACGTGGGGCGTGAGGTCTCCACAGTACATCGATGTTGTCGCCAGTGGTCGGCGGAAGGTGCACGTGCCCGTCGACCTGGGACCGGACCGCAGTGACGCACGGATGCACGCCAAGACCGTAGGATCCTACGCAGTGTCGTAGGGGACCGCACCGCCACTTCCCAACAAATTAGGGACACTGTTGCTCCTGGGGTATCGGCGAGGACCATTCGCAACCGTCTCCATGAAGCTGGGCTACGGTCCCGCACACCGTTAGGCCGTCTTCCGCTCACGCCCCAACATCGTGCAGCCCGCCTCCAGTGGTGTCGCGACAGGCGTGAATGGAGGGACGAATGGAGACGTGTCGTCTTCAGCGATGAGAGTCGCTTCTGCCTTGGTGCCAATGATGGTCGTATGCGTGTTTGGCGCCGTGCAGGTGAGCGCCACAATCAGGACTGCATACGACCGAGGCACACAGGGCCAACACCCGGCATCATGGTGTGGGGAGCGATCTCCTACACTGGCCGTAAACCACTGGTGATCGTCGAGGGGACACTGAATAGTGCACGGTACATCCAAACCGTCATCGAACCCATCGTTCTACCATTCCTAGACCGGCAAGGGAACTTGCTGTTCCAACAGGACAATGCACGTCCGCATGTATCCCGTGCCACCCAACGTGCTCTAGAAGGTGTAAGTCAACTACCCTGGCCAGCAAGATCTCCGGATCTGTCCCCCATTGAGCATGTTTGGGACTGGATGAAGCGTCGTCTCACGCGGTCTGCACGTCCAGCACGAACGCTGGTCCAACTGAGGCGCCAGGTGGAAATGGCATGGCAAGCCGTTCCACAGGACTACATCCAGCATCTCTACGATCGTCTCCATGGGAGAATAGCAGCCTGCATTGCTGCGAAAGGTGGATATACACTGTACTAGTGCCGACATTGTGCATGCTCTGTTGCCTGTGTCTATGTGCCTGTGGTTCTGTCAGTGTGATCATGTGATGTATCTGACCCCAGGAATGTGTCAATAAAGTTTCCCCTTCCTGGGACAATGAATTCACGGTGTTCTTATTTCAATTTCCAGGAGTGTATTTCACGAGCAGCTGCTGCTAGTTATTTAGATGACGTGCAAGAAATTCACCTCTTCAAGACTTAGGTATTTTGCGCATAAAAAGTTGCATTGGTGCAGAAAATGTGGAACTCTTTTCTTTCATGTTGAAACAATAAAATAAAAATCAAATTACGGCTCGAATCGAAACTTCTTAGCTTTCTCTTGATCTATTAATAATCATAAAATACCGATCGATGTTCAAATATTTTATATTTGATGGTTCCTGAACAAAATATGAAAAAATAGAAAATGGGACAAATGTTTTGTGAAATGATTTGTGTACAACTAAGAAATAAAACAGATTAGAGAAGCATTTGACGTGAAAATTAGGTGGGCCGATAAGGTAAGGAATAAGCAGGTTCTCTGGAGCATCTGCAAGGAAAGGAATATGCGGAAAACGCTGACAAGAAGAAGGTAGAAGATGATAGGACACCTCTTAAAACATCAGGAAATAGCTTCCATTGTACTAGACGGAGCTGTAGGGCTTAAAAACTGTAAAGGAAAACAGAGATCGGAGTATTTCCGGCAAATAACTGAGGACGTAGGCTTCAATTGCTACTCTGAGATGAAGAGGCTAGCAGAGGAGAGGAATTCGTGGCGGGCCACATCAAACCAATCAGAAGACCGATGACTCAAAATAAATAAATAAATAAAATGATGCTCGAAATCTTGTACAGAAAATTCAGGCACGTCAAATATGAATATTTCTCTAACCTGTTTTATTTCTTACTTTTAGACAAATCATTTCACAAAACGCTAGAGCTTTTGCTTCTCCATTTTTATTTCGATACTGGTACGGCGAGAGTCGCAGACGGTAGCAAGAGTGAGCGCTAGCGACGCCAGCTGCAGCCGAGGCTCTAGCGCAGCGACCCTGAGGTGGGCGTGCCGGCCTTGGCAGTGATCTCCGCAGCTGCAGCTGCAGCCGTAGCCGCGGGCACAGCCGGGTGAAAGCCCGCCGCTGCCGCCCACGCGGGCCGCCCCACATAGCTATCTGCACTCACCCCAGCGCTCTCGGGGCTGCCAGCAGCTGCTCGAGGAACACCCAACGCCCCACATCACTTCACGATACTTTGAGGGAGTTATTCCCTCATCTCGGTCTGACAGCTAACAATCTTCCACACATTACTTTCACCGTCTGATAACTGGTAATGCTACGGCCGCAAGTGAGTAGGTATTGTGGACAGGTGTAGACATCCAACGACAATCCCGATAATCTCATTCAAAGCATCTTCTACTTGGTAGAAACGCCAACGCACTTTCCATACTGGTGGCGTATGTTCTTGAGCTGCGAAACAGAACTTCAAGCTGCGCTCACCACGTCGATCCAGCAAATTTACGTGTAATATTGTTTCTTGCAAGTACATATTTTTCTTTAAGTTCAGTGCAGTATTTTTTAAATGACAGTGTGCGGTGTAGGCTGACTCCCAAGTATTTTAGGTTGGTGCAATGAACTAGTCTGTACCGGTTCTGTTTCCAACTGTCCTGTGGCTTCTCCACTAAGCAGGTGGATTTTGCACACTTGAGTTTTTTCCTAGCTTAGGCTGCAGATTATTTTCCTCGTAGACGAATATAGATGTGTTAGGAAGTCTTTTCTGAAAGTATTTCTTTGGGGTGTAGTCAGCCATATAAAGAAGTGAAACATGGACGATAAACGGTTTAGACAAAAGGGAACAGAGAACGGCCGGCCGGAGTGGCCGTGCGGTTCTAGGCGCTTCAGTCTGGAACTGCGTGACCGCTACGGTCGCAGGTTCGAATCCTGCCTCGGGCATGGATGTGTGTGTCGTCCTTAGGTTAGCTAGGTTTAAGTAGTTCTAAGTTCTAGGGGACTGATGACCTCAGATGTTAAGTCCCATAGTGCTCAGAGCCATTTGAACCAGTTTTGGAACAGAGAACGCTGAAGATTAGATCAGTAGATTACGTAACTAATGAGGAAGTGCTAAATAGAAATGGGGAGAAAAGAAAGTTGTGGTACAACCTGGTTAGAAGAAGGGATCGGTGGATGGGACACGTTCTAAGGCATCAAGGTAAAAATTGTAGAGGGAGACGAGGAGATGAATACAGAAAGCAGATTCAGAAGAATGCAAACTGCATTAGTATCCGGAGATGAAGCGCCTTGCAAAGGATGCAGCAGTAGGAGAACTGTATCAAACCAGTCTTCGGACTGAGGACCATATCAACAGTAGTTCCCCAAAGTTTTCAAGTTTCCGTCAGTTTTCTTTGAGTCTCTTCAAAAGTTCGTCCTTGTATAGTAACAGCGCTGCTGTCTGCATATATGAATCTTTTTACTTCGTCGCGCGGGGTAGCCGTGCGATCTAGGGCGTCTTGTCACGGTTCGTGCGGCTCCCCTCGTCGGAGGTTCGAGTCCTCCCTCGGGCATGGGTGTTTGTGTTGTCCTTAGCATAAGTTAGTTTATGTTAGATTAAGTAGTGCGTCTGCCTAGGGACCGATGACCTCAGCAGTTTGGTCCCATACTCCCTACCACAAATTTCCAAAAAATTTTTACTTCTGGCTGGTGTGGCAAATATAGTACAGAATTAGGGGAAAAACGCTCCTTTGTAGTATTCCATTTTTTTGGTTTTGCCATCTACTTTTCTTTCCTTGTAAAATTACGTACAATCTTCGTTTCTTCAGCATGCCTCTTAACATGTAAGTCTGTCGAATGTCCTTTGATATTTCATAGCCTTACGTGACGAGTCGTGGTGATGTACTATATCGTATGCAGCAGAAATATCAACAAAGGCAGCAAAAGTTAATAAGCTCCTTTCGAAATCGTATTCATTGTGTTGATTCAGGTTTAGTATTTGATTACAACACGAGTTCAAATGGTTCAAATGGCTCTGAGCACTATGGGACTTAACATCTGAGGTCATCAGTCCCCTAGAACTTAGAACTACTTAAACCTAACTAAACTAAGGACATCAAACACATCCATGCCCGAGGCAGGATTCGAACCTGCGACCGTAGCGGTCGCGCCGTTCCAGACTGAAGCCCCTATAACCTCTCGGCCACACCGGCCGGCTACGAATTCCCTAGTCTATCACCGGCTTGTTCAAGGATAAGTTTTGTACTGATCTTGGGTGCTATTCTTGACAGACTTCATTCTTTCAAGTAGCTTATTTAAGTAGCAGGTTAAGGAAACAGAAGAGAAATTTTTCGGTTCAGTAATGCTACTGCTTGTGTTTTCCTGACAGTTTAGGAACCAGAAATGTTTCCAAACATTTGTTCATCGTCCTCATAATTCATTAGTTTATCGACCAACTGCTTTATTTGTTCAGTTTGTGTGTTCAAGATCCACTGCTTTATCTTATTTCAATTCTCACACTGCTCTTCCCAGTTCTTCAGGTTAGAATGGAGTTTATCGAAATTCGGTCTCTCCTTCTGTGTTTCGTTCCATATTCAGTGTAGTGGCCTTCTATCTTGTCTTTGTGAGCAATCTGGTTCGGAGTAACGTTGGTGCTCAACGGCGGACTCGTACGATTGTTGCTAAGACTTTATTAGCTCCCACGCTCTTCGGCTATTCTGTTTGAGGTTCACAACATTTTTCACTTCTTTGTCCAGCTACGTTTTAGAGTAGTTTTTCCCCCGTTTCAGCTGTATGTTGGTAAAGGAACTGCCGTTGTGCTATCTACGATAATCGTTCACAAGCTCTCGTCAGCTGAGTCAAGGCCAGATATAAATTGTGTCCTGCGTCCACGTGGAATATGACTCCTTCATATTTTCTTCAACTTTGACAAATTCTTTGTAGTTTTTTTTTTGTTTGCCTGTCTTTGTTTTCATCTTCGAGAGCCAGTTCTTCTCTGAAAGCCTTCCATTTTGTTTTCTTGAAGTTAAAACGGCGTTTGAAGGGCACTTTTTATAATCGCACAACTCTAGAGGCTACACGCTGCTTTTTTAATATGATCAGCAATGTTCTGAATGATGAAGAAATTCTCAGGATTGCACTCTCTTTACCACCTGGCTCCATTAAATGATGGTCTTAGTTTAGGGTCGAAAATAAGCTTCACCCCTCTCTTTCGATCCAACTTCTAGTTCTTCCCCATTTTTATCAGCTGAGTTTTGTCCCCATTCTACACTCTGACAGTTAAAATCTCCAGTACAGTCTTGAAGTTTTTGTTATGACAGTTATTTGGCTTGTGGAAGGTAAAATACGCATTAGGTGTCTTGCACACTGATGTAATACTACACGTTCGTAGCTCAATTATTAAAATTTCAATGTTGTTTGTGTCCGTGATGCTCGATGACGTAATTCCTTTATCTGGTCTTACAAAGGTAGCAGTACCATGTTGTTCATTAGGGCGTTCTAATACTATCTTCATCCTCTCAGTTTTTATTCTTCGGTCCTTTAGTCTTCCGTATGCTTCTTGCAATTGTAAACCGCCCCAGGAATGTTGCTTGAACTTGCCTGATGGTAAATTTCTTTTTCTCTTGACATTCATTTAGTCACAGTTTTTTGTCTTCATGTTTCTCAGATGTTTCTGGGTGGTGGAACGATCAGCCGTTGAAACTAGTCCATCGTTTCTAGGATACTCTCAATTGTGTTCTCTATACAGCAATCATTCGTGGAGGCTTCTTCCATGCACCCGCGGTAGTGCTGGAATACTAATCATTTACATATTCAAACATGTAGTACACTCCAAGGCAAACTTATGTTCATTGCGTACCATCTTGGTGCTGTTGCAATTTTAATGACTAGTAGAATACTAACCAGACACTGCCAATAGCTGCTGCGTGAACGTAATACAGGGTGATTCAAAAAGAATACCACAACTTTAAAAATGTGTATTTAATGAAAGAAACATAATATTACCTTCTGTTATACATCATTACAAAGAGTATTTAAAAAGGTTTTTTTTCACTCAAAAACAAGTTCAGAGATGTTCAATATGGCCCCCTCTAGACACTCGAGCAATATCAACCTGATACTCCAACTCGTTCCACACTCTCTGTAGCATATCAGGCGTAACAGTTTGGATAGCTGCTGTTATTTCTCGTTTCAAATCATCAATGGTGGCTGGGAGAGGTGGCCGAAACACCATAACATACCCCCATAAGAAAAAATCGCAGGGGGTAAGATCAGGGCTTCTTGGAGGCCAGTGATGAAGTGCTCTGTCACGGGCTGCCTGGCGGCCGATCCATCGCCTCGGGTAGTTGACGTTCAGGTAGTTACGGACAGATAAGTGCCAATGTGGACTCTCCATACAGTTGATTGTGGAATTTGCAGCTCTCTGCTAGCTCTGCGAGTCGATTTTCCTGGGCTGCGAACAAATGCTTGCTGGATGCGTGCTACATTTTCATCACTCGTTCTCGGCCGTCCAGAACTTTTCCCTTTGCACAAACACCCATTCTCTGTAAACTGTTTATACCAACGTTTAATACACCACCTATCAGGAGGTTTAACACCATACTTCGTTCGAAATGCACGCTGAACAACTGTCGTCGATTCACTTCTGCCCTACTCAATAACACAAAAAGCTTTCTGTTGAGCGGTCCCCATCTTAGCGACGCTGACGCCTAGTCAACAGCGCCTCAAGCGAACAAATGTACAACTAAATGAAACTTTATAGCTCCCTTAATTCGCCGACAGATAGTGCTTAGCTCTGCCTTTTGTCGTTGCAGAGTTTTAAATTCCTAAAGTTGTGGTATTCTTTTTGAATCACCCTGTATAATGGGGCCGATACTGCGCAGCACCAACAGACTTCAGTGTCACGTTTAACAAGCATGTTGACTATTTTTCAAAGTACAACACTGCGAACAGTGATGTGTGTTGCAACTCTGCGGGTCTTCTTTCCAGTAGCTGTCGAAAACCTGCGAGAAAGCTCATTTTCTATGTAAGAAAGCCTCAGTTGTTTCTCTATCATGATACTTTTTACTTATACTGACCACACATACTGCAGCCGGTCCTTGCCCTCACTCATTCCAGCCTTCCACACTTTTCAGTCATCTGCATCTTCATCTCCCAGACCCAGTGTCTACATGTCTCCCATGGTATTATCCTTCCATTTCATTCTCGGCCGTCCCAGTGATCTCTTTCCTTGAACTTCTCCGTCCATTACAGCCTTTATTACCGTGTTCTCCCCTCTCCTCCTCACGTGTCCACACCATCGTAGCCTGTTAATATTCACACTCGGTACGACATCAGGCAGTGTCTATAATTGTCTGAGTTCTCTGTTTGTCCCTATTCTCCACTGTTTATTTTCTTTCATTCTTCTTTTCATATATTTTAATCAGTACTTTATTTTCATAAGTGATGAGTTTTTTCTCTGTTTTCCTTATCAGGGTCCATGTCTCACTTGCACAGCACACTATTGGCTTGATGATGGTCTGATATATTCTTATTTTTGCCTGCCTAGATAGTAACTTCGATCTTATGATGTGCATTAGACGTCTTCCCCCAGCTTGAATACTTGTTACTATCTCTTGTTCTATAAGGTTTTGTTGGTTAATGTTGACACCGAGGTACGTGAATGTGTTTGTCTTCTGTATTTTTGATTTCCGATTTTGAGATGGTTTGGTCCTAAATGAGCTCTTCTTCCTACTACCATGAACTTTGTTGTAATTTCATTTATAGTTAGACCTACTTTCTTAGCTTCTTCCATTAGCACAGTCCCATTTTCTCCAGTTCTTCCATGTTCTTTCCTATCAGCACAATATCATCCTCAAAAGCCAGGACAATTATCTTTTTTCCTGCGGTGACTCCTGCACTTCCATATGTTACTCTCCTCAGGGTGTTGTTGAGGCCTAATTGAACAGAGCTGGTGATATAATATCTCCCTGTCTCACTCCTGTTTTCACTTCAAATGCTTCTGAGAATTCCCCCTGTACTTTCACTCTACACTTTGATTCCATCACACACATTGTTAACTCTGTCAGCTTGTCAGGTATCCCATACCATTCCATTATCCTCCACATTTCCTCTCTTACTGTGCTGTCATATGCTTTGTCGAAATCAATAAACAGGCAAAAGGTATTATGATTGTGCTCCCAGTTCTTATCTAATATTTGTCTTAGTCTGAACATTTGGCCGATTGTCGATTTACCTTTTCTGAACCCTGCTTGTGCTGTGTCTAATATTTCCTCAATGTATGGGTTGAGCCTGATCAGTATAATTCTTGATATTAGTTTACAGCAAGTGCATAGGAGAGATATCCCTCTGTAGTTCTGTGTCAGCATTTTGTCTCCTTTCTTGTATACGGGACATACAGCAGCAGTTTTCCATTCCTCCGGCATTATTTCTTTCCTCCATATCTTTTTTATCAGTTCGGCTAACCATTTATGTATCTTCTCTCCCCATTCTTTGAAGAGCTATACTGATATCACGTCTATTCCAGGAGTCTTCCCATTTTTTAGTCTTTATTGTCTCCTTCACCTCCATAATAGTTGGTTCTTCGAATAAAGGTTGCATGCTCTGATTGTTTTCTGCCTTGTTTTTATTGTTGTAGGTAACTAACGGGTTGTTCAGCAGTTCTTTGAAGTATTTCCTCCAGTTCTCTAAATTTCCTTCATTCGTAGTGATCAATGTTCCATTCTCGTCCTTCATTATCACAGCCTGACTTCTGTACTGTTTTCTATAGCTATTCATTGTCCTGTAAAACTGTTCACTATTGTTCTGGTTATAGTCTTTCTGAGCCTTCTCTATCTGTTTATGAATGCTCTTTTCTCTCGCCTTATTATACTCTTCATTTCTCTCGTGGCTCTCCTGTATGTTGTCTGGTTTTCATGGTTGTTATTGTTCATCACTGCCTGTCTGGCTCACTTCCTGCCTTGTACAGCTTTTCTACATGTTCCATTGAACCATGATATGCCCTTTATATTGCTATTATTATTATCTCTTTGGGTTCTTTTACCACTGTTGTTCTTAGCTGGTGGTTTTAGTAATGTTTGTTTCATCTTTATTAGCACAAGAGAATGGTCTGATCCTATCTCGTCCCATCTCCTTGTCTTAACATCTGTTATTGCCTTTTTATGGTTTTTCTCTATCAAAACATGGTCTATCTGGTTCCTAGTTAATCCATCCGGTGATGCCCCTGTTGGTTTATATACTTTATGGGGAAATGAGGTACTTGCTATTTTCATGTTTCTAGCTGTGGCGAAGTTGACAAGCCTTATACCATTATCATTTGATTCAGTGTGAAGGCTGAACATGCCTATATATGATTACCATTGCTGTTCTTGTCCTATTTTGGCATTTAAGTCCCCCAGCACAATTTTGATGTCGTACGTGGTAATCTGGAGGACATCTGGCGTAAGGTGCCATATAATTCGTCTTTTATGTCTTCCTCCTTGTCCTCAGTTGGGGCACGGACACTTATTAATGAGATATTTCAATATTTCCCTTTGATTCTGATGTAGCATATTCTTTCATTGACATTTCCTAGTGTCATCACAGTGTCCATTATTTTATTATGTACCGCAAATCGTATCCCAAATATGTGGCGACCGTGCTTGTTCCCGCTGTATATGAACGTGTAGTTTTTCTCTCTGTGCATACCTTGTCCAGGCCATCTTATCTCCTGCAGGGCTGTAATATCAATCTTTTACTCTGTTAGTTCTTCATTAAGTATCTTTGTCTGTCCTGCAGCGTACAGTGTTTTTACGTTCCATGTAGCTGTTCGTAGTCCTTTATTCATAAGCTTGGGTCGTTTTCCGTTAGATCCATTCCAATCCGTGGCTGAGTGTGAGTGCATAGGAACCAATCAGTTTTTTACAATGTTGGATGGTTAGCCCAACGATTAACCCGCCTACTTTATCCGGGCTTGGGACCGGCTGGAAGGCTAGTTTTCTTCCAGGCGTGGTTCTGTATCATGATAGGCAAAAAAAGTTAAATGTTAGACATTTACCATTTCGCGCTGTCGCCTGTCTTTTCGCGCTGTCGCCTGTCTTTTCGCGCTGTCGCCTGTCTTTTCGCGCTTTCGCCTCGTTTCGGTGGCTTGGATCTGTTGTGCAGTATTAAATGTGTACATGTTGCATGGAGGAGCCCGTATATTTCACCACATTATATGTTCAAACCCGCGTGCGGCCATCCAGATTTAGATTTTCCGTTATTTCCCTAAATCACTCCAGGCAAATCCCGGGATGGTTTCTTTGAAAAGGGCACGGCTGATTTCTTTCTCGTTCTTTGACACAGCCCGAGCTTGTACTCCTTCTCTAATGTCCTTGATGTTGAAGGGACGCTAAACCCAATCTTCCTTCCTTTCTTCATTCACCGCCTTATCTTCTCGCTGCGTTAGTACGGGATGCTGCTCCTGGTGCTAGTAGCCATGCAAACGACATTATACTACATTTAGTTCATGTCTGAATAATCAAGCACACATGGTAGATGTTGTGTATATTTGGCCAGCCTTGTCTGTTAGTTACAAGAGCGGCCTCCTCAGATCAGGCCCCTAAGGGGTGACGAAGGTCTGCTGAAACGTCACACGCCGTCCTTCAGTAGATTGCTGTCGACAGAGACCAGGTTACGTAAATATCTTCGAGTTCCCGCACGTCAGAGTCAGTTCACTCATGTTCTGTTGTTCTACACATTGACGCTCATCGACATAACGAATAACTTACGAGCTTCGCATTGAACTCTAATCTTCTTTCTTATCTATGAGTTTCCAAAGTGCAAACAGCTTTTTCGCAAGTATCGACTTGTTCTGTAATTTGAAATCGCCTTCTGCCAATCAGTATCGGGGAAATATTTTAAATTACTTAAATAGTTTACTACAGGCATTGGGGATAGAGCCTTGAAATTGAAACGATAAACTAGAAAAGTTGTTTATTTGGAAGACATTCTGCATAGGCTCTGAGATTGTCTGTTCTATAGAAGTCCTCTGACACATGATGTGAATGGTTTATTTCTGGATTTCTTACAACAGCGGACATACTTACCTGAATGGGTCGCTATCGGATTTAAAATAAATGTTTCGTAAAGTCCGCTGTTGCCTGGAAAACAAAGGTTTTCTAAATTCTTATGGAAGCCTGCGCACCTTTACAGGTTTATACAATTGAACTGTAGCAAGCGACTAAACATCCAAGTGTACGTAATGATTCGTGTGACACCTGGAGCATTCCTACGTATTGAGTTAGGTGCTAGTGACACTTTGTCTCGCGAAATTCAAAGCAGAGCGCTAGCATTAATTTTTTGACTGTGGTAAAATTCATTTAAGCAAGGGATTTTTAGTGAAGATGAGTTACGAGCGTTCTTTAAAAGGCACGACCTGAAAGTTCCATGATTCGCTATTTCCCGGCACAGGTAGAAAGTCCGCAGTTACTTGTAACCAGTAATCATGGTCGGAGAATGTGTGCAGCGTGCGAGCCGCATTTATCCATGTAACATCTATTCGTGAGGCCGTGACAGCGAGGTTGAGAACTTGTCTCTAGGTCAGGAACAACTCGTTCTCGTGTCCCGTTTGAGGAATAGTTGCTGACGGTGTTAAGTAGCCGTAACGCCAAGAGCACATTCGCTCTAACAATTAACAAGAAAAGTTTTTCTCTCCTTGTGAAGACCACAACTAGATAACCGCGACATTTTAGACAACTTTCAAAAATATGCAGACCAACACAGCGCATGATAAATACATCGCACCTGAAAGGCTGCATCTCGAGCGCTGTTAACCCCGTGCTCCACAAGTAGACGAAATACAGGGTGTACGGACTAGAAATATACAAAAACATTTGTTTATATACTGAGGTGACAAAAGTCAAATGGTTCAGATGGCTCTGAGCACTATGGGACTTAACTGCTGAGGTCATCAGTCCCCTAGAACTTAGAACTACTTAAACCTAACTAACCTAAGGACATCACACACATCCATGCCCGAGGCAGGATTCGAACCTGCGATCGTAGCAGTCCCGCGGTTCCGGACTGTAGTGCCTAGAACCGCTCGGCCACATTGGCCGACGACAAAAGTCATGGAATAGCGATACACACATAAAGAAATGGTGGTAGTATGGCGTCCTAAAGTTATAAAAGGCCAGTGTATTGGCAGAGCTGTCATTCGTATTCATATGATTCGTGTGAAAAGGTTTCCGGCGTGATTATGGCCGCAGGACGGGAATTAACAGACTTTGAACCCGAAATGGTAGTTGGAGCTAGACGCATAGATCATTCCATTTCGAAAATCGTTGGGGAGTTCAATATTCCGGGATCCACAGTATCAAGAGCGTGCCGAGAATATAAAATTTCAGGCATTACCTCTCACCATATAGAACGTAGAGGCCGACGACCTTCACTTAACGACCGAGAGCAGTGGCCTTTGCGTATAGTTGTCAGTGCTAATAGACAAGCAACACTGCGTGAAATAACCGCACTAATCAATGTGGGACGTACGACGAACATATCCGTTACAGTGCGACAAAATTTGGCGTTAATAGGCTATGGGCTATCAGAGCAGACAATCGATGCGAGTGTCTTTTCTAACAGCACGACATCGCCTGCAATGCCCCTCCTGAGCTCGTGACCATATCGGTTGGACCATAAACATCTGGAAAATCGTGGCCTGGTCGGATGTGTCCCGACTTCAGTTGGTAAGTGCTGATGATGCTTCAGTTGGTAAGTGCTGATGATACGGTTCGAATGTGGTGCAGATCCCACGAAGCCATGGAGATAAGTTGTCAATAAGGCACTATGAAAGCTGGTGGTGGCTTCATAATGGTGTGGGCTACGTGTATATGGAATGGATTGGGTCCTCTGGTCCAATTGAACCGACCACTGGCTGGAAATAGTTATGTTCGGCTACTTGCGGACCATTTGCAGCCATTCATGGAGTTCAATTTTTATAGATGACAAAACGCTCTGTTACCAGGCAACAGCCATTCGCGATTCATTTAAAGAACTTTCTGGACAATTCGTGCGAATGATGTGGCCACCCAGCTCACCCGACGTGAATACTATAGAGCGTTTATTGGACATAATCGAGAGGTCAGTTCGTACACCAAACCATGGACCGCAACACTTTTGCAAATAAGGACGGCCGTAGAAGCTCGTTCCACATCATTTCGATGAAAGAGGCGTTCAAATGATCTATGGAACACGTGACTAACTAACTGACTGGCAGCATGGCTCAGCACCTCTTCAGGGGACTTCCAACGACTTGTTGAGTCTACGCAACGTCGAGTTGCTGCACCACGCCGGGCAAAAGAAGATCCGACACGATATTAGGAGGTGTTCTATGAGTTATCATCTCATTGTATTTCAGTACCTATTAAGGCTTATAACTTTTTTGTCCAGTATTCTACAAAGGAGCTCAAACATTTTTATGCTATGTTGGTACAACAGGAGCACCGTTTGTAGCTCGACAGATATCGAAACGGTACTCCAATTCTTGCCACATATCTATAAGCGTGACTGGTGTTATGACCTGTACTGTGGCACACATCTGTTGTCTACCAGGTTTTGCGTGGTTATTACACGCTGGCGTCGAATACAGGCGATGGTCACGTTGATGTGACAGGAACGCGTATTGTCGTATACCTACAGTTTCACCCGTGTCAGTTTTCAGTACTAATTACGACACACTCAATAAAAATTTTTGCACCTGGGCTCCTCTGGCGCCCCTGTCAGCAGTCAGTTGTCACTTGCGCCTTGACCCAGCTCTGCGTAATTACCTCCCGAACGTTAAAAAGAGGAGCAGGGTGCCTTGCAGCTGCGAAAACTGGCGCGCGCCTGCACGGCCACTGACTGGCAACCAGAACAGCTGTTCTGCGTCAGGGAGTAGTGCGTGCACCAGGAGCTATAGGATTACCACGCTTCCATCGTATGGTTTGAGAACCTTATTTTATAGCTCAGGTTTTTTAGCTCACAGATTTTGGGATTATCTGTATTCCGTGAACGCATTTACTAACAAACTTTACATAATTTGCCACATCGTAGTCTATAGAAAGTCCGGAGTTAGTGAAGTAGTAACGAAGATGAGATGTAAACATTCATATTCCAAGGGATGAACGTAACCCATCACGGAACGAAAGTTCAGTTTTCGAAAAAAATATAATTTTGATATCTCCTGAGTTTTGTCTGTATCGTCTGAAAGTTTCGTGATTGTAGCTCAACCGAAAATATTTATAAATGAGTTTTTTCTCCAATGACGCAAACGCGTTGAAACACAGCATGAATGCGACTAAACTACTTACAAAATTTTTCATGTTTCGTTTTCTGATCTTCTAGTTTATCGGTACGTGTGTATACTTTTCTCACGAAATAAAAGGAAAAAGATTCTCAAATTTTCTGTGGCGGCTTACGCAGTCGTGACACAACTTATGAAGGCTTACGATTTAGCACTTTATTTGCCGCTGTTGCTGGTATTTATAATAATAATTTGGCCTGCTTTTCGGTACTGAATATTGGAAGCTTCACATAAATGTTGTTTTTCATTATAGTTTAGGAACTGTGTTACTATCATCAAAGAACCATAGCAATATCTGCCGCAGTTGATCTGTAATGTGGATTGATTCAAGGAAGAACTTTTTTTAAAGTGACTGTACCATCATTGTTTTCTTTATGTAAGTATCTGTACACGTGCTTTAAAACCACCTTATGGCCACCTAGGCAATGTGATGCGGTGATGGACTTGCGGCAGATATTCAGAAGGAGTAAGCTCCAGCCCTTGTTGTACTATCCCAATTAAGAGCATTCGACAATTCTCGAATATTAGGGCCGTTTTTTCATCAGTGCCGATCTTCTCTAGCAGAAGCGAGCACATGCACATGTTTTACATGACTCTGCTGTTAATGAGATGTTCAAGCTGCAAAAATTAACTCGTATGTCTCAGTAATGTCGCATCATAAACAGCACCTGTGGAGTGGAACGTGTAATTACGTTTTACTGTTGTGGTCAGAGTTGAAGTAAAGTTGTGACGCCTTTTGTTTCCTCGACCTTTACATTCTGTATCTCCTATGTAATGAAAAGCGGACTTCTCTGCATTCTGTTAGTGTTATACGAAATATTTGTAATATTATTTGATATACGTGGGGAAGGAGCAAGAAAAGAATGTCAGAAAGTTACTCGCGTCATGCAGCCCACTTCGTCTGTTACGTTGGTGAACACAGTCTGAGAGAAGAATGGCAGATAGCGGCTATTAACTTTACGGCATAACGTAACCTAGATGATTCACTGCGTCCTCCAGTTCACCATTATGATATTTTTTATTTCCTTGACAGTAATAGAGCAGCACAGTGATAAGCGACATATGCAACTGAAACGACCAGGGATGTTGCAATCAACAGGTTTCTAATATGTAATTATTTCTCTTTGTTTTCAGGTGAGATTGCTGTACTGACTGATACTGACGAAAATTCTGAGGTCGAAAGAAAGGTAGGAAGATGGTTCTACTGAAAAAGAAATACGTAAAATATATTACACAACAACAAGTGATTTTACTCTGTAGTCGCGAATGAAACCACTGTGAATCTTTGCTCTCATGTATTTACGTTGCTAAGCAGTTGTAGACTTACAGGGCCATCAGCAAATATCAGCTGGCTATCTAAGAGGAGAGTAAGGAGGCACTGACCTTGAAAATAACATATTATAACCGAAACGCGATTTTGATATAATCTGTAACGTAAGGTAATCTTTCGCATAAGAGTCACAGTAAGTGGAAAATTTTGAGCCTAAGCACCATATTATACATAGAAAAAGGTACCAAAGCCCAGAGTAAGTCTGTTGCATGTTACAGACAGAATGACACTTGCACGCAAAGAAGAATGACATCCGTAAAAGAGTCATAATGATGAAGACAGGTACCAATAAGAAATTTGTAGCTAGAGAGATAAATTTACAGAACAGTTAAGACAGGTACATGGAACCATGCTTTATAGCGAGAAAAAAATAAGAGAAAAGCAAACTGCAAAACAAACAGAATTTATTCCTGTTGTTTTACCACAACATCGAGTAAAGGAAGCGGACGAACAGCAAAAAAAGCCACGACATGAATGTTATGGAGAAGACATTGTGAGAACTAGAACAGCTGCGATAAATTGTGTACGATAACGTTTTTTAAGTTAGAGCTGCATTTATTTTTAAATTTTAAGGCTTCGATGTTCATCTGATGTTATTTACGTGGTGAACTTTGGATTATATTTGATACCTGTGACGTTAAATACGCACGTTGTATGATATATACTGGTAAATTTTTATAGTGAGAAAAAAAGCATAAGAGTAAACTTCGTTCGATGGAGTTGCTCTAAACTACTACTGTTATCTTCGAGGATAAGGTTCGTAACGAACACGTAAGTAGCAGTTTTAGAATAACATCCAATACGGAAAAGTTGTTGAAATGCAAACTGTGACTGGACTGCCGTGTCTTGCGCAGACCACATACATCGTGACGAGTCGAGCCTCTGGCTACTTGACGAGAACAGTCCAAAAGACTTTTAAAAGATAGGGGTTGCAGAACAAAATGCTTAACAGTAAAGCGGACGGCGCCTCAAGGTTATGAAAGCCGACTCCACGTAACGGGACTGTCCGAGGATGAAAAAAGGTATGCCGGCCGAAGTGGCCGTGCGGTTAAAGGCGCTGCAGTCTGGAACCGCAAGACCGCTACGGTCGCAGGTTCGAATCCTGCCTCGGGCATGGATGTTTGTGATGTCCTTAGGTTAGTTAGGTTTAACTAGTTCTAAGTTCTAGGGGACTAATGACCTCAGCAGTTGAGTCCCATAGTGCTCAGAGCCATTTGAACCACTTTTTTTAAAAAAAAGGTATAACTAATATGCAACTGAAACAAACATCTGATATGGTGTGTAGCCTGCGATTTGAATCATTGGTTGAAACCCGAAGTTTGAGCCTCCTACTGAGCCCCTTACGAATACACAAACTTGTATGAAGTGTAAATTTAAAGACCAAGCTTTTTAAGAATCAATTAGTTGGTAGTCTACTCTAGTTTTACACAGAGTGCATTTTAGGAACGAGAATCTTTTATTGCAATATCTAATGACTATTACAAACCGTTAATTTATCATCGTTCAAGTACAGTTCCCACAATTTTGTAACTTTTTAGAACTCTGTATTCAATAGCGGACAAACAGAAAAATGTACTAGAGATATGCTACCAGGTAAGGGAAAGAATCTAGTAACAAGAAATGAATGAAATGGGCATTTTATTTTAATCAAGACAAAGAGCTTCTCAGTTTGGTTTGTTTTGTCAACAATAAATGACAGAAGAACAGTCAGTAGCAGAACGCGTGCTACAAAGAAATATATTCCAAAGTGGACTTGCTTCGTGGGTAATAGGATGGTTCAAATGGCTCTAAGCACTATGGGACTTAACATCTGAGGTCATCAGTCCCCTAGAACTTAGAACTACTTAAACCTAACTAACCTAAGGACATCACACACATCCATGCCCGAGGCAGGATTCGAACCTGCGACCGTAGCGGTCGCGCGGTTCCAGACTGAAGCGCCTAGAACCGCTCGGCCACAGGGGGGTAATAGGAACCTAAACTTCGGGAAAAGGACAAAATTTCTTAAAGTGTTAACAAGTATCTTCTTAACTTGTGGTAAGTGAGAAACTAAGTGTACAGAAAATAGACGATCAAGTATAAGCAGCAGAAATGCGTTATAGCCTCAAAATATGAACGCTAATAATTCTATGTGTTTACTGCGTTGACTGCATGGTAGCAAGAAACTATAATTGTGTGACTACATTTATACAAGATGTTTCAAAAAGATTCAGCCAGTTTCACAAAACTGTACGTTTTAGATGAAAGACGATATCAACTTGAGGTGAATTTTGACTTACGTATAGGAATAGTAAGTTTTTAATTTCAAAAGAACCATTCAATTTTAGAAGGAAATACCTGTTACATGCATGCGCATAGAACCTTGAGCTATTTTTTACAACAACATTTAGGATCAAAGTTTTCATTTGACTTTCACAAATATTCAATGTCCCCTGCACTGGACGCACGACAAACATCTAGACGATTTTCAGTCTCACCCACGCTTTTTCGAGTTTTCCTAGAGTTGCGCAAAGCTGTTGGAAGGGGTGCCATATAAATGAAGTCTTTCACAATCCCCCACAGAAAAAGAAGATATCGTGAGAACATACGACAGTATAGGCCAATGGCGCAATCCAGATATTCCCCTTACGACCAGTCCATCATTGAGGCAATAAACGTTGAAATCGAATAAAAATTGAAAAATTTTTGCTTCTTGAGTTTCAAGATACGTAGGATCAAAATATTAAATCAAGTAGACAAATAAAAGAAGACTTAGTCTGTCTATTTTTCGCCGTTTTTATTCAAAAGTGATGATTGGCTGAATATCCCCCCCCCCCAAAAAAAAAACACTCCCCTCAAAAATCATGCTATTTTCGAGGATCACAGCACTGTTTGGGCACTACGAATAGTCAGTGCTAAAGGATATAAACCGAGGTTGAAGAAATATATTTTTTGTGTCTATTCGACCGTATTCAGAAACTACAAGAAGATAAAAGCAACATATCACTTACTTTTTATTTTTATTACAAACTATGAATGAATTGTTAAGTTTTTTTCCTTATATGACGTTGCTATTTTGTTGTGGCTGATTGCGTTCTTATTCCTTGAAAGCGAATGTGCCATTGTAGTCCATTGATACCGCACTTGGTAAAATACTTCCAGACCAGGGATGGTACTATTCTGTGATGCAACTGATGTCCGACGACATCAGGGAGAAACTACCATATAGACCAGATAGGGCAAGTCTTACTGCTTGTGCATGCGTAGCGCCCAGTAGACCACGCCACATTCTAACAGGCACATTACTGTCTAAGCAAAAGTATACCAGTTCTTATGCCATCTAATTGATGCTCGTTTTTGTGGGCATTGTTATTAAAATAACACTGACCGATTTTCCAATTTGCTGTAGTAACGTAGTATTTCAAAGCAATGGAAATTTTGCCACTAAAAATTACTCGTTTCTTAAAAAAGGTTTATTTAAAAACAAAAAATATTACCACTGCTACTATGAGCAATTGATATTTCGGTTCTTTTACCAAGTTATTAGTAAAAAAATAAAATAAAAGTCTGTTATAATCGAGACCAAGTAAATAGCGAAAAATACCGGTTATTCAGAACTAAAATACCGCTATCGGTTTTAACCGGTCGGATCCGTATTGTGGACTACCTGCAGTTCTGTATTGAATGCGCTGCGCGTCTTGAACGAGCACACGGGGCGACCTGTGGATCACTGTTTCATACACGACCAGAATCTTGAAAGTGCTGGTGCCATTGTCGAATACGTTGATATGTAGCGGGTGGAATGTCGTATTCGCGACCCACACCACAAATCTGTAACTGAACCGTACACGAAGTGTAGAACACAGGACGCCTTTGTTGCTGAGCAGTTGCCATCTTGAGTCGACGGACTTCGGGAAATGAACGAGCAGACGAGTCAGCTGCACCAAGAACGCCCCTACTTGCAATCACATTAATGGACAAGTTAGCACTGATGCGATGCTTAACTTAAAATTCACCCCATACTTTTATCTTCATTCATACAGAAGATACAGTTTTGTGAAGTCAAATAAATCTGTTTGAAATTTTGGCGCTCTAGAATGATTTGATTTAACCATTTCGTGACCAGCAGGACGTATGTACTCCACATACAGATTCATTTCACTGACATCACAGGGATGTGAAAGTGCCACATCTGTGTGGTGCTGCGATGTAGCGTTGAATGTATCAACTATTTGGAGCCAGCGTGCTCATTGTTTGGCACCTAATGCGCGAGATATTGGTTGTTTCAGTCGTACCTTGTGTTTTTGGCGGTTTTATGTAATTTTCTTTCCTCTCTGTAATAGATAAGCTCAGAAAAAGGTATTTATTATTCTCCTCTTACGTTGTTTGCTGGAAGTATACAGATTTCAGCTCACATTTATTGATAAAACACTTTTAAATTCGCGACGATGTCGCAGCTTGTGAAACTTTTAAATTCATTTAATAGTTTTGTCTTATGGCCAGTTTGTGTAGACAGTTTCCATTTCCGCCTTTTGTTTGTATTCTTACCTAAATTTTTCCATTTCTAAATTTTATTCGGCGCGCTGCAATCTTATTTTACTGCACTTTGAAAATATTTTCTAGCAAGGAGCACAAGGAGGCGATGCAGACAATGCAGCACACGAAATGAAGAGACAAGGACGAACTTCATAGCACTGCAAAATACCGCTACGTTTTCCGCCAAGTTCTTAAAAATAATCACAAAAATGTTAAACTGCAAAAAAATAAATTTGTTCGACGTAATAATGATATTTACTTTCTTCTTTTTAGAGATCCTAATCTGTAGTAAAAATTTTTGTTAAGTGTGATGTATATGCCTTGCTGGACTCCAGAAGAAATAAATTTGTGGAACCATTTATTCCTTCTCCTCGAATGCTGCGGGACGTATACGCCACATTTGAAATATTTATAAAGCTATAAATAACAATCGAAATTTAGAAACATGGCCTGACCAAGTAACCATTCCAAAATGAAGAAACCAATTTTTACAGTAACGTGCGCCGGCCGCGGTGGTCCAGCGGTTCTAGGCGCATCAGTTCGGAACCGAGCGACTGCTGCGGTCGCAGGTTCGAATCCCGCCTCGGGTATGGATGTGCGTGATGTCCTTAGGTTAGTTAGGTTTAAGTAGTTCTGAAATCTTGGGGACTGCTGACCTCAGATGTTAAGTCCCTTAGTGCTCAGAGCCATTTGGTTCAAATGGCCCCAATTACCTGTGAAAAATGGTTCAAATGGCTCTGAGCACTATGGGACTTAACTTCTTGAGGGCATAAGTCCACTAGAACATAGAACTAACTAACTAACCTAAGGACATCAAGCACATCCATGCCCGAGGCAGGATTCGAACCTGCGACCGTAGGGGTCGCACGGTTCCAGACTGTAGCGCCTAGAACCGCTCGACCACTCTGGCCGGCTCTGAGCCATCTGAACCATTTGAACAGTAATGTGCGAAATTTTAATTAATTCTGCCACGAAAGGGTTAAACTGTTACGCAAAACGTGCCTGTGACGCAGTATCATTTTCATCGCAAGTTATGCTTAACCTTTCAGTTTTTTTCCATGAAATACATCATTGTTGCATAGGAAAAGACGCTGTACAGGAAATTATATACTTGTAGCGAAATTAAGGAAAGATAGAGAGAGAGAGGCCAAATAAGATACTGCAACAGAAAATACGTGACAGGAAGAAGGGACGACTCATGGACCATAAGGAGGGACACATATCGTTTCTAAGACATACTATTCCAGGGAAGACCATAAGAAGCACAAAAAGGGGACGACTCAGACTAATGCTGAGCAGCACCTTGAGCAGTGACATGGCTGTGAATGGTTTCGGTGTTGATCTGTAGGCACTGGTGATGCGTGGAGCCACACCGACAATAGGAGGCCATTAGGAGAAGAAAGTGATAGTGACATCCGTCATTTCCCTGTTGTACGTGCGTGCGTTTGTCTGTACATGCGTGTGTCTGTGAATCTTGGCGGTGAGCATCAGTATGCCGCAGTTGCTCCGTAGCGAGGATAGCATTCGAAGAGTGGAGTTGCGCTGCCCAGCTGATGGGGAACCGCTTTGTCGCCGGCACGTGACAACGAGCGAGGTGGTGTAGCGAGCGCCTTAACGAGCGGCGGCGGAAGCGGCCTGGGTTGTGGCCGCGCGGCCTGTTAAGGCGAGTGGGGTCTGCAGCGGGGGAACTGCCAAGGCCTCGCGCTGGCCATGAGAGCAGAGCTGAGCTGTGGCCCTTCGCCAAGCCCCACCTGGCGCCGTGCTTGCCTTGCAGACACCCCTCACGAGGGTAGCCAGCCACGTGTGTGCACGCTCAGCGCGACTACGCCACACTTGTGCATACGCAACTAAGCTCACCAGACAAAATATTAGTCAGGCACTTAAGGGCACACTGCTCGCTTTGGAGCGCTTTGGGTACTGTAGAACTGCTACCATACACTAATGTGACCCTCGACCGCTGACGAGAGTCGTGGCAGTGAAGTGGTGTACACTGACCCGACAAAAGTGATGGTATACCTCGTAATACTGTCTCGGAGTCGGACTTCCTTTCACCAGCGTAGGCAGCAACTCGACATGGCATACACTTAACAAGTGGTTGGAAGTACCCTGCAGAAATACTGAGCCATGCTACCTCTATAGCCGCCCATAATTGCCATAGTGTTGCCGAGCAGGATTTACTGCACGAATTGACCTCTCTTATGTCCTGTAAACGTTCGATGGGATTTATGTCGGGCGATGTGGATGGCCATCTACATCTACGTGATTACTCTGATATTCGCAATGAAGTGCCTGGCAGAGGGTTCAATGAACCACCTTCAAGCTGTCTCTCTACCGTTCCACTCTCGAACGGCACGCGGGAAAAACGAGCACTTACATTTTTCTGTGCGAGCCCTGATTTCTCTTATTTTATCGTCATGATCATTTCTCCCTATGTAGGTGGGTGCCAACAGAATGTTTCCGCAATCGGAGGAGAAAACTGGTGATTGAAATTTCATGAGAAGATCCCGTCGCAACGAAAAACGCCTTTGTTTTAATGGTTGCCACTCCAATTCACGTATCTTGTCTGTGGCACTGTCTCCCCTGTTTCGCGATAATACAAAACGAGCTGCCCTTCTTTGTACGTTTTCGATGTCACCCGTCAGTCTCACCTGATGCGGATCCCATACCGCGCAGCAATACTCCAGAATAGGGCGGACAAGCGTGCTGTAAGCAGTCTCTTTAGTAGACCTGTTGCACCTTCTAAGCGTTCTGCCAGTGAATCGCAGTCTTTGGCTTGCTCTACCCACAACATTATCTATGTGATCGTTCCAATTTAGGTTATTTGTAATTGTTATCCCTAAGTATTTAGCTGAATTTACAGCCTCCAGATTTGTGTGATTTATCGCGTAATCGAAATATAGCCGATTTCTTTTAGTACTCATGTGAATAACTTCATACTTTCCTTTATTCAGGGTCAATTGTCACTTTTCGCACCATACAGATATCTAAATCATTTTGCAAGTCGTTTTGATCATCTGATGACTTTACAAGACGGTAAATGACAGCATCATCTGCAAACAATCTAAGACGGCTACTCAGATTGTCTCCTACGTCGTCAATATAATGCAGGAACAATAGAGGAGCTATAACACTTATTTCACGCAGTCTTGATTGTCCGTCTGCACTGACAACTTGTGACGTCCCCTCTCCGCCGCGTGCTGGCGTTGTCGACGCCGTGGAGCTGTTACTGCTACAGCTCGGTCAGTGGAGTCAAGATGCGATGCACGATGATGGATGTCTCCGTCGGTTAAAGGGAGACAAGATCTGAAAAAGCTCTTAAGAAATCGTTGCTCGCGTAATGACTAAAGTTTGATTGCGAGTCCGCACAGTTTCCTTATTAATGCGGACTGCGCTCTCTGATTGTCTCTTATGGTTTGAAGTTGAATTATTATGTGCCCAGTTAACACTTTAGTGCAGTAGTTGATGGATCTTCCCTCATGCGCATCGTCCACATCACCAAAAGCGAGGAAAAAGTTCAATAGCAGATCGTATTGGTCGTTGTTTGTTCGTTGCCAAGTAAAATTGTTCGCTCTATATGACGCGAGATCCACAGATATTCTTTAACAATATCTTAATTATCTTGCGTCGTAATATTACGTATGTCCAAACCTTCCTTCTCACAACTAACAGTCCACGAATTTACTTCCAAGTTACATAGTCACTGTTCATTAGCTTTTGATGAGCAATTACCAAATATTCAGAGAATGATGGAGGCGATAAGTTGAATTTCCACTTTTGATGACCAATTTTATTGTTCCTTTTCGCTAAATACTTTCTAAACATCACGCTACATGCACACACGGTTAATTAGCACCGGCAGTTCTGTTAGTTTCAAGTATCGTGACAATTACGGCAGCTTTAACCCTCGGCGTAATTGTATCTTCTTCATGTATTCGTGTCAATGTCTCCTACTCGAGACTAAACGTGTATTATAGCCTTTTGAAACTTTGTCCATTCCTTTCTATAAGTTCACTTATATGAATGTTGAGTCCAATATTGCCTACTTCCGTTAATAAAGTCCAACAACTCGGTATACACAGTCAGCATACTATCTCGGTTCAAGTCTCTAATCTGAATATCAGTTCACAAAATCCGTGCGTCTACGTCACGCAACAACGACTCTTGAAAGTAAAACAATCTCGTCGCGCTCCGTTCGCTCAACTGTGGCAAGAGCTGCTCTCGTATGACTTGATAGCACGATAGCTAGCAAGCGACTTACTTTTTCCGTAAATGAGTAATGTAGACGCACTGAATTTCTTCGTTGCGTTTACAACTCTCTTCCACATAAAAGTTATCTCTGACCGACATTTCTTTGGACTTAACTTTCATGGTATTAATTTGCAATTATTACTTAGATGTTTGGCAAATAATTAAAGACGAACTTTCTTTCTTCTTCCTTTCTACCAAAACACTCTCTGTAATGCTTAATGTTGGTGTTTATCAAGACTTTCTGGTGTTATATCATCGGCAAAGTTGCCGTACCTGTCACGATTGCTTTTACCTACTTTACATCATGATGGTCTCTCCTAATTGGGTGTTGGGGTTCATTAGGGTGTTACGTCACGTAAGAATATGACTTGAGTCCGTTATGTAACTGCGCGCTATGTGTGTTGTAGTACGGTCGTTTTTCCTCGTCCGCTCAAGTGTTATTCCTCCGTCCTGCTGTGTGGTTGTAGTGGGACGCTAGGAAACTAACATGGCGTTCGAACAGCGACAACGCGTCATCTGTCACCGTCAGAGGCTTCTCAGTCCACCACCACCTGCAGAGTCCACCTGCTTAACTGAGAGTGCCAGCACGGTAGCGCAGCGTGTTCGGTCAGAGGGTTAGCTGCCCTCTGTAATAAAAAAAAACTGAGTGAACAGATCAACGATGAACTTGAATGAATTTCATGGGATGTTCGCCCCCAACAAATCCAGCAGCGGGTCCCGTGCGGGTTAGAGAGTTTCTCCGCTCGTGGACTGGGTGTTGTGTTGTCGTCATCATCATTTCATCATCACCGACACACAAGTTGCCCGTTGTGGCATCGCCTGAAATAAGACTTGCAACCCGGCGGGTCGAACTTCACCGGATGGGGCCTCCCGGCCATCAGTGCCGGTTTTACCACCTGAAGAGAAGGCCGCGGTGCACGCGTCTGACGTTACGCAGAGTAGCCAGGCTTGGCGAATCGCTGCGCTGGCAGAATCGAGGCGCACGCCCTGCAGTCTTTCCCAAACGATTTTATATAATCTATTCTGTAAAATAATTAGATTTCCACATTTGTAGCTTCGTATGTCAGCTTCATGGTGTAGTGCCCGTCACTTGGTTAATGGTCATTGTTACGGTGATATTTCACATATAAGTAGCATACTACATGAAATCCGAAAACTTTGTAACGGAAAATAGTTGTTGCTATGAATTTGAGTTTGGTGCATATTTCTGGGTATTAAATGAAGTTAACATTTTGAATATTTCCTTATACTTGGTAGAGGATCATTGCCACCAGCCTCGAGAAAATAGATTTCATGTAACGCGTTCACTTCTGATCGTAGGCGCGCGGGAATGAAATATTCATAACATCCCCCATATCTCACTAACCATTCCGGACATCAAAACGAGATTTTGATAAATGAGAGCATGTAAAGAGGAGAGTATTTTGCAACATGGGTAACATACGGAACTTCCTTATCTGTTCCGATACAGCAGAAGCTATAGTTTTTGTTTTACTTTTTTCACACCAGTACTGTAATTTTTTAAGTCATCGAGAGAACTTTCTGGTATGAAAAACATGCAATTTCTTCTTTATGTTACTGTAAACGGACACAACAAACTTTTCGATAAGCTGTTGACCTCTCTGTTTTCCAATTGTTAGTTTAATAAGACATTCTGTTTCAGGATTCTGTCGCAATAGCTACTGCAAGGTGATTTTGTGCAAATTATACCGAGTTTTGGCAAAGGAAGCAAAGTTAAAACTTTCAACAAAAGAAATGCAGCAGATATTCATAACTGATGATGCTTCTTCAAACGAAAAAAACAGTATTTCAGACAACAACAAACTGCCAACTATGTTCCAGTTTTCGTACAATCCCGTAACTTCTCATATTTTTAATAGTGAATAACTGAGAGTGAAACTCACCAAAGGATTTTCTGCCTACATTTGAGTTATCTTTGACACATGAAAAATTACAGCGAATAGTGTAGCATCTTTCAGCTCCTACCGCGGTACAGAGTGAAGGAGTGAATATTCTTACTACATTCAACAGTGATATTGACTCTGACGAATAGCTGCAAGGTTCTGCAATTAGTCTGTGTCTCAGAGTTTCGCAAGTTTCACCCCCAGGTGCTCAGTCGCGGGGACTTGTGTTAGTGTACTGAATAGGTTGGGGATATTATAAGATGATATGAGGAGGAGAACCACATAGTCTATCCCGTAAAAATGCAGCCAAGGAAGCTACATGAAAAATAGAAGCGATTAATCGTCAAGTGTCTCATTAATTAAGTGCAACTTCAGCTACAATCCAGGTGTTGCAAGAGTATGGTAAGCAGGTAAATGAATCAGTTGTCCAGAAGGCTATGAGAAGTGTAGGGCAGAACGGACGGTGAACAGAGAAAAGGCTCCAGTTCGTTAGCGACCACGTCAACAAAATGTCAGAGTGGTGAAACTGTGCTGTATTTGCAGTCTCTTTTCAACAGACGGAAGAACCGTGATGTGTGACGAGCATCAGGCAAACATACTGTAAAATGCGGCGGTGGGAGAGCGTTGTTTTGGTATGGGACTGTCAGCTGGTGTGCGAAGGATTAGTTTTTTTGACAGCACGTTGAAAAAAGAGGGCTAGCTCAACATTCTGTCAGATTTTGTACAGGGGTGAATAAATCTTGGAAGTCGCATTTACATACAAATTTTCCACGATAATGACCCGAAAGAGCTTAACACCATAGAGAAATTACGGGCGAAAGCGATGGAAGGGTCGAAAGAACTACAGTCTACTCGAAAGAAGACGGGAGAAACAAAGTGGCGAAAGAATGGAAAGTAATTTGGCCTGAACACATTGCAGAAATCGTTGGTAACATGCAAAAGCGTTTGCAAGAGATTGGTTGGTCGAATTTAGCTCTTGTAGGTAGTCGTAGCTTTCAGAATGCTATCTGCTTTACTAATTGTTTCACTGCTGTACAATTAACGAGAAAAGAATTGTAGAAAATGTATGTTTTTATTATTATGATCGGTCCGAAGACTATTGTCATGTTGCTCTCCAAGCTAGTCTAGGCTACACAAGCGTCTTCATCTCTGCATGGCTGCTCTCATCTGCTCGATTTGAAATCGTGTACTGTAGTCTACCCTTGGTCTTCCTCTTATTTTCTTACATCCTACACTAGGGCTGTCGATACCTTCTTTTAGTAAAGTTGTACCATAAATTTATTTTCCCCTCAATTCGATGTAGTACTTTCTCATTACTTACCAGATATACCCATCTAATCTTTAGCCTTTTTACGCAGGGCCGCATTTAAGAAGCTTCTGTGCTTCTATTGTCTGAAGTGTTGCCGTCCACGTTTCACAGCGTTACAAGGCTACACTCCAGACAAATACTTACAGAAAAGACTTTCTGACACATAAATTTAAGTCCGATGTTAACCAAATTTCTCTCTCTCTCTCTTTTTAACGCTTTTTTAGCTATTGCTACTCTGCATTGCATATACTCTCTATTTAGGCCATCGTCAGTTGTCCTGCTGTGCAAACAGCAAAATTCAGCCGTATGCCCTTCCTGTCGCCAACACGTTCCTCACCCCGCCTCCAGGATGGAATATGTGCATCCCAGTTGTCCGTGTGTATTGTGATTCATGTGGAAGTGAGCAAATGTCTGCGAATCGTGTAACTGAGGCGGGTCATGGATACCAGCCCGGTATTCACCGAGTGGAGTGTGGGAAACCGACTAAAAACTACACACAGGCTGGCTGGCACACCGACCCTCGTCGTTAGGCGGATTCGGTCCGGGGCCTGCGCATCTCCCCGTTGCGAAAGCGGTGCTTTAACACGCACAGCTACCCGGGCGCATGTTTCACTTTTGTTGATGCTCCTCTTACATACTTTTTTTCCAAGGCACTATCCGTTGTGTTCAACACCGCTTCTAAATCAAGAGCTGGTGGCTGAGGAGTTGCCGCAGGAACCTCATGTACCTTCCTGTACGGTTTTCCAGTCTTACGTCTGGATCAGGATAACAAAGTGATTGACAGCCAGATGGCCGGCCGTTGTTGCCAAGCGGTTCTAGGCGCTTCAGTCTGGAACCGCGCGACCGCTACGGTCGCAGGTTCGAATCCTGCCTCGGGCGTGGATGTGTGTGATGTCCTTAGGTTAGTTAGGTTTCAGTAGTTCTAAGTTCTAGGGGACTGATGACCTCAGAAGTTAAGTCCCATAGTGCTCAGAGCCATTTGATCCATTGTGAATTTTTGACACCTAGTTGTTTACAGGACCGTTATCGTGACAACAGGCAACCAGAGAATGAGCTTGTTTATGGGTTCTATGCTGTTCAAATCGCGCTGCTACCGTAGGTGCCAGTTGCCACAATCAGTTGTAGACGAAGTTAGGGACCAGGGTAGACGTTGAGGCCTGATGCATTTATCTCGTAAAGAGCAGTGTATTTCCGCGGATGGTCGTTGCTGTACTCGTATCTTCGACAACTTTGGAGACTCCATATTGACTTGCGTATTGTGACGTTATGCTGTTTCAATGGCCCCTATGTTTACCGCTATACCTATGCTGTTTGCAGGCAATGACGCGTTGAAGCTTTATCACGAACAACACACCCTTATAATTTAATGTCAGCTAATGACGCATCAACGATATAAGCCTTCAAGAGATAATATGATAGCCGACACAAAAGACAAGAAACACCATGTAGTGGATAAAGACATGGATTGAAGAAAGTAGGTTTGCGTCCTGTTGTATGCTAATTATTATTTTTTCCGCCTTAACGTCTTAACACGATCTGGGACTTGCTGATGAACGTAATACAAGCATATTGTTTTTACATTTTCGTCTGATTAGAAAACGAAGTATGAAATATTTGGCTGTTCATTTCCGAATATGTGAGGATTTCCGAGTGTGTGGTTAGGCAGGTACATAAAAGGGCAGCTTAAATTGCTGCGAGTGAAACAGGCAGCAATAAAAATGATGATCTTTCTTGTCACGGCTTCTCCAGAGTTGCCGAAGATACGAGATCAGTAAAAACGATCACCGGAAATCGTTAAAACTGAACAAAACTCCAGGGCCCGATGGAATCCCTGCCGCATTCCTGCCATATCCTGCCCCTGAGTTAGTCCGTCTTGTAATATCGTGCCCAGTTCTTCGAAAAAGACACAGGTCTCACCCGACTACAAGAAGGGTAGTAGAAGTCATCCACAAAACTATCGTCCAATATCCTTGACATCGATTTGTTGTAGAATCTTAGAACATATTCTGAGCTCAAACATAGTGAGATATATTGAACAGAATGGCCTCCTCAGCGCCAATCAGCATGGATTTCGAAAACATCGATAGTGTGAAACACAAATCGCGCTTACGCTTATTGTCACAAGTACGATCATTTGAGATGTCAAGTGAAATTTGTGACTGGATTGAGGACTTTTTGGTAGGGAGGACGCAACATGTTAACTTGGATGTGTGCTACAGGAAAGTGTGTTGAGACCCTAGCTGATTGTTTATTAATAAGTTTGCAGACAATATTTATAGAATATCAGGCTTTTTGCAGCTGATGCAGTTATCTGTCATGAAGTGCTATCTGGAAGAAGCAGATAAATATTCAGTCAGATCTTGATAAAATTTGAAAGAGGTGCAGAGATTGGCAACTTGCTTCAAATGTTCAGAAATGTAAAATTGTGCACTTCGGAAAACGAAAAAACTTAGTATCCTATGACTAAAACGTCAATGAGTCACTGTTGGAATCGGTCAACTCATACAAATTCCTGGGTGTAACACTTAGTAGGAATACGAAATTGAATGGTCACATAGGTTCAGTTGTGGGTAAAGCAGGTTGTAGATTTCGCTTTATTGGTAGAATACTGTGGAAGTGCCATCCATCTACAAAGGAGATTGCTTACAAATAACCCATGTGCCCGGTTCTAGAATACTGCTCAAGTGTGTGGGACCCGTACCAAATAGGACTAATTGGGGATATTGAACGTATACAGAGAAAGGCAGAACGAATGGCCACATGTTTGTTTAATCCGTGGGAGAGTGTCACAGAGATATTGAAGGAACTGAACTGGAAGACTCTTGAAGACAGACGTAAACTATTCCGAGGAAGTGTATTAACAAAGTTTCAAGAACCGACTTTAAATGATTGCTCTAGGAGTATACTGCAACCCTATACGTATCGCTCACATATGGATCGTGAGGATAAGATTAGACAGAGCCATTCAAACAATCATTCTTCCCACGCCACATACCTGAATGGAACAGAAAGAAACCCGAATAACTGGCGCAATGGGACGTACTCTCTGCCATGCACCTCACTATATTTTGCAGGGTATAGTTGTGGTCGTAGAAATATTGTACTTCCGTTTATGAGAGGAATGCATCAGACCCCAGTGTTTTGTGCGACCAGTAATGTAAAAATTGTGATTCGTTTTCATTGTTTACATTGCTTCCTTGGGTGGCGCGTTACTTTATGCGACATAATGTAGTTGCAAAAGTGCGCAGAAAAGCGAAGACTAGTAGAAACAACTCTTGCTAAGGAAAGCTGAAAACTGTACGTTGACGCTTGTGAATTCTTCCAGAAAGAAAACGCCCAGTTGTTGCTGTCGCAACCACATTGTGCGCGGACAGACGTGAGCTATCAACATTGCCCCCTCCCCCCACCCCGTCTGTCAGTCACTTTGTTATGTTGATGGACGTGACCGTTGGAGTCGTGTCAGGGCGCCAGCTGGCCCTGCCAGTCGCCCTGTGAGAAGCACGCGGCGACGGGCTGTCTGCTTTCTCACTGCGCGGCACGTGTCGGCGGTCGCGCCTGCCACGGGGGAAGCGAAAGTGGTGGCGGCTACGGCGACGCTGACCATCGTCAAGACCCGCCGCAGACACGTTGCAGGTACGCGGGAATCCCTGCTGCCCCTGGCGTCAACCAGGGTGGTCGAAAATCTTCTTCTTGTTCTTTGCCTTGTTCCCGTTTATCTGCAGGGGGGTATTGTAGTATGTGTTTTTCGCAACGGTAGTGACAGATGGTGGCCGCTTGTCTTTCCTTACGCCAACACTCAGCCCCCGTCTCCCCTCCCCCTCTCCGAGACGGAATCTGTGACCCTATCCGTCTGCTTCTAAAGTATATCTAATGTTCAAAACCAGCGTGAAAACCATGTCCAGGCTGGTCGCCTGACCAGCCCTCGATGTTAATCTGCGAGGTGGATGTGATCCAGGGCTTGTTCGCTCCCCCCCTTCCCCCCCCCCGACCCCCCCCCCCCCCCCCCCCGAATCCAGGAAGCGGCACTTTTAACGCGCTCGGTTATGTGGGCGGGTTGACCAGGTCGCTGGAATATGCGACGTGCCAAATGACAGCTGCTCCTCCAATACTGACGAGTTGTTCTCTATTTTGGATGTTTGGGCTCTTTTCTACACGTTGATCCCAGACTCAACCGACAAAATTTTGGACGATGTTCAGGGATATTTTTTTGAGTACTGTATTTTTGAAAGAACTAGGGCAGAAAAATTAACTGTTGTTGCAGCTAAGGGCCGACTAACACTGTGCTCTTTCATTCAGTTCGCGCTTACGAGGCGTCAAGTAGTGTATACCTACATTGTTTGGAATGCTTTTTTTAATCTTTCCAGTACCTGTTTTTTTCATATTAAAAGACATGATTGTGAACCGTGAATTTACTTTCAAAATTTTTTCTTAAAAAATTTAATTGATTTACTAACGATTCATCAAGAAGATTAACACATTTAATCACACTACGTGAGCGTGGAAGTAGTTGCCAATTGGTAACTGATGAAACAAATTAAATTTTTTTTTAATAAATGGAAATTTTGTTCCTAAAAGCCCCCTTTCTTTTTGAAACAGATTTAAAATTACAATCAGAAAGCACCCTGTAAATATCAAGTTACAATTTATTCAGAGGCAGAAATATCAATTTTTTTTCTTTGACAAAATAAGCTTTCGGGCTGAAAATCTTGCCGCTCCCTTTTAACACGGCCGTAGCCACGACCGCTCACAACAACCTCTGAAAGACTATACTCGTGCAAATCTGCAGCACACCAGATTACTTTAAACTAAAAATTTTAACAACTCACACAACACATTAACTATGCACCCCGTAAGAGGGATGGAAATGGTACAAAACACATTAAAATTATTTGCCACCGAAAGTGCAACATGTTTTTAAAAGAACTCTTACGGTGGAAGGGTGGCAACTTTATATACTAAAATGACCATTTAAATAAAAATCCATGAAACGCAGTTTTACATAAAGTGTACCAACATGCTCTACATTAAACATATATCGCCTCTCAAGATAATAGGCAAGATAAAAACATATTACAGGAATTGGGCCTTTACACCTTAAGCAATAAATTCGTTAACACCGAATCCGACAAACATGACAGAGGCAGCTATTAACGTACAGCAGACAGACAGACAGACAGACAGAAATGGTTCAAATGGCTCTGAGCACTATGGGACTCAACTGCTGAGGTCATTAGTCCCCTAGAACTTAGAACTAGTTAAACCTAACTAACCTAAGGACATCACAAACATCCATGCCCGAGGCAGGATTCGAACCTGCGACCGTAGCGGTCTTGCGGTTCCAGACTGCAGCGCCTTTAACCGCACGGCCACTTCGGCCGGCAGACAGACAGACACTAACTGCCTGACAAATGCGGACGGGAGACAGACGAGCAAGTTGGGGACGAGAGACTGACCAAGAAAACAAGTAGAATTTGACAAGTAAATAAAACAACATATCACGAATCACCTAATTTCTAACAAATGGCGATGCCTGGCAAAGACCTGGTGCAGCACCCCCAAAACGCTCTCCCGAACCGTCCGCTGCCAGTCACTTCAACGGACGCAGGAAGGCGCGCCGATCTCCCATCTCACGGCGTCGCAGCTCGCGCCGGCCTGACCGATGTCGTGGGTTGACTCCTGTTGCTCTCGTGTCGACCGCGAAGCCACTACCCTTCGCTATACGGCGCGGCCCACTGGCCTGACGTGGCGACCTCACATGCACCAACGCTCAAGACGGACCAGTCATCTTGTGTCCCAGTGCGCGACCGACCAACCGATCGATCCGACCGCCAATGACCATTGCCTGAGCAAAGTCCAGCAGACTGGCGGCCTAACACATACTAGCACTCCGGACGACAGACAGACACTAACCTCCTCACCAATGCGGACGAGAGACAGACCCAGACTGACTTGGCTGACCAACTGACCAGACTCTCCGCCTCAGACTCACTCCGACTGACTGACCAATTGCCGAGCTCATAGCGCCCCTTAAATGCACGTGAACAGGCAACATTTCCCCTTTTCCACCAGAGGGAGATACCAAAGCTGCGATTGCCACAGCGACGCCATCGCCAGAATGGGAGGGGGACTGCTTCACACATGATTTTGAGTTACCGTAGTTATGTTTATTTCAGTAAAAAAGATACAAAATCATTTAGCTCTAGTTTTTTTTAAAAAAAAGTTATTTACATTTTTCTATAAATAACTCACTAACTAAATATACATTCATGTTCCAAGATTCAGCATAACAAATTTTAAGTGAATAATTACTTGAATTATGTTATGTGTTATGCATTCATAAATTTCAGTGCCAATTTTGGAAGTACAGAAGTAAAATATTAAGAAAAAATGAAGATAATATTACATCAATGAAAATACTTTGTAAGTCTACTTTGTACCAGAACTATGTAAAGCACAAAAGAAAATATACAGATTAGCTGGTCACAAATGTATATAAAGGATTACAAATGTTAAATGTCAGTATGTACAGTATTTACAATTACATATTTTGTTCAGAGATAAATTCAGAAGATAACCGTTTTCGCTTCGCTTGACGTTTATAGACATACTCGGGAACATCCTTTATGACAGTCAAGCAGTAATCTGCTAAAATAGTAGGGCTCAACTTTCCGGCATAGCTCTTCTCAAATCTGGCAATATCTTGATGAAATCGCTCCCCATGTTCATCACTTCCTGCACCATAGTCTTCGGGGAAGAAGTCAACATGACTATGTAAGAAATGCATTTTCAATGATATGTTGCAACCAAGTTTTTCATAAGATGACAACATGTTACCTACAATCTCCTTGTAATTTATTGCTCGTTTGTTCCCTAAGAACTGTAAACAGACTGTCTTCAAACATTCCCATGTATACTTCTCATCACCTTGTATCATTCCATCAAAAGTATGGTCTCCAGAAAGCTCTCGAATCAGTGGGCCTACAAAGATGCCCTCCTTTACTTTGGCATCATTTAAGTAAGAGAATTTTAGCCTTAAGTACTTAAACGCGTCACCATCGTTGTTAATTCCCTTAACAAAGTTTTTCATGAGACCCAGCTTGGTGTAAAAGGGTGGGAGCAGAATCTTTTTAGGGTCTACTAGAGGTTCACTCTTAATGTTCTTTGTACCTGGTTGAACAGATTATCTGGTGGGCCATTCATGTTTACTGTAATGAGATGCACGAGTTCCGCTATCCCATTCCCAGAGAAAGCAGCAATGTTTAGTATACCCTAACTGCATACCTAATAGCAGTGCAACCACTTTCAAGTCACCACAAATCTGCCATTGAGAGTCATTATACTTGATGGCTTCAAGCAAAATTTTCATGTTTTGGTATGACTCTTTCATATGCAAGCTATGCCCAACTGGAGTAGAAGGAAGCTCATTACCAATATGTGAAAGAACTGCTTTTAAGCTCGTCTCTGACGAATCAATGAAGAGTCTCCACTCATCAGGGTTATAATTAATTCTTAGAGCCTTGATTAGACCATCTATGTCTACACATGCCACAAGACTATCTTGCATGTTAAAAAAAGGAGTGATTTTTGCTCTCTTCTGCGGTAGAATGAAATATTTACATTGTTTGCCAGAAAATTGCGCTGCTGCAGCCTTAGCTTTAGAGAGCTCCAAATATCTAATGAGATCACTTAACTCATTCTGAGAGAATTTTTGTGGATCATCAGTTGATGATATATTTGGAAGAAACTCTGGAGCTTGTGATGTACATGGTTCAGGATATTCAGAATCCCCATCAGAAGTAATCTCGTACTCTCTCGGTGGTTCAGGTACTGGCAATCCTTCCCGATGTAGAACTGGACGTATGGCAGACGGAATGTTAGGATAGATCACTGTCCACTTCTTCTTATTAGATATTCTCTTCTTGATAGGAGGAACCATACAAAAGTAGCAGTCACTCACATGGTTAGTTGGCTCAAGCCAGTTCATGGACACTGCAAAGGGTATTGAAAGTTCTTTCCCATTCCTCCAATTCCTGGGGTTGCTGGCACAAGTGTTGCAGTTCACATGTGGAGCTCAGGGTTTATCCTGATCACCTATTTTGCACCAAAAATAACAAATGTAAGCTTTTTTAATCAGTTATTTGCTGTTTTTGTGAAGTAAATGTCACTTTTCCGCACAAGTACCAAAATGTGTCAGCACTGTTAACACAAACTCGTGGCATTTTTGTTCATTCAATAGCAGTCAACTTGAACAACTGGTAGTTAATCTGGAAACAAATGTGCAAAAATTATTACATGCATTAATAATGTCACTGAAGTTGAAGAGGAGGGAGACAAAAAGATCACTAAAATTGGTACCAAAATGTTTATATCCAAAATATTGCACACAAGTAAGACCAGGGACAATAATATAATCCTTTGTTTCTAGTTATTATGAATCTGACAAACCATTATAATATTTGATTTTAAACTTGACATAAAAATCCGTATATAATAAAACTGTGTAAAATGAAAACTAGAGCTATTTTTGAATTGTATTTGTGATATTTGTGATCAGCACATTAGAACTGATAGGAATTGGCTATTTTCATTCGATTTACATTTTCATTGTAGCACAGCGTTATCTTTGCTTATGATGGGCTGGTTTAACGTGCCGCATCCTTTAGTTCAGGATACATCATCATAAACACAGATGCGTGAGGAACTGCCGCGCTGTGGATGACATTTAAATTTATTACTTCTTTGCTGCTATCTCTATTCGCAACTATTTCACTGACAGTATCCGCAAGTGCTGTCGAATGCAACTACATAAATATATCATTGTACGCCATGTAAGTTCAAGAGACACGACGTCATAAACACTGACATACATAAAAAAACGCATCATGCTTGAAGTTTTAATCCATTAATTCTTTACTACTAAGGCACTGCTACAGTCGAGTGAACGTCAGGAAATCCGTGACACCGGCAGCGATTTTGACAGTTTTCGACTGCGAAGCGCAAACCTTGTAGGCCAAAACAATAGCCATCTATAGAGCTATGAAGATTTGTTGCCGTAGAGATATTTACAAAATGACGTAGATACGCGAAACAGCTGCACCCAGCACACTGAACTGTCCGGGATCGTGTTTCTTAATTTGGATACTGTAGCTATACATTTGCACATTACACATATTTCTTTGTACGACAGTTTCATAATGTCAATAATGTCAAAGGTGTTTTCATGAATACACGGAAATGAAATTTTTTCGATAGTTAACTGCATACACATTCATTTCTTGTTTTAGTTTTTAATAGGAAATTGATAAAATGGTTCAAATGGTTCTGAGCACTATGGGACTTAACGTCTGAGGTCATCAGTCCCCTAGAACTTAGAACTACTTAACCCTAACTAACCTAAGGACATCACACACATCCATGCCCGAGGCAGGATTCGAACCTGCGACCGTAGCGGTCGCGCGGTTCCAGACTGGAGCGCCTACAACCGCTCGGCCACTCCGGCCCGCCTGAATACCCGGGGAACGCCGGTTTGTCGGCTAGTTTTCTATGTAGATAAATGATCGGGCGGACAGGGTAGGTAGCAATCTGCAGCTGTTTGCTGATGATGCAGTGTTGTTGAGGAAGGTGACGTCGTTGATGACTCTAGGAGGATGCAAACGGAGTTACACAGAATTTCTAGTTGGTGTGGTCAATGGCAGCTAGTTATAAATGTAGGCAAATGTAAGTTAATGCAGATGAGTAGGAGAAACGAATCCGCAATGTTAGAATACAGCATTAGTAGTGTGCTGCTGACACAATCACGTCGTTAAAATATCTGGGCGTAACGTTGCAAAGCGACGTGAAATAGAACGAACATATAAGGATCGTGGTAGAGACGGCGAATGGTCGACGTCGGTTTATTGGGAGAATTTTCGTAAAGCATGGTTCATCTTTAAAGGAGACGGCACACAGGACTCTAGTGCGATCTATTCTTGTGTGCTGCTAAAGTGTTTGGGATCTGCACCAGGTCAGATTAAAGAAACACATCGAAGTAGTTCAGAGGCAGGCTGCTAGATTTGTTATTGGTAGATTTGAAAAACACGTAGGCAACAGAAGTGGGACACCCTGGAGGGAAGGCGACGTGTCTTTCGGGGAATACTACTGAGAAAATTTAGACAACCAGCATTTGAAGCTGACTGCAGAACGATTCTACTGCCACCTGTGCACATTTCGAAGAAGGGTCACAAAGATAACATTAAAAAAATAAGAAATAATGCAGAGGCATATAGATGACACCTGTTTTGCCCTGCATGGAGTAGGAAAGGAAATGACAATAATAATAATGGTACAGGGTACCCTCCGCTACGTACCGTGCTGTAGTTTGCGGAATATGTAGGTAGATGTAGGTGTAGTTACATTACAGGAAAAACAGTGGTACTAAATTTTATTCATGGAGTGTGCGCTATAAAACAGCACAAGAAAAGAAATGTTTGCAAACTGGAACAGTAAAGTTCAATTATTGTCTGAAAGAGTTACTTCTAGATCTGAAACAAGATGCATTAGAAGCACGGAAATCACATTATCGGTACTACCGATTCAAAACTAGAACAAATTGCTGTATCAGCATTTCATCAGCTTTAGAAGGACTGTTCTCGAAAGCAGAATATAGAATGAAGGGAAACGACTTTCAAAAATGTTATTTTCACAAGGAGTAGACATCGTGTAGTGGAATATTAAATGTAAATTATTGCTATATTTACCGATTAATAAATATTACACTACTGGCCATTAAAATTGCTACACCACGAAGATGACATGCTACAGACTTATGCTGTGATATGCAAATGATTAGCTTCTCAGAGCATTCACACAAGGCTGGCGCTGGTGGCGACACCTACAACGTGCTGACATGAGGAAAGTTTCCAACCGATTTCTCATACACAAACAGCAGTTGACCGGCGTTGCCTGGTGAAACGTTGCTGTGATGCCTCGTGTAAGGAGGAGAAATGCGTACCATCATTTTGATAAAGGTCGGATTGTAGCCTATCGCGACTGCGGTTTATCGTATCGCGACACTGCTGCTCGCGTTGGTCGAGATCCAATGACTGTTAACGGAATATGGAATCGGTGGGTTCAGGAGGGTAATACGGAACGCCGTGGTGGATCCCAACGGCCTCGTATCACTAGCAGTCGAGATGACAGGCATCTTATTCGCATGGTTGTGACGGATCGTGCAGCCACGTCTCGATCCCTGAGTCAACAGATGGGGACGTTTGCAAGACAACAACCATCTGCACGAACAGTTCGACGACGTTTGCAGTGGCATGGACTATCAGCTCGGAGACCATGGCTGCGGTTACCCTTGACGCTGCATCACAGACAGGAGCGCTTGCGATGGTGTACTCAACGACGAACCTGGGTGCACGAATGGCAAAACGTCATTTTTTCGGATGAATCCATGTTCTGTTTACAGCATCATGATGTTCGCATCCGTGTTTAGCGACATCGCGGTGAACGCACATTGGAAGCGTGTATTCGTCATCGCCATACTGGCGTATCACCCGGCGTGATGGTATGGGGTGCCATTGGTTCCACGTCTCTGTCACCTCTTGTTCGCATTGACGGCACTTTGAGCAGTGGACGTTACATTTCAGATGTGTTACGACCCGTGGCTTTACTCTTCATTCGATTCCTGCGAATCTCTACATTTCAGCAGGATAATGCACGACCGCATGTATCAGGTCCTGTACGGGCGTTTCTGGATACAGAAAATGTTCGACTGCTGCCCTGTCCAGCACATTCTCCAGATCTCTCACCAATTGAAAACCTCTGGTCAATGGTGGTCGAGCAACTGGCTCGTCACAATACGCCAGTCACTACTCTTGATGAACTGTGGCATCGTGTTGAAGCAGCATGGGCAGCTGTACCTGTACACGCCATCCAAGCTCTGTTTGACTCAATTCCCAGGTCTATCAAGGTCGTTATGACAGCCAGAGGTGGTTGTTCGGGGTACTGATTTCTCAGGATCTCTGCACCCAAATTGCGTGAAAATGTAATCACATGTCAGTTCTAGTAAAATATATTTGTCCAATGAATACCCGTTTATCATTTGCTTTTCTTCTTGGTGTAGCAATTTTAATGGCCAGTAGTGTATATACTATGTATTTGTATATTGCTTCTTACGCCAGTCTATAAATTCGTCGTTTAACATGTATATTAAAGACATCGATTTCTTGGGATCTATTTTTAACGGCCATAGATTTTTAGGCGTGACAATGAAATCGAAATCAGCATCTGTGATTTGCAACATTGCATATCCTTAATTAATACCGAGCACAGGAAAATATACTCATAGAGACACAGAGAAACTAATTTTTTTTTTAAATCACTGAATGCCACAATCTGTTTCATGGCAAGTATCGGCAGCTGTGTTCAGGTATCGCTTAGCTGCTCCTCAGCCGTAGCAGGCTGCAGTAACATCCCGTCTGAAATGCCGTTCGTCGAACACCAGGCCCTCCACATTTCTTGCGATTCGAGGTTGCTCACAGAGACCCTGTCTGCCACTTCGTCCTTCCCCACTCATATTTGACCACGGTGGAACCGACTCTGTCACCCAACCACTCTTGCCATGTGATGTTGCATTGTTGCTGTACCCTTATACCATCTCAACAAGGACACTTTATAAAAGGACAGTGCCATTTTGTTTCAGCTTATCTAGCGGCTTGCTACGATAATGTGACGCGAGAATTTTGATCTGCCTCATGACAGTACACAAGTACCGGTAAACAGACGACACATTAATTATTTACCTTTGTTTTTAAATAATAATTAAAACTTTATGACTACCTTCGGACATATCGACTGAGAAGCGATCGTACCAGGAATGTACCAATAGAAATTGTTTGTATCTTTTTCTGATATATGAAAATAGGCCAACGGGGTGCGGACTTGCTAGTACTGTTGGTGGCAAACCCCTTACTCTGACTCTCTGAAGACCGCAGGTTCAAAAATGTCGTGCCGTGAGAGCAGTCATTATTCCGAACTGGGATCCCCCAGCTCCATTGGCAGCTAGACTGTGCTCAAAAGAACCGCATTCCACAAGGGCCACCCCTCTCTCCATTCCGTAAGGGAATGAAACGTGAGTACAAAAACGAAAAATTCACAAGAACGAACTGTGAGGTGGAGGGCCATTGTCGGTCTGTACACCCCTGAGTTAGGCCAAAGAGAAACCATTAAGTAACTGATGCAACAGGTGGATGACTTGCAAACAGAAACGAGTACGGCAGTAGCACTCAGGGCCCCTGAGTTTGTACGGCGCTGTTGCCGCAGGGTGTGAGGCAGTGGGGGCGGCCACGTCTGTGTGCTGTTTGCTCCAGCCTGTGCTCTGTCCGGCATATTCCACACTCTCGCGGGATCCTTGCTGTACACACCGGAAGGAAGCTGGGAGCGCTTTCTCCCGCGGAAAAGCGGGCAGCCCCGCGTCCACTTTCGCTGCTGCTCAGCCTGGTCTTCGGGAGAAGGGGCGCCGGCGCACTTGCAGACAGTGCCTGCAGGTCGTCGACCAGCGTAGAACTCGTTCAGTGCGTCTAGCGGCCGTCGAGACCGTCTCCCAGTCTCCCCAGTGTCAATGGCACAGACTCCCAGTGAATGACCTCGCCATCCCGCCTGGGGCTGCAGATCACGAGAACGGGACAGTCTGACCGACTTTAGAAGGGTGGAGCGGGGAGCGGAGGAAGCAGACCCTACCCTCACATAGATCACCACGGGGTGGTGGACCGTGAGAGGGAAACAGTTGCCATGACCAATGCGCTTTTTGTCACACAGATATAAAGTGACTTCGGTTTGTGCCTAGTTTTCCTCTGACCCAACACGTATTTTTCTCATGATGGAGGTGGAATAACAAGAACATAACCATTCTACTTTGACTGGGTGAAATTCGCATGTTGTACGTCTTCAGGGTGGACTATAGCGTGAAACTTATTCCAGAGATCAATCCTCCTCTAATGGAACATATATGCAATTGTCTACTTTGCATCAATTAATTTTCGTATTACACACACCCATGCCCGAGGGAGGACTCGAACCTCCGCCGGGACCAGCCGCACAGTTTTAATGAAATTAATAAAAAAATAAATATAAAAATAAAATGAAATGTGAATTGAACTGAAAATGTTGGGGGGATTGAAAATGTTACTTTAAATTGTTTTTTATTATTTGCTCTTTCAGTACGAACTTTGTTGTAGAACCCCTTATTTACGTGTGGTAATAAAAATTCATTTAGACAGAATTAAGCACATTTAAAATTACGTGAACTTAGTCAACCCTCTCATGCTGATAAATTCATATTAACTGATTAAGAACATTTAGTTGAAAATTGTATAAATTAATTTTCGGCTTTGGCACACATTTTCTAAATGCAGTGGTTTTTTTTTTTTTTTTTTAGTATTTACTGAATTCTTTCCCGGCGTTAGCTATGGAACACAACACTGTCTCTGTTAGCAGAAAATGGTTAAATATTGCCAAGCCGACCTGAACGTTTAATTATCATTGATAAAACACACTTCACTATACGTTTAAGTTATTTGCTTTAGAAATTGAAAGAACCAACAGATTGTTAAACTTTAACGTTAACTATCCGCCTATGAATGCACAAATGTGAAACCAGTAATAAATTCCCTCAGTCTCAGGATTGCTGTAAAAGAAAAATATTTTCGCAATTCACTGATAATTTTATCTGCTCCCGATTTACGGGTTTGGTTAATTTTTCTTAGCGAAACAATTTTTCAAATGTGCCGCCGCTGCAAATCGTTCGGTCGCGGCACAGCCCAGCAACACCAACGATAATCGGTAAAAATGCTGAAAATTCCTTAAAGAAATATTATAGATGACATGGGCGCGCTAATTTACATTAGTAATACACAATTTTGATAAATTATAATGTATTTAGACCACAACAATAATTCAACTCATATTAGTTTGTAATTTCTCCTCTAATGGCGGCTAAATCTAGATATAGACAAAAGAAGTCTACTCATTCATAAAATGCTACATCACAGGTTCCTCTCTCTCTCAGCTCTCGAGGAAGACGACAAAGAATGCACACTATGTATTCCTATTTATACCATTCCCGACCGTTAATGTCTCTTTGCAATCTGCGGCTGTATTTTACATCTTTCTTATCGTAGATATTGACATATTTCGTAATTACGTTATGAGTATAGAAATATTACAATCATAAATACATCGAGAATATTATTATAGAAAATATTACAATGGTAACAAATGTCCTTTATACAAAATTAAATAATATTTTTTGTTAAATAATTAAAGTATGTATAAATTGCTTCATAGCGGCGTATATAGTACAATTAAATTTTAGTTTATTAATAGTGTGTGTGCTGCCAGGGAACGTTACACAGTCCATGACTGCAGCGCCTTAGACCGCTAGACTAATCCCGCGCGGCGTAAGTTAGTTTAAATTAGATTAAGTAGTGTGTAAGCGTAAACTTACCACCAACATGCTTCAGTAAGAGAGAACGAGTCGACGAGTATGAAGCGATGCAGCGCCACAGTTCACACAGACGTGGATTTGGTAGCCAAAATATCAACACGAAACCATTGCTGTACGAGTCTGGCCTAGTCACACGGACAACCGTCGTACTGGAAGGTGTCATCGTCGTCGGGGAAGACATCAAGCTTGAAGGGATGCGGACAGTCCACATTAATACTGAGGTAAGCCACTACGGTCATGGTGCCGTCGGTTACTACCACAAGTCCCACAGAATAGGAGACAGCGTAAATGTTCCCCATAGCATCCACCGGCCTGTTGCGGGAAGATGCCCACAACGAGCGCTAGCCACACTGAAGAAACTCTGCGCTCATATAGGGGGACTGTGGAGGAGCACTGCACGCTAAATGTCGACGTCTGCGCAGGGCGACGACCCGCGGGCACAGTCTGCAAGCGCCCCTTCTCCCGGTCTGCCGGTTGACGTGTATGCCAGTGAATACTAAACTTGCCCATATCCGCAGGTGATAGGACATGAACTATGCCAAATGATCGGGAATTGTGAGTTTCATATCCAGTGTCATGAAATTGTATTTCATAGAAGCCTTAACATTATCACCGTTTATTGAAAAACCAGGCCTGCCGGAGTGGCCGAGCGGTCCTAGGCGCTACAGTCTGGAGCCGCGCGACAGCTGCGGTCGCAGGTTCGAATCCTGCCTTGGGCATGGATGTGTGTGATGTTCTTAGGCTAGTTAGCTTTAACTAGTTCTAAGTTCTAGGGGACTGATGACCTCAGAAGTTAAGTCCCATAGTGCTCAGAGTCATTTGAACCATTTTTGAAAAATCAGGCTCACTTAAATCCTGATTGTAGATCATGACATTGGTATAGTACGTCAAACACTTGTTGCTATTAGTAGTAACATACGGAAAAGATTAGAGGGGTAGGTCATGTAACTAAAGAGGACGTATTAATAGAATTGGAGAGAAAAGAAATCTGTGTTGCAACCTTCTAGAAGAAGGAATCACTTGGTAGGAAACATTCTGAGACATTAAGGGATCACCAATTTAGTATCAGAGGAAAGTGTGAGGAGTGAAAGTTGTATAGGGGGACCACTAGATGAATACAGTAAGCCAATTCAGAGGGATGTCGGTTGGAGTAGTTATTCGGAGATGATGAGGCTGGAATAGAATGGAGCAGCATGGAGAGCTGCATCAAACCGGTCTTCGGACTGAAGACCACAACAACAATATAACGGTAAAGTATCATTTCGAATGCTAGTGCAGTATAGGAGACAAACTACGATTGACTGTTTGCAACTACATCTACACTATTGTGACCATTTTACGGTGTATGACGGAGGGTACTTCTGCTACCAGCAGTATTTTGCCCTCTTCTCTGTTCCATTCCCAAACAATAGGAGGTACGAACGCCTGAGCTCCAATTACTGCGATTTCCCCCTCCCGCTCCGATGGAGATGTATATGGGAATAATACGTTGGCGGATTCTACTGAGCTGTGGGCTCTGTGCACGTATTCCTTTGTGCAGTACTGCCAAACCAACAATATTTCCTCCTTTAGTGGGCTCGTCAGTAGAAACTGTTCAGTGTCGAATGACGATGGATTATTCCTCTGTACTTGCAATCTTCAAATAGAGATACCTTGCAAGCAGTTTAAAAGGCAGTTTCATCAACAGCTGTCTTTGTGAAGTTGTTGAGGTACGACGTTTCGTTCGTCCTTGCAGAGCCGTGAAGCGTTCGCGGCCGAATGCGGAGGCTGACATTCGCAGTTACAAGGCTGGCGGAACGGGTTTCGCGCTGAAACAGGGCACCTCGCGCAGGGGCCGCGCGAAAAGTCGTCTGTCAGGTTTCTGCTGCCCTCCCAAAAACAGGCAAATGAAAAGATGCCGAAAAGCAGAACCTACCCTCTCCGCCAACCAAAGGAAAAGGTTTTTTTTTATGAAAAATGGACCTTCAGACACCACAAAGAATTACAAAATATATTTCTGAATGTACATCCCGCATACCCTAAACGTACAACGCTTATGGCAACCTTGAACAGTCCAAATATTTCCACATGACTTTTTTTGGTGCCGTGTGTGAATTCAAATGCATTGCCGTAGATTAGCTAGGTGTTGCTGTAGGGGGTGGGGTCTCGAGAGCGGTCGGTCTTTGGGAGACGACTTCTGAAACTTTCTGATACGTTCGCACAAAATTGCCTACAAAAATAAAATAAAAAAACAATATCATGCCCATGTTCTTCTACAGTATTTACATTCTGTTAGAGGTTACAGCTGTTCCCTCTTAGTTTTTGGCGAGCAGTAACTCCGGTAGGCTACGAGTTTTATCAGCTTTTTGTTGACAGACAATTTAAGTGGACTCTGCTCCCCCTTTCCAGTTACTACTTCACTACATGTTGTTGGATCATGACACGACCGTCTCCCTCGTCTCGTCCATGGCGCAATCAGAATCCTAGAGTAAATGAAATTAAATTACTAATGTTAACGCAATTACTAATAGGCAAGGATACTGGTGCGTGCCGTTCCTGAGTCTGTCTTTGTCTTTGGCACTAAAATTTCCGTTGTGAACTGTTTGCCTCTCAGGGACCATAATTTGTTGACGCCAGCTGCTTGGAACAGGGTGACAAATGGAGATAGGCAGCGACGACGAAAATTCACACGTGTGATGTCTCCACAGCTTGGCTTGTTGCCTCAAGCGTCTCTAGCGCACAGAAATACAACTTGTGGGCACGTAAGCTGCTACCGACGACTACTGTGACACCGCTCTCAGTCACGGAGTCGGTGCGATAACGGTTGTGAATTACAGCTTTCTCCTTGAGTAAGGTGGTAAGGTGCCTCACACATGAGGCACACGTGTATGGGCACCTCGTGCAGGAATCGCCTTAACTCTCAATGTGGGTGCGAACGCTGTTTGGACTTCACGCGCATATCGTCAGTGCTTTAATTTTGGACGTCATGCAGAGCTGTTTGTTGGGCCCAGGTGGTGGCCCTACGGCTGCCTGTACTGCCGTGGAAAGTCCAACGTCAACTGTTTAATGGTCTTCAACACTGTTTTGTGTCCCTCCAAGATAGCTCCAAAGTCGGCTGGGTGAGGGTGGGAAAGGGGGTGGGGGAGGTAATTCGATTGGGAACACACGTTTTGATGCGTCGTTTACTTACACTTGGAAGGTTCCCATTTATCGGATATCGTAAGTCGTTCAGGGTTACCTAGTCGCCGAAGTGGTAGTACAATCCCTGCTCAAAATACAGGCTAAATCCGGATTCCAACGACAAAATTTCGGGTGTTGTTCAGTGATATTTTCTGCGTATTTTGGTATCAGTGATCGGTGGTCTCCTATGGTTCGTTATAGGGTAATTACATTTCGTTTTTACAGCAGTACATTGGCCTCAGGTGTTCTGTTCCGTCGCCAGCTCGGTCACCAGACATCACACTAACGGATTTATTCTTCTGGTGGCACGTAAAGAGCATAGTTTCGAGACTCCGGTTGCTAAGAATGCCACAGCCGTGGGAGTTATACGCAGAACTCACGGAGTTCTTACACACGTTAACGCAGTCGATAGTGCGCCGCTGTACATACTGCCGCAGTTATTTATTTCTACTAAGGATTGTTGCATTACTCTGTGTTTTGTGTTGTTCGTTTTTCTGATTACATATTACAGACTTTTCCTCTGTTGTGAAGGTGTCTTCACAGAAACAGAGATTACTATGGTAGCAAATTGGGTACACCATAATTACATATTATCGTAATTAAATTATTACTCTGTAACGAGCCACCGGAAACCATGGGTGCCTTATATCGAAATACACAGAAAAAATATCTTTGAACAGCCTCCAAAATTTTGTTGGTGGATTTCAGATTCATCTTTTATACAAGCTAACTGTTATCTATTATCTAGCCGAAAGATGGACGTTCCGACATACAGGATGGTTATGATTAAAGTCGGCTACTCACAGAGGTCCATTGTGGGCAGTAATCATCGTACGGCAGCAGATTTGGTAGATATGCTAATGCGTTAATGCGGAACTACTTTACGTTGGAAAAAATTGGTTTCAATTTTGACTACGAGGTGCAAATCTGGCGCTGCACTGCATCTCGTCAATGTCTCCGGTGCTCATATTGAACAGATTGTGTTAAGTGGCGAAAGTAAATAAAGCCCACTTTATGCCATTTTCACTTGTCTGACCTTTTTTGTCCACGTTCCGTTGCTAAAGCATTACGTATAGAAACTCTTCTACACGTCCTTCTTGCAATGACAGCCACAGATTTGCACCTTGTGGCCAAATCTGGAACTAATTTTCTTCCACCGTAAATCGTTTCCGCCTTAACGCATTCGCGTGTTTATCAAGTTTCGCCGCCACACGATAGTTACAGCCCACACTGGACCCCTGTGAGATACGTTCGACTTTCTTCATTGATGTCTGTAGTTAGTAGTTGCTGAACGAGATCAGCACCGATGGGTTGAGAAAGCATAAGATCAAGACCGCCATCTGTGGGGCTCTTTTGATCGTCCGTTTTTGTGAATAATATGCTGAATCTGCGTTGTTGCCGCAATCTTTTTTCTCCCTCTTTTCCTTCTCTCCATTTCTACCTCATTTCTTATTATAGCTTTTACCGAGAGAAATGTTGCAATGGTTAGCTCACGGGATTCCTGTTAATAGGGACGAGATTTAAATCTTCATCCAGAATCCTCACTAAGGATTTATCCTAAATAACTTGAGCTAATGCCTAAATGGTTCACTGAGCTACCAACAGTAAATATCGTCTTTGGAGCCGGGGCCACTACTGTTCCTCCAAGTAATTTCTCACCTGTCCTCTTGAGAGTAATTGGACTTGTTTCCAGTCCTCCCAACAAGGATGATTTGTTGGCAGTACGGGGGAGTGAAACTGGGTCCTCTAGGAACAGGCATGTGCATTGGTCGTTCAGCTGCGAAGGCGGACATTTGACGCATACGATCCACGTTGGAAGATTTGTCCAATCTGATAAGCGAACCTTGTACTGAAGAATCCATCTGTATATTATTTCTGAACCATTGTGCGTACTAACTGCCTCATCTGTTAATTAATCGCTCTTTTGAGAAGCTGAGCTCACTTATGTTGTTTCGACTGAGACCGCACACTTGAGTGGTAGAACGCACTCGGCCTTCATCGGTGGATGGATTTTTTTATTCACATAACTGAAGCGACTCGAAGTCTACACCGGAAGCTCCCAGCCAACTGGGCACTTGCTCCCATTAGCGTGGTGAGGTGAGCGCCCACTGTAAAGGTCATGGCCGCGCACGGCCTACCAACTGCATCCTTCGTCTTACTGGCATATGGCTTAGGTTTAGGAGAAAAACGCAGGTGCAGAGAGCCCATAGGTGTACCATGATTGCGTCTTCAGTCTTCTAGGAAAAGAAAACACGAGGAAAAGGATTCCTCGCAATACAAGTACCACGTCGAACCATCCACAAATGTTGGGCGCCACAAAATGAGCTATGTTGTTTCGTAGATATAATTTTCACCTTATGTCAGCCGTAGAGCCAATGTGAATCATTTCTCCAGTGAATGTTCAAATTTTCGGTTATTCCACATTTTTAGTTCAAGCGGTTCAATCTGTGACTATTCACATTTTAACATATATATCATATTGACATGAAAATCTGCATTCCTGTCGTGTCGTTTATGCCCATTAGGTACTGCTCACTATTGGACAGGTAAGACGGGAAAATTTTGTAATAAATGGCTGACGTCGAAAATATTATATACTGTTCTAATCAGATTGATTTTGAGACCCGACTTCAGAAAATGTAGATTGCTTCGCATCCTTAAACCTCGTAGCGCAGATTTAAACAATGATGTTTTTCTGATAGACCAAATTGAAAAATATTAGTTAGTTGTTGGTTGCACTGTCAGAAGAAGCCATATATTCTGCAGTATCAGTCATTCCGTGTCATACATGATAGAATTATAGTCGTCTGTCATTAGGACATAGGATGTAGATATTTAAGTGAAACGCTTTCCCTGGAGTGCAGCTTTCTATTGACGAGGGACATGAGTGATGGAAAAGCTGTAAAAGGAGGTATTAGAATCAGACATCTAAAAACAAAGTTGATAGCTAAAACGGGTAACGAAAAAGTGATAGTGAGGAAGGTAGTCTGCGTAAAACATTTACCACGAGAACGGCCAGAACTAATCGCATGAACAGGGTAATTTCATAATTAATGCAATATCAGAAAGTGAATAGGAATGCAGCTGTATACTGCAAATCATGAGGGACGCTACGGTCACTGAAGCACCAAAGAAACTGGTATAGGCATGCGTATTCAGATACATAGATATGTAAACAGGCAGAAGAGAGCACTGCGGTCGGCAACGCCTATATAAGACAACTGTCCGGCGCAGTTGTTAAAAAAAAATGGCTCTGAGCACTATGGGACTTAACTTCTGAGGTCATCAGTCCCCTATAACTTAGAATTACTTAAACCTAACTAACACACATCCATGCCCGAGGCAGTATTCGAACCTGCGACCGTTGCGGTCACGCGGTTCCAGACTGTAGCGCCTAGAACCGCTCGGCCACTACGGCCGTCCGCGCAGTTGTTAGATCGGTAACTACTGCTACAATGGCAGTTTATCAAGATTTAAGTTAGCTTGAACGTGGTGTTATAGTCCTATTTCACGATTGTAAAGTGAATATCAGGAATCTGGTAAACCATCAAATCTCGGACATCGCTGCAGTCAAAAGAAGATCCTGCAAGAACGGGACCAACGACGACTGAAGAGAATCGTTCAGCGCGACAGAAATGCAATCGTTCCGCAAATTGGTGCAGATTTGAATGCTGGGCCATCAACAAGTGTCAGCGTGCGGACCATTCAACGAAACGTCGTCGATATGGGCTTGCGGAGCCGAAAGCTCGCTCGTGTACCCTTGATGACTGCTCGACACAAAGCTTTACGCCTCGCCTGGGCCCGTCAACACCGACATTGGAGTTTTCATGAGTGGAAACATGTTGCCTGTTCAGATGAGTCTCGTTTCAAATTGAATCGAACGGATGAACGTGTATGGTTATAGAGCCAACCCCATGAATCCATGGACCCTCCATGTCAGCAGGGGACTGTTCAAGCTGGTGGAGGCTCTGCAATGGTGTGGGGCGTGTGAAGTTGGAGTGATATGCGACACCTGATACGTCTAGATACGACTCTGGCAGGTGGCACGTACGTAAGATTTCTGTCTGATCACCTGCATCCATTCATGTCCATTGTGCGTTCCGAACGACTTGGGCAATTCCAGCAGGACAATGCGACACCCCACACACATCGAGAATTGCTACAGAGTTGCTCCAGGAACACACTTCAGAATTTAAACACTTCCGCTGGCCACCAAACTTCCATAATTGTGAAAGTGCTATCGGTAGCTGGATTTTGTGCATTAACTAACCTCTCCGTAATGACTCATAAATGTTCACTGTGCTGACAAATCATTCGCTCCGAACTGTCCAGAATGTTCTTCCAACCAGTCGCGAACAATTGTGGTCCAGTGACATGGTGCATTGTCCCCCATAAAAACTGGCGGGCGTTGCTCGTCTGCTGCCATAGCCCATTAACGCCAAATTTCGACGCACTGTCCTAACGGATACGTCTCACATTGATTTCTGTGATTATTTCTCGCAGTGTTGCTTGCCTGTTAGTACTGATGATTCTACACAAACGACGCTGCTCTTGGTCGTTAAGTGGAGGTCACCGGCCACAGTGTTGTGAGTGGTGAGCGGTAATGCTTGAACTTTGGTATTCTCGGCACACTATTGACACTATGTATCTGGGACTGTTGATTTCCATAACGATTTCCGAAATGGAATGTTGGAATGTCCCATGCATTTAGCTCCAACCATCGTTTCGCGTCCAAAGTCTGTTAATTCCCATCTTGCGGCCATAATCATGTGGGAAACCTTTTCACACGAAGCTCCTGAACGCAAGCGACAGCTACGCCATTGCTTTGTCTTTTTCTACCGTGTGTACACAATACTATCACCATCTGTATCTGTGCTTACCGCTATCACATGATTTTTGTCACCTTAGTATAAATGGCCTGAATGTATGAAGTGCAAGTTGAAGTGCTTTGTGGCAAATAAAGTAAACGGCATGTTTTCATTTTTGTTAGAACTCTGAAAAAATACAGTTTGTTTGTTAAACAGATTGCTTAAAAACGCTTGTCCAATATATACACAATATATACACAAGCTTTGTTGCCTTGCCGGAGAAATGTATGGAAATGCAGAAAAATTGCGACAAGCAGAGACTTGAAGATAGACGCCTAATATATTGCAAAACCTTACTTACATATTTCAAAGGTCTGGTTTACAGAATGTGATTCCCTTCTTCAGACCTACACATATCGCTAACACACGAGGACGGTTTGATAAGTCTCGTCAAGAAGTAAGAAAAATATATTTATTTCTTGAACAACTCACATTACGTCTCGATGTAGTCTCCTTTGAGGGATATACAGTTGGTCCACGGATCCTCCAGCTTTTTCATCTCACTGAAAAATAATTTCTGTGGAACGATGCAAAATACTCGTCGACTGCAGCTGTCACTACCTCATTTTATGAAAATCTCTGCCCATGAAGCCACAGTTTCAAGTTAGGGACAGGAAGAAGTGACTTGGGGCTAAGTCTGGTGGACAGGGTGGACGAGGAAGCATTTCAGATCCCATTTCATGCTCTTTCACTTTTGTTATCACGTGTGTGTGAATGGTGCATTATTCTGGTGAAAGAGCACTTCTTTGCGTGCCGACCTTCGTCTTTTTTCAGCCAACGGAAGTTTCAAATGATCCAACAATAAAGCACAAAATGGCTCTGAGCACTATGGGACTTAACTTCTGAGGTCGTCAGTCCCCTAGAACTTAGAACTACTTAAAGCTAACTAACCTAAGGACATCGCACACATCCATGCCCGAGGCAGGATTCGAACCTGCGACCGTAGCGATCGCGTGGTTCCAGACTGTAGTGTCTACAACCGCTCGGCCACCCCGGCCGGCCAATAAAGCACAATATTGTCCCATTATGGTCATGGTAATCTATGAGGATTATTCCTTGGGAAACCCAAAACGCAGTGTCCATCACCTTACCAGCTGACAAAACGGTCTTTGCCTTCTTCAGTGCCCTTTCACTAGCGTCTGTCCGTTATTTTGACTGTCGTTTTGATCCTGGTGTGTAATGATGGATCCTGGTTTCGTCAAATTATTTTGAAATGCTGTGCCGGATGCACTTTTGGTCGACTCTGAGCAATCGCGGCACACTCCTTGCACGTAGCCTCTTCATAGCCAACTCTCCGTGCAGGATATTATGCGCTCGCTCACTTGAGTTGCCTACAGACTCAGCAATCTCAGGATCTTTTATTCTGCTGCCTTGCAATACCATATCAAGGATTTTGTCAATGGTTTCATTTGTGGTGACCTCAGCTGGACGGCCGGTGTGCGCTTCGTCTTCGGTGCTTCTCCGACCACGTTTAAATTCATTAATCCAAAAGTAAATGTGGTGGTATAGAGTCCCTGTGAACTTTATCCAGCTTTGTTTTGATTTGTGCAGCAGTCCAGCCCTTCAAATGAAAATTTTTAATAACAGCACGAAAGTCGGTTTCTCCATTTTCAATCGCAGTCGACACACTGACGAATTCAGACGCCTGTCAACAGTCAACTGTATGGAACATCGTTAAAAATTATTTATGTGATCGTTGGAATAATAAAGCTTACTAGTCAAAGGCACAACAAAATGTCTTCCATTCTTTCATAGAAATTTACCAGACTTAGTAACCACACACGCAGAGGGACAAAAACTAGGCCAGTAACAGTATGCACAAAGTTCTGTAACTCCCCATCCTTCCGACACTGTGTGTGAATGGAACGCGAAGGAAGCTTATTACATGGTACAATAAAAAGAACTCTCTGTCATGTGCTTTTTTCCTGGTGTAGTTTTAGATGCAAATATAGATGTAGAGACATGGAGAAGTACGGAAGAAGAGTCAAGAAACTTACTGGTTTTTGACAGCTTGGTGAAAGTCGGGGTCGGCTAAAAGTCTGTGCTAACTCACTTGAGCATTGAGAACAATGCGACAATCCTTCGTTTGCATTGCCTTCTTCCCATCTGTTCTGGAGTGACAACTACTTATTTATTCCCTGTGAATGTCCCAGTGTGGGCTGTAATTATCGTATGGCAGCGAAACGTGGTTGTTATGCTAATGTGTTAATGCAGATCCGATTTTTGCTGAAACAAATTAGTACCAATTTTTGCCACCAGGTGAAAATCTGGCGCTGCACAGCGTCTCGTCGAAGTTTCCGGTGCTCATATTGAACAAATTGTGTAAGATACTGTTAATAATAAAATCAACATTAAGCTTTTCTCTCTTGTGTGACCTTTTCTGCCTGCGTCTCGTTCCTGATCCACTGTATATGGAAACATTTCTCTACGCCTTTCTTACACTACTGGCCATTAAAATTGCTACACCAAGAAGAAATGCAGATGATAAACGGGTATTCATTGGACAAATATATTATATTACAACTGACATGTGATTACATTTTCACGCAATTTGGGTGCATAGATCCTGAGAAATCAGTACCCAGAACAACCACCTCTGGCAGTAATAACGGTATTGATACTCCTGGGCATTGAGTCAAACAGAGCTTGGAAGGCGTGTACAGGTACAGCTGCCCATGCAGCTTCAACACGATACCACAGTTCATCAAGGGGAGTGACTGGCGTATTGTGACGAGCCAGTTGCTCGACCACCATTGACCAGACGTTTTCAATTGGTGAGAGATCTGGAGAACGTGCTGGCCAGGGCAGCAGTCGAACATTTTCTGTATCCAGAAAGGCCCGTACAGGACCTGCAACATGCGGTCGTGCATTATCCTACTGAAATGTAGGGTTTCGCAGGGATAGAATGAAGAGTAGAGCCACGGGTCGTAACACATCTGAAATGTAACGTCCACTGTTCAAAGTGCCGTCGATGCGAACAAGAGGTGACCGAGACGCACCCCGTACCATCACGCCGGATGATACGCCAGTATGGCGATGACGAATACACGCTTCCAATGTGCGTTCACCGCGATGTCGCCAAACACGGATGCGACTATCATGATGCTGTAAACCGAACCTGGATTTATCCGGAAAAATGACGTTTTGCCATTCGTGCACCCAGGTTCGTCGTCGAGTACACCATCGCAGGCGCTCATGTCTGTGATGCAGCGTCAAGGGTAACCGCAGCCATGGTCTCCGAGGTGATGGTGATAGTCCATGCTGCTGCAAACGTCGCCGAACTGTTCGTGCAGATGATTGTTGTCTTGCAAACGTCTCCATCTGTTGACTCAGTGATCGAGACGTGGCTGCACGATCCGTTACAGCCATGCAGATAAGATGGCTGTCATCTCGACTGCTAGTGATACGAGGCCGTTGGGATCCAGCACGGCGTTCCATATTAACTACTGAACCCACAGATTCCATATTCTGCTAACAGTCAGTGGATCTCGACCAACGCGAGCAGCAATGTCGCGATACGATAAACCGCAATCGCGATAGGCTACAATCCGACCTTTATCAAAGTCGGAAACGTGATGGTACGCATTTCTCCTCCTTACACGAGGCATCACAATAATGTTTCACCAGGCAACGCCGGTCAAATGCTGTTTGTGTATGAGAAATCGGTTGGAAACTTTCCTCATGTCAGCACCTTGTAGGTGTCGCCACCGACGCTAACCTTGTGTGATTCCTTTGCAAAGCTAATCATTTGCGTATCACAGCATCTTCTTCCTGTCGGTTAAATTTCGCGTGTGTAGCACGTCCTCTTCGTGGTGTAGCAATTTTAATGGCCAGTAGTGTAATTTTAGAGCGTAAGTCGGCTCCGCATTAACGCATTAGAATATATACCAAGTTTCAATGCCACGCGATAATTACAGCCCACACCGGGCCTCTGTGAGTAGCAGTACTTTAATTATAACCACCCTGTACTTCTGGAGCGAGGTATCCTTTTTTGAACTCACGTCAGGCGTGGCGGCACATGCAAATTCCACTCAGATCGAGTGGAACTCATAGTATGTAACCAATAAATTTTTTTAAATCCTTCATCTCTGTGATTTAACGCAGATGTCAAGGGCCGCAGCGCTAGACCTGAGCTGAACGCGCAACATAATGGAAATTTGCTTGTGACAGAAGCGCGACTACACTGTGGTGAATTCAGCTGACTTTTGGGGGCCCGCGGCATTAGCACACAGTACGTGACGACCGACCCTGAACCTGGGCGAACCTGAGCCCGCTCGTGCCGCAACCGGTTGGGCCACAGCGGGACTCGAGATATTCGCGCTCGGCTGCCCGCGTAGCCACTCAGTTATCTGTTACATGTTGCGCCCCAGTGCAGGGTGATTGACACCGGGCCAGCGGTAAGGAATAAGAGACGTGTTAAACAACGAACGGAGGAGTGAGCAGTTACCCATACCGCACCAGGTACTTTACTGCCGCTTAAACAGGCCAACAGTCGGTTAAGAATGTGCGTGCTTATTGACCAATTTAAACGACAGATAACAACCGTCTTGTCGATCGATCGCGAGGTATTTATTGTGTAATTCAGCTAGGAACGTTACGTACCCATGCTGTCAGTGTAGCGTCGCTTTCCTTAAGGCATACGACAACGGATTTAGTCACTCCCGAGCTTAACTGTGGGTTTTATTCTCGCGTTAAATAGCGCGTTGTAATATTGTGTCTGTCGTTATCAACTGTTGAAACACTATTACATTATGATAGTATAACTACGAGGGGCATTCCATAATTAAAGAGGCAAACTGGTCTGGAAAAAAAGCGTTTATTTTTACAAAACAATACTTTCTCTACTTTTCAGCATAATCCCCTTGAACATTTGTACACGTGTTCCAGCGGGCTACAGGCTTTTTTTATTCCGACTGCAAATAATTTTTTATCTTAAATGATTGAAGCAATTTCCCACAAACTTTTTCATGTCCTCGTTGTTCTGGAACCTCTTCCCACGTCATGCCTCCTTCAGTGTACCAAACAAATGGAAATCACTAGGTGCTAATCAGGACTGTAAGGGGGATGAGGCAGTACGTCCCACCCCATTCTGTCGATGGTTTCACTGGTTAGTTGAGCTATTTGAGGACGTGCGTTATCTTGCTGGAGAATCACACCCCTCCTCTGAGATTCCACGACATCTCTCTCTCTCATGACTGGCTTCAAGTTGTTTGAATGCAAATCCGAATAGTATTGGCTGTTCATTGTACGCTGCTCTTCGAGATAATCACAGAAAACTGGATCTTCAGTATCCTAGAACACCGTCGACATGACTTTTCCTGCTGATGCTTGAGTTCTGAATTTTTACTTGACAGGTGAGTTGGTGAGCTTCCACCCCATGCTTTGTCTTTTTGATTATGGCTCATGATGGTGAACCCAAGTTTCGTCACAAGTTAAAATTTTGTTGGGGAAGTGCTCACCTTCTCTTTCATAGCGTTCCTTCAGCTCTGTGCACATTCTCAACTTTATTTCCTTGTGTAGCCGCGTCAACTCGTTTGGGACCCATCTTGCACATGTTCTGCGGTACTTCAGCTTGTTACAGATAATGTTATGAACTGTACCAGTACTAAGTTGAACCTTATCAACTATCATTTCCATCGTCACACAGCGCTTCGGCATGAATAACATTATCAATTCGACTTTCAAGTGAGGGAGTTGAAACTGCAACTCCTCGTCCAGAACGGTGTTCGTCATTTACTGAATCGCGACCATTTTTGAACTGTTCTACCCAATTGTAAAAATTTGCACTATTCATACAGCCTTCACCATAAATTTAGACATTATACAGTATATATTCACTGGTTTCTCGCCGTCAGTAAGTAAAAAACGAATAAACGGACGTTGTTTAACTAATGTGGACGTTTCATGCGGACTCGCCATCTTGAAATGTGTTTTTGAGGCTGTAAACAAAAGAATGTTGTTACATCATTTAATCAGGGCTCTGCCCAGTGATGCCAATTTAAAGCCATTAAAGTACCAAACTTGCCCTACTAACAGTTTTTTTCCGCAGACCAGTTTCTGTCTTTAATTATTGAATGACCTGCGTATCTATTGTAAGTGACGCATCTATCATAAAACACCTCATATAGGGTGGGTCGAAAAGGACTTCATAACTTTGGAGTGTTATAGAAATTTATTGAGATAACTTACAGAATCGGTAGATTTTGTAGCAAACAACTGCAACTTTGATTCAGGGGGTAGTGCATCAGTACCCCATTACGCCACCCGGAGCGCCGACGTATACACAGCTTGCTTGCTGTGTGTTTTGGTATCTGGATATGCTTGAAAACTTTTTAGTTCCACAAATCAATGGTGATGACCGAGATGGGATGGTTTACTACCAGCAAGACGATCAGCACCTCATTTCCTCACGGAAGTTCGAGGTTTTCTCGATAATCGCTTCCCAGATCGGTGGACTGGCCGTGAACGGCCAATCGCATAACCAGCTCTCTCCCCAGACTTGACAACACGGGATTTCTTTCCCTGGGATTTCATTAAAGGCCGTGTGTATGTTCTTCCCTACCAAACAATCTAGCCGATCTGAAAAATCAGATGTACGTTGCCATTGCACAAGTTACGCTCGATTTGCTGCAACGAGTGTGGGAAAAAAATGGTTACCGTTGGGATGTTTGTCGCATCACAAATGGTAGTCACATCCAACCAAAATTACACTAGACACTTTTATGTAAAACTTGAGGTTATGTGCTGCAAAACACACTACCGATTCTGTAAGTTCAAAATGGATCAAATGGCTCTGAGCACTATGGGACTTAACATCTATGGTCATCAGTCCCCAAGAACTTAGAACTACTTAAACCTAACTAGCCTAAGGACATCACACAACACCCAGCCATCACGAGGCAGAGAAAATCCCTGACCCCGCCGGGAATCGAACCCGGGAACCCGGGCGTGGGAAGCGAGAACGCTACCGCACGACCACGAGATGTTCTGTAAGTTATCTCAGTAAATGCCTGCATCATTCCAGAGTTGTAAAGTCCTTTTTGGCACCCTGTATTTCGTGGTAAATTCAACGCAACAAAAAAATAGTATTCGAAAAATGAAATACGCGAAGGGGAGAGTGTTTTTCTAGAGGAAGTACCTGACAAAAGAAAGTGAAGCAGTCAGACGACGTGATCATTTATTAATGCAATTCGTTCACGTACACACTATCGGCAGGCATGTAAATGATTGGTGTTGCAGTTTTGTGTGAAAAGTAGCACAGCTACCAGAATGCATTAGTGTTGTTCATGTTCAGTGTTGTTAGCAGGCCTGGGAGGGTACATAATGGGCATCAACAGTCAAAGTGCTGTATACTCTTGTAAGACAGCGTTATCAGCACCTGACGTAGTTAAAGGGGTCTTATTCTGTGTCTCCAATTGTCCTGCTGGTCGAATCCTGCAGTATTCAGATTAGTGAGGCATTCTAATGGGACTGTGGCGCTATGTTGGACAGTATGGGAACGTAGGGGCAGGGATACAAGCCATAGAGATTTGAATTGACCACGGATCGCCAATATTACGTACGAAGAACATCATAACCTTTCATGTGTGCACCTGTCACCCGAGAGCAAGTAATGGACACCCTGCAGCATTCTGCGCCATCCCGTCGTAGACCAACAGCTGTTATACTGGGCAGTCACCGTTTTTGCGTAGGCTACCGTGAAGAGAGGTGCCGTGACCGGGAAGCATGAACTACTGCTGGAAGGCATCGCATTGTGTTCAATGATGAACCGCGGTTCTGCATTACCCCGGTGCCCCCAGTCGCGGAATATGGCGGCGAACTGCGGAGAGGTCTCAGTCTTCTAATGTTCTGGAGCTGCACAGTGTTGTTACTCCTGGACTTATGATGTGGGAAGCGGCGAGTGTGACTTCAGGTCACGGCTGATAATGATTGAAGGAACTGTGACGGCACAACGGTATGTCGAGGATACCCTGCGTCCTGATGTTTTGCCCTTCATGCGACAGTATCGAGACATGATATTTCAAGAGGTCAATGCTCATCTACACATGGCACGTGTCTCTATGAACTGTCTGTGCGATGCTGGGTACTCCCGTAGCCTGCAGGACCCCCAGGTCTGTTCCCGGCAGAACGCGTGCGGAAGCGTCTCGGACTTCAACTTTGTGGCAGTGCCCGTATCCAGGATATGAAGGACCAGTTCCAGTAGCTGTTGCCCAACTGGCCTCAAGAAAAGCCTTACGACACACTTCCCAACCGAATCAGTGCTTGCATCCAGGGCGGAGGACGTGCTGCTTCATACTGACAAGTCGGCTCGTACTGCCAAGTTCTTTGTAAATTTGACTCGATATTGTAATCATTCAAAGGACACAAAGTTTCGTTTCCTTTCCTCCTCCCATTCTAGATGCTTCATTTCTTATATGAGGCACAGCAATTAATACACGGAACGTTTTTTATGTAGTGAGGAATCGAAAATTCTACTTTTTTAAACTGCATTTGATGGCTTGCGAAAAGACGTATACGGTGATGGAACAGAAGCATGTGACTTGTGATGGCAAATGAAGATGCAGTTGTAGCAGCACAGTAACGTTGTTTCAGCACTCAAGATGAAACCCTTTAGTTTATCATTGGCATGCTTATGGAGCTGTATGTCATTTCTTATTGATGTTACAATTCAAGACCCACAGCAGAGTCTAGAGCTAGTTCTCATCAATTACGCCAATCATATGTGCATCACATATGAATCAACAGTTAGAGGAGGTATACCATTTTACAAATGTTGGCCGTACGAAGTTCAATAACTATAACTTTGCGTTACATCATCGACAAGATACAAAAGTCTCTCATACAGCTTAATATAATGTTTACAGAATGCCACTGTACCAGGCACGCTCAATGGCACTATAGTTCTAATTTATTTCTTACTGTTCGCGTCTATTTATAATCTGTTCATGATACTACAATTAGCAAACATTAGTATGTGTTATTGTTTCCACCGTCAGAAGCATGACGTGGTACATAAGATAGTTGATGCAGTACAATCTGCAGTCCATTATTAGTTACCGCGTGACCCCGGTAGCCGAGCGTGTTATCATGCTGCTCCCGGGATTCGGGAAGGCCAACCTTCACTGGACCGAATACGGCTCATGGATTAACGACGAGAGCTGGTGAACCGGCCGGCGTGGATGAGGCTTTTAGGCGGTTTCCCTCATCCAGTTAAGTAAAAACCGAGCTGATACACACGTCCCGCCTCAGATACACGCCACACAAACATTTAGAAAATGTTACCACTCTTGAGCATGAGATTTACACTGGACGCAGACAGATGGGGTTCGCAGAATCCGCCCTGTGGGGGAGTGGTGACGTCAGGAGGGACAACCTGCCACCAGCTGTCACGAACACTGCCAAAACCCATATAACAATGCCGACCCCACAGATAAAGGGGGAAAAGCGAAGAAGAAGAAAGAAGAAGAAGAAGAAGACGAAAAAAATGAATGATATCGCCCGAACATCCTCCCCCCCCTCACGCTCCCTTCCGGCCGTTACGTTGTGTCCAAATTTAATAAGTCTTAAGTATTTAACTGACTTATAAGAGCGCCAGATGTCCCCGTCGTCGACTCCATTTGCGAATACGATTCATGACTGCACTCACGAGCTCTGAAAAATTTGTTAATGTGCAAATTCGGTAAGAAGATAAAGAAGTAAAGTGCTATTGCGCTTTAGAGTCGAAGTGTCCCACATTTTGATCCTGTGTAGCGAAGGCTTGCGTGACCGACATACGTTTACTGAGGATCTGCTTGCGTGCGTATTTCTTAGCTGACAGCGACATCTTTCCGTGTTGTTCCAACGTGATAAACATCTCTGTGAATGCTTTCCTTTCTGCGACCGATGTGCCAGAACAAATTCTTCACGACACTTTGGCGTTAGCAAGTACTGCGAAGGTCTTCCACGTATGGAGCAGAGACCTCCGTGAGGAGCAGACAAATGCACAGCGACACACCATATGTATTTGTCTGCTGCATTAGTAATAAGGCATCGCTCAGCTGATACATGTACATGCACACCAGTACCTATTTGGGATAGACAGGTGACGGAAGTACATACAAATACCACACTGGAAAGATTACTTACAAAACAGGCTCTAGAGAAATTCAGCGTTTCGTCCGTTGGGCCATCTACATCTATATCAAACTCCACAAGCCACCTAATGATGTGTGGCGGAGGGTACTTTCGGTACCACTATCTGATTCCTCCAACCCTGTTCCACTCGCGAATAGTGCGTGGGAAGAATTGTGTTGGCTCTAATTTCTCGAATTTTCTCCTCGTAGTCAATATGCGAGATATATGTGGGGGGAAGTAATATGTTGTTTGACTCCTCCTGAAAAGTGCTGTCCCGAAGTTTCAATAGTAAATCTCTCCGTAATGCACAACGTCTCTCTTGGAACGTCTGCCAGTGGAGTTTGCTTAGCATCTCCGTAACGCTCTGTCGCCTGATAAACGATCCCGTGACGAAACAAGCCACTCTTCATTGGATCTTCTCTATCTCCTCTGTCAGCCCTACCTGATAGGGATCCCAGATAGATGGACAGTACTCAAGAATCGGGCGAACAAGCGCATTATAAGCCACTTCTTTAGTGGATGATTTACATTTCCTTAAGATTCTTCCGATGAATCTGAGTCTGGTATGTGCTTTTCCCACTATCTGTTTTATATGGTCATTCCACTTAAGGTCGTTCTGGATAGCTACGCCTAGATATTTTACGGCAGACGCTGTCTCCAGATGTTTATCGTCAATAGAGTAGCTGTACAGTAGTTGATTTCGTTTCCTATGTATACGCAATGTGTTACATTTATTTGCGTTCAGGGTCAACTGCCAAACCTGCACCATTTATCAAAATAATGATCGGATGACTCCAGTGAGTTGCTCAGCAGCCACTGCTACATTAAACTATTACCATGCAGGCTTGCCCCACTTTGCACAACAGTAAGCTACTGACTCTCGGTAGAATACTATGATCGGTGGAGTCATTGCTTCTCTACCCAACGTCAAAACACACACTCGACTATTCAAGAAATAAAGTGCAAATCACTGTTCTTCTGAATAACACATATTGTTCCATTTTTGACCTTTCCAGTTGAAATTCTCGCTGGAGTAGACAGACATTTCCACTGGTAATGTTACGTAAGGCGTGTCTGATGTAGTGTCCATAGACGTGAGCTCTTGGGCCGCAGCATTACGTATACATTGTCTAGCCACAGTCTTTCAACCATCTCCTAGACGTAATGAAAGTAAGAAGTATGTAGCGTAGGATTTACGTTGAGTGGGGTTCAGGCTGGGTATTGTGCAGATGTGGGCCTCAGTTTAACAATAAATTTATTTAACAGCAACATAAGAAAAAATACACTTCCCATAATCAAAATATTCTGTAGCTCGAGAAGAATTTTAAACAAAACTCCAGACAATGCGTACAAAAAATATCTTTCATTAAATCTAAAAACTAAATCCAACCTTTTCCGTAATATACATAAGCAGGTAACAGCATGTAACCATTTACACTGATCGGCTCTCGGCCAAAATCAGTAATAATTTCTCAGGCAACCCAGCAGTGAAACATAAGATGACAACACAACTCTTTAAGTTAAGCAGGATCATAACACTCACTGCACATTGGTCGACTACTGATACTACATCAAAAAAAGTTTGGCATCACCTCGGTTGCGGATCCTGTACAGAAAATTGGAATAGAGATCAGCATAAACATCATTTCCGCCCTTTTTATTGTTCATGAAAACCACACATTGCATTTGTAACATCATACAGCGAGACCTTCAGAGGTGGTGGTCCAGATTGCTGTACACACCGGTACCTCTAATACCAGTAGCACGTCCTCTTTCAGTGATGCATGCCTGTATTCGTCGTGGCATACTATTCACAAGTTCATCAAGGCACTGTTGGTCCAGATTGTTCCACTCCTCAACGTAGATTCGGCGTATATCCCTCGGAGTGGTTGGTGGATCACGTCGTCCATAAACAGCCTTTTTCAACCTATCCCAGGCATGTTCAGTAGGGATCATTTCTAGAGAACATGCTGGCCACTCTAGTCGAGCGATATCGTTATCCTGAAGGATGTCATTCACAAGATGTGCACGACGGGGGCGCGAATTGTCGCCCATGAAGACGAATGAATCGCCAATGTGCTTCCGATATGGTTAAACTATCGGTTGGAGAATGGCACTGACGTATCGTACAGCCGTAACGGCGCCTTCCATGACCACCAGCGGCGTACGTCGGCCCCACATAATGACACCCCAAAACAGCAGGAAAACTCCACCTTGCTACACTCGCTGGACAGTGTGTCTAAGGCGTTCAGCCTGACCAGGTTGCCTCCAAACACGTCTCCGACGACTGTCTGGTTGCAGGTATACGCGACACTCCTGAAGATGCCAATCCTGAGCGGTCCATTCGGTATGTTGTTGGGCCCATCTGTGCCGCGCTGCGTGGTGTCGTGGTTGGAAAGATGGACTTCGCCATGGACGTCGGGAGTGAAGTTATGCATCATGCAGCCTACTGTGCGCAGTTTGAGTCGTAACACGACGTACTGTGGCTCCACGAAAAGCATTATTCAACATGGTGGCGTTGCTGTCAGGGTTCCTCCGAGCTATAATCCGTAGGTAGCAGTCATCCCCTGCAGTAGTAACCCTTGGGTAGCCTGAACGAGGCATGTTATCGACAATTCCTGTCTCTCTGTATCCACTCCATGTCCGAACAACATCGCTTTGTTTCACTCAGAGACACCGGGACAGTTCCCTTGTTGAAAGCCCTTCCTAGCACAAAGTAACAATGCGGACGCGATCGAACCGGGGTATTGACCATCTAGGCATGGTTGAACTACAGACAACACTAGCCGTAAACCTCCTTCCTGATGGGATGACTGGAACTGATCAGCTGTCGGATCCTCTTCGTATAATAGGCGCTAGTCATGGATGGTTGTTTACATCTTTGTGTAGGTTTAGTGACATCTGTGAACAGTCAAAAGGACTGTGTCTGTGATACAATATCCACAGCCAACTTCTATCTTCAGGAGTTCTGGGAACCGGGGTGATGCAAAACTTTTACTGATGTGTGTATTACTACTACTGCTGTCACCAGACATCTACCACCCCAAGCTGAACGCAACTCTCTACCAAACTACCTACGCATTTATCTTAGTTTTTGTTAACAGTAATACAAGCAGTTGGTTACTAACGTAGAATGAGTAACAAGATGAATTTACAGCAGTCACACCCTAGCTCAGTTTAAAAAGAAAACCTTAGAATTAATACCATTAATTAGGCTCACGGCCTTTAGCTAAAAAACTGACTACCTCTCGCCTACTTACACGCCCCCGCACTATTGCTTGCCGTCAATAAACAACCGCAAATCGTCACACGATACCCACAGACTTCTGTGCAGAACTTGTGGCTAGGAAACACACACGGTGCATTATTTATTTAGCGCATAGCAGTACGCATGATATACAGCCATGAATAAGTAGAAAATGCATAAAGAGACGTGTACACAGGTAACACATTAAAAACACTGTGCAACGATGAAAATGTAAATCGAATGAAAATAGCCAATACCTATCAATTCTAATGTGCGGATCGCGTATATCACAAAGACAATTCAAAATTAGCTCTAGTTTTCATTTTACACTGTTTTATTACGGTTTTATTACGGAGATTTTAGCATCAAGAATGCAGCAGCGGAATTTTCTGGAAAGCAATGTAAATGTTTCAGTCTACCGCAGGAGAGAGCAACAATTCACCCCTTTTTTTTACCATGCAAGGTAGTCTTGTGGCATGTGTAGATATAAGAGGTCTAATGAAGGCTCTGAGAATTAATTACAACTCTGATGAGTGGAGACTCCTTATTGATTCGTCAGAGTTGAACTTATTAGCAGTGCTTTTACGCATTGGTAATGAGCTTCCTTCTATTCCAGTTGGGCACAGTCTGCATATGAAAGAGTCATACCAAAACATGAAAATTTTACTTGAAGCCATCAAGTATAATGACCCGCAATGGCAGATTTGCGGTGACTTGAAAGTGGTTGCACTGCTGTTAGGTATGCAGTTAGGGTATACTAAACATTGCTGCTTTCTCTGGGAATGGGATAGCCGAGCTCGTGCATCTCATTACAGTAAACGTGAATGGTCCACCAAATAGTCTGTTCAACCAGGTACAAAGAACATTAAGAGTGAACCTCTAGTAGACCCTAAAAAGATTCTGCTCCCAACTTGTACATCAAGCTGGGTATCATGAAAAACTTTGTTAAGGGAATTAACAACGATGGTGACGCGTTTAAGTACTTAAGGCTAAAATTCCCTTACTTAAATGATGCCAAAGTAAAGGAGGGCATCTTTGTAGGCCCACTGATTCGAGAGCTTTTTGGAGACCACACTTTTGATGGAATCACACAAGGTGATGAGAAAAATGAATGGGAATGTTTTAAGAAAGTCTGTTTACAGTCCTTGGGGAACAAACGAGCAATAAATTACAAGGTCATCTTATGAAAAACTTGGTTGCAACACGTCATTGAAAATGCATTTCTTACATAGTCATCTTGACTTCTTCCCCAAAGATTGTGGTGCTGTAAGTGATGAACATGGGGAGCGATTTCATCGAGATATTGCCACATACGAGAAGAGGTGTGCCGGAAAGTGGAGCCCTACTATTTTACCAGATTACTGCTGGACTGTCATAAAGGATGTTCCCGAGTATTTGCATAAACGTCAAGCCAAGCGAAAACGGTCATCTTCTAAATTTATCTCTGAATAAAATAAGTAATTGTAAATACTGTACATATGGACATTTAACATTTATAATCCTTTATATACACTCCTGGAAATTGAAATAAGAACACCGTGAATTCATTGTCCCAGGAAGGGGAAACTTTATTGACACATTCCTGGGGTCAGATACATCACATGATCACACTGACAGAACCATAGGCACATAGACACAGGCAACAGAGCATGCACAATGTCGGCACTAGTACAGTGTATATCCACCTTTCGCAGCAATGCAGGCTGGTATTCTCCCATGGAGACGATCGTAGAGATGCTGGATGTAGTCCTGTGGAACGGCCTGCCATGCCATTTCCACCTGGCGCCTCAGTTGGACCAGCGTTCGTGCTGGACGTGCAGACCGCGTGAGACGACGCTTCATCCAGTCCCAAACATGCTCAATGGGTGACAGATCCGGAGATCTTGCTGGCCAGGGTAGTTGACTTACACCTTCTAGAGCACGTTGGGTGGCACGGGATACATGCGGACGTGCATTGTCCTGTTGGAACAGCAAGTTCCCTTGCCGGTCTAGGAATGGTAGAACGATGGGTTCGATGACGGTTTGGATGTACCGTGCACTATTCAGTGTCCCCTCGACGATCACCAGTGGTGTACGGCCAGTGTAGGAGATCGCTCCCCACACCATGATGCCGGGTGTTGGCCCTGTGTGCCTCGGTCGTATGCAGTCCTGATTGTGGCGCTCACCTGCACGGCGCCAAACACGCTTACGACCATCATTGGCACCAAGGCAGAAGCGACTCTCATCGCTGAAGACGACACGTCTCCATTCGTCCCTCCATTCACACCTGTCGCGACACCACTGCAGGCGGGCTGCACGATGTTGGGGCGTGAGCGGAAGACGGCCTAACGGTGTGCGGGACCGTAGCCCAGCTTCATGGAGACGGTTGCGAATGGTCCTCGCCGATACCCCAGGAGCAACAGTGTCCCTAATTTGCTGGGAAGTGGCGGTGCGGTCCCCTACGGCACTGCGTAGGATCCTACGGTCTTGGCGTGCATCCGTACGTCGCTGCGGTCCGGTCCCAGGTCGACGGGCACGTGCACCTTCCGCCGACCACTGGCGACAACATCGATGTACTGTGGAGACCTCACGTCCCACGTGTTGAGCAATTCGGCGGTACGTCCACCCGGCCTCCCGCATGCCCACTATACGCCCTCGCTCAAAGTCCGTCAACGGCACATACGGTTCACGTCCACGCTGTCGCGGCATGCTACCAGTGTTAAAGACTGCGATGGAGCTCCGTATGCCACGGCAAACTGGCTGACACTGACGGCGGCGGTGCACAAATGCTACGCAGCTAGCGCCATTCGACGGCCAACACCGCGATTCCTGGTGTGTCCGCTGTGCCGTGCGTGTGATCATTGCTTGTACAGCCCTCTCGCAATGTCCGGAGCAAGTATGGTGGGTCTGACACACCGGTGTCAATGTGTTCTTTTTTCTATTTCCAGGAGTGTACATTTGTGAACAGCTAATTTATATATTTTCTTTTGTACTTTACATTGTTCTGGTACAAAGTAGACTTACAAGGTATTTTCATTCATGTAATATTATCTTCGTTTTGTTTAAATATTTTACTTTTATACTTCCAGAATGACACTAAAATTTATGAATGCATAACACATAACATAACTCAAGCAATTATTCACTTAAAATTTGTTACGCATATTTAGTTAGTGAGTTATTTATACGAAAATGTAGATTATTATTTCTAAAAAAACTAGAGATAAATATTTATGAGGATGATGATTTTGTATCATTTTAAACTGAAATAAACGTAACTAACTCAAAATCATGCAATTTACACACTTTCACTTGAAATTTGTTGTTCAGTGAAATTGGTGGCATATCCTAATGTCTAGTCTCCTTAACCATATGACCACGGGAAAGCCGTTTGGGTCACCAGGTAAGCTCTCAGTTTAAAATCGCTGACTATGTGGCGGATGATCTGGCTCGGTGTTCCACGGTCACAGCGTTAGGGTGGGGTGCTTACCCCCGTTTGTGGAGGTTGTATGCACCTAATGCACTGCTCATATATCACTCAGTGCACTGTATCAATCCAGAAACCACAAGCTTGTACCTATCAGCTGTAAAAGCATACGACTAATGCTCTTCTTGACATACAGAAGCCCTTTCTCCACACCATCGGGAGTGCTGTCCGGCCGGGCGGGAAGACACACCAACCGCTCCACCAGGCTGTCGTGTCCACACATCTGCCATCCACCTTGCAGACAGTAGTGACGTCCGATTGACAGCACCGCGGCACACTTGCTTCTCGAGGCCCTCGTTTACGGCTCTACCCAGAACTCACTCGTTCGTCTCCTTCCAGCAACTGTCTACTCCCAGCACTTGCAGACCCAACCTACCGTTTGAAACGTCGCCTACTGCCGACGTTTTAATACGAGAGCAGCACTAACACGGCCGCACGGGCGGGATAGAAAACAGGCGTGCCGCGATTTACAAACTTCCGGCTCAAGTATCTCAGATGTACCATGTTATGTGGATTGACTAAGTGCGTCTATAACGCAACTGACAGACAGGTGTCTGCATTTTCATCATTGCTGTCCTCGGTATAGGACGGGATTTATCGGTGATGCTAAATGGATAAATCATGTACTTTGCAGCCCAGGGGAGCGGTATTCGTGAAAAGCAGAGGTTTCACGTGCGTAGTTCCACGTTTCTGCATGTCCCCGGTGCATCTGCATGAAGGCCATCCGATGTACTCATGGATCAGGTGAATCACCAATCCAACGACTCGCTGTTTTGTGCACTAAAGGACATACAATCACTAGGCAACAGAGAGACTGGAAGCATTTTCGTGAGAATATGAGGCTGTGGGAACAGCTTTATTGTCTGGGGAATGTTACGCATTACTCAGTGGGTTTATTGACAATAGTAGACGGTCATAGTTACATGTCTCAAGAGCGTATATTGTCAGCTTTCCCCGGATGATCAGTTGCTCAATATCACGACGGATTTGGACGTGCCAGTTGCTGAACCCGGTACTCGCCTTGACTGTTAACCACACTCTTATTTCGAACATTCATCGTTCTTCATGTTGATGAAGGTAGACTCATTTTAACCACAACATCGTTAAGACATAGTCTTTGACGAGGCAGCAGAACCCTTAGCGTTCGCTATTTTCCTTTTAACGTAAATATTTCGTTTCTCAGCGCCTACGTGACGAGACACATCGCTTTTCACTTTTGGATCATGCAGTGAACTAATTACTAAAGGAAAGTTCATCTGTATCAGGGGTTTGAGCAAGATGTCCGTTTCGGCATCTTGTGTGTAAGGTGAATGCTTCCGTATACAGAGTACTGTCGTATGTGTGGCGGAGAGAGAGTGATACTCGTTGCTAGCACATACTCGACCTTTTCATATAGCATCAAATACTTGCTTTAGCCTAGCAGGCGGACTGATGAATTAGCGTCACTTGCTTACAATCCATGGAGACACCGCAAAGAGGTTTGGAATTAAACTCAAAACACTGACACAGTTTGGTGATAAGGAACTCTACCACTTCCCCAGTACACCGGGGATAGTTATCGACCTCGGTAACCAAGACGTGCGTTGGCTATAATTTCGCGGTAATCATCACTTTCAGTAAGATTATTGCTACTGTATTTATTCGCTGTAATACATAGGTAGTGGTTAAAAAATTGTATCACCAACATTTTGTCGGCAAGATCAGCAACTCGCTAGACAGCGCCCATGGTTTATGGCGTAACGGCATGTGAATCTTTTTCTAGTGAGTCATTCGCCTAATGGAGACGTTAACTTAATCGCTATTTTTCTGCTGTTTGGCAGATATAAGCTGTGTTGTCTCCAGGTTTCAAGCTGTATCTATCTTTAATTCCATATTCATACGTAACAGCCGGCCGGGGTGGCCGAGCGGTTCTAGGCGCTTCAGTCTGGAATCGCGCGACCGCTACGGTCGCAGGTTCGAATCCTGCCTCGGGCATGGATGTGTGTGATGTCCTTAGGTTAGTTAGGTTTAAGTAGTTCTAAGTTCTAGGGGACTGATGACCTCAGAAGTTACGTCCCATAGTACTCAGAGCCATTTGAATCATACGTAACATCAAAAACACAACATTACGTTGCACAATAATCACCAAGTTTTCCACGGAATGTGTCCTTGACAACAGGCCGACAGAAGGCGACAGCAAAACCTGCACAAGGACCTCCCATTTTCGGTCTTTAGGTAGTGCAGGCTGTTAGAGCAATGATCCGTCGTAGAGTCAGGGTCTTTGAGCCCAAAAACATAGCGAGCTCGTTGTGAGGGTAGAGGGTCCCAATTTGGATTATTTAGGTATTGATTTCCAATTCTAACATTTGACTTACAACCCAGGAAACCCTGCTCGGAAGCGGAGGATAGGAACTATTTTAAAAGTGAAAGCCTAGAGATCGTGAATATACACTCTCCAACCATATTACGGTAACTACCCCTGTAAGAAGCCTGGATAACCACCTTCTGCGGTGAGAGTGAGTGAGGTTCTGGAAGGAACCGACAGGAATGTGGGGCCATGTCGAGTCCAGTAATGTGGCCAGCTCCGCTGGATTTCTCAGTTGAGAATCCATGGCGCGAACAGCCCGATAGAGGTGGTCCCAAGTATTCTCGATAGCGTTTAAATTCTGAGAGTTTAGTGCCCAGGGGAGTACGGTAAAAACAACCTGTTGCTCTTCGAACCACGCGCATACACTGTGAGCCGCGTGACACGTTGCATTGTCCTGCTGGTAGATGCAATCGTGGCGAGGAAAAACAAAGTGCATGTTTGGGTGAGTAGGGTCCCAGGGATAGATCCATACTTGTGATCCGTTGTGCCTTCCAGTATGACGAGATCACCAAAGGAATACCACGAAATCATTCCCCAGACCCTAACGCTACTTCCTCCAACGTGGATCCTGCCGATGATGGTTGTATGATGTTTACTTTCAGTCTCATGCAGCGTGAAACGTGATTCATCTGGTAAGGCCACCTGTGGCTACTCAGTGGACGTCCAGTTGCGTTATTGGCCTGCAGATTCGAGCCTTCGTTGCCGATAAACAGCAGTCAGCATGGGTGCATGAGCAGTCGCCCGCTGCGGAGGCCCATGCGCAGCAACGTTCGCTGAACGGTCGTTGAGGAAACACTGCTGGTAGCCCCTTGGTTCATCTGGGCGGTCAGTTGCTCAACAGTTGCACATCTTTTCGCCCATACGGATCTCCGCAGCCATCGTTGTCCCCTGTCATGTATGGCCCGTGGTGCACCACAGCTGCCTCGGCGCCGTTTTTGGATAGCGCCATTTTACTTTAACCACGGCTACACGCGAATAGTTGACAAACTTAACCGTTTCGGAAATGCTTCCCTCCTTGGCCCGAAAGCTAATGATTATGCCCTTTCCTGCTCAAATAAATCGCTTTGTTTCAGCATTACGACAACGACTGCACTTTTACGCTCCCCTGAGATACGATTTATCGATCCTCCAGTACTAGTGCTACCACCTGCCGTCTGTGAGTGGTTGTTCCACGTTGACGTCGAACATAGGTGGTGGTCACACTAATACGTCCGGGCCGTGTATACAGGGTGTTACAAAAAGGTACGGTCAAACTTTCAGGAAACATTCCTCACACACAAAGAAAGAAAATATGCTATGGACATGTGTCCGGAAACGCTTACTTTCCATGTTACAGCTCATTTTATTATTTCTCTTCAAATCACATTAATCATGGTATGGAAACACACAGCAACAGAACGTATCAGCGTGACTTCAAACACTTTGTTACAGGAAATGTTCAAAATGTCCTCCGTTAGCGAGGATACATGCATCCACCCTCCGTCGCATGGAATCCCTGATGCGCTGATGCAGCCCTGGAGAATGGTGTATTGTATCACAGCCGTCCACAACACGAGCACGAAGAGCCTCTAGATTTGGTACTGGGGTTGCGTAGACAAGAGCTTTCAAATGCACCCATAAATGAAAGTCAAGAGGGTTGAGGTCAGGAGAGCGTGGAGGCCATGGAATTGGTCCGCCTCTACCAATCCATCGGTCACCGAATCTGTTGTTGAGAAGCGTACGAACACTTCGACTGAAATGTGCAGGAGCTCCCTCGTGCATGAACCACATGTTGTGTCGTACTTGTAAAGGCACGTGTTCTAGCAGCACAGGTAGAGTATCCCGTATGAAATCATGATAACGTTCTCCATTGAGCGTAGGTGGAAGAACATGGGGCCCAACCAAGACATCACCAACAATGCCTGCCCAAACGTTCACAGAAAATCTGTGTTGATGAAGTGATTGCACAATTGCGTGCGGATTCTCGTCAGCCCACACATGTTGATTGTGAAAATTTACAATCTGATCACGTTGGAATGAAGCCTCATCCGTAAAGAGAACATTTGCACTGAAAAATGAGCTGCTGATAGTGCCTGCACACGCTGTACATGGTGCGGAAACAACTGGTTCTCCCGTAGCACTCTCCATACAGTGACGTGGTCAAATTTACCTTGTACAGCAGCAACTTCTCTGACGCTGACATTAGGGTTATCGTCAACTGCACGAAGAATTGCCTCGTCCATTGCACGTGACCTCGTCGTTCTAGGTCTTCCCCAGTTGTGAGTCATAGGCTGGAATGTTCCGTGTTCCCTAAGACGCCGATCAATTGCTTCGAACGTCTTCCTGTCGGGACACCTTCGTTCTGGAAATCTGTCTCGATACAAACGTACCGCGCCACGGCTATTGCCCCGTGCTAATCCATACATCAAATGGGCATCTGCCAGCTCCGCATTTGTAAACATTGCACTGACTGCAAAACCACGTTCGTGATGAACACTAACCTGTTGATGCTACGTACTGATATGCTTGATGCTAGTACTGTAGAGCAATGAGTCGCATGTCAACACAAGCACCGAAGTCAACATTACCTTCCTTCGATTGGGCCAACTGGCGGTGAATCGAGGAATTACAGTACATACTGACGAAACTAAAATGAGCTCTAACATGGAAATTAAGCGTTTCCGGACACATGTCCACATAACATCTTTTCTCTATTTGTGTGTGAGGAATGGTTCCTGAAAGTTTGGCCGTACCTTTTTGTAACACCCTGTATTTGTATATGTATACGAAGAGTGAAGGTGATGACTTGCTCGACATGTGCAGTGTCGCTACATGTCGCAGGTGTAATGAATTCAAAGCTACTTGACGAATATCGGATTACTAGAACAGAACACGAGACGTAGTGTAGCTCATGATAACACTAGACTATTGCGATGCTCGTTGCACATTCACTCAAGGACTTGAACGGTTTTGTAGCATTTAGTTTTGCAAGGTGTATTCTATTTGCATGTAAGAAGATCGTGAACAGAACGCAGTTATGGGGATCGGTCGCTTGCGTTGCCCAAGCACGCAAGTTGGTATTCACGCCTGGACTGGTGCGGGTCTTCCTGCTTCGCCCTTGCGACTAATGCACGCCGTTAGTATTCAGCGCGAGGGGGGAAAGCGGGGAGCTGCGGACACCGTCGCGGCGCGCCAGTCTGCAGTGGGCGCAACAGGTGGACACAACGCGACGCACAGTAGCAGGTGGCAGCTAGCAGCTAACAAGTGGCTGGTGGCACGCCATGGCTGCGGCTGCACGGACCGACTCGCGGCTGTGACACAGTGAGTAGCCGCTCTTCCCTAGCGGTAGGGCGGCACACACAGGGCGTGGTGTTTGCACCGCGATGCTAAGGTGTTGGATAAAGTACAGGGTATCCATAAATTATATACAGCTGCATACAATAACTTTAGAACTATACTACATAACAATTACTGGTTTTCCATGTGTAACATGATTCGTTTCCTCATTCATTAACATCAGTATGTGCGCCCTTATTGGCACGGAGAATGTCCATTCGGTATTCAGTTTCTCGACTTGTGCGCTCCAAGAACGGCACGGTGGTATGTTTAAATGCATGTATTCGTGTCCTGAAAGTTTAGGTTCGGGACGCCTGATCCTAGGTAGGAACAAGGCTAGTGGTGTGAGGTCAAGTGATCGTGCCAGCTGTCTCGTCCGGTCCACCCAACTCCTTGGGACTGTTCTTCCCATTTCACGACAGCGCGCGCATCCGGCCACTCTGTACCACTAAATGTAAATGCCGTGTGATCAGGGCCTCCCGTCGGGAAGACCGTTCGCCGGGTGGAAGTCTTTAGATTTGACGCCACTTCGGCGATTTGCACGTCGATGGGGATGAAACGAGGATTATTAGGACAACAAAACACCCAGTCCCTCAGCGGAGAAAATCTGCGACCCAGCCGGAAATCGAACCCGGGCCGTTAGGATTGACATTCTGTCGCGATGACCACTCAGCTACCAGGGACGTACTCTGTACCACTAACATTGCCAAATCTGGATTAACAAATGACTCTGAGCACTATGGGACTTAACATCTATGGTCATCAGTCCCCTAGAACTTAGAACTACTGAAACCTAACTAACCTAAGGACATCACACAACACCCAGCCATCACGAGGCAGAGAAAATCCCTGACCCCGCCGGGAATCGAACCCGGAAACCCGGGCGCGGGAAGCGAGAACGCTACCGCACGACCACGAGCTGCGGGCCTGGATTAACATGCCAACTCCGTGAAGATATGGAATAACGGCCAGAAAAAAGAAGAAGTCATGTCACAGTGGGGGTCGCTGTTAGGATCTAGGTTCAAAAATGTGTGAAGCCATCCATGGTTAGGCTTTGCATGACTTTCCTAAATCACCTAAGGCGAAAGCCAGGATTGATTTCTTTGAGAAGTTCAAGGCCGAACTCCCTCCCATCATTGTCCATTCCGAGGTTTTGTTCGTCCCTAACGACCCCGTCGTCGACGGATCGTTGATCATTTATCTCACTTCTTTTCAATGGCGAATGTCGATATTATTTTGCCGTGGTTGTCTACATGTAGACTGGCAATGGCAAGGAAAGCGTTTCTGAAGAAGAGAAATTTGTTAACATCGAGTATAGATTTAAGTGTCAGGAAGTCATTTCTGAAAGTATTTGTATGGAGTGTAGCCATGTATGGAAGTGAAACATGGACGATAAATAGTTTGGACAAGAAGAGAATAGAAGCTTTTGAAATGTGGTGCTACAGAAGAATGCTGAAGATTAGATGGGTTGATCACATAACTAATGAGGAAGTATTGAATAGGATTGGGGAGAAGAGAAGTTTGTAGCACAACTTGACTAGAAGAAGGGATCGGTTGGTAGGACATGTGTTGAGGCATCAAGGGATCATCAATTTAGTATTGGAGGGCAGTGTGGAGGGTAAAAATCGTAGAGGGAGAGAATGTTACTCTGCTGTAGATTCTCCTAAAATTCTAGATGGTTACCGTGCCACAAATGATAGAAACCCGCACCAGCTCATTAACAGTGACGAATTGTGAATGTTCTAAAGTATTGCTCCGAGGGTTGGTCAGGAGATAACAGTTTCGATAATCGAAAGAAATTATCGCCATTATTTGGGTGGTAAGAAGAGGCCATAATCTATGAACAGTACGCCAGTTACTTGGTCTTACTTATAGTTTCCCCGCAGTATGTGATAAAGTGAGGGTATGTAACACTGATGATGGAGCTTCGTACTTTGGAAGAGGATGTTAGGCGCGCCGCCCTGTTTGGCCTATTCAAGTTTCGCCCTGTTTGGCCTATTCAAGCTTCGCCCTCTTTCTTCTTTTTTTTCATTAGCTGTTAAAACATAAACATTACTCCTCAAAGCTCGAATTTATTCCTAACGATACAGACTGGAAGGGGGAAGGAATGCGACTACTTCTCTCCAGTATGACTTCGTCAAGAGAACAATTTTGTTCGTCCGATATTGACACTGTATGGTTTGTGTAAGGGCTTCTCAGCGAAACCTCTGCAACGTATTCGAAGCAACTTTGGCAACGTGCGGGCGGGCATTATCCTGCAACAGAATGATGCCGTCCGTCACTATTTTTGGGTGTTTGTTCTTCAAGGGGCGCTCAAGTTTTTGCGAAGTGTCCACGTTCTGCTGTGCTTTAGTTGAAGCGACCTCTCCCCTTACGCTTTTCCATATTTTTGGAGCCCTGAGAAAAGACATTTGTGGCCGTCGATTTGCTTCGAAGGAAAATATGCGCGCCTGGATACAATGATGGTTTCGTAGGCAACCACAAACATTTTTCCGTAAGGCGCTGACCGTTTCATCTCTCAGTTGGATAAACATATTAACAGTTAAGGCGATTACTTTAGAAATAATAAACAACTTACTTGCTTTCTTCCATCTGTCTCATTTTAATTTGACTGACCATTATGCAAAACGTGATTATCGTATTGCCTGTTTCCCTTACTCATTACAGTGGATTACTCGCTGTTCCGCTGTTTCTAGTTTTGACACATTAATTTTGTAGTTAAACTGGGTTTATATTTTTTGGGAACTACTAATTGAATTTTTCTTCATGTAAATACCAATTCCGAAGACTAAAGAACATGCTCCAATAAGCGTTTCAGTTAAAATGAATGAGTCAATTTGGCAGCACTGATAAAGAAGATGCATGTACTGTATGAACAGAGTTGTTGTGCTGCCATTGCTCAAATAAATTGCGAAACGTTATTTCAGACTGCGATCTGGACGGTGATTTTTGGAACATTTGAGGACGCTATTTTTTCTGGAATGTGGCTGCCGTGATTTGTTAACGAAGTAAATATGTCCGCAGACGGCCCATCAACACGATAGTGATAATACATTATTTTGCTTTTATCTGTGGATAATTATCGCAGTCCCCCCCCATCCCCCGCCCCCTTCTTTTTCTATCATACCTTTTTTCCCTACGCTAGAATGTGACATAAGACATATACGCATGTCGTCTACGGTAACACGCTTATTCGAATCGCGGTCTAGACATAACAGTAAAATTTGTGAAGCGGTTGCCATACAGTGGAAAGGACTATTACTAGTAAATGTCAGAGTGGATTTAACGTCGTCTTAATAACTGTGACCGTCTTCAACAAATGGTTGCATAACAGTGGACCCAAATTCCGCTCCTCTTAATATATGATACTAGCATAATCCCTGAGTAGAATTCGCACAGGAAGTGAAATGGTATTGACGGTCTCAACAGTCAAATCTATTACAAAATACGTAGGCTATACGGTATGTACTTCAGCAACAAGTAAACCTGCAGTGTAATGTGTACATCAATACTGGCTGTGTACTGCAAAACCGTGCAGACAACGAACAATTATTCACATGGGATTCAACATATGTTATCAAGTTGATAATTGCCGTATATTTGTTTAAACGAGTTGAAGAGAAAGAACCAAATCATTCGCCCCATGGTACCGGATCTAACTGTAAATTACGATTCATTTAATTAAGTTCACCTTCTCACAGTAAGCTCTGTGCTGCAGAATACAAAGTATTTGTAAGGCTAATGTAAGCGCCAAGGACAGTGTAGCAATACGGTTTCGAGTGATAAGATTACTAGCGTCAGTTCTACATGCCGCACACGCCTGGAAACAGTGCTGGAATCGTCATACATTCTACCGAAGAAGATCAGAGGGATTATGCTGCCTCTGTACAAAGTGCATAATGTCTTCTCATTGCTAATGATTGAGGGTGCTTGGGATAAACGTTGCGATTTATGAAACAAATTTGTTGCTTTGAGTAGAAAAAATAAGAATTTAGCAACCCATTGACATCTATAACACCATAGGCAGAGAGCAACATCAGTTGGACAGAGACAGGGAAAAATGTCGATCGTGGAGTTGTTAAGCAAAGCATCCGTTTCCGTGGTGCGTTTTGAGGAAATCACGGTAGATTAGATTAGATGAGATTTACTTTCATTCCAATTGATCCGTAGTGAGGAGGTCCTCCAGGATGTAGAACATGTCAGAAAAACAATAATAAATGACAAATATTTACAACTAAAACAAATAAGCTAATGTACCTTCCACAGGTTTCCTTTATGAGAATAAACTTGATGTAAACATTGCACCATATATTCTTCTGCGTTTGATTGAATCTCATTGGATTTCGTTTCACGTGGAGCGTAAACCAAGCTGTGTCCAGTATAGTCAGGTTCGATCATAAGGATACATTTCGTGCTATGTTACGCGCGCATAGACCGAGCGATAGTGCGGGACAACAGCTTTACCGACGTGTTTAACTTGGGCATCACTGGCCAGCCAGCTGGTCCAACTAACTTGCAACGATGTGAGCAGTTGCAGTTCAGATATAAAAAGAGACGAGCAGAGAAACAATATAGCTTCGAATGTCATTTAATTTTTAAACAGAATGAAATAATATTCGGCAAACTACCAGCACTACCGTACGCTTCTTTGGTGACCAGACGGAGAGCATAAATTGCTCCCGTTTTCAACTAACATAGTATTCTAATTACAAACAAGAGTGACGAAAATTCGTAACTTAAACAAAAGGTAATTTTTCTGAGCGAGCTATGTGTGATACAAAAGCATACTGAAGGGATTTCATCGTATTGTTGAATACTGGAGCCACTGAAGGTATTAATTACTGTCAGTCGTCTGGCAATCTGTTAGCTCCTTCCGTATCCAAATCCAAGAAAGAGATTTCAGTTCTGGAACTATCATCTGCTACGTTGGTAACGAGTCGATCAACAACAAAATCCGCGAAACCACCCAGGCGCCACGTTTTCTCCGCTTCTTTTACGACGTTCCGTTCTATGTCCCGCCAGCCTTCGGCAGTAACATATGAAAAAGCTCCGTGTGTTATTTCCAGTACATCCGACACCTTAACAGTCGTATTATTTCTCGCGACAAATCCCTTAACTTGGTTACAGAGCAGTTCTGTTGGGTTCATATTGTGATGGTTTTGTACCGTGTGCTCGATGCTGTGAAAATGACTGTTTTTCGTGTTTCTACGACACTTAAAAGAAATTAAATTGTTATGTTTTCTTAATTTAAGCAACGTTTATTAACAATGTTTCATAGAATATCAATAATAAAGAATTTATATTAGAAATGAAAACGGGAATTTCGCGTGGAATATGTAATCACAAACAAAAAAGACGTGCATTTGTCATAAAAGTGATGAGTTTTACAACTACGAGATGTAGGTATATCAAATTCAACGAAAAAACAGGATGACTAATGCGAGACTTAAACCAGTGATCCATGTACTGCTTCTGCCGACTCCGCTATACATCCAGTGTGTTCTTATATCTCAACTGTATCAAATACAGTCGATTTTTTTCTGTACATTTATGAAAAACCTTAAGAACAAGTTATTTCTCGGCTTCTTTTACGACGTTCCGTTCTATATCCCACCAGAGTTCGGCAGTAACATGTGAAAAAGCTCCGTGTGTTAGTTCTAGTACATCCGGCACCTAACAGTCGTGTTATTTCTCGCGACAAATCCGTGTTACACTACGGAGCAGGAAGCAGCCTCAACCATTTTCATACTGCGTATTAACAGCGCGACAATCAGAGCACAACAGTACAGAGACTGTGACTGTGCACGATTTTTGAAATAAAAACTACATTGTTAAATTGTGATTGAGAAAAACGTTGATGTCTGTTTATACATAAGAATATCTTAGAGCCGGCCGGAGTGGCCGTGCGGTTCTAGGCGCTACAGTCTGGAACCGAGCGACCGCTATGGTCGCAGGTTCGAATCCTGCCTCGGGCATGGATGTGTGTGATGTCCTTAGGTTTAATTAGTTCTAAGTGCTAGGCGACTGATGACCCCAGGAGTTAAGTCGCATAGTGCTCAGAGCCATTTGAACCAATATCTTAGAGTTTCATTTAACGTAACTTGATAATAAGATACCTAATAAGTAGGACCTACTTACAAGAACGTAACAACACCAGTGTACGTGTGCTGCGGCTTCTGACCAATCAGCGCGTTTGTGTTTGTGTACATCAGGTTTATTCTTATGATGGACAGAGTTACGTCTGTGTTACGACAAAGAGCTCAGTCCTGAGAGGGAGAGCAGGGTAACACCGCTCGCTGTAACACCACTTGTTGCAGGCTGGTGGTGAGGTCTCCGCTCGCAGCCGTCGCCGCTCCGGCGTCCTAGCATGCCGCCCCCGCCTCCCACGCCCCTGCCGCCTTGGGCGTGGCTCGCACTGGCCGTCCTCGCGGTCGTACAGGGTAAGTACATCCGTCACCATTCTTGAATTCTTATTTTTTTTTTTTGAATCGCAGTACCAGCTGCACCGAAATTTTTCCACTGTCGGATTTGTTCCGTAAGTCATTTTCAGGTGTTCACAATTCAGCAACTGGAGTCTGCAACAACCCAAGGTAGATTTATGTCTACCACATTGACTCTGTCGATGCCGGTCGCACTGTTAATGAATCGTTTGGTACCAGTTTTTGTCGATATTCGAGTAATTCTCAGCTTTCGCTGGGATGCTGTCTTTTTATTGAATGTATTGATAATTTCTATTCCTTTAGCATTTGGATGAATACCTGAATATTCAGTTTTCCTTTTTATACAGAAATAAGCACATTCAGAAAAACTAGTCATCCAGATATTTTTACGCTCAACTTAAACCAAAAACAGTTAGAAATAATTACTGATCATGTAAAAAAAAAATTATATTGGGATGATGCATAAGTTCGTAGCGTGTCTCCATAAGTTTAATCACAACAGATACACATAACAGAGAATTGAGTCGTCAGTAATATATTCTCCTTCGCTATTTACAACACTCTGTCAACGCTGCGGTAACTTTTCAATTCCGCGACTGTAGAATCACGTGGTTTTGAGACAAAGAACTCGTCGAGCCATGTTCAGAGAGCATTTTCATCCGGAAAGGAAGTTCCTTGAAGGTTGTTCGATAGAGAGCGGAAAAGTGAAAATCGGGAGGCGTAAAAACAGGTGAATAAGGTGGGTGCGGAATGGCATCCCGAAACTGCTCCTCTACAACGTTTTTGTCAGATCAGCGGAATGCGGACCGTCGTTGTCGTGGAGTAGCATCACTTCACGCAGTCATTTTGGTCGTAGTTCTTGGATTCTGTCTGCAAGACATCTCAGTCGTTTACAATAAATGTCAGCAGTGGTTGTCACACCTTCGGGAAGCAATTCGTATTACACCGCACTGTCGCTGTTCCACCAAATGTACAATATTATCTTTAGTGGATGCGCGCAGATCTTTGTACGGGGAATTACTGCTTTGTTTGGGGTCAACCTTTCCTTCCTTTTCGTTATGTTAGCATAAAGATACCGTTTCTCACCACCAGTAAAGCTACAAGATAGGAATAGTCTGCGTTGTTCACGAGCCATTTAATGACGAGCAAGAAGAGATGCACATGTGGTCACTCGCGGATTTTTGTGCTTTGGATTTAGAGAATACGGTACTCATCTACCCCATTTTTGAACCTTCCCCACCGCATGCAGCTGTCGCACGCATGTGGAATGATCACAGTTGATCTGTTCTCGAGTACACTGATGTTGATCATTGTTGGTGAACGCGTTTAAAATGTCTTCATTAAACACCGAAATTCTTCCTGAACGTAGAGCGCCACTAATGTCAAAAGGATCCTCCCTGGAACGAAAAAAAAAAAAAAAATTCCGTGCTCTGTCCAATGGCATTATCTCCATACACGGCGCCAATGTTTACGCCTGCCTCCGCTGCTGTTTATGAACTCAGACAAAAGAATATGTCGGAAATGTTCCGATTTCTCCTCTTGGCACTCCATTTTCTAGCATCCATAGCTCCACTCACTATCTCCAAGTGACAAAATGGCAGCATGTAAACTCAAATAGCAACACTGAACTACAAATAAAAAATGACGATTGATAAATAAACCAATAGCAACCGGAATACCATCACGCAAAACAAAAACGTTACGAGCTTATGCACCAACCTAATATTTTGCAATACTACATAAATTTCTATTTTTCAAATGTGTAAAACTAATATCACAGACTACATTTTAATATAACGTAACGTTTTTGAAGTAAGTTTGCGTCACGATAGTCTTCGGTTGTTAGCTGTTACCATGTGGCATCTTTGGAATCGTCTGTCGGGTGCTGTGTTATGGCACCTATCTGTTTAGTTATTCCATCTTGTTTCGTAAAATAGTCCTGAAGCTAGTTATGGATTCGATGTGAAGAATTTATGTGATGAGAATAGAATGTATCGTCTGTGTGGGAAAGCACGAAGAAATATTGCGGATTTCAGTAAACAACCAGATATGAAGCTTGTGTTTTATTCAAGCAATTGATAAAAACCAGGACCATTATTAACATCAGGTTAACAGAAATAGGAACCTCAAGACAACGATGCTGAGGTTAAGTATCTGCAATCATGTATTGAATGTACTCCACACCAAACTAAATCGTAGCGAAAGTATTCGTTGTTAACTCTAAAATGCCTTCATTAACTAATTGTTCGCAATAATATCGCTGTGGGAGCTGGGTACATTTCGAGCCCCTCAGTCAGTTGGAGTGCACGAGACGCACTGCCACCGTCTGCGCGAGTCTGGTGCTCTCCAGGTCACAGGAGGGCTCCCGATCTTCAGCTGCGGTCACTTGAAAATGGCATAAGGAACGAATCCGACAGTGGAGAAATTTCGGTGCGACTGATGCTAAAGTTTTTACGTAACCGTAGCCTAAAATTGGCTGACATTTAATTTGGCTACTGAGACACGGATACTCATCGAGTTGGTGACGAATTTCTTCAGAATTTACCACTCCAAACCTCCCCTACTCCACTTTACGGGTTACGAACTACCCCTCTCTAGTATAACATCACAACCGTCACCCTGTATTCATCTCCTATTCTGCTTCCTATCATCTTCCCCTAGTCCACTAAGACAATGTCGAATTCTCAGGTGTCTACTTCCGCAAAATTCACGAGTGACAGAATACATAACTACAACATTCGGGCCCAGGGCCTTCAGGTACAATTTGAAAGGAACTGACTGCACAGAGTAAAAAGAAAAGTCTATTTCGTATACAACGAAAGAAGCGCCGTATATATAATTTCTATTATACTATTACACTGAAAGCCGTATTGGAAGAACGACATGATGAAAATTAATGTGCAGCGGAGGTTTGCGTCATTACATCTCAAAACTACGTATCATTTTTCTCATAACTGCAGGTCGTTCAGTAACGTTTGTAGAGGCAGAAAAACATGCCTTCCAGGAAATACTGATGACTTAGGAATGGTAACATTCTTTCGTCAATACTGGAAGTCAAGCACCAAGAACTTATAATCAGTAGTCAAACACTAAACACAATGTGCACTCGGTCTACGTAGATCTGCCGAATCATTTCCGTCTATCGTCTCTGCTACGGCACACACATTCAGTCACTCATACAAATTAGAGCTGTGGGAAGGTGAGGACTCAAATTTCTTGTAGCACAATCAGTAACGTCCCAGCAAATATGCAATTCAAAATAACCGATGGGACAATTGTATAGATGTAGGTCAGTTAATTATGCTTGCTGGGAGCAATTGTCAGTAACCACAGTATTCGAGGCCAGGTGGAACTTCCGATGTCGATTTTAATGTGCATGTCATCTGTTCTTGTAATGGTTCTGTACTATTTTTCAATGGCAGCGATGCTTAATGTCGATCAGATTACCCTGGGTGCCCGATGTGGCGTGATATGTCTGTATCTTCATCTATATACACTCCTGGAAATTGAAATAATAACACCGTGAATTCATTGTCCCAGGAAGGGGAAACTTTATTGACACATTCCTGGGGTCACATACATCACATGATCACACTGACAGAACCACAGGCACATAGACACAGGCAACAGAGCATGCACAATGTCGGCACTAGTACAGTGTATATCCACCTTTCGCAGCAATGCAGGCTGCTATTCTCCCATGGAGACGATCGTAGAGATGCTGGATGTAGTCCTGTGGAACGGCTTGCCATGCCATTTCCACCTGGCGCCTCAGTTGGACCAGCGTTCGTGCTGGACGTGCAGACCGCGTGAGACGACGCTTCATCCAGTCCCAAACATGCTCAATGGGGGACAGATCCGGAGATCTTGCTGGCCAGGGTAGTTGACTTACACCTTCTAGAGCACGTTGGGTTGCACGGGATACATGCGGACGTGCATTGTCCTGTTGGAACAGCAAATTCCCTTGCCGGTCTAGGAATGGTAGAACGATGGGTTCGATGACGGTTTGGATGTACCGTGCACTATTCAGTGTCCCCTCGACGATCACCAGTGGTGTACGGCCAGTGTAGGAGATCGCTCCCCACACCATGATGCCGGGTGTTGGCCCTGTGTGCCTCGGTCGTATGCAGTCCTGATTGTGGCGCTCACCTGCACGGCGCCAAACACACATACGACCATCATTGGCACCAAGGCAGAAGCGACTCTCATCGCTGAAGACGACACGTCTCCATTCGTCCCTCCATTCACGCCTGTCGCGACACCACTGGAGGCGGGCTGCACGATGTTGGGGCGTGAGCGGAAGACGGCCTAACGGTGTGCGGGACCGTAGCCCAGCTTCATAGAGACGGTTGCGAATGGTCCTCGCCGATACCCCAGGAGCAACAGTGTCTCTAATTTGCTGGGAAGTGGCGGTGCGGTCCCCTATGGCACTGCGTAGCATCCTACGGTCTTGGCGTGCATCCGTGCGTCGCTGCGGTCCGGTCCCAGGTCGACGGGCACGTGCACCTTCCGCCGACCACTGGCGACAACATCGATGTACTGTGGAGACCTCACGCCCCACGTGTTGAGCAATTCGGCGGTACGTCCACCCGGCCTCCCGCATGCCCACTATACGCCCTCGCTCAAAGTCCGTCAACTGCACATACGGTTCACGTCCACGCTGTCGCGGCATGCTACCAGTGTTAAAGACTGCGATGGAGCTCCGTATGCCACGGCAAACTGGCTGACACTGACGGCGGCGGTGCACAAATGCTGCGCAGCTAGCGCCATTCGACGGCCAACACCGCGGTTCCTGGTGTGTCCGCTGTGCCGTGCGTGTGATCATTGCTTGTACAGCCCTCTCGCAGTGTCCGGAGCAAGTATGGTGGGTCTGACACACCGGTGTCAATGTGTTCTTTTTTCCATTTCCAGGAGTGTATGTACTGTGCAAACCGCTACAAAGAGGATGGCGAAGAATACATACTACTAATGTAAACCATTTAGTACATTATATTGTATGTTAACCGAGGGCCTAGAAACGACGGAGAGGCTCCGTCCGCGCCGCAGCCGTGGTGGTCCACAACCCCACGACGACTACCGCAGTCCATTTTATCCCTCCGCCGCCCCACACAGAACCACTCATTCAGGCTTATTGTGCCGTTCGGCCCCAGGGAACAACAGACGAGTGTAACCCCTATGTTTGCGTGGTAAAGTAATGTGGTGTACGCGTGCGTGGAGAACTTGTTTGCGCAGCAATCACCGACATAGTTTAGCTGAGGCGGAATAAGGAGAACCAGCCCACATTCGCCAAGGCAGATGGAAAACCGCCTAAAAGCCATCCACAAACTGGCCGGCTCACTGGACCTCGACACAAGTCAGCCGGGCGGATTCGTGCCGGGGACCAGGCGCTCCATCCTGCTCGGAAAGCCGTGCGTTAGACCGCACGGCTAACCGGGCCGGCTATTACGTATATACATACAGTAGTTCATGTACAGAGCGATTGAGAAGTTACTGTATCATGATTCCGTACACACCGTCATATCCATTATTTCATTGCCAAGGTTTCTAGATATCTGTTTCTCCATCTGTATCTAGTATCTGAGTAGTCAGAATGAAACATTAAGTGATGAGGACGAAGATTTGGAGCGCAAATGGAAAAAATTAAAAAGCGTTGTTCAGTATGACAAGTATGTTCCGAGCAAGTCCTTAAGGGATGGTAAAGACACACCGTAGTTTAATAGCCGTATTAGAAAACTGGTCCGTAAACGCAGAGAGCTTCTTCTCAGATTCAAGAGAGGTCACAACCTAGCTGACGAACAAAAGTTGAACGAAGCGAAAATGAGCGTAAGGAGAACAACGAGAGAAGCATTCAATAGCTTGGAAGGATAAATTTTGTCAACCAATCTTAGTAAAAACCCTAAGAGGTTTTGATCTTATATAAAATCAGTAAGCGATTCGAAATCATCTATTTATTCACTCGAGAGACCTTACTGCCACCGAAACCGAAGATAACAGAGAGAACGGCGAAATACTGAATTTGATTTTCCAAAACTGTTTACCGATGAAAATCGTAACACAGTCCCTCATTTCAATCATCGTACGAACGCCGAAATAGCAGATACTGGGATAAATGATCGCGAAATAGAAAAACAACTACAATCGCTTAGCTGTGGAAAGGCGCCAGGACTAAGTGAGATACCCGTGAGATTCTACGAAGATTATGCGTAAGAACTTTCTCCTCTTCTAGCAGCAGTTTATCGTAGATCGCTGGAATAACGAATGGCACCTTGCGACTTGAAAAAAGCACAGCACATTCTCGTGTTCGAGAAGGGCCGCAGGAAAGACGCACACAATTGTAGATCTGTATCGTTGACATCAGTCTGTTGCAGAATTATGGAACAAGTTTAGTCGACATGGATTCCACAAACTCAGCTCGCTCTGTTCCTCCATGATATCCATAGCACTGTAGACAAAGGCGCTCAGGTTGATGCCGTCTTCCTTGACTTCAGAAAGGCATTTTCCTGCACTGCTGTTTAGGGGGAAAAATGTTAGCTTGTCGATGACCCTGACTACAAATTTGTACGTCAGTCTGGTGAGTCAGCCTGTTGTGCTGCCATTGATGAACAGTATTCCAACGGGTGTTTTCCGACGGGATAATGCTCACTCACATACCGCTGTTGTAACGCAACATGCTCTGCAGAGTGTCGACGTGTTGTGTCGGCCTGCTCGATCACCAGATCTGTCTCCAGTAGAGCACTTGTGGGACCGACCAAGTGCAACAGGCATGGAACTCCATCCCACAAACTGACATCCGGCACCAGTACAACACAGTGCATTCAATATTATGTCGGTTACACCGGTTATTATATATATAACATTTCACGTTTGCAATGGCTTATCTCGCGCTTACATTAACCTGTAATGTAGCAATGTTTATCGTATAAATGTGCAAATGTATTCCCGAAATTCCATTACTCTACATTAATTATTTTTTGGTGCCGCGATATTCTTCCACATGTGTGTGTGTGTGTGTGTGTGTGTGTAATTTGTAAAGAGCTTTCTGGAGTAACGGCTATGATGCCGCAGCGGGACCGGTGATGCCACCGCTGGTGTTCGACGACCCGTGGGACGTGACGGGCGGGCGGCCGAGCTACGGGGTGCTGTCCAACGATAGCCGGTCGCAGCAGGCGCTGCTGGCGCCGCGCAACGCCACCCACGACCTGCCGCCCACGCCCTCGCCGGAGGACATCGAGCGCGAGACGCGCCGCCAGTTCGAGATGATGAAGGTACGAGCCAGCTCAAGCCAGAGCACTCACTGTGTGTGTATGTGTATGTGTGTGTGTCTGTGTGTGTGTATATGTTTGCGCGCGTGCGTGTGCGTGCGTGCGTGCAGGGGTAACGGAAGTGTGGCTGGAATGGTATGTCATTCTATGCCAATTCAAACACTATGGGCCGATAATATAAACATCGCTGACTGGAGGTCAGTTTTGACGTCAGTTCAGAAATTGGACTCTGTTCACGACTCCGTTCTGTTCTGTAGCACTAAACCTGGATCCACCAAAGGATCTAAGTTAGCAAAAAACATGCTCGGCAACACCGCAGAAATCGGCTGTCGACACGATTATAACGCTTCGAACAAAGACGTTAATCGTACGTTGTAGGTGCACAGTATTTATTAACGTAGGTGTCGTGTTATAAAGATGGATGAAGGGATAAAGGAAGATTGGGGTGTAATGTCCCGTCGACATCGAGGTCATTGGAGACGGAGCACAAGCTCGGATTTTGTCAAGTATGGGGAAGGAAGTCAGTCGTGCCCTTCAAAGGAACCATCCCGGCATCCGCCTGGAGTGATTTAGGGAAATCACGGAAAACCTAAATCTGGATGGCCGGACGTGGGTTTGCAGCATCGTCCTCCCGAATGCGATTCTAGTGTGCTAACCACTGCGCCACCTCATGCGATTCTAGTGTGCTAACCACTGCGCCACCTCGCTCGTTATAAAGATGGACGCAAGTAAACAGAAAAAGAGCCGATCTTCGAATTTATCCCCATACAAAAAAAAACCTGGTAAAGTTACTACGTCGAACAACGAAAAGGCGTAACTGTGTTTTTTTTTTTTTTTTTTTTTTTTTGTAGATGCATTGTTATTAAATTCCACACTCGTTGCATTGTAGCTCCTATTAGCTTCATTATCTGTTGCTTCTGGAATTTCTTCGTAGAAAGATTTTCATCCCGAAGGTACGTGCGAAGCTGTGTATACATTTTAACATGTTCTAACTAAGCTTAGGGTCTGAGATTATTATACGATTGCCGAAACCCATCCGTGACGATTCCTAAATATCTCTGCCGTTTTGCCACCAGGAGATATGATGGAGACATGGGTGCAGCCCATAACTTCTTAAATACCAGGGAAACGTGATACTTGATTTTAAAAAACCACGATGCGTTTTCCTCATGTAATTTTCTTCAGTTGGCATTTTGATGCATTCTTTTTTCAGTCACACAATGCAGCGCTTTGTCAGGGTTTGCGCGGCTCCCCCCGTCGGAGGTTTGAGTCCTCCCTCGGGCATGGGTGTGTGTGTTGTCCTTAGCGTAAGTTGGTGTAAGTTAGATTAAGTAGCGTGTAAGCTTAGGGATCGATGAGCTCAGCCTTAGTTCTAACAGCTGTGCAGTAGTTGTTTGCAAGCGAAACCTCAGCTTAAGTGTTTTATCATTTAATTTCGAGAATGCGTTCGCCATTTCTTGTCCAGACACTCAGATATGTCTAAGGTAAATGAAAGAAAACAATATAATTCACATCACATAAGTTTCTTGCGCACAGAATGCTGTCCACCACAGTGGCCCAGGTCGCTCGGAAAATGGAAAGAGAGGTGTGGTTTCAAATCGTAGTGTTGTTATAATTATCTTTATGGCCAGTATAGTAAAGTAAGTAGTATCCAATGGGGAGAAAAATCCTAGAATTGGCCTGGATTTGAAAAGGAGTTCCTTTACTGGAACACAAGCTCTGAGCAACCGAGATAATGGTCTGATCAACAACTAATAAATAACAACTTTCTAAATAACTTCCGTATTCTTGCTTATTTTTCCTTTATTCACCAGCGCGCATGCAGTTGTCATAGCAGTTTAGGCAAGTGTTCGATAGTTCAAAAATTAATACGCGTTGTATAGTTACTGCTACTATAGCCGAGAGAGCACATTTATAAGAGAAGTTCAATCATTATTGGCTGGTGTCAGTATCAACATACGCAATTGTCCATCGCAAATATTTCGAATTTTCGTTTATTACTCTGCTGTTGAGTGTTTATAAAATGCCCCTAAATTAGTCACATAAATTACTAGACGTCTCCAAGAATTGCTATGAGATCAATTATTATCTGCACTTATTACGTACGTGCTGATGAGTCCCGTAGCCTAACCTTATAGATCGAAATTAAGAGCTTCAGCTGCGTGGTAGCAGCGTAGTTACATATTTACATGTTAATAACTTCTTTATTGTTTCATTTTGTATCTGTGCAAAACAAAAGCGTTGTTTCGTAATGTCACTATATTGTAAACTGACGATTACATTTGAGCCCTATCTTGATCCGCGAATTTTCGCCAGTAAAGTTGATCCTACTTCACAGCGCTATAATCGGGGGTTAACGATAATATAACGCAGATTTCCGAGTTAAGTTTGATCTGAGGCCATTTACTGTATCTAAGGTCAAACGCATTGTATCATATAATCGGTCCAAAATGTTTTTCTGATGTCACCCCATCTCCGTTATCGATGTCGTTGAATCGCGTGGACCCAAACTGGGAGATAAAAAGAATTTTCATCATTATAATTTGGGCATGAAAATATAAAAAAGGAAGAAGTGGCGTCTAGTTTGTGATGACGAAGTTGTGCGTCACCTTTCTCGATTAAATCACGAACGTTTATGCAGTGTCATGACACTGTTAATAGCGATCCGTTCGTCGTAATGGCCGATAGAGATCGGCAGATCCGTTCGTACTATTTGAGGATTGAGAGATGGTGAGGAAGGGGGAGGGGGAGGAGGGACAGTGGGGGGAAGGGGCAGCTATGTGCTATCATCGGTTTTCAGCCTCTCTCTACGATGTAAACAACGCAAGCAGTATACTCTACGCTCAAGCAAAGTGTGCACTTGGCAATAAAGACACCACTGTGCAACATTGCCCTTCAGAGTGAAGCAGATCCTTTTAAGGTACATCAAAAATGGAGAATAAATATAACCTCTTACAATCCATATTATCTTCATCTCTGGTGATGTAACAGGGTTAAATAAAGAACAAAGACGTAATGACCTCACTAAGTTCCAAGGTTCCCCGAATGTAATTCACTCGATCGGAGTCTGTCACCGTCATCTAATGCAAACAAATGCAACACTCATATGTCGCAAATGAAAGAGGTTGAGCTGTGCGATGAAAATAAATTATTTCCAATTTCGGCTGAACATTTCCTCGTGGTCTCCCAGCCTTTAATTTCAAATGACTTTTTATTTTTGGAACGCATACTATTTCCCAGATTTCTTTTGCTGCTGGAAAGTCTGTGTCCTGTCTCAGTTTCTTGGCTCATACACCTTGCAAAAGCGTGTTCTGTTCTTGCAGAGAACACACAAAAACTCATGAAGATAAACAGACACAGAACAAAATAAATACACTGCGGAACGGAATTAAAGGATAAGTTTTTGGGGTGAAAGTCGTAATTGCCTGCCATTGCGACGCATTAGTTTAAAATTTGGGTCAAAGGTGCCTACAACCTTCGTCTATATTGGTGCAAAAGCATGGCGCTCAGCGATGTTATCCTCGGGCTCGCGACACTTCAAACACCAAGGTGTCGACACATGTGAAAAAAGGCCAAAGCTCAAAAGTTTATGTAAGCTCTAATATGTCTTAATGATGTCATATTGGCACCAAATTCCACCACAATTATGCCCAACGCCACTGTGGACATGTCACGCGATGAGAAGGTCGTCATAGTCCCCTCTTACGCACGTTCCACCTTTTCTTTTGAGGTCTCTGCGATTGAGATCAGAACCGCCACACCCAGCGTTGAAATCACGCGGTTTTCTTATGGGTGGCCGAGGAAAACATTTCACATACACCGGTGCTCAGCATCGAGACGAAAAGGCCTCAAGGGGTGGCATAAAGAGCGGCAATGAAAGTACCCCTTCTCTAGGGGTGTTGGCACTCAGCACTATGCGACTTAACTTCTGAGGTCATCAGTCGCCTAGAACTTAGAACTAATTAAATCTAACTAAACTAAGGACATCACACACATCCATGCCCGAGGCAGGATTCGAACCTGCGACTGTAGCGGTCGCTCGGTTCCAGACTGTAGCGCCTAGAACCGCACGGCCACTCCGGCCGGCCTCTAGGGGTGTTGGTTCCCACACACTTCGCGGTCGGAAACGACAGTTCGCAGTGCGATGAACAAAGGAAGATGTTCTTGACAACTTCGACACTTGGAAGTTTCAACCATTCTCTAAAAACACAGCCCAAGAGGATGCCGAAGGGGCTGCCTAACCTTCAGGTGCTAGAGCAGATGCCAGGGTGATTTGGTATTGAAATTCCTGGAGGTATATTTCTAACTCGCCCAACAAAGTTGCGTGGGTAGCACAGAGGGTGTTGTCGAATTGTGACGGTCTTAGAGGAACTCTTCACCGTTTTATTCACGCACTTGTTAATGCTGCACTGCCGCATGATCACACCACAGGAGAGCGGAAAACAAGAGGGTAAAAAAAGCAAAATTAGCCTTTGATACTTCAGATCACGTTCAAATTTCGTCGAATGGTTATGAACGGTCCGTAGTGGTTCCAGAATAGACACGAGAGCAAAAACTGCGGTCACGCTGCACTGGTAAGGGGTGCAATCACATGCAGTGGGGATGCAGCATCACGATGTCCTCAGAGAAGGGTTGAAAGGTCCGAGGATGTCAGCATTGTCCAATGTTGTCAAGAACGTCTTCCTGTTGGTCGTCGCACTACGTACTGTCGTTTTCGACCGCGAAATGTGTGGGAATCAACGCCCCAAGGGAAGAATTGGTTTCATTGACGCTCTTTATGCTCTGAAGCCTTTTTGTGTCGATTCTGATAGGCGGTGTGTGCGAAATGTTCTCCTCGGCCACCCATAAAAACACCGCAAGACGGCGGTGGAGCGGAGCGATTCATGGCGGAAGCCGACACGAAGACGGACGCCGACTCGATGACTCGCCGATACGACCGACGACCAGCCTGCTGAGGATTTATAAGAGCCGAAATGGTTTTTTATGGTGATACCAGGCGGTGTCGAAGTGTCCGTGGCTTCAGTAACTAGAAGGCAAGCGGGTAGCGGGTCCTAGCGAGTGCCGTGGCGCGATGTCGTGGCAGCACACTGCTGCAAGTGGCCCTCTTACGAACCCTCTCGCCAAGGCCTCACACCGGAGATAAGTACCTTTTGTCTCACTATAATCACAGCACGAGGTCTTACTTACCTGGCGTGCTAGCTGTTCCCCTCTATGAAACAAAAACATTCACAAACTCGTTCTCGGTTGTTGCTGTCCGCCGGTAGAATAAACTATCCTGCACTCTGGACATAATTCAGCGTCCTGAAACATTTAACAAAAAGCTGAAACTATTCCTTCTGTTAGCCCTATAACTATTTCCTGAAACATTAACTAACGCATATTTTTAGCTGTGAAACAGTGAAGCAAATGTTTCCGTCTCTTCCTAATTATGTTTCTTTACCTTTCATTTCTCAGTCAGTTCACTCCTCCCCCCCTCTCCCTCCTCACTCTCTCTCTCTCTCTCTCTCTCTCTCTCTCTCTCTCTCTCTCTCTCTCCCCCCCCCCTCCCTCCCTCCATTACTCCTCTTTCCTTCCCTGTCTCTCATGTCGATTGCTGCTAGTGACCCCAGTTTATATCTATTTAACCATAATTTGTCTTTGTTTTCTACTTTTCATGAACTAATCTGAACATGCTTATTTTCTACTTTTGCTACTATTGCTTTCCACCATGTATGTTACGGCTATTTCTAAGTATTGTATCTCATATTAAAGTTAAGTCTTTTTGTAGTGTGTGTGCAGTTATGAACATAATGTAAAACATGTAGAATGCCTGTTTGGATCTGGTCATTCGAGGATAAATAAATGAAAATTGCTGAACAGCGTAAATTGTGTCTCTGGTGACTATTGTACCACATGTCTGTAAAAAATCGCTCTGCGCCGCTCTGAGAGGTACATTTCACTTGCTTAACTGAGTATATTGCAGATCAACTACACGCGGCTGCTGCAAGAGCTGGAGGAGGACATGCAGAGCGGGCGCAACCTGCCACTACCGCGGCTCGTCGACAAGGCGCTGCGCCTCTTCAACCTGCGACAGGTCGTCCAGGAGGTCGAGACGAGCGTCATGTCCAAGGTCTCCTGCACCGCCTGCAAGGCAGGTCAGTCGCTGCGCACATGCATACAGTAGCGAAGTCTACGGAGCGAGCGTAGCATACCGCGCAGGCTAAGGCTGAAACATTAATATTGCACTTATTAGCCTTTTTTCATATAGTAGTGAGAAACTGTTACTGCTACGGTCGCAAATCGAAATACGTCAAAGGAGGAAAAGCGTCTGTTTGTTGGTAAGTTCCGTCTGCCCCCGGTAGCTGAGTGGTCAGCGCGACAGAATGTCAATCCTAAGTTCGGGTTCGATTCCCGGCTGGGTCGGAGATTTTCTCTGCTCAGTGACTGGGTGTAGTGTTGTCCTCATCATCATCATTTCATCCCCATCGACGCGCAAGTCGCCGAAGTGGCATCAAATCGAAAGACTTGCACCCGGCGAACGGTCTACCCGACGGGAGGCCCTAGTCACATAACTTTTTTTTTATTGGTAAGTTCCTAAAAGGTCTAAGGCCAATTATCATATCAGAAAGAGGCGCTTTAAGCGTTGATTAATATCGAGACATAGTGTAATAAAGAGTTAATGTCGTAGCGATGATTTACTTGACTGTATCACCATACATTTACGGGACTGGTAATAGAAAAAGTCAGTAGTTGTGGAAAGTTATCCCAGTCAGTACAATGAATGTAACACATTCCGAGCAGTTTTCACCTGAAGGTGAGATTTGTGTGCGACAGTCTGAATCATTACCTTCGGATTACATACCTCACCAAATAATTTTGATTTTTTTAAAGCAGTCACAGTAGGAATCTGTACTGCTACTACCTAGGATGTAGAGAATTAGTACGTCCAATTAGTTCCAGAAAAATGTACGAAGATTAAATATGCATCATCAGAAAGCAAAACAGAAAAATTTTGTCCCTAAAAATATTTGACAATGCGAAAAATCGCTCATCTGCTACATGTCGTAGCTCCAGTTTCGATATCTTTTAGGAATACTTTTCACTAGAAAGCCATTTCGCAATGACACTGCAACTAAATTTATTCAAACAACCCCGGAAACACAGTCAAGTGCAATACAAGACCTAAAAGTATCGCCGGCCGAAGTGGCCGTGCGGTTAAAGGCGCTGCGGTCTGGAACCGCAAGACCGCTACGGTCGCAGGTTCGAATCCTGCCTCGGGCATGGATGTTTGTGATGTCCTTAGGTTAGTTAGGTTTAAGTAGTTCTGAGTTCTGGAGGACTGATGACCTCAGCAGTTGAGTCCCATAGTGCTCAGAGCCATTTGAGCCTAAAAGTATCTGTGCCATGCCTCGGGCATGGATGTGTGTGATGTCCTTAAAAAAGCGATATAAGAGCTGTGAACTTAATACAAACAAACGAAACGTCCTCGCATATCTCTCTTCAAAACTTCAAGCCAAGTTCATCTAAGAGCCGGCCGGGGTGGCCGAGCGGTTCTAGGCGCTACTGTCTGGAACCGCGCGATTGCTACGGTCGCAGGTTCGAATCCTGCCTCTGGCATGGATGTGTGTGATGTCCTTAGGTTAGTTAGGTTTAAGTAGTTATAAGCTCTAGGGGACTGATAACCACAGCAGTTAAGTCCAATAGTATTCAGTGCCATTTCATCTAAGATATCGAATACAAATTATTAAGATGCCTGTAAAACGCATGCACAAACTCCACGGTACTTTTGAACAGGATGTGTCTGCACTAGCGATGTAATAACAATCAAAATCTATAGAAAGTTTACTGACAAATTTTACGCCGCATCATAGTCACACGACTGTTGGAGTCGAACTGTGTTGGCAACAAAACTCGGTTCTCCGCATCTGCATACTCACTCCTTAGGCATCCCTACTCTGTGCGCTGACGCATCGATTCAGTTTTCCTAATCACTTCATACCTGAACCCACACAGTCCAAAACTACAGAAACCTATAAATACCTCTTGCCCACTAAGACCTCACTACCTACATCATTGTTCAGACAAAATCCTTTTGCCAGTTGTAAATGTACGAGGGCTGACTGAAAAGTAATGCCTCAACCTTCGTAACTCTTCAACAGTTTGCAGCATTTGTATGCGGCAGGTACCGGCTCGTTTCGTAGCCTCTTCTCTCGAGCTCCAGTTGGCGAGAATCCTTAGCGTTGAGCGGTTGTGTTGTTACAGTGTAAAGTATGGAAACCTGTTCAGACGGTCGGTCGATGCGATTTAAGCAATGTGCAGTCATTGAATTCTTGACAGCATAAAGTGTCACCCCAAACGAAATTCGTCAGAAAATGAAAGCAGTTGATGATGTTTGTGTTTATGCGAGTACTGTGCGTCGTTGGGCGAGTAAGTTTAAGTTAGTTGAAGCGGGACCATCTGACCTGCTTGAAAAACAAAGAGTTGGACGCCCTGTGACAGCAGCACCGAGTTTCACAAGCAAAATGTTGACAGATTGCTTCAGGACGATCGTCGTATCACTCAGAGAGAAACGTGTGGGTCACATAATTGCTTTGCTTGGCTATCGGAAGATCTGTGCACGATGGGTACCCCGGATGCTGACTCCTGAAATGAAAGCGCACAGACTTGAAATAAAACGGAATCCTCCATACAGTCCAGATTTAGCACCGTCTGACTTCCATCTGTTCCCGATAATGAAAGACGATCTGCGGTGACATCATTATGCTTCTGATGGTTGCGGAAACAGTGTGTCGACTTCCTATGTGACGGCTTCATAAAACTTGTTCATCGCTGGCAGAAATGTATCCAATTGGATGGTGATTATGTGGAAAAGTGAGTATTGGTAATTAAAGAGCACATTCTAAGGATTATTTCTGCGTTTGATTTATTAAAATATTGCCATCCAAACCCAATCAACGAAGGTGGAGGCATTACTTTTCATTCAACCGTCGTATTATGTACCTCGCTCTCAAGGGTATAAGTCGCGCAGAATGATTGAACAGTACAACTCGTTCTCAGAATACGTTTACAGTGTTTAAGCTCTGACAAGCCGAACACACTACGATACTGGCAGTCCCATTCTTAAGCTGATCGACTGTACGGAATAACCTGAGCATTGACTAAATAAAACTTCGTCATTTGACTAAACTCGCACCGAGGAAACGATATGACTATACTAAACGCGATGCATATGATTTCTTTGAACAAATTTACTAATTACGTTTCAACAACAGAGATCTTAACACTGCGACATCTAGCTGTGGCAAACGTATCTACAAAATGTTACTTATTGCATGAGATAACATGTAGGTTAGTAGGTTATAGCGGTGACCATTTGATAAATCAGAGTTGAGGCCGACAATCTGATGTTAGTCGTAATTGTGTCTGGTTCTATGAATATACGAAATTTCGAATGACAGTTTGTAATTTTAGTCACATGTAGCACAGAGACGACTGGTTATTGAGTCTAGTATTTTAGTAACATTTGAGCCAGCCGCTCGTGTTCGTGATGTTAGAACCACTCAGAATTGTCACGCATGTCGATATCAGCAGTCGTTCTTATCAGTAGATTACACATTTAAGGAATTTGTTCATATGTACGACATACGTCGCTACTGTATAGTTTAGTCCTTCGAATTGGCGGGTCATGCAGATTGCAAAACAAGTACTATTTCATCATCTTTTCCTAGTCGTGGAGTGTGCCGATTCATACGCAAATGGCTCGGTTGGGTGATTTATCTTTTATAGTTGGCTTTTTCAACACGTTTAACATTTATAATGGATATGAATGACAACATGTTTTTGGTCCGTGCTTTAGCTTTTTCTTTAAAAGAATACCATTTTGCAAGTTGATACATTTTCTTATTGTTCAATAAACATGTAAACTCCTCAAAACATCGGAATAAAGATATCGTGGTATAGAGACAGAGCTGTGGTTCATGTCCAATTGTCGAACTATAATTGAAAAATTCTAAACTCGAAAAAGTGTAATATTTTCACTTTCGCGTTATGTGTCTTTGACTTATATCGATATTTCTTTCATGTGCTAATGCTGTTACGATGTTTCTGTGCTATTGCAACTTAGCTGTTGTGCAACAGATACTGCCTGTTGAGCTTAACAAAGCTTGCAGATCTCTGGCGTCCACCTTCTTGGATGAGTCATAGATGTTTAATTGATCCTCTACTATCTGTTTTACATTCATTCTCCCACTTTCGATAGATTCTTAAACCAGCAACATGCAATTTTTCTATACACTCCTTCTCAAGTACCATGCCATGCAAGTCCTCCTCTGTCGCACTCATATCCAGTTCGCTGCGTACTGAAGCGACGTCACCGATTGTTCATACCTGTTTGCTGCCTGTCTTACCAAATCGCATAACCTGCGCTTGCTTTTCCGTTCCGTGTAGCAGTGGTCATAATATCCTTGGTGACTGACATAGAATTCTTGATATCTCACTATGTATCACCTGCGGCTCACATTTTGTGTCGTTAATAAATCGAATTACGGTCCATGAGACAGATCACGGAAGATTTTCTCCGATAGACACAGGAAAACGTCAAGTCGTCCAAAAATACATTGAGGAAAACAATCGCAACACCAAGAAGGGGCTGTGTGAAACGAGAGCTGGTAGACTTGTTTCTACATCTGAAAGATGTCTATTCACATTGTGCACCAATCACATAAGAGTGGCACTAGCAGCGCCATTGTGAGGAAGCAAATCAGGTTTGCTTTAAATACATGCTGCAACGGTCGTGAGCGTTAGTTGCCTTTGAAATTAGACCTAGTGAGTTGATATTAGTCAAGAATGCCTTCAAGGTGACAAAGGCGCCATTATCAGTACCCCACTGAGTTTGTAACGGGGCTACGAGAAGCTGGACGTTCCTTCCGCGATATTTGCAGAAAGTCTTGCCAAGTATGTAATCACTGTACAAGACTGCTGGCAGCGGTGGTCATGGGAATGTACCGTTGCAAGAAGACAGGCGTCCGGACGGCGACATGGTACTAGCGAGAGGGAAGATGTGTGTTCGGCGTGTGGCTCTGGCGCATAGTACTGCATCTGCAGCAGTAATTTGAGCACCAGTTGGCACCACAGTGACACACCGAACTGTTACACGTCGGTTACTCCAAAGACAGCTGCTAACCAGACGCCCTGTGACCCCAAACCACCGCCATTTCCGACTTCAGCTGTATCAAGCGACAGCTCATTGGAGAGCAGGGTGGAGGTCTGGTGTGTTTTCTGATGAAAGCTGGTTCTGCGTCGGTGCCAGTGATGGCCGTGTGTTGTTTAGGAGGCCTGTTGAGGGTCTGAAAGCAACCGCAGTCGCGTGCTAGACCCACTGGACCTACACCTGAAGTTATGGTCTGGGGTGCGATTTCGTATGACAGCAGGAGCAAACTCGTGGTTTGCCCCGCTCAGTGACAGCAATCTGGCGATTCGACCTGTTGTACTGCCAGTCACGAACAGCATTCCAGGAGGTGTTTTCCAACAGAATAACGCTTGCCCACATACCGGTGTTGTAACCCAACATGCTTCACAGTGTGTTGACACGTCATCGCCTGCTCGATCACCAGTTCTGTCTCCAATCGAGCACTTACAGGACATCACAGACGACAACTCCAGTGTCATTCATAATCAGCATTAACTGTTCCAGTACTGATCGACCAAGTACAACGGACATGGAACTCCAACTGACATGAGGCACCTGTATAACACAGTGCACGAACGTTTACGTGCTTGAATTCAACATTCTGACGGTTACACCGGTTATTAATGTATCATCATTTCACTTGTGGTTCAAATGGCTCTAAGCACTATGGGACTTAACATCTGAGGTCATCCGTCCCCTAGACTTAGAACTACTTGAACCTAACTAACCTAAGAACATCACACACACCCATGCCCGAGGCAGGATTCGAACCTGCGACCGTAGCAGCCGCGTGGTTCCGGACTGAAGCGCCTAGAACCGCTCGGCCACAGCGGCCGGCTTTCACATGTGCAATGGCTTATCTCGCGCTTACATTAACCTGTGGTCTTGCGAAGTTAATCACTTAAATATATTACCTAGACAACTATATTCCCTATTTTTCATTCCTCTACATTAATTCCTTTTTGGTGCTGCGACTTTTTTTCCGTCAGTGTAACTTACCAAATGTCTGCGGTGTTACAGGTGCCGGACTGTTGCAGCACTATATCCGTATGGGTAAAACGAGGGATGATATCGTGAAGATCACGAACCAGTTCTGCATCAGCCTGAAGATACAGACACCGCGCGTCTGCGAGGGCATCACGGAGCTGTTTGGGGTGAGTGCAGATCAGCCGGCTTGTGTTGTTTCTCGGCGATCTGGCTGTTACGTGACACGTCTGTCATTCTGGTGCAGGGTGAGGTGGTGTACGTGCTGCAGAGGGTGCAGCTCACGCCGGAGGAGATCTGCAGCTTCGTGATCGGCGACGCGTGCGGTGACGTGTACAACCCGTACCACGAGTGGAAGGTCGCCTTTCCGCCAGTCCCCAAACCGCCCGTCACGCCTCTCCCCGTTCCCGTCGTGAGTAACGAAAATAATAAACATTATAAAGTGGGTCTAGGCGAACTGTTTCTCTTGTTATGTTTACCAATTGTCGGAAATTCTATTTCCGCTGATGAATTTACTTGTTTAGTTCTGTTTCGGTTTTGCCAGCCCGATCAAATATCAGCTTCAGACTGAAATTTTCACTCTGCAGCGGAGTGTGCGCTGATGTGAAACTTCCTGGCAGATTAAAACTGTGTTTTGTTTGAAAATAAAAGACGACGTTCTTCATAAAACAAACAATATTCCTTGAAAACGTAACACATAAATAAATATATTTTCTCAACATCCTTCTTTTTTTTCGTAAACGTAAATATGTATACAGTCTTAACATCATAAGCAACCCAACTTTTGTTTTCTGTTGTTTTTTTTCTATGGGGGAGTACATGATTCGAACTCATGTCCTTTGTCTTTCGCGGGCAAGTGCTCTATCATCTTGTTTGTTTATTCTTTCAAGTGCTCTACCGTACTTATTTTTATTTTTTATTTTCTTTTCCTTTTTTATGCTCTACCAGATTTTTTTTATGTTCAGAAAAATGTCATTCTTGTAGAGATAAAAAAGAATAAACACCTACTACACGAGCAAAATGTTGCAGGTAAAGAGAAAAAAATAAAAACTTCTATTGTTTGAAAATAAAAGACGACGTTCTTCATAAAACAAACAATATTCCTTGAAAACGTAACACATAAATAAATATATTTTCTCAACATCCTTCTTTTTTTTCGTAAACGTAAATATGTATACAGCCTTAACATCATAAGCAACCCAACTTTTGTTTTCTGTTGTTTTTTTTTCTATGGGGGAGTACATGAGAAAGAAAACAAATAGGCTGCAGATACAGAACCATCCGTGAATAGGATAAGCATGTGTAAGGTAGAAAAACATTAGAAGATGAAGCGAAAAGAGAAGGGAAAGAAATTAGGAATACTTGCTACGCCATGCTCCACTTTCACGCGCCATCATAACAACGTGCATTCTATCATTGACCATTAGAAGGGGAAATGTGGGATCGTTCAGTCTTGGCCGGCACGTTTCGTTGAGATTCCAGTTCCGAAGCGAGTTGGCGAAAATACTCTGTAAGTACGAGGGTTGGAAATCTAATAGTGGCAACTATTTATTTACAGCTCGTACAAAATAGATACGTGTTTCAAAGTTTTACTGACCTTCAAAGTAGTCACCAGCATTCTGCATAACCCGTTGCCAGCGATCTGGAAGTCGTAAGATACTCTTAGCAGTGCCAGTTGTGTTGACAGTTCGAGCGGCGTGGTCTATTGCCCGACGAATTTGTAGCAGTTCTGAAGCGAATGCCATGAAGTGTATCCTTCAGTTTAGAAATCGAGTTGAACTCACGAGGGCTTAAGTCAGCGGAGTGGAGTAGGTGGTGTAGCACTTAGCAGCCCCATCAGTCAAACAAATCAGTATCAGATTGCACTGTACGTGCTTGAGCATTATCCTGCAAAATGATGATCAGGTCCTGCAAAAAGTGTCATCACTTCTGTCTCTATGCTGTTCATTTTTGGAACACAACATATACCAGCTTAGACACAGATGTGATGATACTTTCTGCAGGATCTGACCATCATTGCAGTCTGGAACCGAGCAACCTGCCTCGGACATGGATGTGTGTGATGTCCTTAGGTTAGTTAGGTTTAATTAGTTCTAAGTTCTAGGCGACTGATGACCTCAGAAGTTAAGTCACATAGTGCTCAGAGCCATTTGACCATCATTTTACAGCACAGTGCCCAAGCATGTACAGTGCAAGCTGTTACTGATTTGTTTGACTGATGAGGCTGCTGAGTGCTATAACACCTACTGCACTTCCTGACTTAAGCCCTCGTGAGTTCAACTCGATTTCTAAACTGAAGGATACACTTCATGGCAATCGCTTCATTACTGCTACAAATTCGTCGCGCAATATCCACGCCGCTCGAACTGTCAACACAACTGGCACTACTAAGAGTATCATACGACTTCCACATCAATGGCAACGGGGTTATACACAATGCTGGTAACAACTTTAAAGGTCAGTCAAACTTTGAAACACGTATCTATGTATTTTGTACGAGCTGTAAATAAATAGTTGCCACTATTAAAGTTCCAACCCTCGTATTTTTCGGAAGTGACCCGATAATGTCGATGTCGGCGAAGGGTGTGGTTGTGTACTTCAAGGCATGTCCAGAAGTCTGTCGGATCGACGATGTCCTCTCGGAAGAGGTAGTTGATAGCTATGCCATTTATCCAGGTGATGGCGTGCCACTTAGACGATGGAAAGTAGGTCGTATGAGGATATATCAGCTTGGTAGGAGAGACGTGATGTGAGGGTACTCGGAGATAGAAAGCCACAATTTTCTGTACGAGGGTACAGACAGCTGCTGCTGCCCCACACTCAAAACATAGCTCTAGACGCACAGGGATGAATCCACCAGCGCGATGCGATGCAGTTTCTGTCTTATAATACATTTGCCGCTAACGAGAAAGTACCACATCGCGGTGGTGTCAATAGCGTGGTATTGTTGGTGGATCGTTCTCCAAACTGCAGGCCAGGAAACCTGGGGTTGACGTGCTTCGACGGGGTTTTGGAGAAGGCGGTAGATGTCCCGGATGGTCGTCTTCCTAGTCCTGGGGAGCTTGGTGCATATGTAGCTGTATTCCAAAAAGAAATGGCAGATGTGCGACATCGGAGGTGGGATGTGTGCCAAAGACTTCGGTGGGCGTCTCGAAACAGGTGCGAGCTCGGTGGTCAGCATTCCAGTAAAACTAGCATTTTGTTTTTTCCATAACCGGAGTATAGTATTGGTGTAAAGTGCCGTAGTCCTGTCTCTCACGTTTACCAGATCGAGGCCACCATCCAGTTTCGGCAAGGAGATGCCGTCATACTGGACTTTGAAGAAGCGTCCGGAACATACAAAATACCCGAAAGCCACCTGTAGTCTGGCTGCCTTTGTCGCAGTGATGGGCAGAATCTGCGCGATGTGGGGTATCCGGGCTGCCAAATGGCACATATACAGCGGGCGTAGTAGGTGATTTTGTATGTTTACCCAGATGTGTAACAGTGGCGGCCGAAAATTGATCACTGAGGTGCAGCGAATGTCTCACGTGTACACCAATCCGAGAGACAGCGAAGGGTGTCCGCCAGTTGAAAGGGGCCTACGCTGTCTGCGGGAAGGCCGCGGCCGATCTTCATGGCGCATGATTTTGTGACGTTCATAGAGCTCCCTGCCCCTGCACTGTAACGGGTAATCCACTGCATCACAGCTTGTACGTCAGCCGCCGAACGTACGACGAGGGCCAAACCGTCCGCGTAGGCTCGGCAGCGGAACACATGATCCTGGAGTGGAATACCTGTCAAGCGTTGCCGTAATCCGCAGATGAGTGGTTCCATCGCAAGGGCATAAGTACCTTCGACAGAGGACAACCCTGCCGTACTGAGCGTTCAATCCGTATAGGTTCTGTAAGTCTGCCGTTGACGAGATGCCTGGACTTTGCCCAACTAAGGAGTCGCATAATCACCTGCGTGAACGTCGAGGGAATCGCCATCCGGTCCATCACTGCGTTGAGGAATGCATGATTGATGCGGTCAAATGCTTGATTGAAGTCGATGGAGATTAAAGCGCCTGACAGTCGCGAATGTGTTGTCACAGTGATCGCATCTCGATATTCATGAGGGCAATCTGTATAATATGATCGCCGCCCAATTATTACAATTTCTCGTAATACGTATTTGAGTCGCAAAGCCAGAAGGCGTGTGAAAATCTCGAAGTTGGAATTGAGTAATGTGATCGGCCTATAACTATAGAGTCGTGTACATGTCTCTCCATCGTGGAAACATCAAATCTTGGAAGATTCTGTAAAATTCGAGCGTTAAACCATCCGGGCTCTACACCGGCAGGTACTTCTTGATAGAGAAGTCTGTAGTGAGTTGTGAAGGCATCCGCAATGGTAGCTTGTGAAGTCAGCCGTCATCCATCAGCTAGGTCTAAAGCAGTCATTAAAGCCCGTCGGCGTCGGCGAACATTTTGAACAATATGATGCATAGAAGGTTCTTCCCCGTTAATCCTATCTTGGGCGCATGCTCGCACAATGGCTCCTTCTAGATGGCATCTCGTCAAGGTTAAAATCTTTGCCTTGATGCTTTGAGCTTCTTTTAGACGGTCCAGGGATGGAGGATGGTCCATGAGCTCGTATAGAGCGCTATAGTAGATACTCGTTGTTAACAAATTTCCCTTCTTCAGAAATGCTTTTCTTGCCAGTGCCAGTCTACCTTTTACATCCTCTCCACTTCGTAGTGTGGTGATTCCACCTGGCTTTGGCTCTGTCATAGTGTGTCAAGGTGCATCGGATGGCCCGTTTGGCGCATAGTAACCACCACTGCAGTGTGGCCTCATAAAGCATGATGCGTTGAACACAAGCATGGCACGTGTCGGTGACCTGTTGTCGACATTCAGGGTCCCGCAGTAGCGTTACGTTGAGTTTTCAAGGTCCCGCACTGCGCCATACAGATTGTCTACGTACGTTCATGGTACAGATGTAGACGACATAATCTGAAAAGGCAGACAGTCAACGTTCCGCGCCGAAGAGAACGGTTTTTAGCTCGTCAGAGGTATATATTCTATCGAGTCGGCCTGGCGGAGTGGCTCGTGATGTGTGTAAGGCAGCGGACGAAGAAGCGAAGTTCCGGAGATGTGGTGAAATGAGGGTATTGGTCTGTACACTAAAGAACACAGTTGAAATCTCCACCTACGATGAGATGATCGTATCTGCCGAGGAATAAATGTTTGATATTTTCCGCGTAAAACTGGGAGCGATCCCTCCGTTTATCTTTACCCGATGAGGCAAAGAGATTTATGATTTTTATTCCCTCAACTGTAACGGCCACCCCTCGCGGGAGACATGCGATATCCTCCCTCCTCGGAAGAGGATCGCTGCGCCTGTGTGTTCCATAGCCGCTGGGGCGTACCTCTCGTATCCATAACACCCAGACAAAGTTGCTGTAATCAGTTGTATCAGGGCGATGTCGATGTCCGCTGCTCTTAGCGTGTCGCGGAGCAGTTGAAGTTTAACGTGGGGTGCGATATTATTGGTGTTGATAGTAGCTATTCAGTGTGCCTCATGGGGGCTCCGTGCTGTCGATAGGTTCGTAGCTGGTGAAGGTTGTCGTGGTGGATTCTGGAAGTCCATAGTAGTCGCAGGAGTTGTCGTTGAAACATCCCCTATTTTAATGTTGGTCTAACGGAGGAACAGATCTCATTTCCGCATCGGGTGGAGGTGCTAAATCAGCATCGTCCGCCCATGAAAAATGTCCGTCAGTTTCAACATAGGTGAGAGGTGACAGCACTGACCGAGGTGGCAAAATTGCTCCGGTGACGACGGGCGTGCTATGTTCCAAGGCTTCTGGGCTCGGGGCTTGCTCACGATCTCTGTTGAACGGCTCACCGTCTTGTGGATGACACGTTGCCGTGGCAGAGGAAAAAGAGTTATCGCTTACTCCGTCAGATTTATGCTCCATCTCTTCGTCCTGCGGAAAGGACTCAGTGGCCGATTATGATGTCTTGCGGCATTTTTTTCGACGTTTGGGCAACTCTTGCTTCCGGCAGCGTGTTTCGGTGTCTGAGGAAGGAAAAGATTTGCGTCGTTCCGGTACAAAAGCCGCGGATGCTATGATGCGGTCTTCAGTCTCCATAAAACTTTCACTGGTATCTTTGTGATCTTCTGTCGTAGGTGTGTCCGGCTCTAAGTCATGTTCGCGGGCAGCACTGCCGGTAGCTAGGTGCTGTGACGCCTCCTCGTGTATTGGTCCAGAGACACGCTCATGAACTGCGTCTTGTGAGGGCTGGACGTGCAGTGTCGCCGCTTAGGTGATTGGAAGGGCGGTTGTGGTTCGGTCTGTGTTCGTATCGTCGTGCCGTAGTTGTGTGATGCGGCGTTGCATGCATTCATTATGGACGTGGCCTTCTTTGGCACAACCAGAACATGTTCGAGGTTGTCCGTCGTAAATGACCACCGCACGGCTGCCGCCGATAGAAATGCACGATGGGATGTGCCGTTTGAGATCTATTCGGACTTGCCTTGCGCCATTAAGCATAGTAAACGTCGTAAATCGTGCCCATGTCTCGGCTATGTGACTGTGGACTTTTCCGTACGGGCTTAGCTCCGCGATGACTTCATCTTGTCACCTCGAAAGGCAGTTCGAACATACGGATCGTCGGAGTGTCTAAGGATCGTTCGAAGGCCAAGTCCTGTATGGTCGACATCCACAGGCCCGACATTGCCGTCGGAGTGTCTAAATTTTAGTCCATGTCGCGTCCGTTGAATAATCTCGTTGCAGGCAGCATCGGTAGTCATCTTACTATAAACGACACTGCTAATGACAGGTGTATGCCGATCAGATCGTCACGGGGATCTTACATCTTCGCGTACGAAGCGTTTGATGGCCAGTGCTTTTGGTCGTGCGTATTCATTTGAAAACGTGAACTTAAGCGTGCTTGTCCTGTAAGAGTTGGCCATTTTAGCTTGTTCGACTGAGAAACGCGGTGACGGGGAAGTAAACAAACATACCACGCGCGCAGCGGCGTGGACGACCGAGCACTGCTGCCCTGCCAAAGGCAGGCTACCGACCATCTGAGCTACCCAAGCACGACTCACGATCCTTCTTCACAATATCAGTTGTCTTGTTGGAAATTAGTTTTTCCTGTTTCTCATTCCCTTCATTAAATAATAATGAGTAGATAACTTCTTGCTCAGTCTGAAAATATTTCTTCTTACACTTTACGGCATGAATGTCACTCCGTGGTGATTGGCTGACATTTTTAACAGCAAGTAAGAACATGACAACCGAGGAATCTTTCAAAAAGAGTAGTGTTTTCACACGGGAGCGAATGTAGATTGCGGAAGAGGACATACGGCTGCCAAACCTCATTTCCGTATTCGATATTGAAGGGTTTACATGGCCGACCATAAATGATATTGGAAAATTGGTTTACAAAATCCTGATTTAGTAGTCCCATGTAACCGTAGTGTCCAAGCAGCCTGATATTATCTACTTTGGCGCATGTACTTAAAGTCTCTGTCGTGACCAAAAAAGAGACGTAACTTTTTCAGCAGTGACGGAAGGTCATGCGCTTCATACACGGTTCAGTATGTTTCAAGTCTGCATTTTGAACTAGAAAAACGTGGCGCTATTACTTGAACAGACATGAAACTATGTAGACTAAAGTTTCTACGCCATTTTTAGCGGTTTCCAACATTGTTTTGAGCATGTGAGAACAGCGATAGTGTACTTTCATTCTCTGTCGTTGCTTTTTGGCCCACAGCAACATTCTTGTTTATTAGTTTTCTGTTAGTATAGAGTATGCATTAGCCTGAAAGACAGGCAGGTGAGTCACACTGTTTGTTGCTACACCGGCGCGCCTGACTTTGGGTTTTAGGCGGTTCCCACACACTTATAGGCAAATGCTGGGCTGGTCCTCAAATTCCACCTAAGAGAGTACGGTTTGTCAACATATAGAATATGATAACACCCTTCGGTTACCCTTATGATTGTGGCTTCAGGGAGGGCATCTGAAAGTTAAATAATAAAATAAAATTTGCCAAATTATGAAAAGCAGATGGGATAAATGCTAGGGAAAATAAAGAAAGAACTAGCTTTCTTGTTTGAACAAGAGGGGGTCAACAGGGCCACATCATCTTCTGTTCTTCACTAAATGAAAACCTTTACTGAAAAGGGAGGATGATGAATCGTTTGAACAGAATGTGACAGTAATTCTGGACAGCATTTCAATCAAAGAAGCTTTTACCAAGATGTTCCAGAACCCCTACCATTGGTGCTGTGATTGTGTGGGAGTGGTAGGGTTATGTGTTGGAAACTAATAACGTAGTATCATACATTTGTACCTCAGTGACCCTCACTTCGTAGTGATGTATTTTCTGTCAGAGTAATGGAAATGTCACCATTCTTGTGCTATCACTTGAAGCTTTTTCAGTAGCTGCTGCTAATCCCAAAAGCCTTAATACACACAATTTAATGCCCAGCTCTCTGTTTACATGTTTTCAGATGCGCTTTGATAAATGTCATAATTTTTTTCTGAATTGCAAAGTTTTCTCTGCTTTCAATTAATCTTTACTTTTTTTCTTAGCTATGGAAAACTAGGTACCCAGACAAGAATATTTTCACTCATTATTATGATATATTAATCTTGAAGTACTGGCTGTTTGTAAATCAGTTATACTAAAGCAATCTTTAATTGTGAAAAGAGTAAGTAATTTATAGTAATGATTGATACATCACTGAATGTGGTGTATCTTAAATTTTAATTCCTACCTAACATTATTAGATCTCAATATTCGTGCTGGTTGGAATATGCGAATGAGTTATTCCAACAGGCATCATGGAGTGATATAACGGTGCAGAGTGTGGTCACCATAATCACCTGATTTAACCTCAGTAGACTTCTGTGAATGGGGTTTCATTAAAGACAGTGTGTTTGTTCCTCCAGTTCTGGGATATTCCGATGAGCTGTGACAATGGGTAACACAAGCAGTTGTCACCATACATCAAGACCTACTTAATAGAACTTGGCAGGAAACTGATTAACAAATAGAACATTTATTGTGTTAACAAAAGATAGCCACATTGAACATAGTGTTGTGTCAAATGTTTCTATTAGTTATTTACCCTTTTCACGACTGAAGATTGCTTTTGTATAACTAATTTATTTAGACTTAGATATGAATAAAATGTCATCTGACTACAGATTTTTTGCATGACACACATCAGGTAGGCTGTTGCTTAAAAGGGTGATTTCCCACAGTCCATAATGAATTTGATGCTGAGCTTAGGAAAGTGAAGAAGAGATTAATATTATTCTTTCTAATGGTTGGAAAAATGATGTTCCATCGTATGTCTGCAATTAGTGTGTCGGATTGCTTCATGGGGTAGTTAGACTCAACTGTAGGTAATGCCTGGAATTTTTCATTGATCATAGGACTGGAATAGGGTGCAAGTGGGCTTCTGAGGCCAATTGAGAACCTAGTTGGAGGAGAAGTAATGTCTCAGAAAGCTTATAGTAACCAGAGAGCTATGTGCTGATATCACTCCCCACCATACCAAATCCAAATGATGCCATCTGCCATAGGATAACACGATGGTCACTGAGCCCCTTGTGGTCATCTGGGTTTGACCACAGAGTCACTCTTTTCCTTTTTTTATCATTTTCAAACGAAATGAATCACAACCAATCACTATAACATAAGACAAAACGGAAATGAATCTACTACTTATTTTTTTAGAACATATGTGAAATGGATTTTCATAAGAAAGTTCTTCCTAACAATAATTTAATCTATTTTGTAATTTTACTTGTTGATAGACTAACTTTTGAGTGTTTAAATGCAGCAGATTCTGTATGGTTCTTGTAGGTAGACTTTTTTACAAAGTAATTATCAACTTTTTAAAAATATAAGCTACACATTGTGCCAGTTATAATTCACAGACTTTTAAACAGGTCTGTGCAATGAGCTCTGGTACCACTTTTAGTTATCATTCTTGCAAGAGCAAACCCAAGGTCTGACCTAGGGGTGGGAGGAGGGGGAGGGGCAGCTACCTTCCGTTGGGTATGCTATTGCGATCTTGTGATCCATCTCTGTATGTTTGATAAATATTATCCAAAATGTATCTCATCAAATATTGCTGAATTCTCATTAAAACCATTGCTCGAAAAATCTAAGGCTTTCTCTTCAGCTAACTGTATAACCCTGCTTTACTGACTTGAGAAGTGAGCACAGGTGGCTGGCAATGCGTACACAGCACTGCCTAAACATGAAGGCTGCTAGACACACAAATTCAAATTGATTTCTTTGCTTGTAAACAACTTTGGTGGTATGAAAGACAGCATCACTATATACAGAATTATACAAATGGTTGGTTAGTTTCATGTTCCATGGACCATTTGCATGATAAATAGAAATGTTGTGGAATGAGTCAAGTTATATTCACATCACAAATTATTTTTTAAAAAGGCAAAAAAAGAATACGTACATATGTGAGTCAGCAATTCTTACCCACCACCTTGTACACGTTACAATAATGGAAATTTTTCTACAGAATAGAAGGTGTTGTAAGAAAAAAACTTTTTCAGTTTATTTTCAGATTTTACGTTGCTGCCTGTCAGGCTTTTTATATCACTGGGTAAGTGATCAAAAACTTTGGTTGTGTCATTGTGCGAGCCCTTTTGTGCTAAAGAGAACCTTACTGTTGCATCAATAATCTTATTTTCTTCTTCTGGTATTGTAATTATGCACATCATTGTTATTTTGAACTGCAGTGGATTATTTACAACAAATTTTGTAAATAAATATACTATGAAGCAGTAGTGAGACTGCCTAACTCTTTAAACAGATGTCTACAATTGATTGTGTGCATGTGCACCACATCTTATTCTTACAGCATATTTTCAAGGACTGAAGACTTTCTTTCTTAAAGATGAGTTGCCTCAGAACATTATTCCATATGACATTACTGAATGAAAATATATACTGATCTGTCTCTTCTCAAGATTTGCAATGATTGTAGGTACAAATGTAGCTGAACTTACTTGTTTTAGGAGCTACAAAATCTGATTTTTCCCTTTTAAATTCTCATCAGAATGGAAACCAAAGAATTTTGAAGTTCCACTGTATTTATTATTTTCTCACCACGTGTTACACTTATCATTTGTTTAGTACCACTAGACGTGCAGGACTGAATATGATGTATCTTTTTAAAATAGGTGGTCAGATCATTTTCAGAAAACCAGTCAGTGATACTGTTAAGAACATTGTTTACCATTTCTTCTGTTGCTGTCTGTGTGCTTAGATTCATTATGATAGTAGTGTCATATGTGAAAAGTAATTCTGCTTGTTACACATTATATGGACTATCGTTCACATATGTGGCGGCTCATGATTATACATTCTGGGTGTTCACAAATCTTTAGGTCCAAATAAATTTGAGAATGTGAAATTAATAGCATCTGCTGTATAAGAGTTTATGCAACTACAGCCACTGCCAATAATAATAACAACAGTAATAATAATGTGCATAATTTGTCAGATTTCATTCAGGGTGAACAACTGTGGGGTCATGAAGGACTGAGCGAGGTGGTGCAGAGGTTAGCACACTGGATTTGCATTTTGGAGGATGATGGTTCAAACCCGCATCTGGCCATCCTGATTTAGGTTTTCTGTGATTTCCCCAAAATTGCTTTAGGCAAATGCCAGGATGGTTCCTCTGAAAGGGCACGGCTGACTTCCTGCCCCATCCTTTACTAATCCAATGGGACCAGTGACCTCGCTGTTTGGTCCCCTTCCTCCCCCCCCCCCCCCAAAAAAAAAAAGAATAATGGGAACAGGTCATGAAGGATGAGGGGTGATCGATACTAGTAGCCATAGTCCAGTTAATTACTCATGTCTTGATTGTTACCATGATGCATATATGCACTCATGCGATCAAAGCCCTGGTGGCCTGCCACCTTAAACCCGTTGTGGGCATTACAAAGTGATAATTACAGCACACAGTCAATATTGATTCCACATAGAAAGCTTTTATTCACTGCCAGTGGCCTTGCATACTGAGCTCTGTGAGGTGAATTTTCTCTCATACCCCTCTTCTGTGGGCTCTTGCGCCAGCAATAATTTTGATGTAATGTTATTTAAAATATGTAGTGATATAGTCCCTGTATGATATGCTGTGACAGTTGAGGTTGAAAAACAGGGATGTAGCAATGATGCTGATTGGTAATTACGGTTTTTCACAGGCTGGTGCATCAACATTTAAGGTACTGCATTTGTCAGACACTCACTTTGACCCATACTACCAGGAAGGCACCAATGCTGACTGCAATGAACCATTGTGTTGTCGGCTCACTAATGGACCTGCACTGAAACCACAAGGTGCTGCAGGACGATGGGGTGACTACCGAAAGTGTGACACCCCACATCGCACAGTCGATAATATGCTTCAGCACATTTCCAGTGCTCATCCGGTATGTATATACATGTTTAGTATTTCCTGACTCAAAATCTGCTGTTGATTTGGCACAATGTAGTAATGGTTTCGTATGAGTGTATTGTATAAGTATCTGCCGTCACACCAATACATTTTAAAGAATCCTCTAATGCTTATGATAAAGCAGGCACTGCATCATGCTGAAAAACAACCATTACACTATAAAATGTCATCAAATAGAATTTGTTCCATGTTTAACATAATGCTTAAAAGCAACTGAGAAATGCTGTTGAGCATGACAGTGGATGAACATCCACTATTTTGAATTGTAACGTGTCACTGAAACCTACCCAAAAATAAATTACACAGGGTGCTACTGCTGTATGTGCTCAAAATATTCAGATTAATCATTGGAAATTGAAAATGCTCCATAAATCAAATGTGTGCAACACATTATTGAGTTTTAATTTGTCAAAATTCAGTTGGTCCTTGATGCCATCAGATGGAATATATACATAGGTACCAGTAGGAATACATGAATATCTTACTATTGGATGAAAAACTGCCCAAGATGACTTGAGTTATGGTATGTTTACGTAGCTAGTATTGACAAATAAAATGTAACTAATTTTCTACAACTAACTGCTATTGTGCAGTCTGCAATTATTCGTTTGCTGTGAGACAGTATCACAAGAGAAAATGAACAATGTTGATCAACGAGCAGTACAGAGGAAAACATAACCATGTAAAACCACCAGGTCACCAGTAAAAAACACTTTTATTTTTTGGGTACTTTACTTATGAGGGCCCTTTATTCAGAATGACTGAAGTCCTCTTTGTGGAAATTATGCATATTCCAGTACAATTGAGAAATGATCATGTAATTTAAATTGTGCAGAGTGATTACATTTCTGTTATACATATACTTTAGTTACTAAATAATGTTTTGAAAGAGTTGGGAGCTGTATTTTAATCTATATGTGTCTGTTCGAAGCAAGTCAGAGTTTTACAGATTTCTCACAATTTCAACAATATTATGAAAAGGATAGATTTCTACTCACTGTAAAGAACACACGTTGAGCTGCAGATAGGCACAACAGTAATGGCAGTTATGAAAAGAAACGAAAGCGTACACGCACGCGCATGCGCACACATGACCACTCTGGCCAGTAGCAATCTATTCTTTTCATAATATTGTAGATATTCTGACTCAGAATTTATCATAATTTCTTCAGTTGTTATGTTATAGGCATTTTTGTAGATTCGTGAAGTAGATACATTTCAACTGAATGGTTTTTTTGTATAGTTAAATTTTATTTCAACTTCATATTTTATTTCTACATAAATGTGTGCTTTGCACTGTTCTGCTTTACTACAAGGCTACAGATCTTAGATCAGGTTTGCAAGCAAGTTTCAGTGTCACAGTACAACAGTTAGCTGTTATAACTAATGGAATGGTCAGTAATAACCTTCAGTTCATTTCAGGACATTGATTATATACTGTGGACCGGTGATTTACCTCCTCATGATGTTTGGAACCAAACAAGAGAAGAAAATTTAATGGTATTAAAGGAAACTGTCAACCAGTTGTTAAAAACATTTCCAGGAGTTCCAATATTTCCAGCATTGGGTAATCATGAAAGTGCTCCAGTGAATAGGTACAAACATGATTATTTTTTATAGTGAAAGTGATTGAACAGTTCTTTTATGTGGTGGCTTTCTTTTGTTAAACTTATAAGTAAGTTCTTCTATAATCTTATGTGTGTTGTTATTTATTCAGAACAGCATATAAATCCAGTTGGTAGTTTAATGAGATAGGAAAAGTGATTAGTATTAAACAGTGAACACCAATGTGATCTACATTAAGCTAGCAATAGGAAGGAGTAGCAACTGTTAAGTGTAACAAATGAAGTAGAAGATTTTCTCAGAGTAATATGCTTCCAGCTTATTTTGAAATGATAAACTGAACCTTAGTAAATGCGTAAGGTTTTCAGAAATCTAATGACAGTTAATTACAGTGCAGTTTCTCGAAGCTGGTTCTCTTTGTTGATATATCCCTTTACTCATTGCACATCAGTGAAGGTTCTCTTTCAATGTGTGATCTATAGAACATGTTGAATGAATGAATGAATGGACAGATATAAAGGCAGAATATTTAAGTGTGGTGATAATTCAGCTTAAGAAGTGAAAAAGAACTCTGAGATTGCATAGTGTTTTGACCAGCTGCTATCCAGCAGTTGTCTATCATTCATCCCATTTTTCTGTCTGATATAGTCCAACACATATACTCATGTGCTCATTGCTACACAACACAGATTACCTGTTCATGCTGTAGTTTATCTTTTACCATGACCTCAAGTTTTAGCTGAAATGCAATGTTTTGCCTGCAGTCCTATAAAAAAGTAATCAAGCAACAATGAAAGGCTCTGGTAGTACACTGCATTACATGACTAGTGCTCCACTGGTCCCAAAGAGTGGACTGTGTGCAATGTGGATAGAAGTTAGATATGCATGTTCTAGTTAACTTTACTTAAATAAAATGGCTTAAAGTTATAAAATATCATGTTATGATGACAACATGAGTTACATAGTAACCAGAGACATTAGCTGTCTATTTTTTAATAAAATATTATAGTTGGACAACAAATGGTTATGTAATTCATCCATAAACTCAAGTTATTACCACCATGACATTTAATATACTCTGGCAAGTTACTGAATACATGTGTAACCACATATCTGATTTTCTGTATTAATATTAAGCTATTCAGTTCATTGCAGATTGTTTTCAGTTGTAGCATTAAACTGCTCAAAAAAGTTTGTTACCTGTATATTAGTGAATATGTGTGGTTTTAGATTTGAGGAGAGTAGGTAATGAAAGACTAAGCATTATGAAAATAAAAAAGTAACTTTGCTGTAAAATACCAACAAAAAATATAAAATAATAAAGGCAATCTGTTAAAAAGTGAATGCAGACATCTGTACGATCATATTCAGCTGGGTAACATTCAATAGCATGAGGCTGTACTATATGTATTGTAACATGCTTGGATCCTTCTGGACATGATGATTCACAAGTTGGCTGAGATGTTGCTACTCAAGCTCAACCCCACACTTTGACGGCAGCCCCTCTGATGTAATCTATTGTGTGAGGGTGGTTCCTGCAACAATCCAATAAAAGTTTCAGTGAATCACAAGCTTGCTTATTTGAGTTCATGTCAGTAGTTGCCACAGGCCATTCAATTGGATCGATTCCTGTCTCCTAGAAGATCATATTCACATGGTGTGTGTGATAAGCTCATTCTTGACTATGCTGAAAAACAAGTTCATCACTGAAATGTTGACTGTAGGATTTGGACAATAGGTTGGAGGTAGCATCTTGACGGCGAATAGCCCTCAAATTATCTTTGATGCTGATGAAAGGTGAGCAACATACATACACAGTACTTGCCCTAAGCACACCTGAGCCACCTCAATTGGTGCAACGGCATAACTGAGATGTGTCTGACCACCTCCACACTCTTCTATGATGATCATCAGGCTTCAGACAAAAATCACACTCTTGTCAGTGAAGAAAACCTGACACCATTGACCCAGGTTTCATACTTGATATTCCCTTGCTAAATTTCTTGCCATACCACAATGCTGGTGGTTTGACTGTTGTTTGTAATGGATGCTTTGAGGTCAAGCTGATTGTGCAAAGAAGTCTGTGTAATGTCTGCTTTGACACAAGAGTCCTAATCTATATTACTAAAACACTGTCCAGGAACCAGTAGTAGCCAGAGACACATTGTTTCGTGTGTTACAAAACTGGGTGAATGTTCAAATCATTTTGCTGTGTTGTACACCAGTTTGGTGGGCAATTTACCACACTGTTAACTCTTCTTGCCATAAAGTCACAATGAATGCATGGTTTAAGCTTGAAATGACCCTTCAAGGAATGTTGACAGACTGAACTGTGACACAATTAGTAGTGTCCAATTCACAACTGGATATGCACAAGGTCATAGCCTGGGAGGATCACGGTAGGGCAGCTGTCCCCACCAATCCCTTTCATCCCTCACCAGAAAGAGAATCTTGGCAAATTTAGCCTGCATCCCGCCTTGACAATTAGACAGATGCATTAGCTAGTATCAGTTCAAAGAAAGCCAGAACATATAATGAATAATGAATAGCAGCAAGTGTACACAGGGCCATTTATCATGAAGTCTCCAAACCAGTTAGTCATTCATTGGAAAACTAACATGATTTCTTCCCTTAGCTCAGATCCTGGGTATGCTCTCGGATACACAGTGCACTCTACTGAACTGTACTGAGAATATAAGTTTAGTTTTATCTTCATTACGCAGAGAGATGTACATAGCAATTTTGCATGGTCCAAAGAGTATTGAGAATGATGCTCCCAATAAAAAAACTGCAAAGTCTGTAAGTCATCAGGGTGATGTAAAACATTTTATTGAGCTGTTTAAAATCATGCTTTTTAAAAGGGAAATACTGATAACAACACAGGACATTAATGTATACCTAAGCTTGTTTTATGTAAGACAAAAGTTTCCACAAAAAATAAAGCTTTACCTCACGACTGGATGAAAAGGAGTGTTCTAACTTCATTTTAAATCCATTTATAGTTTTAATAAGAGTATCACAGAGAATGGGATAGAAGAAGTTTCCACTAAATGTCCAACATTGACAATGAGAATAATTTGTATGCAGAAAGAATGAGAGTATGTCTGTTGGGTGTTAGTGGTCATAAGCTCTCATAATTGTGCTTATTGCATATTGCTACAGCATTACCCCATTACATTAGTTTCAGAATTCTGTGTCTCATCAGAGTCACTGTTAGTTAAAGGTACAAAGAAGTGAGCATGGCATATATTTTCTGTGTCCATACTACTCCTAACTTTTATCATTACACAGACACAGAAAGACTAACCAGTAATTGTTTTCAGGAGGCATGGCATGGAAGAAAGAGGAATTTGTTGTCAAGATTGGAAAGAGGGTACAGGTTACTTAGATCATAGGCCATCTCTTCTTCCTCATGGGAGATGCAGTGCTCTTAAGCAGAAGTCATTTCTCCAATTTCATGTACCTGATTGCTTTTTTACCTCAAAGAATGAACCCTTTGTTCCAAATTCTATGAATGATGTGTCTTTTTTTAAACGTTTCTCTTGACAACACTGGGAGTTATGCCAGCCGAATGCATTTTAACTATTTTATGAAGTGAATTTTCCTACTACATATTTCATCAAACTACTTACTGAACAGTGATAGATGCTGACATGGGTAAAAAAAAGAACACACAAATTATCGTTTCCAGAGCTAGAGGTTTCTTTATTCTGAAATTAACTAATAATAGTGGGGGAAATACGAGTTATTAAGCATGTGGGAATGTCACCCCAAAACATATCAGTTCTATTCATGTGTGCAAAGCTTCTGAACAGCAGGGTGGATCTGAAATGAAATATTTTTGTTACTGCAATAATTTTCTATTACTTCTGCTGCAACATATCTGTTGGTAAATGTGAATGTTATTTTTCTACAGTTTCCCACCACCATATGTGCACGATGATTTCTCCATATCATGGCTCTATGATGAAATTGACAACCAGTGGCGACAGTGGCTGCCCTCATCAGTATCACATACGGTTCGACGAGGTGCTTTTTACAGTGTGCTAGTACGACCTGGTTTTCGTGTGATTTCCTTAAATATGAACTACTGCAATAACAAGAATTGGTAAGTGAGAGGCTTGCATCATAAATATTGGTTGTGTATGTACTGTGAATATGAATTAATGTGTTTCACACAATTGTGTTATTTCACACAAATGTTTTGGTAAAATAAATGAAGGACTGTACTTGTTTAGAAGGTGTCCTGTCTTCAATTGCTAAAAATCTTCCAACAAGTGTCTCCATTAGATGAAAACCAGGGACCTCTCACTTTTCTATTATTTGGCATCAATGTTTTCTTGTTTAATTCATGTTTACTTTGTCTATTCTATAGAACTTTTGCCACTTTTAAAGAAAAGAATTCTTTCTTAATGGCCAACTATCATTTTGGTGATGATGATGATAACAATAACAATAATAATACTGATAATAATAATAATTCAGGACCATGTTCATTAATTTAGGTGGCTACTACTAAACAGCACTGATCCTGCAAAAGAGCTGCAATGGTTCATTTATGAGCTACAGAGTGCAGAATTTAATGGAGAGAAAGTACATGTCATTGGTCATATCCCTCCTGGACACAGTGACTGCCTTAAAGTTTGGAGTCGAAATTATTATAAAATAATTAATAGGTGAGTATAGATTGTAATTCTTACATATAATTTATAGTCAGTTGCACTTGAGGCATGTCCTGTTAGTTTGCATTCTACAACAATGATATTGTTACAGTTCATTTCAGACTATAACAACAACTTAAACAGCAACCCACCAAGGCTATCTCACTGAAGAAGTTGTGTCTTCATAGTTTTGAAGTTTACTGATAAGCAGAAGGACAGAAAAAACTAATATTTGTTCCTCTAACAGACCAAAATTAATCACTCATTATAGGGTATCCGTAATAATGATTCACTGGAATATGCTCTTGCCTACATGATTCTTGTTATGGTAAACTTTTATATGCTTATAATAGGATGTTTAAGAAATTTCAATTCAGTTAGCTTTGTGCATTAAATATTTTGTTCCTGGGCTGGGGAGATGAATTGCGCCCAAAAGAATATTAATTGTTCGCATAATGCCAGATTTATTCTGTTTCAAATGTGCAGCTTCAGATTTTTGGAAGATGCAGATGTTTACCTGCTGCAGTTGTTATTACTCAGATAGACATGTCAGAATTGCAACAAACATAAGAAGCAGTTCACAAGATGACATGGTAATAGGTGACCATATCCTGATAGTGACTCTTGCAGCTAGAAATCCAGTCAGGAAACATAATAAATTTTACTTGTAACTGATATATATTTTGTCTTCATTTTCTAGTTAACATTTAATGCATGTTTTATGTTTCTAATTTCTAAGATGTCATGTGACACAAATTACTAAATTTAGCCAATTTATAATAGTACTTATGTAGTAGTGCAGATGTACTGAAGTATCCATTTCACTTTTTTCTCCCTAGATATGAGTCAACAATAACAGCACAGTTCTTTGGGCACACTCATTTTGATGAATTTGAACTCTTTTATGATACAAATGAACCTGGGCGTCCTACGAGTATTGCATATATAGGACCGTCAGTGACACCATATTATAATTTGAATCCTGGATACAGAATATATTATGTTGATGGTGATCATCCAAAAACAACAAGGGTAAGACAATTGTAATTTTAAATCTTATACTTAGGAAGTGCAGTAGACCTCTATTACAATAAAATAGAAAAAAATAGATTGCCACTTACCATAAAGAAGACACGTCAAGTTACAGACAAGCATGATTAAGAGACACTCACATGTGCTTTTGACCACAGCCTTCGCCAACAAAGAGAGACACATACATAACATTCATACACACACACATGCTCACACAAGCAAGCACACATCGTGCATAGACAACTGCCAACTCCAGAATCTGGGGCCACAATGCAGCATCATGTGCAAGCAGCAATCTGGAGGGGATGGGGACGGAAGAAAGGAAGGGAAAGGGATAATAGTGTATGGGTGGAGAGAGAGACAAATACTCTCTGGTGGAGTGTGCCAGGACTATACTCCAACAGGCACAGCATCAGGATGTTATGGGGGGAGGGAGATGGGGAAAAAAGGAACAAAATAGGAGAGAGGGGGAAAGATGGGCTGATGCATTAGCAGAGGGCAGCAAATAAACAGGATGGGAGGTGAGAATGGGGACATAGAAGGTGGAAACTGTTGGGTATAGGCTGTGGGGACAGTATGTTACCATAGGCTGAGACCAGGATAATTGTGGGAGTAGAGAATGTGTTGTAAGGATAACTCCCATCTGCGCAGTTCAGAAAAGCTTGCAGTGGAGAGAAGGATCCAGATGGCTCAAGTAGTGAAGCAGGCATTGAAATAAAGTGTCATTTTTCAGCTGAATGTTGTGCCACAGATTGGTCTCTTTACTCCTGGCCACAGTTTGGTGGTGGACGTTCATCCTGGTGGACAGCTGGTTGGTAGTTATACCAATATAAAAAGCTGTGCGATGATTGTAGCAGAGTTGGTAAGACACATGTCTGCTTTCATTGGTGGTTTGGCCCCTGATGGGGTAGGATAAACCTGTGACAGAACTGGAATGGAAAGTGCTGGGTGGGTGGATTGGGCACGTTTTGCACCCGGGTCTTCCACAGGGATATGATACTTGTGTCAAGGGGTTGGGATTGTGAGTGGCATAGGGATCTACTAGGATGTTGTGGAAGTATGATGGGCGACAGAACACCACTTTAGAAGGGGTGGGAAGTACCTCAGGTAGGATGTCTCTAATTTCAGGGTATGATGATAGGTAATCAAAGCCCTGGCAAAGGATGCGGTTCAGTTGTTCCAGTCTGCGGTGGTACTGGGTGACCAACGGGACACTCCTTTGTGGCTGGTTTTTGGGGGTGGTGGAGAGGATTGGGGTTTTGAGGGGAAATGTCACAGGAGATCTGTTTGCGGACTAGCTCTGGGGGACAGCACCTGTCTCTGAAGGCCTTGGTGAGACCCTCAGCGTACTGAGCAAGGGAGTTTTTGTCACTTCAGATATGCCATCCCTGGGTAGCCAGGCTATATGGGAGGGATTTTTTGGTGTGAAAGGAATGACAGCTGTCAAAATGCAGGTTGGTGGTTGGCAGGACAGAGGTGTGAATGGAGCCACCAGAGAGGAGAAAGTCAACATCTAGGAAGGTGGGACACTGCGTTGAGGAGGACCAAGTGAAGCAGATGGGACAGAAGGTGTTGATGTTGTTAAGGGAACAATGATAGTGTTTCTTTGCTCTGGGTCCAGATCATGAGGATATAATCAATGAACCTGAACCAGACTAGGGGTTTGGTGTTTTGGGAGGCTAGGTAGGCCTCCTCTAGATAGCACATAAAAAGGTTGGCATAGGAGGGTGCCATGTGGGTGCCCATGACTGTGCCATGGATTTATTTACAAAAAAATGGCTCTGAGCACTATGGGACTCAACTGCTGAGGTCATTAGTCCCCTAGAACTTAGAACTAGTTAAACCTAACTAACCTAAGGACATCGCAAACATCCATGCCCGAGGCAGGATTCGAACCCGCGACCGTAGCGGTTTTGCGGTTCCAGACTGCAGCGCCTTTAACCGCACGGCCACTTTGGCCGGCGATTTATTTACATACCTTCCCTTCAAATGAGAAGTAATTGTGGGTTAGAATAAAGTTAATAAGGTGCATGGGGAAAGAGGTAGTGGGTTTGGAGTCTGAAGGATGTTTGGAAAGTTAATGTTCTATAGTGGCAAGGACATGAGTATGAGAGATGTTGGTGTATAGGGAGGTGGTGTCAACAGTGACTAGTAGGGATCCAGGACTTAAAGGGCTGGGATGGTGGAGAGTCAGTGAAAGAAGTGGTTGGTGCCTTTGACGTGGGAAGCTACATTACGGGCAGTTTATTGCAGGTGTTGGTCAATGAGTGCTGAAACTCATTCAGTGGGAGCAAAATAACCAGCCACAATGGGGCGTTCAGGATTGCTGGGTTTGTGGACTTTGGGGAGCATGTAGAAGGTGGGTGTGCAGGGTGTCATAGGGATGAGGAGGGAAATGGATTCAGGGGAAATGTTCTGGGAAAGGCCTAAGGCTGTAGGTAGGTATTGGAGATTGTGTTGGACTTCTGGGATGGGACCACTGTGACAAAGTTTGTAGGTGGGGAGTCAGACAATTGGTGGAGGAATTAGGGTAGTTTTAGTTGGAGGGAGTGGCGGCAAAGAAGTGCTTCCATTGCTGGGATCGGGAGAAGGAGAGTTGACCTTTGACAAGTCCATAAATTTTGGTGTAGGGCTAAAGGTGAGGCCTCTGGATAGGACTGAAACTTCTGTAGAGCTGAGGGTTTTGGTGAAAAGATTAACAACAGTATAATGGGAATTTTTTGGCTCTCGATTTGGTGGAAGGTTAGTAGTGAGTTTTGGGGGATGTGGGAAGTGGAAAAGGTCAGCTAGGCAGGTTTCAGCTGCTATGAGGGGAGGATGAGGAGGAACACTGTGGTTACATACCTGTCTGCAACTTGACATGTCTTCTTTACGGTAAGTGGCAATCTATCTCTTCTTACATTGTTTATATTCCTACCTGGAGTTTCAATTGTTAGGCCTCTATACAGTTTCCTATGCAAAATAAAAGGAAATGAAACAGAGTTTCATTTCTGTCTGTTTGTATCATAAAGTCTTCTGTGGTTCTTCCTTTTCTTCTTCTTAACTCATTGGAGACCAGCCACTTAGAAGAATATCAGACCTAGGAATCCAGACACTTATGCTTTTATTTAACACATTACAGGCACATATGATATTGATATATTTTCTAGAGTAATACGTACTAAAAAGGTTGAAGCTTCAAGATTTATTTTTTTTATTTAATTTAGTTCTTTGTTGAATAACAAATTTTAAAATAATGATGACAGGAAGTAACTTATTCTTCCAAAAACAATTTGTGAGGTGAGTTATCGAGCAATTTCTTCCCCTTGAGCTTCAAAAATTTCTTGCTCACTCTGAAAACATGATGTATTTGTAGCAGAATTACAGCAAAACTGTGAAACCTAACACAGACACCTGCGAAATTAGGTCAATGTGTTTGTATTGGCTCAGCCATTAACAACAGCTGCTGTTACATTCACTAATGTGTCTTTTGTAATAATTCTAGTAACTGACAGCAAAAGGCAGCGCCAAACAAGAGATAGTAGTGGGATGTCTGTACATTGTTGTTGTATGCAATGAGTCCAGTTTTTGAGTGATAAATGGCTTGCATGTCGAGAAAATTGCACCTTGACCTAGGCATGCCCATAGTCTTTTTAACATAAAGTTGTGGTCCAAGTTATGCACAGGCTTATGTCTTCTTTACATTCCTACACAAATTATTTTGGTTCCTGGCTTTGGTGATACATGCTCCTTTTGTCAGGCCCATTGTCTGTGTGTCCCTGTTGATACCTTTCCAACACCTCCTGGCCCCTACTGCCTCCATGGGTTCTTAGAATGCTACTTGTGGTAGTCTTTCCTCTTCCATCCTAATTAGGTGTCCTGCCTTTTCATCATCATTTGGCCAATATTAGTTTGCGAGTACATGTCTGCCGGTTCTTGGTTTTTTAATGTCTTCCATACCTGTGACTGGGTGTCCCTCTGGGGGCCAAATAATTTCCTTAATATATTTCTCATGAAGACTGCCAGTATTTGTTCATCTGTCTTTCCCAATGTAAATGTTTCAGAGCCCTACAGAGCTACTGAGGGAATTACACTAAGGTATAGTCTTCCTTTAAAACTTCTCAAAACTTATCTACTGCATAGCATGTGACATAAAGCAAAATATACTCTACTTGCTGCTGCAATCCTTGCCTTAATCTCAATTTTCATTCTGTTCTGCTTAAATATGCTTCCCAAATATTTAAATATGTCTATTCTTTTAAAAGTTACTGCATCAGTTGTAGGTGGGGTACCATCATAGGCTGCTTTGTTCATGAACATGTACTCAGTTTTCTCCTCATTAATTTGTAAACCTGCTTTCCTTACAATATTTCTGTAAGAACTCTTCATGAACCACAAGACTTTGCTGCCACTTATTAGAACAATATCATCCACATGTGCAATCTGATTTATTGTGTTATTATCCAGTTTTATTCCAGCTTGGTTTAATTTTGTTGTTCTCGGTCTGCCTTTTCCAAAATTAAATTAAAAAGTATTGGAGATAAAGTGTCTCCTTGTCTAAGACCAGTTCTGGCTTTAAAATGTTCTGACATTCCTGTAGTGACCTTTACTTTGCGACAGGTTTCCTTTAAACACATCTATACTAGTCTTAGTTTTTGTGGCAAATGAAACTCTTGAAAGACATTGATGGTTGTGCCACTATGTAAGCTGCTGTGAGCTTTTTTGAAGTCAACATAAACCATTTGATTTCTCAGTTACCTGTCTGAGTGTAAAAAGCTGGTCTGTAGGTGATCTTTTCCTTCTGAAACCAAATGATTGTCCCCTGCAGTTCCTTCTGCAATAGGGATCATTCTCTTCAGTAGACACTGAGGTAGAATTTTGTAGCTTACATTAAGGAATGCAGTACCTCTACAATTATCACATACCAGGGATCATTTTTAGTATATGGCAGATTACAACCACTTTCCAATAATCAGGCAATCTCTCATGCTCACAAATATTCTTTAGGAGTTTTGTAATTATTTTATCCAGTATGGGCCCTCCATTTATTACTAGCTCTCCTGTATTCTGATCTTAACCTTAAGCCTTATTTTTCTTTAGATCTTGGATTATTTGCAAATTTCTTCTTCTTTGTGGGTCTCTATTACGCTGCCTATCATGTCTGATGTCCAACATGGAAGAGACTCAGCAGGATCATCAGAGTTAGTACTTCTTCAAGTACTCTGCCCATCGCCATTCTGCTCTAGTGTCATTTCTGAGGATCTTCCCCTGTGTGTCATTAATAAATCATAGTTTTTTATTATGTTTCTGTGTTACTTTCTTTACATTTTGGTCTTTCTTTGTCTATTCCTGTGATAGATACAGTTTTCTTCGGTTTTTTGTTTTAACTCCTTGCATTTTTTCCTGCTGTAGTACAGTTGCCGTTTCCATCCATATTCTGATCTCAATGTCTTTTAACTCCTATCTTTTATGTTTTCTAATCATCCATTTCTAGCCAACCTTCGCTCCTCAATTGTTGCTGGCTATGTTGATGGAACCACACCTTATGTGACCTCTTTCACTTTCCTAGAATTTCATATGCTGCCCTGTTTACTTAATTTGAAACCAGTTGTGGTTGATGTCACAATCTCTTACATCTTCCTCACATTTACCTAGTTTTCTGCTGGTGTTGACTCGTATTTTCTTTTAATCTGTTTCTATCATAAGATGTAATCTGCTTAGCTATTCTACACACCTTCTTAAATTTGATATTCATCGTACTGATCACCAGGAAGTGGTCAGTGTCACATTCTGCTCCTCTACAGGATCACATTTCTTTGGTTCTGTTTGCATACTGCTTCTGGATGTATACATAGTTGATCTGATGTATGGTGCCATCCATATCCCTTTACATATGTTTTTATGATGAAACCGTGTACTCAAGGTACAGATATTGTTGTCAATTATGAAATTTATTAAATGAATGCCATTGTTACTACTCTCTCAATGCAAAATAAATTATTGATCAGTGTTTTATAGATGTGTTCTTGACCCAATCTGGTATTAAAATCACCCAAAACTATTTTAGCATTATGGTTTGGCAACAAGTTATGCACCTAGTCCAATTCAGTGGAAAATTCCTCCTCTATGAATTCCTCCTTATTCTCACATGAGATGTGTGTGTTGATCAAGTATATATTACTATTTCAGAAAACTATTGTAATGTAGAAGATTCTGTTGTTAATGGATTTAAACTCTTTCAATGCTTTTATTACGGAGTTATGTACATAAAAACCAGTACATAATTCAGGTTGCTTGCCACAGTCTCCATGCAGGATATTCCCATTGTACCTTTCCATCTAATCTCCTGGAGAGCTACAACCTTCAGCTTGTATTTCTGTAACTCCCTGGTCACATTCTGCACACTTCATGGTATATGTAGACTCCTTATATTCCAAGTTCCAAAGGAGAAGCCCACTTTCTGTCGCCATGTTCGATTCCAGTTTAGACACTCCTGGTACTGACAGAGTTCTGGTCAATTTTTTTTTGTGTGTTTGTGTGTGAGCAGGGAGGTGACCCACAGCATAATTCATTTATTCTTCACAATTACAGCCTATTATCTGAAAAGTTAAAATAGACCATACAAATTGTATTTTCTTGGACAGTAATAACCTGCAGGAGCAGTGGGATTATGTTTGGACACCCATCCTTGGAGGCATTGCCTTCTCCACAGCTTTTGACCCACCCATTCTAGTTTTGGTCCACTGCCAGTATTTTATTTGCTCAGTACTCTCTATATCTAGTGAGTGTTCCTCAATCTGCCACCTGAGAAGTCATCTGCTGGGGAACTGGCAACCCTACCTAAATGTACTGATGTCATTCAGCCACACAATGAAAGTTATGTATGTATCACAATTTTTGAGATGTAAACCTATATCAGTTGCTGTTGAAAAAACTTCCAACTGATCTGGCAGTTACTTCAGGACTCTTATGTATTCTCTTTTTTGTCAAGGACTCTTGTAACATATATTAACGAGCTATATATTGTTCATTACAGTCAGTCATTGACCATGAAACTTGGGTCATGAACCTGAAGGAAGCTAACCTGTATGATTATCCAATATGGTACAAGCTGTATAGTACCAGGTCAGCATATCAAATGCCATCACTAACACCACAAGAATGGGACAACTTTCTCAATAAGTTGCCAACAGATGCTGCTTTGTTTGATCTCTATTACAAGTAAGTCTCTAATAAATTGAAAGACTTTATTGTTATTTTCATAATGTTGCCACTTGATTTTAATGAGAAACAAAACAAACTGCTATTCTGAGCTACAATAAATAAAGGACCTTCTCATTCTTAGTTTTCCAGTTAACACGAATAACTGAAGACAGACTACAAACACTTTCATTAGTACTTAGAAGCAAGGTGAAGTAAATTATCCAAGCCTTTGGAGAACAGTTTCAGATGATGGGTTGGTAGATGGGAAAACTGAGGTGATGATTCTGGCTTTGTTTGTACTGATTGGGAAAAAGTATTAAATTTCTATTTTTATATGCTACCATTGGTAATTAGGTTTCCACTTTTTCATTACTGTCATAAATTATTATCACTTATTGGATAAAAGTGTGCGGAGTCAATGTTATCTCAGTGCATAACTTTTAAGAACCAAAGAGGAAGGAAATCTGTCATGATAAAAAATTTAAAAACTGGCACTAATATCCTTTGTGGACTGGACAAGACATACATTATCATCAAGAAATTAAAGCTTGCTTGAATTGCAGATCGCATTAATGAAAGTATTTTCAAATGATTGAATTTTTTTAATGAAATTATCAGTTTCAGCTTCTCAGAAATGTATAGAACTAAACATGTGCACAAAAAGCATGCAGTGGGATACATTGACTGAACTTTGTGATCTTTAATTATGTTTTGTTCTATTTTCATAGTTAGACATTTTAATAACAACTGAGTTTTCTTATCAGGCATTATTGGAAAAACTCACCTGTGAGGCCATCATGTGATCCAGAATGCAAGAAACGCATGGTGTGTGACCTGAAATCAGGCAGATCACATGACCGTCGCAGTTTGTGCCAAGAGCTGGAAAGCCGTATTGATTCAACAACAAAAACAGGATGGCGAGCATGGCTCTACAATGGCCTGGCCTTATCGTACGTCAATTATTTGTTAGGCTTCTTCTGGGTGGGGGATGCAGCAACATCTGTTTCACCCTGATTACTGGTGTTCAAGATAGCATGGGTTCTGGGATGCAGCAGGTGGTGGGGGCATTTTGCCAATTTTCTAAGTGATTCTTTCATTGAATTCATTTTAAGTTTACATCTTATAACTTGTGATAAGTGTAATGTATGACATAAAGCATGTAACTGCTTGCTTGCATCAGTTTGCTTGCTGCATACACCAAAAATAATGTGGGTGGTGGCATGCAATTTTCACTTGTACAGCAAAACAGACCAATGGATTTATGTGAAATAATGGACTGTAACATGTATTACATAATTATTTATGGCTGTGACTGAATTAACATATTCGTTCTGATGATTCAAGAGTAATATTACTTTTCTTAGTGGTTATTAAAAGCACAGTGTTGATGATAGCAGAAGAGTGAAGTGCTAGGATGGATGCTGAATTAGCTAATAATAGTACATAATTATTGTCACTGATATCTGTTAAGCTATTTTAAGTAATACAAAATGTTCTAAATGTAATGTTACATTTAATGTTTATGAGTTTTAGAAAACTTGAGTTATTCTTGTTTATTTACTGTAGGCTGAAAAATGTTGTAGTCTGTAGATTAATAGCATCAGGAAGACATACATTTTTCATTTTTGAGTTGAGGAGGGGAGACAAATTGAATATTAGCTGAGTGCATGAAGCTTCATATAGTTACAGTCTTCTACTAATAAGTGACACATCAAAAATGACCAAGAATGTAACAAATATCTTACACAAGGTCAATGTGCATGTCAGTTTTTGTGTACAGAAAATTAAGAAACATTTTTCTGCTTATTTCTTCATTCAAATTTTGTTCATCAATTCCATTACACTACTGTAATGAAGTTACTGGTAGAAATTTTTTTGTGTCACTGTTTATCTGAGATGCACTATCATTGTTCACTCTCAGTTGTGTTTTAGCTGCTCCTATTCCTCTGCTTGGAAGAGGCCACAAAATAGTAGTAATGTGAAAGCACATAAAAATATATGAACATGTGTAGCTTGTTAAATAATTATCAGGGTATGCTGTATGTTAGTTGCTAAATGAGACTGTGACTTGAAACAACTTTGTTTCATTCCTACATTGTTTTGAAACATGGCTGGTATCACTAACGGTGTTCTGTGCATTCTGTTTTTGACTTAACAATGTTTATTTCTATGGAAATAATATTATGCTTAACATACGGAGCACAGGATTCTTTAAGAGACTGACAACTCCCACCGAACTGTTGTGATGGATCAGTCATAAGCTGAGCAGTGAAAATATATTTCTTCCAGTAGCAGGATAACATCTGCAGGCTTTATGTGGTATGCCAATTGAGGTAAATTTTAAGTAAGTAGATCTATAAAATTCAAACCATGGAAAAGGAAAATATTTCTTCTAAAACATATATCATTAAAAAATGATTAGATATTCAAAGATAAATGAATAATTCATAATCTTTCAGCAGCACTTCCCATTCATGAAATGTGAAAACAACATAACCATGTTTTTTCTGTGTAAATAATTAGACTGCATGCAGTGTAAACATTTTATTCACTATTAGCCCACTGAGGAAATGGTCTGAAGCATGTAATAAGTTGTATATATCTATAGGAAATTAAGGAAACATGTGTACATGATGAATATAGAATTATGCTACGAATCATTTCTCACTCACATACATAATCATTATCACTTTGCACCAGTTCATTTAAATGGGTACTTTATTTCTTGAAACATACCCAATACATTTGAACGAGCAAATGTATCTTTGTTGTAATCATTGCAATACTGAACAGATAACATCCTGTGTGGCTATCATATGGACAGTTTGATTCTTTTGGGGTAACAGCCACTAGTTACTCAATGTTCCCTTATTTGAGGGATGTGAAAAATCATTTGCTGCATTAATTTAAGGAATTCTAATGTTTTTTTTTTAAATGAACTGAATGTTTTCAAGCATTTCATTCATAAACTATTTATTTCCTTATTATTATTCAGTCAACATAACCTAGCAAATAAATTAGTGAAGCATAACTACTCCAAGCTCTGAGGATTTAACAAAATACTCATGCTCTTTATATTAGTCCAAGGATTTTCGGAAAGATCTGGGCATCTTTATCTCCTGAAAACATTTATTTTCTTTGACAAGAATTGTTCATTCCACCTTAAAAATCTACTGTTGCCTATTCTTTGTTGAAATTTCTGATATTATTTACCAGTCATTTCCAGAACTATGGTGTTGCATGAAGCATAATGCATACTTAAATTTGTGTTTATAAACTGTGCTCTTTAAGCATGACTAAACTGTAACCATTCAACCCAGTCTGCGCAAGTCAGTGCATGATTACTGTGATCAAAAAGGTTTTTGCAACTGTTAATTCAATATCTTTCTTAATTACATAATTTTTTGGGTATCTCAGACACAATTATTTAATAATTCTTATTGTTTTTCATTTTTAAGGTGCAAGATATTTAAATTCTTGAAAAGGCTCTTTTGGTAAGTCCACATGATACACAGAAATCACCATTTGCTTTAGAGACAGATATTCTTGTAGGCTTCCCAGTAGTGATCATTTGGCTAACATTCCCATGCGGTATTTTGAATGCTTATAAAATAGCATTTTTGGTTTGTACAGGCTAGACAAAGTTGTGTGTCAGTAATAATTTATAATTAATAAGAAACTGAAGGCTGTGATTCGTCTTTCAACAAAGAAAACAATTATAAATTTTAGTTTCTGTTGTGAGACATTATAAATTAGCATAAAAATGTCAACAAGTGTACTTGAAAAATGTACGTGTAATTTTAGCTAGTTACATCATTAAGATCAAAACAGCCAAGGAAATTTTTGTTGGCAATCTTTATATTCACCATTCTCCATGGAGTTTTTGGTTTGAATGTAGATAACATGTATAATTTGAAGAACAGTTAAAGGGAGAGTATGTTTTTTGCATTCAAGCCAGAGCATTGTGTGATACTTTGGAATACGTTTGGCCCCTCAAGGTATTTGGCAGATATTTTGGCACAGTGCAGAGTGTTGCATGTTACTAGCATTTTAGGAACAGTATGTTGGAATTTACAAAGACTATTTTTATCTTGAAGTACATGGTGGAGTGTTTACTTCCTTATGCAAATGCAGTATTATATGTTTTCAATGGATCAACAAAGACTATACAAAGTTTGTAATCAGTGGTACTGCAAGTCATGAACAAATCTGACAGTACCAGTATACAAATTCAGAGAAGTTACCTCAGTTTCCTTTAATATTGTAGTTTTGTGCCTTACACAGATGTGTAAATATTTTTGTGTTGACTGAACAAACACTAAAGGAAATCCTTTAACATCTCACCATTCTATAGAATGAACAGTCTATCTAATTTAATGTAATATCAATGGTAAGGTTCATTAGAGCTTGTGAAGAATAATTATGAGATGAAGTGCCCATCTGCACAGAGAGTTTTGTGATAATAAACTGTAGTTATAATTAATACAAGACATAAAATTAACCACTCACCATATAGCTGAGGCACTAAGCATTTAACAGGCACATAATGGTAACAACACACAATCCTGAGGCATTGAATGGCGGACAGGCACACAACCAAGACTGAAAATGTTGCTGAATTTTATGACAATGTTCTTTACAGCTAACAGTATTATGAGAAGGCAAGGTGCTACTCACCACATAACAGAGATGCTGAGCCACAGATACGCACAACAAAAAGACTGTTGTGCCTTTCCGCGACTCAGCATCTCTGCTATATGGTGAGTAGTAACTTACCTTCTCATAATATTGTTACATTCCATCCTGGATTTTCCACTGTTTGATTCTTTAGAACTAACTGATATGAAATTTGTTTTTTATCTTAGTTAGCTCAGAAGAAAGACATTATTGAAAAACTCAGCAATGTTTTCAATCTAGTTTATGTGCCTGTCTGAACTACACAATGAGTATTCCCCCCATAGTTTCCAGTGTTATGGTAAATTGTATTTATGGTCACCTTTTGTGTATAGAGGAGAAAGTGTTACTCAATGCCTCTTTCAAAAAATGTGACTGAATAACTTACTACTTTTTCATAATATTATTTCAAAATAATATGCTAGTGAAAATTTTTTGGTGGAAATAACTAACAAAACTATACTGTAACCCACTAATAGCAATCACAATGAGTACCAAACTGATAAGTTCAAAATTTATCATTGCTATAGCTTGTATAATTTGTGCACAAAAATATCTGTTGTGTTCAACACTTTCAATTTTTATAAAATTTTTGTTAAAAAAGAGTATACTTTGCACACAGTACTGTAATTTTCCTAATAAAGGAAATAATATGTTCTTAAGTCAAGTTGTATGCATATATTGTTTATGATGTCTGATGCTATATTTTCTATTTTGCTTCAAGTGCAGTGAATAATTTAGTATCTATGTTTTTACTGAATTATTCAAGAATTAGGTACATATGCCTTTGAAGACAAAAATAAGATCCCAAGAACTTTCAATATCAGTTTATGTGCTTGGTGATGAGTATAAAATATGCAAAATTAATGTCTTAGTCACCAAAAAACAGACTGTTATGTAGTTTTTGTTTCTGGGAGGGGGGTGGGGACAATTTAGCTGTATGATATGTCACCTAACTGTGTTAAAAAGACTAAAATATTAAAAAAAGCGAGAAAAACTGATCCAAAGCTTAATGAGATAAACATCAAAACAGATTCAGTTAGGTTAGGTTAGGTTAGTGTTGTTTTAACGTCCCGTCGACAACGAGGTCATTAGAGACGGAGCGCAAGCTCGGGTTAGGGAAGGATGGGGAAGGAAATCGGCTGTGCCCTTTCAAAGGAACCATCCCGGCATTTGCCTGAAACGATTTAGGGAAATCACGGAAAACCTAAATCAGGATGGCTGGAGACGGGATTGAACCGTCGTCCTCCCGAATGCGAGTCCAGTGTGCTAACCACTGCGCCACCTCGCTCGGTCAGATTCAGTTAGTAGTTCCTACCAGTAGAAGTGCAAAAATTATGAAGTATTATATGCAGACATTGTAAAGTAACTACATCATGATCTGTATACACTGCTAACAGTTGCATTACCACCAAAGAGATTACAAAAATTACTAGATATCTGAAAATCAGTTAACTATATGGTCATGACGATATATTTACAGCTAAAATTTGAAACCTGGGAATTTCTCGCTTAAACTTGTGAACTCTCTCTGTCAAGACTGAGGTTATGCTGTATTCCATGGCAACATGATGTTTGTATGGTCACATGACATTACATGATGGCCGTTGATGAACTGGACAGGAAATATGAGCCCTAAGCTGTTATTAATCGCTTTAATTCAGTATCTTAATCTATCATACAAACAAAGTAAAGGAAATAAGAAGTTCATAAATAAATATAATTCCATGGTGAGAAAATAGATCAAATTTTTGAGAGACTACTCAGATAAAGTATGTAATATTGAATATTGTTGTTGTTGTGGTCTTCGGTCTGAAGACTGGTTTGACACAGCTCTCCACACTATTCTGTCCTGTCCAAGCCTCTTTATCTCTGCAAAACTGCAGCAAGCTATATGTATTTGAACCTCCTTACCATATTTATGCCCAGTTCTCTAAGTCTCTCTGCAATTTTTTTATCCCCCCCCCCCCTCCCCCTTGCACACTTTCCCTCCACAGGATGGAATGTACCCTCTGCCATGTACTTCATGCTTTGTTGAGTATATTACTTTCTCATTAGTTACTTGATCTACCCATCTAGTCTTCAGCATTGTTCTATTGCACCACACTTGAAAAGCTTCTACTCTCTTCTTGTCTCAACTGCTTATTGTCCACTTTCCACTCCTACAAGGCTACATTCAAGACAAATACCTTCAGTAAAGACTTCATAACATTTAAATTGACATTCATTGTTAACAAATTCCTCATTTTCACAGATGCTTTTATTGCTACTGCCAGTCTGCATTTCATATCGTCTCTACTTTGGCCTACATTAGTTATTTTGCTGCCCAAATAACTAAGCTCATCTACTACTTTTAGTGTATCTGTCCCTAATCTAATTCCCTCTGCATTGCCTGATATCATTTGACTATGTTTCATTACCCTTGTTTTGTTTTTATTTATATTCATCTTATAATCTCTTCCAAGACACTATCCAATCTGATTAACTGCTCTTCCAAGTACTTTCTCACCTCTGATAGAATTATGAAGTCATTGGCAAATCTCAAAACTTTCATACTTTCTCCATGAACTTACTCTCTTTCCAAATTTCTCTTTGGGTTCTTTTTACTGCTTGTTGAGTGTACATATTGAATAACCTCAGGGATGTGCTACAACCTTGTCTCACTCCCTTCTCAAATGCTTATTCCCTTCCATGTCCTTCAACTCTTACAATGCAGGCTAGTTTCTGGGCAAGTTGTAAATAGCCTTTTACTTCCTGTATTTTATTCATATTACCTTGCCAGTTTCAAAGAGTGCAGTCCAGTCAACACTGGCAGAAACTTTCTCTAAATATACAAATGCTATAAATGTTGGTTTATTTTTCTTCAACCTGTCTAGTTCCCAGTGGTTAGCTTCTACAAGTTTTTCCATCCTTTCAAATATAATTGGAATTATTACACCGTTTTTGAAGTCTGAGGGTATCTCCCATCTCATATGTCTTACATACCAGGTGGAATAGTTTTATCAAGGCTGGCTCTCCCATGTATCTCAATAATTCTGAGTGAAAATCATGTACTCCAGGGCTTTGTTTTGACTTAGGTCTTTCAGTGCTCTGTCAGATTATTCTTGCAGTATCATGTCTCACACCTCACATTCATCTACTTCTTTTCTTTCTATGATAGTGTCCACAAGTTTGCTTCTTATACATGGATGCTCTATAATCAGCTCTCCCTTCTCTGCTTAACACTTGCTTGCTGTCTGTGCCCTTGGTGTTGTCTCAATGTATCTCATGTCCATCACAAAGATATGCTAATTACTGATGTGGCAATAGTCAAACAATGCCAGACGGCGTTTTCTGGTCAGTAATGCCATATGATCATTTCAGTTCATGTATCTCCAATTTTCTCTTTACTCTTTCTATAGGAAGAACCTACCTTTCCCTAGTCACGCATGTTTCTACAGCCTTTCATTTGTTCTATAGACATTCCTGCTTAACCATTTTGAATTTTGTGTCAGTTCCATTTTTTAGATTCTGTGTTTCTTTCTGCCTTTGATTTGTACCTATGTAATCCCCTGCTGCTTTCATTACTTCATCTCTTCAGTTTACCCATTCATCTTCTGTTGTATTCCTGTCCCATGATTCAGTCCTGTGTTGCCTAATGCTCCCTCTGAAACCTTCAACAATATCTGGTTCTTTCAGTTTATTAGGTCCCATCTCCTAAATTTCTTACATTTCTGTAATTTTCTTCACTTTTAAATTGTAGTTTAGAACCAATAAATTCTGATCAGAATCCACTTCTGCTCCTGAAGATGTCTTTCAGTTTAAAATCTGGTTTCAAAACCAGTCTGAGATGTTTCAGTATGCCCAGGTCCTCCCATGCAAACAACATTCTTTCATGATTCTTAAACCAAGTATTATCAGTGATATAGTGGCTTCTTTTTTTGTTTCCTTCTCCCAGTTCATGTGCTCCTACTATTTTTCCTTCTCTCTCTTTCCCTACTCTTGGATTCCAGTCATCCATCACAATTAAATTTCTATCTCTCTTAACACTGGAATAATTTCATTTATTTCATATACATTCTTGTAATCTCTGTGGAGCTAGGTGGCACATATTATGTTATTACTGTAGTGAGTGTTGGCTTCATTTCTATCTTGGCTGTGATAATGTGTTCACTATGCTGATCATAGTAGTTTACTGACTTTTCTATTTTCCTATTCCTTATTAGGGCCACTCCTGCATTACCTTTATTTGATTGTGTGATAACACTGTACTTACCTGGTCAGAAGTCTATTCTTTCTGCCACTAAGCTTCACTAATTCCTACTATATCTAACTCCAGCCAGTCTATTTCCCTTCTGAAATTCTTTAATCTACCTACTTACCTGATTAAGGCATCTAACACTCCAAATTCTGACTCACAGAATGCCAGTTGTGTTCATCATCCTTCTGAGTATGCGTGCAGATCTGAATGGAGAACCATCTTATCTCTGGAATATTTTATCCAAGAGGAAGCCACCTTCATTAACCCTTTTAGTGCCAAATACGATCTGATCGTGATCCAGATTTTCGGCGAAAAATGCCAGTAACGATCTGATCGTGATGCCTTTCTCATTCATTTTTTCCGCGCTTGAAGGCAAAGTTGTTAGTATTTCCTAGCGAATGAGGAAGGCATCACGATCAGATCGTTACTGGCATTTTTCGCCGAAAATCTGGATCACGATCAGATCGTATTTGGCACTAAAAGGGTTAAGTCACACAACAGAACTGCATGCCCTCAGGAAAAGAAAGTTACAGCTTAGTTTCCCCTCACTTTCAGCTGTTTGCATAACCAGAATGGAAATGCCATGTTGGCTAATGTTGGTCTTATACATTACATAAGTCAATCATCCAGACTGCTGCCCCTGCAACTACTGAAAAGACTGCCACCTCTTTTCAGGAACCATAGGTTAGTCTTGCCTCTTCCACATGTACCCCTTTGCTGTGGCTGCACCTACAGTACAGCTAACTGTATTGTTGAGGCATACAAGCCACCCTACCTTTGACAAGGTCCATTGCTCACAGTAGATTGTGTATTATCAGTATTCTAAGATTTTTTTAACATCATTGCAGTGTCAGGCTGTATTAATTAAAATTATATATGGATCAGAAGAATGATTTTATATTCAGCTTTTACATCCAGTTACCACAGTCTAAGTTTCTCAAATAACAGTGAAATACATATACTAACTGCATTTAGTCAGTAATTTTAAGTTGGACCATCACAGAAGTATGAGTACAAAAAAAAGGCACAGAGCTAGATGAAATGACACTTAAATGTACACAAAATATAACAGCAAAACTGGTGCAGCAGTACAGGGAATTTTGTCCAAAGAGAGGATTCTCCATTTATTTTTATTTACATCATATGGGATATCTTTTTATTTACATCATATGGGATACAGTAGCTGTTCAACCTAGAAAAGTAACTATTTCATCTATCAGTTAACTCTTTTTTTACCACTAATGAGTATGCATACTCTTCAGAAATATGCATTCAATTATGTATGGAAGTTATTGGTATCAGACAGCAATTACTGTTAGCAGCAGTGTACACAATATCATTGCCAGAGGTGCAGTGAAAAAGTAATGCGTCTAACGTGATCTGTATGATGTTAGGGTCATTCAGACTTTTTATTTGTCAATGAAGGACACAAACTGTGAAAATTATACTGCTGGAAATCTACAATTTGTGTTTTTCATTTATATATTTAAAATGTGCAGTTACAGAAGATTTCTGTAACATGTTGACTGCCACACACATAGGGATGAATGTTTCACTGTCAGGCCTGACCAGGCCATGGCATGGTATCAGGCATGAGGCTCTGCTGTGGCACTGGCAGCTTTATGGCAGCCAATGTGTTAACACATTCGACCTTGTCTACCAGTGTTCTGAGGTCAACATTCAATTTCACACAAACTTTCCTAGTTGTACCTGTGATAGAGCATGAGTGAGAGCATGAAACCAATCTTCATCTAGTGTAGTGAAAATGTGCCACTCAGTACCCTAAGATCTACTGAAAAACTGTAACAACTCAAAAGAGTGCTATAGGGCAGGTGGAGTACAAGTATATGTCTTTCTTTTTGTGTGTGTTTGCATGTTTATGACAGACATACTAGCATATTGGTGATACACATTTACTGATAAGCAGTCCAGTGTCAACCATGTCAGGTACTGCCAATAGCTGAGCAAGTTTATAACGTATACAAAACTTTGTTTTCATCAAACAACAATGACCCATAAGCCACAAAAACAGAAATTAACTTCCACAATTTAAGAAGATTATTTGTTAAAATCCTTGGTTTATAGAAATGGTGTGGACATTTTAGTTGATGATGATGATGATGATGATGATGATAATGATAACAATCATAAATTAATATTTCAGTCTGCTTTATGTCTGTAAATCTGTCTCAATCTCATTGAAATGCAGCTGAATATGTTACTGTACTTATAACCAAATTATTTTCTGAGTTAATGAAGCAAATTGATTTCTTATAAATGAACAAGAAATTTAATCATATACAGCTGACATTCCTGAGACGCATTGAGTCTCACCTTCATCTATGATAATAATGTACGCTGAAGAAATTTTAATTCATTGCTTCAGCTTACATCATTATCATAGAACAGGAATATACTTGATAATTCAATATCTGTTTATGTACTTCTTAACTCATTCCACAATTCTGAATATTTCCTTCACAATGAGATCTTTAGGGCACAATGGAAGAATTTTTGGTGGCTAGTCTGTATGATAACACTTATCAAATGATATATTGTGGAATACTCAGTTTCATATGTCACTACTCTCTTATGTAATGGCTAGGCATAATAAAATAGAAACCTTTACTTTGAAATAAAAGCAGTCTTTATACATTTTCATATGACTCAGAATATAACACATCACTGAATGAATAGTCATAGAAATCCCTTGTCCATATTAATGGAGGGGCATATATTAAATATAAATACAACAGAAATATTATGCTAAGCATGTAATATCAGTCTGGATCATGGTGAATTTCAGCATACAAAGCAACAAGAATTAGTTGTTTATATATAAAAAAAGTGTAGGCTGTTATGTTGTATATCAGTTTGATCTGTAATTCATATTGAAATGCTGCAAATGAAGAATATATAGGACAAAACTGCTACTGACAAGATAAAATCAAACTGATGGATGTGGATGTGAGTGCATTGGTGCTGTACTTTTTGTGAGGTGGTGCAGAAATTTTTAATGCAGGTCCCAGTGGCAGTGATACATACCCAAACACTAGTGATCTGTTTTTGGAGCAGAAATGACGGAAGTGTATGTCAACTGACTTATTGCTACTTAATATGTGCATTCCATTATATATATTAAAATGGTGTTCACAATTCTTACACCTTGTACTACTGGTCAATACAAAATATAAGTTTTTTAGTTGTACATACCAACATCCTTACTGACATATGGACCATTCTGTCGAGTAATAGCCATTTGTCTGTTAATACTATGGAAGGAGTTTGCTATGCATATCACTCATATTTATACATCCTTCATCCTTCCTTTTCAAAAAATCTCAAAACTGGTGTGAACACATGTAGCTGCCCTTAGCTTTCATCACATGTATGAGGCACATATTCATGTAATTTACACAATGTCAATAGGTGTGGAATACACCAATACCTTAAAATGTCACCATAGCCAGAAATCTATGCTATTAAGATCTTGTGAACAGGAAGATCATACGACATGACCTGTTTGACCAATCCACCATTCATAAAAGATTTTTTAAGTTACTGTCATAAAAGACATACATGACACATGTCTGTTGATCAACAGCGTTGCCTAAGCAAACTTGGAATACCATACTGCCATTTCCTGCATGAATGAGCTTACCATTATATCACTGTTCACATTATGCAGAATAACTAATCACATTCTGATTCCAGCACAACCTCAAAACAATCTATATTACTAAATGATTAGCCTGGACCCTGGAGCATGGTATTCCACAGACAACAAAACTTTTATTTTCAATATTTCATGAAATTATTGACCGAATTCAAAAATTTTAGAAGTGACCATAAGCTACTCATCAAGGTATTTAATCTTATGTTGAAAATTTAACACAATAAGCCAAGTATTTTAGTAGAAACTGTGTGTTTGTCTCTGGGCAGTATAACTGATGGCACATAAATACCCAGATTTTATTTATCCAGTATTAGTGACTTCAAAAAAGTTTTGCACATAATTCCAAAGCTTCTTCTCACTGACAACCTCATCCACAAAATGATTAATGGAAAAGGTTTATCACTTACTACATTTCCACTGTTCATGCAGTAAAATGCCAACACCTGGAATGACATTTTAATTTATTACTTTACTACTAACACTGTTCACGGCAAAGTTTGCAGACAGTATCTACATATACCACTAAATGTACCTGCAAAATTATGTCACTGTACCTCACATAGTTCAGGAGGTATGTCATAAACATTGACACACATGATAAAATAGCTAGCTGTGGCCAAAGGTGTGTGTGTGTGTGTGTGTGTGTGTGTGTGTGTGTGTGTGTTTGTGTGTGTTTGGATGTCTGTGTGAATATGTGTACAAATACTCAAAAAAGGGCTAGTGCTTGAAATATGATGTGGATGCTACTTTATTTTATATGTTACTGTGCTCCACACATCAATCTGCTATAGGTGAGTAATTGCTCTTCCTTTATTTTATGTATTGTTCCATAATGGAATTTCCAGTATTGTTATGCATTTCAAACATAGATTTTTATAAGGGCATGGTATTCCCATTTACCCATTTGAGCAATGAACGAACATGATTGCTTCAAAAAGGAAGGAAGGAAGATGGGTTTAATGTCCCGTCGACATCAAGGTCATTGGAGATGGAGTACAAGCTCAGACTGTATCAACGATGTGGAAGAAACTTTACTGTGCCCTTTCAAAGGAACCATCCTGGCATTTGCCTGGAGCTATTTAGGGAAATCACAGAAAATCTAAATCTGAATGGCAGGACATGGGTTTGAAATGTTATCCTCCCATGTGCTAACCACTGTGCCATCTCACTTGGTTCTGCTTCAAAAGCTGTACGAACCAAACTATTGTGCATTATATGTTGATACATGACTCAAGTTACTGTGTGACAAACAAATAAAACCAAAACAAAATTTCATCATCAATACCATTTCTGTGGCACAATGAGAACTATAAACTTTCTCATATGTTTATTCTAGTTACATGAGTTTTATTATCTGTGTTTTCCTGCAGGCAGAGCTACTCGTGGACTTGGAGAGCTAATGTGAAGCTCATTTCAAAGGATATGACTTTTACTTCTGTTATTTAAAAATTAGTTTTTCTGCTCCCTCATGATGCTGTCCCACAAGTATAATATAATGACTGCTGCCCATGATGTTTGTCAAGTACTGCTAAAAGTGTTGTTTTGAGAGTCTGAAAGGGAAAAATATAAACCAGAAATTGAAACTTTTCATAATTCTGATACTGTTAACATTTTTCCAGTATGGTTTTTTAGAATACAAGTATATAACTGTGAAGAAATGATAAGTTGTACTGTGAACTGAGGAAGTAGTGTTCTTGTAATTTTGAAACAGTCAGGGTTGAGAATGGTCTGCAATGAGGGTATCCTGGAGGTATGAGAGATGCATCTAAAGATACCTGAGAAACTGCCTGATACAATTTTTAGCATAACATAAAAATATAAAAATGATTTATTCACAAAGGCTGTGACAATAACTAAGTGCTGAAAATTTCACAATGCAAAGTATAAGGAAATTGTAACCCATACTTTTTGGAGGAAATCTGGAGGGTAAAGCTGTATTACTAAATTGGAAGAAATGACTATTTTACTTCCTTACTAGTTGATATTTTAAGGTTTCATGTCAGTCAAAGTGCCCTCTGCTCATCACTAACCTAGCATAGTGATTACAATGGCTTATACAAACTTGACAGATCCTTTCACGGAAAAGATTTGGAGGTACTAATGCATTTTTGAGACCTACTGAGCTATGACTTAGACAGCCGATTCCTGTTTTACCTAGCTATCATACAGGTCCCAGCTCCAAAGTAATGCAAAAGACAGTCTAGTCAGCTGGGGTTATGTGAAACAGTAACTTTCCTTTAAGTGTCACTTTCTGTTCCTATAGCTTGACTCGCAAAGCCAAAGAAAAAATAATAAGAAAGTACAGTGTTTTCATTTATTTGTGAATGACCTTGCATATAGTCTGAATAATGTAATTGTGGTGTACAGAGATATTTTTTGTGCACCCTTATTAAATTGAGATAAGTGATACCAGAATATAAAATCAGTTAAAATTGATCAACAGAAGAAATTCTAGTGGGCGTGATGGAATGCCTGTACAATTTTTTATGGATTATGTAAAACAGCTTGCTCCTCTCCTAGCAGCAGTTTGTCGTAGGTCACTGGAGCAAGGAAGCAAATGATGGAGAGAGGTGCAGGTTATTCCGAATTTCAAGAAGATTCGATGGACAAATTCATGTTAACTATATGCCTGTATTATTGATTCCAACCTGTTACAGAATTATGTAACACACTGTACACACACAATGACCTTATTGGAGAAAGAAGGTCTCCTCTGTAGAAATCAACATGGATTCCACAAACGACAATCATGTGAAACTCAGCTCACTGTGTTCATCGATGGAATCCACAAGGCAATATCTAATGGCACCTAGGTTGATGCCATCCTCCTTGATTAGCAAAAAGCACTCAGTGCTATTCCACATTGATATCCAATGAACAAAATACAAGCTTACAGAATATTAGACAAGCTGTGTGTTTGAAATAAAGACTTCTGGGCAGGGCAATGTCATCAGAAACAAAAATAACACTAAGTGTACCACAAATTAGTTCCATGAGGTTGTTACTGGACATAGGAAAAACAATAACACTACAAGATTATAGTGAAATGCAGAAAGACTTGTAGGTAAGCTTGGTGAAGGAACTGGCAGCTGACCCTATAAATGTAACATAGCCCACAGAGTGAATGACATCATCATTGAGTTACATTATCAGTGATGAATCACTGAAATCAATCACAAATGTAAAATATTTAGGAGTATGCATATGCAGTGACCTGAAGTGGAAAAACCCCATAAGACCAGTTGAAGGAAAAGCAAGTACCAGACTGAGATTCATTGGAAGAATCCAGAGGCATGTAATTCATCCATGAAATTGACAGCTTACAAAACTCTCTTGTGACCAATTATTGAGTAAAGTTTGTTATTCTGAGACAATTGTTAGGCTAGATTAGTAGTGGAGACAGAGAAGACTCAAAGAACAGAGGTCCATTTTGTTGTGGGTTCATTTAGTAACTGTGAGAGTGCCGTCCAGATGCTCATCATCTATTATATAAGAGAGTGGTTGTGCATCACATATGTGAATTTTAAAATTTTCACAGTTAACTCCATGTTCAAGAAGTTTTGGGTTTGTTGCTGGTCGTTGTTTGCTACATTCCACAATATTTCACCTGGGAACCTGCCAGTCATCTTTAGGTGAGCCATTGAAGACAGTCTTTGATGGCTCACCTAAAGATAATTGGCATTTGTACAGTCCAGATATCATGGAATATAGCTAATGATGGACAGCTCAAAGCCTGAAGCTTCTCTGAATGCATCATAGAGATGTTAACTATTAAAATTCTGAAAGTTTACATTTTAATGAAAAGGCAGGCAATATAAAACTGTCAATCCCTCTCCCCACATTCATTTTTTTTAAAAAATGACTGTGCCGGGAAAATCAGAACATTGTAAGCTGTCCGACCTGGGCTTACTGCCTGTTTTTCATCATGTGATCTATTTACAATAGGAAAGGTGGAAATAACAGTTGTTACTTATGTAGTCTCCAGCACACTACATACTGCAAGATAGCTTTGGGAATAAAGGTGTAGATGCTAACATAGGTGTAGAAACAAACTTTGATGACTTTTTACTGAAGGTGTTGTCTGTCTGAAGCTTTATCATATTTGAGCTTATCTTGGAGTATCTATGAAGTTTCTGTTTGCAGAATATTAAAAATGAAATTGGTTTTCTTTTATGATTAACACAACATTTCATTTATAGTTTCTTGTTCCATTTATGCCAAAAACACCCCACTCATAACGTGCATTCTCGTGCCTAACAGTATTCAGTGTCACTGATTTGCATTCCTTAGTTTCCTGCCATTTCTTCTGTAAGAAACCTTCTATCCAAAAATTTATTTGTCCCCAGAATTATTTCCATAAGAAAGATAAAGCTGGGGGATATTCTCTAACACACTCCAATGCATATTTCTTGCTCCGATAACAAAATTTAGTTTACATGAGTAACAACAGTTTCTCTTGTTATTTTGTAGATTTTTACTGACATGTTTTGTTAATGAAAGGGAATGAAAGAATTTTGTGAAATGAATGATACAAAACACAGGTAGTACAATATTGTATATTCAGAACAGCAACTGATCTACAGAGTTTGTCGTTTATTAGTTGCCTTATTGCATGTTTCATCTTTGTGTGTGTAGCTTTTGGATTAACTTATTTCTTATGTTGCTAAAAGGCACATTAAATTGACCACCTGTGCCTCCTGGATCTGGAAATCTTATTTAGTTCAAGAAGAAATCTGTATTTTCTGATGATACTGATCTCTCTATTTCAGTTTATGACCTGATCACATATCAAATGACATTGATGATATTTTTGTTGGCCTGAAATATAGTTTTCTTTGCTATGTCTTTTGGATTTTCTTACTATCCTGTTGAATATTTGATTATATTTTTTGATGTAATTTTCAAGTTATGGTGTACTTTTATTGTACTGAATGAAAGAGTGGAAAATTATTTTCTTTGCACTAGAAGCTATGAGATGTCCAGAAAAAGAGTATCATTTTGAAAAAAACTAATAAAAACATTTTTTCGAAACAAAATTTATTTTTATAAGAAAAAGCATCATAAACTATTGTTCTCTCAGACATATGTCATAGCAGAAAACCAACTTTTCTATACCCTCTTCATAGAAATATTTTACTGCCATCAGTGAAGACAGATCCTGCTGAACGCTATTGTTTGAGTCATGATCACTGTCAAAACACTTTCCTCCAAAATCACGCTTCAAGTTCAGAAACACGTGATAATCAGAACATGCAAGATTGGGGCTGTATGGAGGGTGATCAAACTGGTCCCAAATGAATTATTGTTTAAGATTTTGATTGACACCAGCAGAATGGGGATGTGCAATGTCATTAAACAACACAGTGCCTTTATTGAACATTCCATGCATTTTTTTTTAAATTGCACAACAGAGTTTTCTCAATGTTTCACAGTATCGTTCCACATTGATGGTTTCACCTCTTGGGAGGAACTCAACATACAGAATATCTTCTCTGTCCCAGAACACAGTCCACATGATTTTTTGTGTTGACAACACTGTTCTGAACATTTGTTTTTTGGGGGATTTTAAGTGCCTCTACTACTTTGACTTTTGTTTTGATTATCCAGTGATGTGACAATTTCAAGTCTCACAACCAGTCACAATTATTTTTCAGATTCATCTCCTTTATCACTATAATGAGTAAGAAATATGAAAACACTGTCAAGTCACTTAGTTTTATGGATGGTCATAAGCACTTTGGACCCCAATGGGGACACAATTTGTGAAAATTTAAGCAGTTTGTGACAATCCCATGCAAAACAGTTTTGAAAAAGTATTTTTATTGTGAACCAACTGTTTTCATGAGTTTACTTGTTCACTTTCTCAATCAGACTTATCATTCACAACAGAAGGCCCCCTACTCCATGATTCATCATGAACATTAGTTCACCTGTCATTGAATTGTCTCACCCATTTTCTCTCCATTCAATCAGTCATTACATTTTCACCATAAATCTCTACAAGTTGATGATGAATTTAAGCTCACTCATTCTTAGCATTCAAAAACTGAATTGCAGAAAACACTTCACAGTCAACAGGCTCATAAGATATCTTAAACATTTCGAATAATCACTAATAAATGTAATCACAATGCTATCTGGCTGTAATGGCATCAGTGGAAAGAAAATGAACCAGACAGACAAGAGCAGATGTGCAGAACTGTGACACTAGTGCCGCAGTGACGGTAGAACAAAATGGTACTTACTTCCTGGACACGACTCATATAACACATTTTGCAACACAACACATCACAATTCTCCACCTTTTCTGTGGAAAGGCTTTGTGAAAATAATGGAGGTACATCTTGTGGAATGTGATAAACAGTTCTTCAGTTTTATTGAAGACTTCCTTCCACATCTCCCTTCATAGAATAAAATTAAGCTGATGTTTCAGTTAGTGAAATCAATAATTTTACTCTTATTATCTCTAGTGCTCTTATACAATTTTTTTTAAATGCAGTTTTGCTTTTAGAAGTAATTACACTTGCAAAGCTGACAGCATAATCTCAAGAACTACTGACATTTACTACATTTATCTTTTGATTTGAATTTTTTAAGGTGTCAGAACTTATCTCTTCACAGATAAATACTTTCTAGATATCACTTTTAATATTATTAAAAAGCTTTTCAAAATTTTCAACAATTTTTTTCCAATCTTCATATGGAAAAGTTAGATGACAGATAAGTAAAACAGTAATTAGTCAGGAAGGATAACTTCAGCTGTAGTTGAATTGTTAACATCGAAGCAAAATTTTCTGTAAAACAAGAAAGGAAGCAAGGAATATTGGGTTTAACGTCCGATTGACATTGAGTTCATCAGAGACAGAGCACAAGCTCAAATTGTGTCATGGATAGGGAAGGAAATTGGCCATGCCCTTTCATAGGGACCAACCTGACATTTGCTTGGAACGATTTAGGGAAATACAGGAAACCTAAATCTGAATGGCTGGATGTGGGTTTGAACTGTCATCCTCCCGAGTGTGAGTTCAATGCGCCCACCATTGTGCCACTTCGCTCCGTTTCTCTAAAATAATACATTTCTTTGGGGACATTGACTTCAGGAAAATATAGGTTTTTTATTGTGTTTTCTAAGCTTCCACTAGACATTTTTTATGCTGCAACAAATAAATAAATAAATACATAAATAAAATAAACCTGTAGGTATTGGTGCAACAGAATAAAATAGATAAGAGACTGAAAGTTTACAAAAAAAGAAGACTGTTTAGTTCAAGGTAGAATCCTCAAAATATTTTACACAAAGTGGCTTCAATAGGCAACAATTAAGCAGTAATCTTCATTTTTTAATGAAACTTTATAAAACTTCTTTCACTAGTTTTGGCAAAAGATATTTATCTTACCTGTATAATAATAATCATTTCAATAATGATTAAAGCTCAGACAAACATATACTAATTCCAAATAACAGAGCAGTAAAATTTTGCTTCTTAAAATGAAATAAAGCATGCAATTAATTGAGTGGGCTCATACTGATGCTAAGTATTGCTACAGTTAATATTCATACTTTGGCTCCAAGCTTATTCCAGTAGTTGCATGAAAGTGCACTGTATAAGTGAGATGTGTAATTGCAGCTTAAACTTGAAATAGTTCATGAGCAGCAGTGTTTCTGCCCCAATAACTTTGTGAAGCATAATTAAAACACAAAATGTTGCACATTTTGAAATCAATGAAGGCTCATTGACTACTACTGTAATGTATTTATTTCTGTCTTTCAGGAATACCGTAGGTTCAATAATTCACTTATTTACTGTGGGTTAAATTTTTGAAGATATTTATTTCCATCTAATACAGCATCTTTTTTTTTATCTTCCTGAAACATATCATTGACATCATGTTTTCAACAACTGCAATGAAGTTGAAGTCTCCCTGTAAGTACCTCTTATCTGTCATGAGTAAATCTAGATCTGTAGTATATATACAAACAGAGTGATTCTTATTAATGTTTAAAAACTCCTGAAGCAACTTAGATGACACTGAGACAGTTAATCGAATACCAGATACATGAGGTCACAAATGTAGGGAAATACCCCAAACTGAGTGACAAATGTTGAACATGTGATGTCACCAGATCACATACCTCACTACATGAGCAGTGGTTGATCCTGTCGGTCTGTCACCACTGATCATCCCAGCCCAAGTCAAGTATTTTCTTCAGTGTGGCTCTGCGCCCACATGCGCAACTTAAGCATATGGGGCTCAGGCTTTGAATCTTGCATTTGACAGCAACATTTTTTCATTGCATTAAACAATTAATTGTGTACATTGAGGCACAATTTATTATTTTATTTACTGTCCTTCCAGTCTCTGCTCGTTTATTGCAAAGTACAGTACAACAAAACCTACTATATGGCATTAGAAGTAAATGAATATAAGCTTCCAAATTGCATCGTTACTAGTATGTGATCTACATTTTATTTACAAAATAATGTCTGGAAGAAGAGAGAGAGAGAGAGGAGAAGAAGAAGAAGAGACAAAAGGAAAACAACACAAAATTAGAGTGGCTTTACTTTGGTTACAGCAAGGGCAATAATTTTGCAACTTTTACATCTGCAACAAATCACATTTACAAGAGGTGCTCACAGTTTGCACCATTTACATGAATGCAAGTATAGCACTGCTCAACCATCCCTTCATGTCCAAGCCGAACTGCTGAGCGTACATCTGGTGACATCATATAATCAACATTTCTCATCCATTTTTGGAGTATTTCTCAATGTTTGTGACCCCACGTGTCTCATATTAAATCACTTGTCTTGGCATCATCTACGTCACTTTGAGGGCTTTTAAAAGTTAGTAAGAATCATCCTGTATACTATTGTTTTCATATTTCCAATTGTTGGTGGGAAAAAAAGATTATATAACTGTAAGTAGTATACTGACATAAAGATAGAAATTGTGTGTGATAATCTTTATGCTCTTTAAACATAAACAATGCAAGTAAACGACATGCAGACAGCAGGTAATCTTCCAATTTATGTATTCAGACATTGTGTGCCCAATGGTTAGTCAAGAATTGGAGAATTGTGTATCTGTTCGAAGTGTGGATCAGTAATGCACTTTTTCTAGGGTAAATTGTGTATTCATTCATGATCTTTTCTTGATTCATCATTGGTTGCACAAACTGATTTTTGCCCTCTGAAGTAGCAGTCATAATTACTTCTGAGGTAGGAAAGCGCTTGGTATAGGATATTCTTGATAATTTTCTTCATAATGATCGAGAGAACTTGTTTGGTCCGAAGCTGATTATAATAAATTTCCACAGGTACACTTCCTGAGACATTTATTGTACAATTACACATTTTAGGATAGTTACATCTGTTACTCTTATATGCCCAAATTATAGGCATTACCAATATTAAGATCAATGTTTTGACAGGCCTTTGTATTTAACTCAAGTCATTTGTGTGGTTCTAATGTGTGAGGCTGCTTCAGAATATTGGCCTAGAGACTGTTCATATTTATAACAGGCACACCTTACTGGGAGACACTAGCATTTAAAAATAAGGTACTTATCTTGAAAAAACTAAAGACCGAATAAATGCATGTAACAGGAGTAACTGTGGAAATATGTATTTTCTGTTCAGTAATGTAATATTGGTGGTCACATACCAAAACTATGAAAAATCAAATGAATTACCTCTCTGATTTGTGGTCACAGCTCATAATACAGTTAAATACTCAAATACTTTACATTATCAACACACAGGGAGCAATGTTTCATTTTTAGGAAATGGAATTATATTATTTTACATTACTGACATATTAAACACACCTATTGCTAATACATGTGGTACCACTCACAAAACACTTCCGCAGCATGTAACTTGCTATTGCCAGTATATACAAAAATGTTTACATTACTCATTCAAGAAAGATTTCTGGACAAATGGATAAAGCAAGACACATGAGAATGTTACTGAATTAAAACAGAGCTGAGATTTTTATTACTTCATGAAAAGCTGTGTTCCAGTTCAATTTAACTTACTGCCTATAACTTGCATTAATAAAATAAAGTTAGCAGCAATTCAACTACTGTCCATGTATCTACTGTAAATATAGGATTAAGTTAATGAGGCCATCCACAGAATAGCATAATAATGGGATTTTTGAGGATATTGTTTTACTATTTTTTACTATTACATACCCAAAGTAATTGTGTTTTGCATTTTTACAAGGGAGCAAGACATACTGGTGCTTGAGGTGATGGTAGAAATGCTGTTATGGGTGAAGGTATTGTGTATTGGTCTATTTTATTGGAACAGTAGATATAGAACTCACATACATAAATAACAGTTCTTACATTTTCATACTGTAAATATTTTAATGCACATAGAAACTAGAACATTACAGTCCCTGGAGTTTCTGATGTAAAAGAATGTTCCATATCTTTAATTAAAATAGTGATGTGTCACCAACATTTTCATGGTAGCCCTCATATGCAGTTAGATTAGACACGTATTTTACAGATTTAAATTTTCATGGGTATGATATATAAAATTTACCATAGCTTCATGTTGCATGATAGGTGGAGGGTCCTAAAGTTCTATAAATTAAGTGAAATTTTCAGATGTTATTTCTCTCATGTTTACCACGTGTGTGTCCACATATTGCCTGTATTATTTATTGTTCCTTTTAGGTTTAGTGTAATATTCAATTATGTTTTCAGAACAGAGGAAGACAATTTATTTTATTAGTATGAAATGGTTAGGGATAGCAAAGTTTATTATCAAAATTTAGGGTCAGATCCAAATCACTTTTAAATGCTAACATGCAAAAATGTATAAATTCTTGCCCAAAATGTGGAGATAGTGATTAAATGAATAAGGAAGAATTTGTAACATAATAATTATATTAAATTAAAAGGAAGGTCAGTGTTGACCATAATATTGATGGTTTATTGATAGCAAAATTGATTTTCAATCACATAGTGATCATCTTCAGTGCTGTGGTGTGCAAATTAAACTCACAGGCACTGGTATCAAGTTATTATCAGTAACCAAAACTGAGAAACAATCACAGTAACTTGATACCAGTGCCTATGAGTTTAATTTGTACACCACAGCACTGAAGATGATCACTATGTGATTGAAAATCGATTTTGCTATCAATAACCCATCAATATTACGGCCAACACTGACCTTCCTTTTAATTTAACATATATAGTCGTTGTGCACACAGCACTCCATGGAGTCGCCAATCAATAATAATTATATTCATACTAAAAATTATTCATTGCAAACTATATTCAGATAAGAGAGTGAATAATTTTTGCTTCAGTGGAAAATAGTAAATGTTGCAGGGTACTTCACTCCCTAGGAACTATGCTATGAACCAAAAACCAAATGATAACCTGCTATTTGAAGCTTCCCCAATTAAGACTGTCTACCAAGGTGTAAAAGAAATGCTGGTATATAAATGAAGTTTGGTATTTGTAACCTTTATTGTCACCAAACATTTGCAAAACTTCCTCAGGTGACATAGAAATCGAGATTATGACTACTGTTGCAACTGTCTTTTAAATAATACTTCCTTATTGACTTTAAAAGTGATTGGTAGTGCCAGAATCCAATATTGGGAAACTCCTGATTTTGTAGATTAAATCTTTTCTAAACTCTTATCGCCAGTTTTGTAAGGGCCTCTTTGCTACTGCTGTGGAGACTGAGTTTGTGAAATGGCTTCTGGTGCAGTACACCATTAAGACAGTTTCTCCTTGCCATTATTACACAGCTATGCCCCAGGGTCAGGTTACAGGATAGGATAATGAAGGGTTTACAACACTTCCACAAATTAGTAACAAAGCCAAACAAATGAGTTAAAAAGGTTTACTTATCTTTGTGACGTGTCGGATATTGAGGTCTGCAACACTACCTGTAATATAACACCAAAAAAGGCCCTCAATGGCTAACTGCAAGTAATCACAGGCAAACATCACAGTACATAGCAAACACAATTTACCACAACTGTCTATTCACTTTTAAGAGTTCACTAAACAATGTTCTCTTTCTAAGTCAGGCCTGGACAATGATCTACAACCAAGCGGGCGAGAGCTACTGTTCTATCTTCCAAGTAGACTTCTTTCTGTTGTCGTCTGGTCATTGGTGGGTTGTACTCGACCGGCAATTGGCCAAGGTGAAGTCAATACCTTCATCCTCAGCGCTGCCAGTGGTGCTGGTGGAATTCGTGCAAGTGTCGAGTCTCTATGACACTGACACCAGCTTGCATCTGTGTACCTGTGGTGCTTTTGTCCCGACTATGTCTTGTTCAGATGACACGGCGATATGCATGGGAAAAAGTGATTGACCTGTACTATACAATTATTTTAATGTATTTTAGACACACTCACAGTAACATGCTTTTAATTATGACCACATCTGGCGATCCACAGACCATGGCTTCTGAAGGTGATTAATGTGAAGTCAATGATGATCATTATGGGTCCCTCATTGCATTGGAAATCGTGTAAAATGATGTGGAATGAGGAAAAGAGACTTGTCAGTTCAAAAGTCTGTGTCCTTGTCATCATAGTTGAAAACAGTGTGACAATAATTTGAGTCAGATGGTTGAAACTAAGATAAAATTGAGGTACCTTAAAATTGTAGACTGTCACTGAAGGATACACCAAGCAGTGCCATCATAATCAGTAGCACTAAAATGGGATGAGAGAAGGAAAACTGTAAGAAAGGACTGGATAATCAGTAAGCTTAAACTGATAGAGAAATAAAATACACACATAAAAACTGAAATTTGCATGACAGTGCAGAGTTACAAAGCAGCTGGAGGCCACTCATGGCTCACACTGCAATGAGAGCACCCACTGCCCCCTCACCCCCACCCGACACCCTGGCCATACTGTGAGAATATGGGCTACTGTGAGATAACTACCACAGCTGCTATGCAGGGAGTCCTCTTGATATGAAACGAATTCATGGATAAGCCTGCTGCAGCTGATAGATGGATGGGACAGTATGATGGCATAAAGACAGGCTTGGAGAGAAGTAAGCCACACTTCAGTGGTGCCCTTGATTGCCCTCAGTTTGTTGAAGGTTCTGGTAACCTGCCACGTCCCAGGTTTTCAAAATTTGACATTGCAGTTGCAATTGTAGGTCTGTGCCCAGTCCTCTGAGTTCAGCTTTGACTCCTGTTGCTAATCTGTCAGCAACTTCATTTGCCAAAATACCCACATGGCTTGATGTCCTGATGAATGTTACATGGCTCTAGAGCTGTGGTCATCCAATAGGCCTTCAATATTAGTGACCAGCTGAACAGTTGGTTGTAAAACAGAGTCAGTTAACATGGATGGGTAGGTGTGTGACATAATGGGACTGCATAGTTTGCAAATAGTTGCTGGCGTCTGATCATCAGTACGGAGGGGGGAAATAAGACTTTGGTGTGAACTGTGCCCTCCGCCTCACACCACTTGGTTGCTAGCGGAGTATATATGTAGATATGTAGATGTAGATCAGTAATAGGGTACCAGCTTTCATCAGCTGACTGACTTCAGGGATCATATGGAACCTTTTGCATACCTCCATGGTAGCACTATCCCTCAGACATCCCAGTTTTCTTTACTTATTGTTTGGTGAGGGTTGAATGTATCTGGAGCTGGAACAGTTGGAGGGACAGGAAATTCTGGATAAAAATGAGGGTAACCACAGAAGCCCCACTAATGCAGTGCAAACAGGACGTGATGGTGCCATAATTAAAAGCATGTTACTGTGAGTGTGTCTAAAATACATTAAAATAATTGTATAGTACTGGTCAATCACTTTTTGCCATGCATATCGCCATGTCATCTGAACAAGACATAGTCAGGACAAAAGCGCCACAGGTGCCAGTCAAAGAACACAGTGATCACATGTTGGCAATGCTCAAAAGTGGTGTCATTTTGAATAATTAAATGGCCTATTAGAGACTGGTTTATAATTAGTAAAAATATGAGTACCTTTTTCCAATAAATACTTTGGAGCCACTGGGGGAAGGGGGATACCCATTCCTGCCGAATACAGGTGAATTGCAGAGTAACCATGTAGATGGAGATAACTAGAGGATGTGTTTTATGCTGTCATTGCCAAGGTATTTAAGCATTTGAGTGTAAATTTTACCAGGTCTAGAGGCTGTGTTTCAAAACTCTACCAAAGTGTTGCAGATCTCCCATTCACTAAATGGAACATTGTATGGTTTAAGACCATCTCATTTTCCCTACTACAGCAAATTCTCCAAACCTGTCTTCAATGTTTTCAGTGAAAACAGTGGCTTTGTTGTTGCAAAAAATTCTCTGTCAGTTCTGGAGCACACCAAGAAATGGGCAATTTGTGTACATTCATTTCTCCTTGTGTGACTCTCATTCCATCACACAGGGCTGAGATGGCCGTGTGGGCACGGTCACCATGAGTGAGTGTGATCCATTTCATTGTGGGCTGTATGCCCTGATGCCACTAACTCTGACTGAAGACTATTCCTGACACCACCCTGACATGGCAAAGACTATCTGTTGTAGCAGCTGTTGCCCAGAGTCCTAGTGTCCCAGATTGCACAGGCAACTACTTCTCAGCATAAATGGGGAGGCACCAGCAATGCGATCCCTGAATTGTCAGGGGGTCAGAACCAAGAGTGTGTATGATGACCCCCCCCCCCCCCCCCACCAGATGAATCTGATACTGTGCTGTAATATTAGATGCAGAAGATCGCACATGGTGGGAACATTGTGCACCACCGAATGCTCGCACTTCTGTGAAATTAAGAGTGGAAGTCAAATCCTAAAAGGAGATCGAAAGTAATTAAGCCAAAAGGGTTGAGGGTAAGGTTGTGACATGTGCAAAAACTGACGTATGCCCTAATAATAGTCTCATCACCAATGTAAAAGTTTGACTAGCTATAGGACCTTTTTTTGTCACCTCTTATGACAGGCAAGGGATTACCATGAGTCTATTCAGGCCCTTGATACCACAGGAGCAGACACACAAACAAACACAAACATACACACAAAATTCAAGCTTTTGCAACAAAATGTTGCCTCATCAGGAAAGAGGGAAGGAGAGGGGAAGACGAAAGGAAGTGGGTTTTAAGGGAGAGGGTAAGGAGTCATTCCAATCCCGGGAGCGGAAAGACTTACCTTAGGGGGAAAAAAGGACAGGTATACACTCGCACACACGCACATATCCATCCACACATACAGACACAAGCAGACATATTTCAATATGTCTGCTTGTGTCTGTATGTGTGGATGGATATGTGCGTGTGTGCGAGTGTATACCTGTCCTTTTTTCCCCCTAAGGTAAGTCTTTCCGCTCCCGGGATTGGAATGACTCCTTACCCTCTCCCTTAAAACCCACTTCCTTTCGTCTTCCCCTCTCCTTCCCTCTTTCCTGATGAGGCAACAGTTTGTTGCGAAAGCTTGAATTTTGTGTGTATGTTTGTGTTTGTTTGTGTGTCTATCGACCTGCCAGCGCTTTCGTTCGGTAAGTCACCTCGTCTTTGTTTTTATATATACTTTTTCCCACGTGGAATGTTTCCCTCTATTATATTGAATCCCTTCTTTTAGTCAGTTATGCAATAAATTTCCTTTCTCTCCAATCTGACCAGTACCTTCTAATTAGTTAATTAATCTACTCATCAAACCTTCATAACACCACATTTCAAATGTTTCTATTCTCTTCTTGTCTGAACTGCTTATCATGTACTTTTCACCTTCATACAAGACTACACTCAAATACCTTCAGTAAAGATGTCCTAACATTTAATTTGATATTCAATGTTAACAAATTTCTCTTTTTCAGAAACGTGTTTCTTGCTAATGCAAGTACGCATTTTATATTCTCTCTGCTTTGTCCATCGTCAATTATTTTACTGTCCAAACAGAAAAACTGAAAAACTCACCTACTATGTTTAGTTTCCCATTTACTAAACTAATGCCCTCAGCATTGCCTGAGTTAATTCAATTACACTCCATTACCCTTGTTTAACTTTTGTTGATGCCTCTATTAATAACCACTTTTCAAGGAGAAACCAATTCTGTTCATCTGGTCTTCCAAGTCCCTTGCTATCTTTGACAAGATTAAAATGTTATCAGCTAACTTCAAAGATTTTATTTCTTCTCCATGAACTTTAGTTCCCTTCCCAAATTTCTCATTGGTTTCCTCTGCTGCTTAATGTACAGACTGAATAACATTGGGGTCAGGCTACAACCCTGTCTTCCTCTTTTATAGTCCACTGCTTCCCTCTCATATTGTTTAGTTCTGATAACTGCAGTCTGGTTTCTGTACAAGTTCTAATTGACCTCTTGCTCCCTGAATTTTACTGCTACTACCTTCAGAATTTGAAAGAGGTAGTCCAGGCAACATAGTCAAAAGCTTTCTCTAAATCTACAAATGATATAAATGTAGATTTGCCTTTCTTCAACCTATTTATTGGGATACATTGTAGAATCAGTATTGCCTTGGCTGCACTCACATTTCTCCAAAACTCAAACTGATCTTCCATGAGGTCAGCTTCTACCAGTTTTTCCAATATTCTGTACATAATTCATGATAATATTTTGCAACCATGGCTTATTAAACTGATGGTTTGGAAGTATTCAACCTGTCAGCACTTGTCACCTTTGGAAATGCAATTTTTGCATTCTCCTTATCAATGAGAGATTGAGTGAAATGTATAAAACTACAGCTGCCTGAATATTGAAACAATCAATAGGATTTAAAAATGGGTGTTATAAACTACCCTTTTGTTATGCCCCAATCGTGCCAATTTAGAAAACTGGAGGTATGATCTTCAATCATTTGTATCTGCTTCATCTGAATGCATTCCAGATTGTGGAAGGACGTACTATTTAAATGAGGATAGGCTGTCTTGGTGTCATTCTTTCCGGAACTGTAATTTCTGTAAGATAGGTCCATCAGGAAATTAACCACTTGAATGACAGAACTTCTCTGAATTCTAGCCACCTGTTAGATTCTATTAACAGGGGGTCTGTTTAAGGTATATACATATTTTAAAATTTATTCTCAAAGCTCTATGCCTGTAGAAAAGAACAGGATTGGTTTTTAAGATGCAAAGAGCCTGTTGTGTCAGTCTGTTGGTATCCTGTTGACAAAAATTTGAAACATCAGCATTTTTCAACTTGTGCTGTATGAGGAGAGCTCATAGATACAGTCCTCCACTGCGAGATAAATTTATGGTAATCGAAGCAGCCCACTGAATTACACCAAAATTCTCCCTTTGTTCTTCATAAGAATTTGTTATAAACTAATTAGATTACATATCATCATAAATATTTCATGTATGATAAGATATAACAAAACATTTTTTGTCAAAATTCCAGTGTCTATTGCAAAAACATTAAAAAGAAACCAAGAAAAGAGTCGTAATAACTGCTGATATGTACAAAGATCTAGCCAGTGAAGCCAATAACTCAACGCAGTTCATTGATGTGATTCAAATATCAGGTTTCAGCGCAGGTTTCACTGATTTTACTTGAGTAAATGAAATGTCTGCAGCACGTATACGTAATATTTTTACCGGTTATACTTATAATGAGGCAAATAAGTTCTGTTTAGATTTAGGGCTTTCTGATCCTTGTGCTCTATTTATGGAGTTACCAAAAACAATAGAACCTTGCTCCAAAAAAACCTACTCCAAATGCCAGTTCAGCAAAGAAAATATGAACTTATTCCATTATAGATTCAATAAGGTGGAGTGGGCTATAGATCATAGTATTTCATCCTCTGAAAATTTTGCTACTCTCTTGGAAAACTTCCTAAAGTTTTTAATGAAACTTTCCCCCTTATTGTACATCATAAAGAAGTAGGAGATGAAGTAAAGTGGATTACTGAAGTAATAAAAATCTCTGGTGCAAGGAAAAGATGCCTACATAGGGAACTAAAGCACAACAAAAGTCCTGCTTCTGTTACCTATGTAAAAAATTATAAAAATATTTTTAAAGAAGTTGTAAAGGACTGTAAAAGATATAGAAAATGTGATACTATCACTAACAAGTAAAACATCAGCAGGATGACATGGGATACCAACAAAAGTATTATAAACAGTCTCTAAAATAATTGTGCAGCCACTGACTACAATACTTTCCAGACTCGCTGAAGTATGCAGTAGTTAAGCACTGTTCAAAAAAGGCATAAAAGAACATATGGGAAACTATCACCTAGTCTCTCTTCTTCCATCATTATGAAAAATATTAGAAAAGGTAGTCACCATATTGTTATTGTGGTCTTCAGTCCAGAGACTGGATAGAGTATCTCTCCCTGCTACTCTATCCAGTGCAAGCTTCTTCATCTCCCAGTACCTACTGCAACTTGCATCCTTCTGAATCTGATTAGTGTATTCATCTCTTGGTCTCCCTGTACGATTTTTACCCTCCACGCTGCCCTCCAATACTAAATTGATGATCCCTTGATGCCTCATAACATGCCCTACCAACCAACCCCTTCTTCTAGTCAAGTTGTGCCCCAAATTTCTCTTCTCCCCAGTTCTATTCAGTACCTCCTCATTACTTATGTGATCTACCATCTGATCTTCAGCATTCTTCTGTAGCACCACATTTTGAAAGATTCTATTATCTTCTTGTCTAAACTATTTCTCATCTATATTTCACTTCCATACATGGCTACACACTTTTAGAAATGACTTCCTGACACTTAAATCTATACTCGATGTTAACAGATTTCTCTTCTTCACAAACGCTTTCCTTGCCATTGCCAGTCTACATTTTATATCATCTCTACTTCGACCATCATCAATTATTTTGCTCCCCAAATACAAAAACTCATCTACTACTGTAAGTGTCTCATTTCCTATTCTAATTCCCTCAGCATCACCCAATTTAATTTGACTACATTCCATTATTGTCATTTTGCTTTTGTTGATGTTCATCTTATACCCTCCCTTCAAGACACTGTACATTCCGTTAAACTGCTCTTCCAGGTCCTTTTCTGTCTCCGACAGAATTACGATGTCATTGGCAAACCTCAAAGTTTTTATTTCTTCTCCATGGATTTTAATTCCTACTCTGAATTTTTCTTTTGTTTCCTTTAGTGCTTGCTCAATATACAGATTGAATAACATCGGGGAGAGGCTACAACCCTGTCTCACTCCTTTCCCAACCACTGCTTCCCTTTCATGCCCCTCAACTCTTATAACTGCCATCTGGTTTCTGTACAAATTGGAAATAGCCTTTCGCTCCCTGTATTTGTCCCCTGCCGCCTTCAGAATTTGAAAGAGAGTATTCCAGTCAACATTGTCAAAAGCTTTCTCTAAGTCTACAAATGCTAGAAATGTAGGTTTACCTTTCCCTAATCTGTCTTCTAAGGTAAGTCGTATGGTCAGTATTGCCTCACGTGTTCCAACATTTCTACGGAATCCAAACTGATCTTCCCCGAGGTGGGCTTATACTAGTTTTTCAATTCGTCTGTAAAGAATTTGTGTTAGGATTTTGCACCCATGACTTATTAAATTGATCATTTGGTAATTTTCACATCTGTCAACACCTGTTTTCTTTGGGATAGGAATTATCATATTCTTCTTGAAGTATGAGGGTATTTCACCTGTCTCATACACATTGCTCACCAGATGGTAGAGTTTTGTCACGGCTGCTGGCTCTCCCAGGGCTGTCAGTAGTTCTAATGGAATTTTGTCTACTCCTGGGTCCTTGTTTCGACCTAGGTCTTTCAGTGCTCTGTCAAACTCTTCACGCAGTATCATATCTCCCATTTCATCTTCATCTACATTCTCTTCCATTTCCATAATATTGTTCTCAAGTACATCATCCTTGTATAGACCCTCTATATACTCTTTCCACCTTTCTGCTTTCCCTTCTTTACTTAGAACTGGGTTTCCATTTGAGCTCTTGATATTCATACAAGTGGTTCTCTTTTCTCCAAAGGTCTCTAATTTTCCTGTACGCAGTATCTATTTTACCCCTAGTGATATATGCCTCTACATCCTTACATTGATTTTGTATTTATAACCCTGTATTCACCTGACCAGAAGTCTTGTTCCTCCTGCCACCGAACTTCACCAATTCCTAACTTTAATCTATCCGTTTCCCTTTTTAAATTTTCTAACCTACCTGGCAGATTAAGGGATCTGACATTCCACGCTCAGATACGTAGAACGCCAGTTTTCTTTCTTCTGATAACGACGTCCTCCTGAGTAGTCCCTGCCCGGAGATCCAAATGGGGGACTATTTTACCTCCGGAATATTTTACCCAAGAGATTGCCATCATCATTTAACCATACAGTAAAGCTGCATGCCCTCGGAAAAAATTATGGCTGTCGTTTCCCCTTGCTTTCAGCCATTCGCATTCTCTGCACAGCAAGGCCGTTTTGCTTAATGTTACAAGGCCAGGCCAGTCAATCATCCAGACTGTTGCCCCTGCAACTACTGAAAAGGCTGCTACCCCTCTTCAGGAACCACACGCTTGTCTGGCCTCTCAACAGACACCCCTCCATTGTGTTTGCACCTACAATACAGCTATCTGTATCGCTGAGGTGCACAAGCCTCCCCAACAACAGCAAGGTCCAAGGTTCATAGACCATACAAATTCAAATTTTCATAGAAACATTTAAAATAATCTCAAAAAATCAGTATGGATTTCAAAAAGGCAAAACCACAGTATCCACTATAAATCATTTGATTGATAAAATTAGCTCGTTTGTAGACAACTCACTGCATGCCACAGGAATTTTTTGTGACCTATCGGAGGCCTTTGATTGTGTGAATCACTCCTTGCCACTCTGTAAAATGGAAAAGTATGGAATTAGCAGCACAGTATTAGAATGGTTTAAGTCCTATCTCAGCAACCAAAGACAAAGAGTGGTTAAATCATCAGAGAGAGGAATTTATACTTCAAAATGGAAAACCTTTTCACATGGTGTAAGCGAAGATTCTGCCTTAGGTCCCATTCTGTTTCTGTTTTACATAAATGATCTGCCACTTAATATTGAGTGCCACTCAGTTTTATTTTCAGATGACACATCTGTAGTCATTGAAAGTAACAGTACTGATCAAATTCCACAAACTGTATTAAATACTTTAGAAAAATTAGATACCTGGTTTGATTTAAATGGGTTAAAATTAAATGGTATTCAGGTCACTCACAGAAACAAGGATTTGCAGGAAGCTAGCTGTCTGAAATTCTTAGGAATGCAACTAGATAAAAATCTGTCAAGGGGATCACATATACAGTATCTTGCAAATAAATTAAATAGGCTAGCATTTGCAATGGGGATATTGTATAATGCTACCAGTAGGGGCATAAGAAAAGTAGTCTATCATAGCTACTTTGAGTCATTAATAAGTTATGGAATTGTATTCTGGGGTAACTCAAACCATATGTGTTGCATTCTAAAACTTCAGAAAACCATCATTAGAAATATGCACAATGTATGGCGAAGAAAATCATGTTACCCACTCCTAAAAAAGTATATTGAGTGTTGCTATATATATATGAGCTGATTATCTTTGTACACAGTAACCCTGATTTATTTGTAGGGAATTATTTTCAACATGATTACAACACCAGAAATCAAAATAATTTTATGTTGCCCACCCACCATTTAAAACTTTATGCTCAAACTCCACATTATATGGATATGAAAATTTATAACAAAGTGAAAGGAAAATTGCTCAGCATAAATTTAGAAACACTGAAAAAATCCTTGTGTGAATAACTACTGCAAAAATGTTACTATTCAGTAGAAGAATTCATAAATGACAACTTGAAAATTTGAGCAGGAGAGATGAAGTATTTAGGACTGTTAATTTGTAAAAGTTTGTTACTTTTGAAGAGAAATTATTAATTGCTTAATTAAGTAATTATTCAGTACCATATATTATATTACTGATAGCATAAGGAAAATTCTGAACCAGTTTTTGTGTTTTGATGACTCTCCTGTACATTAAGTAAATGGCTTGAAATTTTATGTTACGAGACAATAAACTTCTATTCTAGTCTACTCTATATAAACCAAGCAAATCTAATAACATATTGTTTCATTTACAGGATGTCTGTTATAATGGCTATTCCTTCTCTAGCATATCAAATGCTAGGATTTGGATAGATAATCAGCAATTTGCCAACATAATCTACAAAAAAATGCAGTGCAAAGGAAGCTCAGTAAAGGTAAACCATTGGCAGACAAACCTCCAAGCATTTGTATCACACATTTTGCTGTTTCTCAGGGACTACATAGGAGGTAATTTGTGAATAATCAAAACATGCCTTTACAGTGAATGTGCATTGTGATGACAGGTGACACAAATAAATTCTCTTTGTGAAAGTGTTATGTTTGTAGCTGAGCTGCAATCATCTGTCAGTTAACGTGCATCTCAAAAAGAAGATACATGCGAACACGTTTCTTGTGTTATTAGTAGGAAATAATACTCATGAACTAAAATGTGTCAGTGAAACTGCACCATACATTTCATTAGAAATATTACAAGTGCAAACATGAAAGAACTATTGTTGACATCGTTCCACAAGGTGGAAGAAGGGAGAACATTAAATTGAAGATTCTTGCACTCATTTAAGTCATGTCAAATGTGTTGCTTGATTCCTGTAATTTAGTTAGAATTTCTTTCACTACTGTAAGATATTTTGTCCAAGTGCATTAAAGGAAATCATGCATTATAAGGAGCTACTTAGAAGTGTCATGACAAGATGCTATCCCTGTTTTAGCTTTTACTGTTCTTTCTTTTTTTTTTAAGAAAATTGAAATCTGCAGAATTTTTGACTTATAAGTATGACAGGGTCACAATGTAGATATTGTGTCAGGTGACAGAGTAAGCCTCATACTTTGTGATTAGCGATGTTTCATTGTTTGAGCTGAAGAAGAGTTTACACGTGGCAGTTACTCCAGCTTGATAAATAAGATGCCTTCAAAAGGCTCTAATTTAATACCATTATACAGCATGCCTGTTATATCAAATGATTTCATATGCATTTCAATAATATAGCTGTATTCTTCCTTAATTGGTTTTACCAAATGTGATGTAACTGTAGGCAGTAATTTATGAGAAAGTATTTGTGTTTTGTGATTATTAAGTCATAATTCTGTGATTGTAATAGAATTATTGTGAAGATCCAAAGAAAATATAAATGTTGTTTATATAAAAATGTTTTAAATGTTGACATGTGATTCTTGTTTCTATGTATTTTTACATGTTGTAAAATAAAGATGACTACAAGTTTTACTGCAGATTGTTACAGCTTTTGAATTGGTACTCCAATCCTGAATTAAGCTTATGATATCACACTTAACAAAGTCATACAACATTTTGATTGAAGACTGGACTTATCTACTTATCACCAATCAGGAGTTCTGTATACAGTTAATCATTGAGTAGTAATCAGCAAAAGCAAAAGGTATTTTGCAGTCAGTGACTTATTAAGGCAGGCTATAGTGTCAGAGTGGAATAGAGCTTACTACATTTTCACTATTAAGCTATATTACTACAGTGCATTTCAGAATTTTTCATCTACTGATGAAACATTTTTGCAAATACAGGTAATTCCATAATACATATTAACTACACCAGAAAACTGATTTTCTTAAGATAAAAAGGATTGGTAATGTGGCAATGTGTGTACAGTGAAAAATTTTGGGAATGAAAGGCTGCATTTTCATTTCTAAGTCACATGATGTTATTTGATAACTCAAATAGGATGAATATGTGCATTTTTACATAAAGATTTAGGCCCCCACATGGGTTCCTCTCATTCTGGAGTGTGAATGACCTGTCTCCTTTTTAACCTTCTGCACTCTGTCCCTCTCTCTTCCTTCATGAATGAGCTAATAGTTTATTAATTACTTCATTTGGGGTACATGCAACTAGAATTTAAATAACATGCAAGACTCAGAGAACATGCTGGGAAATATGACTGAATTAATATATGATTAGTACAGGGTGACTATAATTAAAGTTCCAATTTTGAAGCACTGTAGAAAGACAACCACTGCTCAGAGTTACATCGAATTTGAGCACCATATTATTGACAAAGGGCAAAATGTTATGGAACAAGAAAAAAATTTAATGAAAATTTTACCAATAGACAGCACTGTAAGTGTCTTAACACAAATGGGGTGAAGAAATTAGAGAGGAATTGCAGCGTAACAGCTATGGTTTGAGTTGCAAATTACACCATCTGTACTGGTCAATGTGCAAGACTGCACATGTTCAGCAGTCAACAGTTGTGGCACTGTTAGTTAGGTAATCACATCCACTACAGCTAGGTTGTAAGCACATCCACTACAGCTAGGTTTACTGCATCGGATGGGAAAATTTGATTTTTAATTGTCCTGAGGCCAAAAACTACATCAAAAGAAAAATGAAATCAGTCTATAATTTTCATAAGACTGGTACAAGATGTGTTCTATGCTGTTCATTATTTTCAGCCACTAGTTGAAATCAAGGTAAGCATACTCCACAACAGATCAGAGTGACTTTAGGGTTATGTTCAAAACGCATTGCACAATGTGTGCATTCAGTTCAGCTATGTTCATAACTGGAGCACTGAATACAACATCTTTCAGACAACCCCACAGCCAGAAGTCACATGGATTAAAATCAGGTGATTTGGATGGCCAGGCTGTAGGCAAATGATGGATGATAATTCTAGCATTTCTGAAATGCCAGCACTAGCTTCACTGGCTGTGCAATGATTGGAGGAACACCCTCTAGCATAAAAATGATTCTACTCATATATGCATGCAATGAAAAGCTGGAATGACATTGGTGCACACAAGACTCTCATAGCATTTACCAGTGACAATACAGGCAACAGGACTGCAGGACTCATTTCCTTGACTCTGTTGTGTTCATGCAAATTTTCCATTGTTCATATTCTGTAAGTCTGTGTGCTGACATATCCTTGGAGATTGAAATGGCGTTCACCCATCCATAGAATGTTCCATGGCCTTTTACTGTCCACTTCCATGTGAGCAAGAAACTCAGAATGAATGTTTGTCTTGCTGGGGGGGGGGGGGGGGGGGGGGGGTCAGCAGGCAGCAGCTCATAAACATGGGTGATTTTGTATGGATGGCAATGCAGGATGTTTCATAGCATTTTGTGTTGCACACCACCACTTGATCCCTCCTGCAATGTGATGGCCACACCTTTGACAGAAATTAAATCAACCGCTTTTCTGCCTCTGCAAAATTGCACTTCAGAAGACCCTGTCTCTTCAAATTTTGTAGTCATTTTCTCTGGTCCCTTAGAGACATCAAACCAGTCCCTTTTTTCATATCCTTGAATGCCTGGGACTTCTGCAGGGCTACTGGAACACAGTCACCATACTTGTAAAAGAGCTTTATCTGCTGTGCACAATCCTTCATGAAGACAGTCTTGTTGGCATCTCAGACACGAACTGGGGAACAGCTGTCTGCTGTGCATCTGTTTGTGTTCGTATTCTGATGCTTACAGTGCAATCTATTGGTCAAGTTTTTGTTAATTTTTTCTGATTCATTACATTCCTCCTGTGACAGTAATATGCTGTTCAAATTTGATTTTTTTCTGAGCAGTGGTTCTCTTTGACAGTGTTTTGAAATTGGAACTTAATTATGGATACACTGTACATTAATGTTTGCATGTTTCTTAGTATCCTGATGCAAGATTTTCAACTGGAAGCTACTTCAGTGCGTTCCTAGCATACACCAATTACTGAACCAGGGGAATGGGACGTACAGTTTACTGTGGAATGTGTAGTAACTATGTAGTCCATGAGATTGGTCCAGAGTAACTCAAATATAGCCTTACTCAAGAAGCACTCAACTACAATGGAAAATAAGAGGCATGTCTGTCAGGTCTGGAGCAGCAACAGCCAGTGCCAATGGAGGGGGTGGGACAATGTGCTGGGTGTGCACCAGAGCACAGGGTTGTAATGCACAGGTTTGCCCAAGGGCAGTGGGCCCACATGGTGCCCAATGACAGAACCAGAGAGGAGAGTGCCATCGCCGTCGTGACATCATCATCAGCAGGCAGGTCACAGTGATGGGGCAGCAGGGCTGGACCCATCAGTGACGGATGGAGAGAGGTCCAGTGGAAGAGTGTGCTTCGCTGCTGTCCATGAAGCATCTCAGCTGGGCTCCACTCCTCCATATGCGTGAAGCAATAGGTGCTCAGAAAATGGAGAAGGATGTCATCTCCAGCAAAGACTACACAACATTTTTTTTCATCTGGGACTTGAACGTATGCACTAGCAGTTCCGCCTCACCACTTGATTGAGGGTGGAATGACGGAATTGTAACATGATGAATGCCATGATGGGAACAAAACAATTGAAAGTTGTGAGAAATGAACTGGATCCCATCATCCGAAACTAAAGTACAAGGCAACCCCTCATTGGAAAAGACCCCTAAGAACATATGAATTGTGACCTCAGCCAATGTCAACTGACACCAGAGAATGTAAGGAAACCAGGAAGTGCACCCACTGCCAAGAGCCAATAGGAAGGGACCTGCAAAGTCTACATGAATGCATTCCCATGGATAGTGTGGAGCAGGCCAGGGGCGCCCTGGGAGCCGCTTGTTGTTGGGCACGTAACTCACAAGCCATGACAAAACAGACAATAACACCATCAATCCCTTGCCAAAAAATATGTTTTCTAGCTAACAGTTTAGTGTGTGAAACTCCCCAATGGCCATGGTGGAGAACATGTAGAGCCTTATGCCATAATGTGGTGAAAATGACCACTCTGGGAGAGATGTCTTCTGTGGAGAACAGCAAAACACTGTCAAAAACAGTGAGGTGATACCATAAGGAAAGTAGTTGTGCAGAGGATCCGAAACTGAAACAGTAGTTCATCTGGCCAGCCCAGTTGCACAAACCAAATCACCTGGCAGAGTATCTGGTTGGTGACAATGACAGCTGCTATGTGCGAGCTCATAATTGGGAAACCCTCAAACATGGCCTGCATTTCAGTATCAAGATGGAAGCAAAGCAATTCTTCATGATTAAAGTCAGGATTGAGACCCACAGGAAGAGGGGGCAAGGTGTGCACATTGGTATGTTTAGATGTGGTTCGAAAGTGGATTTCATAATTATAGCAAGACAAGAACAGTGCCCAGCATTGGAGTTGATGTCCTGCCTTGTCAGGCAAGGAAGTGTGAGGGTTGGACACGGAAACCAAGGGTTTATGTTCATGAATAAGGTGGAACATGGAGCCATACAAACAAAAACATTAAATTTCTTGAGAGAATAGATGATGGCAATAGCCTGTATTTTCATCTGAGTGTAACGTTGGTGGGCCACAGTGAGAGATTTAGAGGTGAAAGCAACAGGTTGTTCAGAGCCATCAGCATACTGGTGTGCAAGGACAGCACTGAGGCTGAATTGTGAGACATTAGTCATCAAAACTATGTGCTGGTCCAGAGAGAATGTAGCTAAACAAGACACCAGAGCAGTTTAGATTTCAATATTTGGAAAGCATGTTCACAATCTAGGCTCCAGCAAAAAGATACATTCTTGTGTAACAAGGCATGCAATAGGTGTGCCAATGTGCTCCCCCCCCCCCCTTTTCAGGAATTTATGGTAGTAGGCTATTTCCCTACGAAGGCATGAAGCTCCTTCATGGACGACGGGTGAGACATAGATGTAACAGGAGAGATGTGGTCTGGTAGAGGGTGAACCCCATCCTGAGAGACCTTGAATCCCAAATAAACAATAAAAGGTTGAAAAAAAACTGAGACTTTGTGAAGTTACATCATAAGCCTGTGGACTATTAGATAGAAAACACAGTGTGGAAATTTTTAACTGATCAGCTGTGGAGGAGCCTGTGACAACATATTATCCAGATAATTAATGCAACCCAAGACAGGCATAGTCAACTGCTCTACAATCATTGAAAAATAGCAGGGGCGCTAGCCATGCCAAAAAGAAGGTGCAAATATTGATAAAGAACAAAGGAATGTTCAAAACCCAGACTCGCCGAGACTCTTTGTCAACAGGAACTTACAGGTATGCTTCAGACGCCACCGGATAATTTTGCCAACAATTCCTCCTGGTGTGGGAGAGGATAAATATCCACGATTACTTGCGTGTTGACAGTAGTACTTAAGAAATCCCAGAGGCATAGTTTTCCCAACAGCTTTCAAACTACAACCAGCAGAGACAACCACTTGCTAGCCATAACAGGTTGCACCACCCCTAGAAAATGAAGTCTGTCCAATTGTGCTTTCACTTTATCTTTCAGAGCAAGAGGAATAGGACTCATATAATGAAAACAAGGCCTAGCCTTGGAGTCCAAAGAAATATGAGCAGAAAAATTCATAGTACACCCTTTACCTCCAGAAAACAAGCCTGAAACTCCTCAACACAGTGTTTCCAATTGAGAAAACTGAACCTGACTGGACACAAGGTGAACTGTGTCAGTGATAGAAAATCCAAATGTCTGAAATGTGACTGCTACGGTCGCAGGTTCGAATCCTGCCTCGGGCATGGGTGTGTGTGATGTCCTTAGGCTAGTTAGGTTTAAGTAGTTCTAAATTATAGGGGACTTATGACCTAAGATGTTGAGTCCCATAGTGCTCAGAGCCATTTGAACCATTTTTTTGTCTGAAATGTGTCCATCCTGGACAAGCTCTCAACACTGGCATCAGTAACCACCAAAAATGTAATGGAATGACCACTGACTTGTAAGAGGCAGATTCCATAAATTGTCCCAACAAAGAAATGTTCTGTTTGTTATAACTAACCAGCTTCTGTGTGACTGGTGTCAACAGCAGTGAGCCCGAACTTCAATAATGTCACTATAGCACCTGTGTTGACCTGTAGTTGAATGACTTGGTGAAAAACACATAACATGATAATGAACTTGGGAGAAATCACGAGCATTAGAATCACACAGTTTATATCTGTGTCCATACCCTGAACAACCATCAGTGAATGACACTTGAAGGCAATATGGCCTTTCTTCCGACAAGCATTACAAGTAGCCCAGTGCTGAGGGCATGCCGAACATTTGTGCTGGACAAAACAGAAAGGACAAGAATGAAACAGAGAATGCTGACGCTGGTGCTGTGGTGGTTGTAGTTGTGACTGCTTGGCCCTGTCTTGGTCAGCTCGATGTTGGGCCCACATGTTTACCACCACTATTGCTGCTTCCTTGCACAAGCTGTCTGTCATCTAGTGGGAATATCATACGATACTACTACCACGTCACCCCACACTTCAATTTGGTCATCCACTGCTTGAGAAACTTCAAAAGATAGTGCTGTTTGAAAAACATCAGCCAACGAGGTTTTTTTTCTGGGATACTTCCTGGCCCAGAGCTAAACAGATAATTGTGTTGTACACCATAGAGTCTGCATAAGAGTGATTATGGACATCAGTAATGAACTGACACTTATAGCTAAGGCTGTGAAGTTTGGCTGTTCGAGCCTGCTAGGACTGGTTTGATTTTTTTGTGGCTTTGTTAGAATTCAACTTGTGCCACAATGACATACATTCATTTGTGACATTAGTTGGATAATAAACTGCACATGTGATCAAAAGTACGAGCTACTGGTTCTTGTAAAGGGGCAAGTTGACACAGTATGTGATACACCCTAGGTGGAATCCATGAGAGGAAGAAGATTTTACATAAATTCGAGCCTGTCACACTGAAAGTCAAAAAATGCTGTCTGGGTCTTTTTCTGTAAGTGTCCCAATCCTCGGCTGAATTATCATATGGAGGGGACAGGTGGATGGACCGGTACCCTGTCTGTTAATGGAAGCCAACAAGTTGGTCACAGCCGAAGCAAGCTGTTCAGTCAGGGCTTGTAGCTTGGCATCCATAATGAATAAACCTGATGAAAGTGCACATAAAGATTGCACATGCAGGAACTGCTCCAAACTCATAGTAACTATGTAGTACACAAGACAGATCCAAAGTAACCCAAATAAGGCTTTATCCATGAAGCACTTAACTACAAAGGAAAACAATTCTCATGGATCCACACATAACAACATGCAGTACTCTGATGTGAGCGGGACACTGAAAAGACACATAAGAGCTCAGTTCATGCTGCTTTGTGCTTTTGTATGTGCAAGTCACCCATAGATGGCACAGTGAAAACCTCACCACATACTTGTCTCCCCCATGTGGCCTTCGATGGCTAGCCCGCTCTGATATAGACGGCAGCCAATTTAAACATGCATGCACGACAACACCACCATTGGTGCACGCACATTGTTACAGGTGTGTGGGAAAGGTCAGTGTGTAAAATAACAAAGTGAAGAAGTTATAAGAAACTCTATTGATATTTATAATTTTTAAACTGTTACAACTATTTGTTCTTGCTTACATGAGAATTCAACAGTAAAATTAATAGTAAAGCAACTGCTTTTTTATAAAACCACTGTTTCCTCTGATAATGAACCAGTCTTCATTCTGGTTTTTACTACAACAAGAATTTATAACAAAGCATTTTTATTTGTCTGGTGGCACCTAGTGAGCTTTGCCCCTGACCACAGCATTCCATGTCCGGTTTGTGTGATTGTACTACACTTTACAAGAACTTATGACAGTTCAAAATACTTTTTGGTTCTTCTGTCTTACTCATTCAAGTCTTAATACACTGTCTGATATATTCTTTTGTTTGAGTTCAATAGAGAGGTGACAGCAGCGGAGGCAGCTACAAACATTAGCACCATGTACAAGTATAGTGCCAATGTACTGAGCACAGCAACAAAATGGTTCTCTCATTTTGAGGAGGATTGTTTTAACATTAGTGATCCTCTACATTCAGGAAAACCTTCTGTATTTGATGAAGTCATTTAAATACATTAATCCACAATGATGCATGCCAGTGTACTTGAGAAATGGCAAATGTGATGAACTGTATCATTCCAACATAATGAGACAATTGCATGTAGTGAAGATGATTCAGAAATCAAGTTTACAGGTACAGCATACCCTAAGCCAAAATCACAAAAATCACTGCATGGCCATATCTGCATCTCTGCTTGCTTGTCATCAATTGGCTCATGTACAACACTGACCATTCCTATTGCTACTGGTGATGAGAAATGATGTCTTTATGCTAAAATAAGGAAAAAGAAGGAATGATGGAGCCCAAACAAAGCAGCAGCTCCCTGTACAAAGACCTGCACATATCCACAAAAAGTAATGTTATGTATCTCTACCGACAGTGTGGTGTTCTACAAATTACTTGCCTGAGGTGTAACCATCACTGCTGACAACGACTGAGACATCTTGCAGGTGCAATCCAAGAACAATGACCTGAAAGACAGTGTGAAGTGATTCTTCTCCACAATAATGCCCAACTGCATTCTGCTAGACTGACAACAAATACTGTACAGGAGTTGGGTTAGGAAGTCATTCCACACCCACTTTATTCACTTGTTCTTGCACCCTCAGATTTTCACCTTTCTGCTCTTTATCAAAAAATCTTCAAGGAACTTCCTTTCTGGATGAAAATGTGCTTCAAACATGGCTCAATGAGTTCTTGTCCTCAAAAGCATGTGATTTCTACAGTCACGGAATCAAAATATCACCCCAGCATTGGGAGACTGTTGTAAATAGTGAAGGAGAATATGTTATCGATGAAAAGTCTCTGCTAGGTGCATCTGTAGTGTTTATTGAACTTCCAGAAAAATACTGTGTTCTTATGCACCAATCCAACAGTAGTTTCTTTATCAGACAATGAGAGGAGCAGTGGTGAAGACAGTATTGCCACTATGGCCATTACAACAGAATATCTCTATTGATTATAATAATATTGGGTGTTTATATTTACCCTCAGAAAGAGTAAGACTAAGCTATTTATTTATTATTTCACATGTTACATTTGTGAACTTTGCTGTACTTTGTGAGTGACTAAAAGTGCATGCAGTACTAGTGCATGAAAATCTTTGTCAGATAACACATGTTTTTAGTACTGCCAACAGCCTTTTGCATTTCTCAGCTGAAAGCTAGCAAATGTGCTTGCAGGGATTTTCATTTTCAGAATGGAGTACAGTAACCAAACTGTAAACCCTGACCTCACCTTAATACAGACATGATAAAAACATAAATCAGATGGTTAAAGTTAACACCCAAGTATATGTCAGGGAAAACTTAAAACCAATGGCTTCAGCCTGCCCTTAGTCTCATCAAGCATGAACTTTGACTGTTTGTTGTTATACAGTTCAATAGTGCAAACACACATTTATAAGTGCATGGTGTGAAAATATGGCAGTAATATCTGAGGGGAAACAATTGGGCAATATAAGATGACAATTTGGTCAGTAGTGATACTTTGGAATAAATCGAAACATGTTCACTCAAAATCAAGACTCACTGACTTGTAAAAGATGCCATATACAAGTTATTACTCTTACACATGATTTGCAGCTAGTGGGTGGTAGTCTAAAGTTTCAAGGAAAAGAAACTAAAATCATCCAGAAATACATTACACCAGGCATGTGTCTGCACTGCTCATACAATGTTGTTAATAACTGTGGAAAAACAAATGATGCCAAGAACATCCCTCAGGTTGAGATCAAGCCTTTGGACCTTAGAAAAAAGAATAAATCAATCATCACAATTCCTATTTTACACCCACAGGAATAAAAAATATAGAGGAGAAAGGTGCTTGCTGCAAAAAAGTCTTTCAGTGACAAAATAAAATATAATGCAGAAAGTAAAGGCAAAGTAATGTGAGAAGTTATAAAACAAGAAACTGGTAAAGGCATACACAAATATCATAAAATTCAAAGACAGGAGTAGAATAACAGAAAATCCGCAAGAATTAACATATTTTGTAAATGACTACTTCTCTGGTAATCTGGAGAAACTACAGCAAAATCTCCATTCTGGAGGTGTGTGTAGATAGCATAGAAGTCTCATTAATAAACATAATAAACAAATCCTTTAGGTCAGATATTTCTACAGTCTATTTGAAGCATGCATGAGAAAGACTAGTGTCTCCATTTCTTTATGTTCATTGTTAATTTATTACACAGTGCCCAGTCATAAACATCCTTGATGGTTCCATTTGCTTTCTCTAAAATGACTTATGGTGTCTTATCAATGACCTTGATTTCACTGTCTCTGCAAAGAGAATTCTTTCACCATGTCTTACACTGCCTGGAAACTCATTGAGATACAGTAAGAACAAAAGGTTGTGTTGTAAACATGCAGGTCTAATTTTTCTATATCCAGGAATGGATACTTTTACTACAGAAAGACATTAGTGAAATATTTCAAACATGAAAATTTGAGTTTCTAGAAATTTTTGGCAAGCTCAGCTAGAACACAAGGATAAAATTGCACACCCAAAGACCTGTACTAGACATTTACATCTATACTCTGCAAACCACTTGAGGTGCATGGCAGATGCTATGTCCCATTGTACCAACTATTAGGGTTTCTTCCTGTTCCCTTCACATATGGAGCATGGGAAGAATGATGGTTTGAAAGCCTCTGTGTATGCAGTAATAATCCTAATGTTATCTTCATGATCCCTTTCTAAGCAATACAAAGGAGGTTGTATACTCCTAGAGTAATCATTTAAAGCCTGTTCTGGAAACTTTGTTAGTAGACTTTCTCAGGATAATTTACATCTGTCTTCAAGAGTCACCCAGTTCAGTTCCTTCAGTATCTCTGTGATACTCTCACATGGATTAAACAAACCTGTGACTATTCGTGCTGCCCTTATCTGTGTATGTTCAATACACATTAACCTAGCATTAATTTCATTTTAAAACTCTACAAATTATAATTAAAAGAAGTAACTTTATTGCCCCCCCCCCCCCCCCCACACACACACATTTTGAGGACTTAGCTAAAAAGTTATATTGTGATATTGAAGATAAGTATAATAATGTAGAAGCTGAACTTGGTGAAAAATTAAGATCATTTCAGAGTGTCTGTAATGTTACATTTGATGCTGTAAAGCATAGGTTACACACCTTAAAAGAGAGCTTGGACAAACAGGACAAATTAATTCCTATAGTCCAATCACAAATTGCAGGCATGAGCATTCGAGTAGATGACGTGGAACAAAATGTTAAAGAGAAAATAGCCAATTTTGACACTATAATTGTAAGTAGTTTGACAGAACCATTTGAACTACGGTAATTAAAGATTAAGAAGTTACCAAGAGTATAATCTCCAGAAACATTTCGACTCTTGTTTTTTCTGAACTTAATGATGCTAGTAAGGTTATGTATGACTTGTCGGAAAAATTCAAGTTTCTCCAGGAGAGAGTAGTAAATACTTTACCTACTGTTGTGTTAGCGAGTGAAGTGGTGACTGTTTTGCTGTGGGGAGACTTTCACACAAAATTTAACGAGAAGTACTGGTTTGCACTTGCTCAAGTGAAGTTAATATCAGATCCATTGGATCCAGGCAGAGTCACATCTCCCAGGGACATTAACGTTCTGTGTTAACGGGAGGAGCGATGGCCATCAGATCCCTAGTTGGTTTTCGTGTTTCTTCTGTGCTAGTTTTTCCTGCACCAAATTCCCTTCAAATCTTAAACTATTCTGTAATTAATTCTTTAATTCTTAAACTATCCTACTATTTTTAGTACATAGAAAACCGGTTATGATGGTGAAGTAGAAAACTTAAGAGAATCACAGATGAACAGTGATCTCTAGACATGAAATGAAATGAATAAAATATTATTTGAGTGAAAGGTATAATATGATGATACTATTTAAACTGAGTAATGTCTAGATGACAGGAACTGAACATAATCTTTTATGTGTGTATAAAAATATAGTATAAGCTTAATAACTAAACAACTATTTTAATGTAGTGTATAATTTTCTATTTAGTATAGAATATTTTGTGGTGCCACCGCCAGAGACCACACTTGCTAGGTGGTAGCCTTTAAATCGGCCGCGGTCCGTTAGTATACGTCGGACCCGCGTGTCGCCACTATCAGTGATTGCAGACTGAGCGCCGCCACACGGCAGGTCTTGAGACACTTCCTAGCACTCACCCCAGTTGTACAGCCGACTTTGCTAGCGATGGTTCACTGACAAATTACGCTCTCATTTGCTGAGACGATAGTTAGCATAGCCTTCAGCTACGTCATTTGCTATGACCTAGCAAGGTGCCATTATCATTTGCTATTTATCTTGTGATGCATGTACCGTCAGACCGATGTTCACCAATTATGGATTAAAGTTAAGTATTCCAGAAGCTACGTACGTTTCTTTGCTAGTCTCAATCCCTTGTCTCGTTCCAGACCTCACGCCAGCCTGCGTGAGCTTAAACGCGTGCCTTTCGGCTTCCTGTCATAGTGGATTGGCTGTCTTGCCAGTCCACAACATATTTTATATCTTTTATGAAATGTGATGCAGATGGGAGGGTTTGTATTAGTTTTGGAAAGGGTGGGTAGTGGAAGTATAAGCATGGCTAACAGAGAACACAGACCACACTTTCCAAATGACCATCGCAAACAAGTGTGACTGATACCTCACCATTTGCCATTCCATAGGGATGGCTAAGATTTCCTTCAGGGACTTCAAAGGTGAAGGTGAGAGTGTCCGTTCTGTAGGAGATTGGTTGGTTGGTTGTTTTGGGGAAGGAGACCAGACAGCAAGGTCATTGGTCTTATCGGATTAGGGAAGGACGGGGAAGGAAGACGGCCGTGCTCTTTGAAAGGAACCATCCCGGCATTTGCCTGGAGCGATTTAGGGAAATCACGGAAAACCTAAATCAGGATGGCCGGACGCGGGATTGAACCGTCGTCCTCCCGAATGCGAGTCCAGTGTCTAACCACTGCACCACCTCGCTCGGTCTGTAGGAGACATTTAACACCATACCTCCTCTGGCTTCTCACTCAAGTACCAGAAAAGTAAGGATTCTGAGGAAGGGGGGTGGGGGGGTGGGGAGGGGGTGGAGTGGGAAGGGTTTCCTGTCTCTTCTTCAACCATTTCTACTTTTTCCCTAACTACTTCTCATCTGAGTACCGGTCTATCTTTCCCTCTTTACATATTCATATAAGAGGGTAATCCCAAAAGTAAGGTCTCCCATTTTTTTATAAGTACATAGACCTGTTTATTTCTACAATGGTTTACATCAGTTTACAGCTTGAACATTTAGCTATTTTTCAACACAATCACCATTTCTATTGATGCATTTTTGTAGATGCTGTGGCAGTTTTTGTATTCCCTTGTCATACTAGCTTGCTGCCATGATGTTCAGAAAGTTATGAACCTCTTCTTTCACCTTGTCATCAGAGCTGAATTGCTTTCTGGACAAATGGTCTTTTAACTTAGGGAACAGGTAATAGTCACTGGGCGCCAAGTCAGGACTATAGGGTGGGTGGGTGATTATATTCCACTGAAACTGTTGCAGGAGAGCAATAGTTTGCCGAGTGATGGGTGGGTGAGCATTATCATGGAGAATGTGTACAACCTTGCTCAACATTCCTCTTCTCTGGTTCTGAATTGCCCATTTGAGTTTTTTCAGAGTCTCACAGTACCTGTAAGCATTAATTGTGGTCCCAGCAATTCAGCTTCGATGCCAAGGTGAAAGAAGAGGTTTATAACTTTCTGAACAGCATGGCAGTGAGCTGGTATGACATGCCACAGTGTCTACAAAAATGCATCGACCGAAATGGTGATTATGTTGAAAAATAGCTAAATGTTCAGGCTATAAACTATAAACAGGTATATGTACTTATAAAAAAATAGGAAACCTTACTTTTGGGATTACCCTCATACATCTATCACTGAAGTCCTTATTTTCCATGGTTTCCAATAATCTTCAACTTATTTCATATAAGTAGGCTGAAGAATCAGAATACACAGACACACTTACGCATACACACAACGAAACACAAAGACGCAAACAATGAAAGTACAGATGAAAATGATGTAAGAGCTGTCAAGTGTTGTAGGGGCAAAGAATGTGCACATAGAGAAATATGCACACATGGCTGTTTATTGTGATGGTTCTACGTCTCCTAGTTGTTTGAGAAAACTATCATATAGATATTTATTAATATGTATATATAGGAAATATATGTATAAGAACAATGATGATTCTATATCACATATGTACATAAGGATATAAAAACTATGATAATTCCACATCAGGGATACGTAAGAAGGAAGTGCGAGTAAATACATAAGAACGAAGTGTGAGTAGTTAAGGAGAGCATAAGCCAAGGAAAAACTAATGATAATAAGCCAGGGAGGAACTAATTGTGATAATTATTCAGGAACGTCAGTCAAACATTTGTTCTGACGATTTTTAGGATAGCGGGACAAGTACAGCATAAGTAAATGTATGATATATTGAATAATATATAAGTGGTGTATATTGGAAGCATAGGAGTGGAAGCATAATGGAGGACTCTAGGGGATTAAATGAAGCATTAAGAAGTGAGTGTTAAATGTGAAACAGATTTACTTTCCAGACAATATTTAATTACAGTGTACATAAAGATGTATACTAGGGAAATGAACCATGAGGCCTATTCAGGAAGGATAAGGAGGGCACACCCAGCATGTGCTGGATATAAAACGGCAGGTAGGCAGACCTAAGAAAGGCTGACCTATACTGTGCAGACAGGGGCACCAAGAAGGGGATTGGCCTGTATCATAGGGAAATAGGAATCAAGAGGGGTGTACCTACCAAAACGTAAGTAGGGAGTGCACTCCTAGGGTCAACCCATATATACGGTATAGGTACTATTGCTCAAGGGGAAAGGACAGTATTGTGAAAAGAGTCACAAAATTTTGTAGAGATTATTCTGGTACGTTTGGATTCTCTATTCCACTAGCGCTGTTATATTTTATGTTTATTAGAGTCAGAAAGAACACTTTCATTTTTCCAGAGTTCCTCCAAACTGCAAGCTATGGTAGATAATGAAATTAATATGTGCTAAAGAAAAAACAGTACAGAGAAGTAGAGTAAAGAATGACATAATTAAGTGTCTATGACACCTGGAGTTTGTGACTGGAAATCAAGAATCTTGTCCACACGATTCATAGATATAAAAGTACTAACTCCAATAGTGGGTGAAATGTTCAGATAGTTATTATCAAAACGAAGAAAGAAGAGCTAGATATTAAGTACACAATTACTAGAAGAAATATAACATATACTGATTAAGATGTGAATTAGCATTATGGGAGATAATTATGTACATAATTAATATGTATAAAATATCACAAGTTTGAGCTAAGGGGAGGGATATGTTGTGCCTCGAGAATTTTGGGGTAAATTCTAGAGACACTCGGTCTTTCACCATCTCAAACACTTGATATTTTAAGTATGAGCGTGGGAGAATGGAGATGTGTCTACCGTGCCACCAGTTTTTGTGTGTGCAGGATGGACATGTTTCGGGAGAACACTACAATCGTGGCAGTCGATTGGCGCAGACAAGTGTTTGCCGTTCGAGCCATAGAAACTGTATGTGACGTACAAGGAGCAAGCATGCATTATTCTTTGATAGTGTAATGACTGTAATTGTTATGAACATATGTAATATGATTTGACTATAGACTCTTAATTCGGGTGTTAGACTTGCTGGAAGCAAGAACTGTCTTTATATTCCTGGTGGTTATTAAATTCACCACATTGTAAATATACTTAATTGTACCTGACAGTTAATGATGCAATTAACCTGCAAGAATTTGTATACTTAAGTGAGACTTGCGGAAATGGAAATATACCAGAACTGAACTGAAAGTATTACGAGAGTACATAGTTATTTCAAGAGCAGAGTGAGAGAGTTTCTTTTAATTAATCCCTCTAACCAGCATTATTTCTTCTGAGAAGAAGTTGTGGAGATTGACGCTGATGTGTATCCAGAGAATGCTGAAAATTTCAAGCAAGTCAATTGTAATAAGAGAAAAGGAAAGTGCGCAATCCAGTTTTGCACCGCTTCTCTTGTCGACAAACCGCCAGAAACAGTTCCATGTCGAAGTCTGCTGTTAGCAGCTGGTAGATAGCCTAACATGATGGAAGTGGCATATCACAATCGGTATGGAAGAGAGGATGGTCAAGGTGGCACGCTGTTAGACCGGCCAATATTCTCCGAACTCAGTCAGTCAAGAACTGCCTGCTGAATAGCAAGGTACCAGCTTATATAGAACTGGGCAGAAGGGTATTCTGGGACTATTTGCACACACATGATCGCCAAGAAATAGTTAATTGATCATCACACCCCCTTCCTCTGCTGCTGGTTGATGCCCTCTGATGGACGTTGGTTGCATTTACAGGTTTGTTGTCAACTGTGGTACTTGCCTGTAAACACTCTTTTTTCGGCCAGACTTCGCAGCGGAGTCAGCAACCTGCATCGCTGGCCTGTTTGTGGTGTTGCTGTTGCAGTAGGTGTCTGCAGCACTCCCCCACCCGTCCCAGGGTGAGGCGTAGGCACATCTCGATGTCAGTCCCAGCTGGTGGAATGAGATCACCAGTGGCAGCAAAGGTGCTGGTGGTGGGGGGAGCCTAATCAACATCCATCGGCAAGGGACCCACCCATGGGGACTCTGCAAAAGCTTGTGTCAGCAGCGGCGGCAATGGCTGCATTGTTGGTGGCTGTGATGATGGTGACTGTGACAGTGGTGGCAGCAAAGGGATGCCTAATGAGCCTCCAGCCTCCTGAAAGACCTCAGACTGTAGTTGCAGCACCGGAGACAATGGCAGCACTGGGCCTGGCCCACGATGGTGCCTTAGCTGGTTGAAGTGCTTCCGACAGAGGGAACCATCATCAAGGACGACAGTTGCCATGGTGTGGCCAAAAAGTGTGGAGAGCTTGGTGGGAACCCAGTGGGGACAGCCTTTGGGAAACACCAACGCCCAGACTGGATGCTGCGGAGTGAACAGCAGCTGCACCAAGACTGGAGGTGCTAAACGAGGGGAAGCAGGAAGCAAGAGGGAAAAGGGCGTTTGATGAGGGCAGATGTGCAGCTTCTCTGCTGGAGATGTCCCATCGGGACCAGAAGAATGATAAGTAGACAGGAAGATGTTGAGGGCAGCTGCCTGGGAGTGATGCTGACACAGTTTGGCATTCTGTGATTTAAATGTGCAGACAAACCTCTCAACCAACCCGTTGGATGCAGGATGGAATGGCGCCATATGGAGCAGTTGGAGGCCCAATGTAGCACAGAAGGAAGTAAACTTGCCACCATCAACTGCAGGCCGTTGTCTGTCACAATCACTTCCGGTAGACCCTCGATGGCAAAATATGAGAGAGGACTTGAATTAGGTGAGTGACAGTCATCGCGGACGTGTATGCGATGTATGGAAAACTACTGCCAGCATCCACCAAATTGAACCAGTAGGACCCTAGGACTGCAAGGTGGCCGTCAGAGGCCATGGAAACAGGCGTTGTGGCTGCGCCAACTAGCGATGCTGACAGAAGGAGTAGGAACCCACAAAGTGGGTGATGTTGCTGCCCATTCCCTGCCAAGAGACATGTTGGTGGGTAAGGTATTTTGTCAGCATGATCGCCCAGTGCCTGACATGTAGGAGTCCGAGGACCCACTGATGGAGGGAGTATGGTATCGCAACAGGCCAATGATCAGTGTCCCCAAAAAGAAGAAAAAACCCTGTCACAGACAGAAAAGTCATTGCAGGGAGGCTACTAAGCATGAACCTCCAGGTCTGACTCCTGATGACAATCGGAGGGCCACTCAAGTTGAATGTGGCGCAGAATTGTGTGGAGAACTGGGTCCCAGGCTATGTGCTGTGTGATGAACTGGGCCTTCAGTGAAATGCAGTGACAGCAGAGGAGGCTGCATCATCCAATGCTGAAAATGGAGACCAGGAGCTTGTGGTCCATGTAGAGCATGAACCGGTGGCCGTAGATGAAGTTGTGGAACTTCTTGAATCAAAATACGATGGTTAAGGTCTCCTTCTCGATATGGCTATAGTTGTGCTGTGCATGTGACAGGGTTTTCAAGGCGAAAGCTACTGGGAACTCAACACTGTCAACAATATGACTCAACACAGCCCCCGCCCCTAATCCAACACATCAATGGCCAAAATAAGGGACTTGGTGGGGTCACATGGGATGAGGCACGGTGGGGCAATAAGAGCAGATTTGAGATGCTGGAAAGCCCGATAATATTCTGGCGAACAGGTCCAGGGAACATTCTTGCGAAGCAGGTGATGCAGAGGCTCAACCAGAGCTGGAGCATGTGGGATGAAATGCCAATAATACGTGAATTGACCCAAACAGATTTGAGCTGGGAGATATTTGTCAGCATTGGTAGCTGCTGAATGGCCTTGAGGTATCGCGGTGTTGGGTGAATGCCCACAGCACTCAAGACATGGCTGAGATAGGTCACTTGTGGCACAAAAAAATTGACATTTGGCCCTGTTTCACTGCAACCCTGTAGCCTGCACAATCTCAAAAAGTCGCCAAAGATACCATGCTAAGTCTGGGGCCAAGATCCCTATGACTAAGAAGTCATCTAAGTAATTAGTGGTGCCAGGGCCTCCTTAGTTACCGACTCCAGAAAGCATTGAAAGATGGCTGGAGTGCTGATGATCTCAAAGCGTAGGCAGTTGTAACGGAAGAGCCCAAAGGGAATACTGATGACAAGGACCTCTTGAGAAGGAGCATCGACTGGCAGCTGGAGGTGTGCAGCCTGAAGATCAATCTTGGCGAAGATCTATTCACCCACCAACTCAGACAGAATATCATCAACCTTCAGGATAGGGTAAGAGTCAATGAGAGACTGGGTATTGACCGTGGCAATGAAAATCTCATGTCAGTTTTATAGTACAGAGAATACAAACAATTATAACATTTTGTTTTATAAAAGTAATCCTGGGCATGACAATATTACAGTGCCCACTATTCTGAACTGAATGCTTTACATGTGTGGATGCCCATGATTCCTTGATTTGAAACAAGTGCAAGATTTAATTTGGAGAGCTCTCTACCTCATGGGTCAAAATCACCGCTAGTTAGCCAGTGAGTTAGATGTGACATTCTGCAATATAAAGTCGATGTTATTCCATTATGCAGTAAAATTCACATGAGGGCAGGGGGATGTCACCATATCTCACCAACGGAGAAGGAGAGTTCAAATTTTTTTTCAAAAAATGCCATACATAATTAATGGTTGTCCCCCAAGGCTATTCTCTAAGTTGGGTGGGCAGTAAACCCTACTTTGGATGAAGCGGGTAGGATTTTTGGTACGGTATCTGTCATCCCAGGACACAATGAGCAGTAGTCGAAACCCTGACGAAGGATTTGGTTGAACTTTTTCAGTCCTGCTCCCAGTCCTCCACCCCAGGGGTCAGTCCACCACCTTAGCTGAGTGATCAGGGTGTCTGAGTGCCATGGAGCAGGACTGGGTTGGATTCCCAGCCAGGCCAGAGATTTTAAAGGGCCACAAATGTAACTTTTTTATGGCTTTTTACAAGTCACCATTCATTTTCCAAATATTAAAAACACTCCATAGGCTCAGATCTAACCCCCCCCCCTCCTCCCCCTCACATTACAAGCAATCATAAAGGCATCCTAGGCCATTGCCAAACTGTAGCAAAATGGAAAATTTACCATCCAGTTGCCGAACATGCTGCACACAACACATATGACTTCAACAGCTGCTTCATTACGTGGACAATTTGGATGTTCAGTTTCAGCACCAATTTTTCTTAACTACACAGGCAGCAATTGTCTCTCCAGCATACCCAACACTGTTACAATCCCCTTGCCCTAAACTTCCACCAACCAGTTTTCCAGTGCCTCACCTTACCTTTTCCCTTCTCTCTTCCTGTCTCCATTCTTACCCCTCTCCACCTCCTTCACCCCAGGCAACTGCATTATTGCAATCATCTGGGTATCCCTGTGAGTCATGGAGGTGATTTGCTGTGCAACACTAAACTGTTTGAAAGGAGGGGTGCTGGGGGAAAGTGGTGGGGCGAGCATGGTGCTTCTAGTTTTACCGGGTACTGTGTGTGTTATTGCTCACAGACCGAAAGTAGATAAGGAAGTCAGACTACAAGTTGTGGTTACAGATAAGCAATGGGTGTACAAGTAATCTATCAGGAAAGATAGTTGTGCAACTGCTTGTGAAACAGCACTGAATGACTTACAGAGATGCCACATTACTATAGGAGGAGATGATGGTCACATGGTACTGTCTATAAGTCTTTTGACAATAACAGTTAGGAGCTCAACCTGTTCTCCACAGGTCATCTGTTTTTGTACGAGGAGTTTTGAACTTTAGATTTATGAAGAATGATGCTGCCCAATATTGTGGCTGGAGAACAGATACAATTATATGTTGTTGTAATGTTAAAGATCAGCCTGGGACAGAATCTTTCAATGTCTCTGACATTATTGCTTACTGCACATTTCAAATATAAGAAGTGTTTGACAGGGATATCAGAACGTCATATTTTAGTTCTATTACATCCCTTGTAGTAAGGACTTGTAATGTTTATAAGGATTATGAGACCGAGTCTATTTATGGTTTAAAGGAAATGGTGTGTGTGTAAAAGTAAGAATTGTAGCTGATTTTTACATTGTTTTATAAGAATTGAAATAAACAACATAGTCCTTAGAAAGAAAAGGGAAAAGATATTACACACTGATCTTGCCAAAAACAGAGAAGCAATTGTTCTTGCTGTTGTAGCTCTCAGGGGCACCCTGGGAGCACTCTGTGTGAGGCACTTTTGGGCATCTCTGTGAGTCACCGCTCATGCTTTGTTGAGCAACACTGAGCCTTTTGAAAGGAGGGGCACTAGGGGAAGATTGTGAGACCGGCAGAGTGCCTGCAGAGTTATTGGCATATAAGTATAAGAATCCTTAGGACCCTTAAGAGGCCTTTGTAAGAAGTTTTGTTATCATCTTTACCCAACACTCTTATTGGACATTAAAGCAGAATAAATACATTTATGGCCTTAGTTGAACTGTCCCAGAAGATTATGCTGTAGGATAGTATTGAATGAATGTAGGCTAACATTCCCTCTCAAGGTCAACACAGTGAGAAAGGTTTCTAAGTGTAAAGTTGGCAGAACTGAGCTCTTTTGTTAGCAGACTGATGCAGACACCTAAATGCACACTTTTGTGGCCAAGGTGAGACAGATTATTGACTACTGAAGGCAGTTGAAGGAAGTGGGGAGGACACCAGGAGGGCTTGTGAGAATGAGGGAGGTCTGTCAACAGATGGCACTTGCCTGTACAACAAGATAAAAGGAGCACAGAGGCTAGAGCATAAAAGAGATATAGAAAGAGGGAGAAAGGGGAAGATAGGGGGGAAAAGGAGAGATAGCTAGAGATGAAGAGGGGAACAAGGAGAGGGGAAAGAAAGGGAGAGAAATGAAGAAATGAAGAGTGGAGGGAAGAGGGGGGGGGGGGGGGTGGGAAGAGAGAGAGAGAGAGAGAGAGAGAGAGAGAGAGAGAGATCATATCTGGTGGGAAGAAGAGTGGTGGGAGGAGTGGTGTGGACAAGAGAGAGAAAGGGAAAGGTAAGGTAAGGTGAGGCAGTGGCAAACAGGTTGGCAGAGGTTTAGCACAGGGAGACTTTGAGATTGCAGGATATGCTTGAGAGACAATTCCCACCTACAAGGGTCAGAGAAACTTATGCTGCAAGGGAATATCTGAATTGTCTGCACAGTGAAGCTTAACTGTTGAAGTCATTTATATTGTGGTGTGCAGCATGTTAAGCAAACGGGATGGTCGACTTTGTGCCACAATTTTTCAATGGCCGTTCATGTGAGTAGGCAGTAGGCTACTTGTCTTGCCCACATATAGTGCATTCAAAAAGTCATTGTGCACTGGACAGTGGATGTAAATCACATTTTATGGTTGAAAAAACACTTACTGGACTGTTTTTGCACAGTTACTCAATTGTGTTTTAATTTTTGGACCTTTATTTTTTGAAGAAACCATGAAGAGTCACCTTTATTGTTCAATGATCCATGATTTCATTGTCCAGCTAGAGCTTGGTTGGTTGGTTTAAAAGGAGGGGGGGGGGGGGGGGGAGGGACAAAACTGCAAGGTCATCGATCCCTTGTTCCCAGTAGAACAATTACCCAAGGGAAAGAAGAAAACAAAGAAGATGTATGGCACAATAACAGGAGAAAGAAAGAACCAGAAGAACGACAAAAGGACAGCAAACAATACAATGTACAAAACAGGATAAGAAAACCACAGAGAGATGCAAGAAACATAGAGAAGAGATTAAAAACTAGAAAGCAGATTACTGTGGCTGGCTGACAATGAGAATAAAAAAAGGAGAAGCCAGCCACTCTGCAACACATTAAAACCTCCACCCTAAAAGCCCTAGGGTGGAGGACACAGAGGGACAAAGGACATGCGCTAAAACTCAGATCAAATGATAAAACCCACCCTCACGAATGAAATGTAAAACTAAAGCTGCTCTTGAGACATGTTGCCCAACACTGAAGGCAGGGTACTGGGAAAGTTAAAAATCCGCCGCAGAGTGGCTAATGGCGGGCAGTCCAGCAAGAGGTGGACAACTCATTTGGGAGCCACAGCGACACTGAGGAGGTAGCCATGTGTGAGCCACATATGGCCAATGTGGAGTTGACAAAGGACAACTGAGTCCCTGAAGAAGCCTGCAGGGAAGACTTCCACACATTTGCAGTCTCCTTAATGAGACACAGTTTGTTGTGCATACTGTTCTGCCGCTGCGTCTCCCAAAGCTGAAAAACCTTGCAGCGTAAGACAGAACGCAGGTCACTTTCAGAGATGCCCATCTCCAGAAGCGGTTTCCACACAGCCTGTTTGGCCAGCCTGTCAGCAAGTTTGCTGCCTGAGATTCCGAAGTGTCCTGGGGTCCACACAAACACCACTGAATGACTGGACCATTCCAGGGCAGAGATGGACTCCTGGATGTCGCTGCCAAAGGATGGCGAGGGTAGCACTGGTTGATAGCTTGTAAGCTGCTTAGGGAGTCAGAACAGAGAAGAAACGACTCACCAGAACAGGAACGGTTGTACTGTAGTGCACGAGATATGGCCACAAGCTCTGCAGTGAATACACTGCAGCCAGTGGGCAAGGAATGCTGTTCCATATGGCCTCTGTGGACACAGGTGAAGCCAACATTACCATCAGCCATTGAGCCATCGGTGCAAACAACTTTAGAGCCCCGAACACGTCAAGAATCGAGAGGAAGTGACAGCAGAGAGTGGCGGTATTAACGGACTCCTTAGGGCCATGCAAAAGATCCAGACAGAGCTACAGCCGAGGTGTACACCATGGAGGTGTACGTGAATGGATCTCAATTAGAGGTGGTAAAGGGAAGGACTCCAGTTCGGAGTGAAGGGATCACACGTGAACTGCAGTCGTGAGCCCTGACCTTCTCGCCGATGCGGGAGATGAACTGCCATGGATGGGAAAAGGAGACGGTAATTTGGATGCTCAGGAGAACTGCGAATGTGTGCAACATAACTGGCGAACAGCTGTGCACGTCAGATCCGCAATGGAGGGACTCCGGCCTCCACCAGGACGCTGGTCACTGGACTCGTTCTAAAAGCTCCCATCTATAGGCGAATACTACAGTGGTGCACTGGGTCAAGTAAACGCAACACTCATAGGGCCGCCGAACCGTAAACCAGACTCCCACAGTTAAGGCAGGATTGAACAAGGGCTCTATAGAGCTGCAGCAGTGTACAGCGATATGCACCCCAGTTGGTGTTGCTCAGGCAGCAGAGAGCATTGAGGTGCTGCCAGCACTCCAGCTTAAGCTGGTGAAGGTGATGCAGTGAAGTCAATCAGGCATCGAAAAAAAAAGTCCTAAGAATCGATGTCTCTATTCCAGTGAGTGGATCGTCATTAAGATAAAGTGCAGGTTCCGGATGAGTGATACGACGCCGACATAAGTGCATGACACACAACTTTGCGGCTGAAAACTGGAAGCCGTGAGCTAGAGCCCATAACTGCGCCTTATGAATGGCTCCCTGTAGGTGCCGCTCAGTATTGGAGGAGCAATACGAAATGCAGAAGTCATACGCATACAGAGAAGGGGAGACTGACGGCCCTACAGTTGCTGCTAGGCCGTTGATGGCCACTAAAAATAGAGATACACTCAATACAGAGCCGTGAGGAAAGCCATTCTCCTGAATACGGGGGAAGCTGTGGGAGGCACCAACTTGGACATGGAAAGTACGTAGCGATAGGAAGTTTTGGATAAAAATCAGGACTGGCCCCTGGAGACCGCACTCATACAATGTGGCAAGGATATGGTGTCGCCAGGTCGTGTTGTATGCTTTACGTAAGTAAAAAAAGACAGCAACCAGATGTTGGTGTCTGGAAAAGGCTGTTTGGATGGCAGACTCGGACACAAGATTATCAGTGGTAGAGCGACCCTGGCGGAAGCCGCCCTGATATGGAGCCAGCAGGCCACGTGACTCCACGATCCAACCCAACCACTGACACACCATACATTCCAGCAGCGTACAGAGAACGTTGGTGAAGCTGATGGGCTGATAGCTGTCCACATCAAGCGGATTTTTACTGGGTTTTAGGACTGGTATGATGGTGCTCTCCCGCCATTGCGATGGAAAGATACCATCACTCCAGATCCGATTGAAGATGATGAGGAGATATCGCTTGTAGTCAGATGAGAGATGTTTAACCATCTGACTGTGGATCCGATCCGGCCCAGGAACTGTGTTGGGGCAATGTGCAAGAGCGCTGAGGAGCTCCCACTCTGTAAATGGGGAGTTATAGGGTTCACTGTGGCGTGTAGTGAACGAGAGGACTTCCCTTTCCATCCGCCATTTGAGGGTGCAAAGGGTGGGGAGTAGTTCTACAACACAGAGGCTCGAGCATAGTGCTCAGCAAAGTGCTCGGCAATCACGATTGCATCAGTAGAGAGCACACCATTGATGTTAATGTCAGGGACACCTGTTGAGGTCTGGTACCCAAAAAGATGTCTGACCTTCATTCACATGGGAAGGTGACGTATGGCACCCAAAGGTCGACACGTACCTCTCCCAAAACTTCTGTTTCTGTCGTTTTATAAGCAGGCGAACGCGGGCACAGAGCCACTTAAAGGCTACTAGGTGCTCTAGGGAAGAGTGCCGCTTATGTCGCTGTAGAGCTCGCCATCGCTCTTTAATTTCCTCAGCGACTTCCGGCGACCACCAATGGACTGTCTTTCGCTGGGGACACCCTATAGAACAATGGATCACGTTTTCCGCCGCAGAAATTGTCGTTATAGTGACCTTCTCAATCACAATATCGATGGCACCACATGGGGGAGATTCAACGGTGACAGCAGAGGAGAAGGCTACCCAGTCTGCCTTGTTTAAAGCCCATCTGGGTAGGCATCTGTGGGCATGACGCTGGAGGAGTGACAGGAAGATGGGGATGTGGTCACTACCATACAGGTCGTCATGTGCTCTCCAGTGAATGGATGGGAGGACTCCTGGGCTGCAAATTGATAAATCAATGGCCAAGTAACTACCATGACCAACACTGAAATGTGTGGCGGCTCCAGTATTTAAGAGACAGAGGTCCAGTTGGGACAGTAAATTTTCAACATCTCTGCTATGGCCAGTGAGCATGGTGCTACCCCACAAGGGGTTATGGGCGTTAAAATCTCCCAAAAGTAGAAAAGGTTTAGGGAGTTGATCAATCAGTGCAGCCAATACGTTCAGGGGTACCGCACCATCTGGAGGGAGATATACGTTGCAGACAGTTATTTCCCACGTCATCCATATCCTGACAACCACAGCTTCAGGAGGAGTTTGAAGGGGCACAGGTTCACTACATATCGA